>NC_072483.1:33366136-34006818 GCF_027574615.1 Eptesicus fuscus | reverse complement strand
TCCATTTTGGGATCATTGTGCCAGCAATGGGTGGTTCAAGGCAGAAGCTGGTTGATCTCCATATGACCCTCCCTATCCACAGATTATTTAATGTGATAGATATTCCTAGTAGTCATTAATGTGAGACAAAAAGGTCCATACTGCCAGAAGCCAAATCCAGCATGTCATAATGGCAAGAGTTTCATCAAAAGGTTGATGGAACTTGGGGACTCAACAAGGGCTGAGTCACATATGTTAATGCCTGTTGGGAATGGCTAAAGGCATTTCCCCAAACCTGAAAAGGATGCATAAAATCATTGCTTGCTGCTGGACAGCTCAGGGCATCTTAATCTACTTGTTATTGCCTCCTACTGGCCAAACACCTGAACAGCCGTAGGCAGTTCCCCAATCTGACAATGGATTCTGTACTTAACACTACCCTTTGATGTGTATATCTCCATCTTGCCTTAGGACAAATTGTGTTAATAAAAAGCAAGGGGCCCTGTTTTCGGGAAGCATCTGGGAGGCAGTGGCGAGACGGCGCTGCAAGACCTGAGAGCCACCTACAGCAGGTTCGGTCCTTGATGGGTTCTCCCCACCATGGCCACCAGGGCATCCTCGTGGGGTCCCTCGGGCAGTCCCTCCACGGGAATGGCTTGCTGCATAGCATCACCTTCCAGGTCCTGCCATCTGGAGCCCTGGGCACAGCCCAGCAGGATTCAATGGTCATGGAAAAAGTGCATTAAAATGTGAAATGTGTGCCCTGCAAAAAAAAAAAACAAAACAAAAAAAAAACAAGGGGTCCTAAGACAAGGAGAACTTAGTTCCTTTAGCTAAGTCTTCTCTGACTCCCCAATATGCCTTTCAAAATTATGTTTCATCTCTGGACTCTTAATTTATACACAGCGCCTTCTCCAGGTTCCTGAACCCTTCTTGATGCCAGATCAACAGACCATACATTTTTGTGTTCATTTCCATAGATCCATCTAGATGCTCCTTTCTCAGACCTCATTGCTCTGGATCTTCCAGGTCCCTGCCCAATCAACCAAACTATTTGTCACTGATTAGAAATCTGTGTTCATCCTTAACTTCAACCACTTCTCTCTCCCTTCTAAATTGATGCCTAGATAAGTTCTGCTCAAAGTTCTTCCAACTGCAAGGATTTCTCCCTTGCCACTGTCTTTCAGGACCATCACTATGTAGAGTTGTAGTGTATCAGTTATCCATTTGAAACTTTTACCGTTATAACAAGCCAATCCATCTTCTTTTAAAACAGCTTTATTGAGATATAAAGCATGCACCATACAACTGACCATTTAAAGTATTAAATACAATGGCTTTTAGTGTATTCACAAAATTGTGCTTCATCATTACAATCCATTTTGGAACATGTTCATTACCTCAAAAAGAAAGCACTTACCAATCATCCCCCAAATCTTCCATCTCTCCCAACTCTGAGCAATCACTAACCTGCTTTCTATCTCTACAGATTCGCCTACTCTGCACATTTTATAAAAACAGAAACACACAATTTGTGGTCCTTAGTAACTGGCTTCTTTCACTTAGCATAATGTTTTCAAGATTTATCCATATTTTAGTATGTGTCAGTATTCAATTTCTTTTTTATGATTAAATAATATTCCACTAATGGATATAACACATGCTTTTCTCTGTTCATCAATTGATGACATTTGGGCTGTTTTCAGATTTTTGTCTACTGTAAATAATGCTATGAACTTCCATGTGTAAATTTTTGTGAAAGTCAATCCACCTTTGAACCTGGTCAGACTTTTCTCTATTAGATGATCCTTCTAAGCAACACATGAAAACCTCTATGTAATTACACTTAAGGAGAGATATTGGTGTAACATGTCATGGAGTTTTGAGACATTGACTTAGAACTGATCCCAAATGTTGCACTTCTTTTATATGGCAGATAATGGTTGTTTCTGACAGTCCTTTTAACTTGGTGGGTGACAATAACTAGTTATGGAAACTCCAGTTGCATAGACATTTGATGTTCTGTCAGCAGGCACTCAGTCTACCAGAGCTCAATACCATGGCAGGGGAGAAATCTGCATAATATATGACTTTGCTCCAGAATCCAAAGACTCTGCTTTGCAAATCTCCTGTTGGGTGTTGCCTGAGACTCAAATGTTGCCATTATTTACCACAGATTCTTCTAGAATTCTGGAATTTGCCAGATCTTGTACAATAAGCAGCAATACTGCTTGCACTGCAATATGAACTTGCCACAAAATTGTTTTTCACCGTAGATCTTACTCAAAACTGGCAGCCTTCTAAATAGCCTGATAAATGGTTCCGAGAAATATTTTTAAGTGTGATACCAGCAGTGTCTGCTGGTTTCCATTATATTTAAAACTAGAAGCTGAACAATATGTGCCATGGCACTCAGATGACTCCATACTTGCCCTTCACTGATTTCTCCTACCTCAGCTGCTACCACTCACTACGACTTTCAGACTGCTACTAGAACAAGCAAAATTTGATCCACACTCATGCCTTTGCACATTCTGTGCCTCTGACCTGAATGCTCTGCCCACACATCTCCTTGGATTGGCTCCTTCCCAGGAGTCTAGTCTCTGCTCAAACGCCAGCACCACAGATGCTGACAGATAGACCTACCTGACTGCCTAACAGAAGTCCTTCCCCCCATCAACTCCCCCTTGCTTTGAATTCCTTTTCATTCTATTCTATTTCATTTCTTTATGAAACTTACATCTAAAATTATAACACAGACTTTTCATTTACTTAATTTCCCCCCATAAGAATGTCAACTTCACAGAAGCACTGAACTTGCCTGCCTGGCTCACTGGTGTATGCCTTCCATCCAGCACACTTGCTGAAGGAGTGAATGAAGTAAATGGAAGCATTGTCATGAATAATCATTTTATAGAAAGAAAAAAACTGACATTTTAACTAACTAAATAAATGTATCCTAGGGCATACGATTAAAAACTTGAGTGGTTATTAGAATAAAGAATCTCAGATGCACAGACTTTTCTTAATACAAAAGAATAAACCTTCAGCACATTTTAATGGAAGACAAACAATAATAGGAGTTGAGACCTGTAACAAAATCTCAAATCAGGATTTTATGACAAGTAACTATAGGAGGATATTTTTTAAATGTTCCGTTATGTTTTGCCAAAAAAAAAAAAAGGAATGGAAACATTCTTATATTAAGACATGCAGAGTTAATGAGTCTACTTAAAAACCATGTCTGCAATGCAAACTGCTTCAGAATAGTAGTTTATAGTTATGACCTAAAAATATTCAAGATTTGTATAGTTAAAGATTAGTGAATATGAAGGAATAAATCTTAGAGGTATTAAAAGTTATTACTTTCTCATTTAAACATTTTACTTGAAATATATATATATATATATATATATATATATATATATATATATATATACTAGTGTTCCCGTTGCAGGAAAAATCCTGCAATAGGGTTTCCTGCTGCACTATACCCCGCCCCGCCTCCGCTCCTCCCTTGTCCCCCGGCCCGCCTTCTCCGCCAGCCCACCCCGCTCTCCTTCCTTCTCCCCCGGCCCTGCCTCCGCTCCTCCCTTCTCCTCCCCCCGGCATGCTTGCTTCTCCGCAGCTTTGCTCCCTTCAGCATCTCTTGGCTTCTTTCTACGCTGTCTTGATATGCAAATTAGCTGCCATATTTGTTGGGGTAATTTGCATACTTGTCCTGATTGTTTGGTGGGCGTGGCTTGGCTGGTGGGCATGGCTTGGGCATAGCGAAGGTGCGGTCAATTTGCATATTTGTCTATTATTAGGTAGGATATTAGAGGCCCAGTGCATCAAATTTGTGCATGGGGTTGGGGGGGGGGGGGGGTGGGGGGGTGGGGGGGTCCCCTCAGCCCAGCCTGCACCCTCTCCAAATCTGGGACCCCTCGGGGGATGTCCAACTGCCTGTTTAGGCCCAATCCCAGGGATTGGGCCTACACTGGTAGTTGGACATCCCTCTCACAATCCTGGACTGCTGGCTCCTAATTGCTCACCTGCCTGCCTGCCTAGTCACTCCTAACTGCTCCCCCCTGCCGGCCTGGTCATCCCTTACTGCCCCACCCCCCTGCCACCGGCCTGGTCACCCTCAATTGCCCCCCCTCTGCTGGCCTGGTTGCCCCTAACTGCCCCCCTGCTGGCCTGGTCGCCCCCAAGTACACCCCCCCCGCCGGCCTGGTCGCCCCAAACTGCCCCCTCCCCACCGGCCTAGTTGCCTCTTACTGCCCCCCCTGCCGGCCTGGTCACCCCCAACTGCCCCCTCTGCTGGCCTGGTTGCCCCTAACTGCCCCCCTGCCAGCCTAGTCACCCCTAACTGCCCCCACTGCTGGCCTGGTCACCCCCAACTACACCCACCCACCCCTGCTGGCCTGGTCGCCCCAAACTGCCCCCACCCCACTGGCCTGGTCACCTCTTACTGCCCCCCTGATGGCCTGGTTGACCCCAACTGCCCCCCTCTGCCGGCCTGGTTGCCCCTAACTGCCACCCCTGCTGGCCTGGTCGCCCCCAACTGTCCCTCTGCTGGCCTGGTCACCCCCAACTGCCCCTCCTGCCAGCCTCGCCACCCCTCACAGTCCCGCCCCCCCTCCCCCGCTAGCTTGGTCACTGCACATAGCCTGCTTGTTCAGTCGTTTGGTTGTCCCTCATTAACCCCCTGCCAAGCCATCTTGTGAGGGAGTGATGGTCAATTTGCATATTACCTCTTTATTATATAGGATATATCCTAATTTGATTATTGGACTCTACTCAAATGGAGTGAAATGACTGTACATTCCCAATGTGCCCCCAGACACTTTCCCTAAGTGCCCCCAGACACTTGACCTAAGTTTATACATACCAGGTTTATATACAACCAGATGGATGTATTAACTCTAGGATAAGGGGGAAATGACAAGAGAAAATGTGAGCAAAACCTAAGAATTTTATTTGTTCAGAAACTCAGTATAAGAGAACAGTGTCACTAGATTAATAGTACCCAGGACTATGGCATAGATGACACTATCTATTTTGCACTGTGCAGACTCTCCAATTGAACTGTGTTTCTATTAAGTGCTATATCAGCCAAATGGAGTCCATATGTAAGTGAATTGTCAGGCTAGTGAAGGGTTTAGAAACAATGATAGAAGAGAGGAGTCTTTAGCAAAGAACAAGCTTGGGTGAGAGCATGTTAGCTCTCTTTAGTACTTAAATGCTCTAGAGAGAGAGCGAGAGAGACAGAGAGAGAGAGAGAGAGAGAGAGCTGAAAACAATTAACAATATTTACAGGGATTTGGATTATTGTTTACCCTGTGGAGTATCTTTCTACCTCAGACAGTGAAAAGAATGAACAAAATATATATCAGAAGAATAGAAATTTAGTTGGGTTATTTAATAGTATAATGGTAGATATACATGATACATATTTGTTCAAACTTATTGAATGTCCAACATCGAGACTGAACTATAATGTAAACTATGGACTTTGAGTCCAAATATAAATATGTGTCAATGCAGGTTCACTAATTATGACAAATGTACCATTCTGGTGGGGGGTGTTGATAATAGAGGAGACTATGCATGAGTGAGGAAGTGGCAGGACCATATGGGAAATCTCTGTACCTTCCATGCAATTCTGTTATTAATCTAAAGCTTCTCTAGAGAATAAAGTCTATTAACACATTTTAATAATTCGATTGGTCCAGAATCAGGGATCCAGATTAGAGTTCATATGCCTGAGAAATGTTTTGGAAACTGGGTAGAGAGACCATTGGAATAAAAATAATGAGGAACATTGATTGGCAGAGGGTAAGGGAGAAGAGGTGGTGCTGGCTGATTTTATTACATTCCAAATGTGGTAGAGAGTGACTGCAATGACATCTCCTGTCCTACAACCTGTGGCAATGAGACATTGTGGCTGCTCTAATTGGGAAGTGAAGTCTGTTCTGCTCTCTCCCACTCCAACCCTTGAACCTAGATTCCTTGTAACTTGTTTTAATAAATGAAATGTGGAAGAAGTGATGACCTGCCTCTTCTGGACCTAAACTTGAAGATGCCTGGCAGCTTCTGTCTTCACAACTAAGCAGTTAGTTAGAGGTTAGCCTGGTGTGGGGATGCACCAGAGTGTCAGGGAGGAAGCTTCTTGAATTGTCAGGCCCAGTATTGCTGCCAGTGAATGCAACTTAGTGAATGACCCCATTGCCAATAGGCAGATTAGAACAATAGCCCTGCTAATTCTTGCCCAAATTTATCACTTTCAGAATTATGAGAAATAACATTATTTGTGAAAAGCTATTAAATTGTGGGATTATTTGCTCTATATCAATGAATACCTGAAATACTAGGTGTTTATGATCCATATGGATTGTATCACATTGAGATTTCTAGACACTGCTGATATTCAATCTACCCTACACTGTGGGGAAGCACGGGACTTTGTTGGAAAGTCTGTAAGGAGGAATCTCCAAAAGGTCAGGGGCCTCTAGGGCAGTGGTTGGCAAATTGCGGCTTGTGAGCCACATGCAGCTCTTTGGCCCCTTGAGTTTTTAGCAAAGGCCAGCTTAGGAGTACCCTAATTAAGTTAATAACAATGTACCTACCTATATAGTTTAAGTTTAAAAAGTTTGGCTCTCAAAAGAAATTTCAATCTTTGTACTGTTGATATTTGGCTCTGTTGACTAATGAGTTTGCCGACCACTGCTCTAGGGGGACCTTGCCAAAAGTGCCAGCCAACTTCCTTGACTTTTCCAAACATGTTTGAGCCCCTGGGTATTTTATTGGAATCTCTCTTTAGTCTTTAGACCCGACCTTGTAGAAGCATGTGCTTTCTCAAGGATGCTTACCCTGCTGATAGTATCTAATATTTAAATTTAGTTCAAGCTGTTGTTACAATAAAAGCCAAAAGAGGCAGGCAAATGGGGCTGTTTGGTCACTATAGCCAAGCAGTCCCTTAGCCCTCGCTTTCACAGAAACGTGTATCAGAGTAATCCATTTATCCATCGGTCAAGTCAGCCCGGCACTATGCACAGGATAGGTAAGGTTGGACTGGATGGCCTTTGAGGTTCTTCATGATACCCAAATACTATAGGAATTTCCTTCCACATCTTCTGCATTTAGGGGGAAAATGAGATTAAGCATGTCTTCCCTATAACCCATAAGAGGGATGTTATAGACTGAATGCATTCCCTCAAAATTCATATGTTGAAGCCTTAATCATCAATGGGGTGGTGTTTAGAGATATGGCCTTTGGAAAGTAATTCAAGTTAGATTATCAGTGGTTGCCGACCACTGGTGGACCACTGGTGGTCCGTGAGGTCCGAAAGGTTGGCGACCACTGGATTAAGTGATGAAAGTGGGGCCTTCACCATGGGATTAATGGCCTCATAAGAAGAGGAAGAGATCTCTCTCAAGATCTCTCTTTCTCACTGTGTGTGTGTGTGTGTGTGTGTGTGTGTGTGTGTGTGTGTGTGTACTCACCAAGGAAAGGACTGGCACCTTGATTTGGATTTCCCAACATTCAGAACTGTGAGAAATAAACTTCAATTCTTGAAGCCACCTAGCCTGTGGTAATATGTAATCGAAGTCTGAGCTAACTTACATAGGGAAATTGGTCTGGGTAATCTACTTTCTGATTCCAGAATTTACTCAAAGTTTCTTGAACACAAGATTTAGAAATATTGAGGACACTTATCCAGATGAAGTTTTCTTGATATCATATAAGCATTTAAAATGTATTAAAAATAGCAATACAAATATGTTATATCATAGTAAGTTTGTTTTTTCAATATTCAAACTCTTGAGTCCCAGGAAATCCTAAAAAGCAGTGTTTTACACTTGTTCACTCCTCCCTACCTCCACTTCAGTATTATTATTCCACTCATTTGTAACAAAAAAGTGTGCAGTACTTAGATTCTGAATCCCTGAAAAAAAATAGATAACAATTTAAAACTCATATACAGACTCTAAGCAAAGCATGATAATGCAATGATGAGCTCTACAAGAAATAAGATCTCTGTAAAAATGTGTTAAGAAATGAAGCATATAGATAAAAAGAGAAAAGGTGAGATGAAAGGAGAAAACCATTCTGAAATATTTTATATATTTTAAACTATCAGCAATCTCAGTGAATAAGATAAGACAAAAACTGCATGTAAAATGGCTCAGATAATTCTGTAAGAATGAAGAAAACTTGAAGGATCTTTTAAAGTCAACATTCCTATAAAATTCAACCGTTTACATAAGATAATAAAGGGAACAGTTTGTGTGCATAGAGAAAGCAGTATATACATGTAGAGAGAAATTGCCATTGTGCTCCAGATAATATCAGAGTAAGAAAAGCACTGGGTATCCTTTGTCTCTACTTCAGATAAGCAAAGGAATAGGGGCAATATTAAAGGGAAAGGAATATGAATTAGCACTGGGGAGGAAAAGAATCTGTAGGGGATGGCCACAGCTCAATATGTCTTTTCTATTGTATTGTAAATGTGAAGTAAGTAAGGTAAGAATTGGGTATAAAGAAAACTAAAATTTGTATCTTTTTTATTGTGAATAAATGGTGTGGAGAAATATTGTTAATTGTAGTAGATGAAATTCTCCCAACTGGCATTTTAACCCTTTTAGTTTCCTTTTTCCTTACTTTGCAAAAATTTTATATTTATTATATTTTTACAAAGAATTGAGGAGATTCACCACAAAAACCAAAAACCAGGAGTGAAGGAAACAAAAATAACTTCTGTTTCTATGATTTTGCCTCTTCAGCATCACATAAATACCAAAATAGATTTTCATTCCAAGTGGCTTTACTTACAACAGTCCCAAATTGGATAGAACCCAAATTCCCATCAAAAGGAGAATGGGATATTTGTACAATGATGTATATTCATACAATGGAATACAACATAAAAATAAAAAAGAGTAATCTATTCTAGTCACAAAATACAGCCATTTTTAGGGGCAAACAATACCGTCCAAATAGAGGCATAATACAAAGCATGAATTAATCTTATAGATATTGAGTGAATAAAAAGACAGACACACAGGTAAATTCATACTCTCTGTATGATTTCATTTCATAGAAAGTTCAAGAACAGGTAAAAGGAGCCCATGGTGATAGAGGTCAGAATGGTTTGCTCTTGGGCATGATGGTATGGATAAGATAGGGCACAAAGGAATCTTAGGAAGTGCTAGAAATGTTCTCTATCTTTATCTGGGTGGGGGTTAACAGGATGTAAACATATGCAAACAATTCTTAGACTGCATAAGTAAGAGTAATGCACTTTACATACTCTGCTATACGTACATGAATCTCTCAGTCTAAAAAGATAAAACGTAGAGGCTCTGTGGCAAATGTGTTAATATTGGAGAACCCTGGTATGAGCACTTCAAAAGAAATACTGTTGTCCCCCAGAGCAGCTGAGCCTGAGAAACAAAAAGAGGCTTGTGTAACTGACAATTGAAAGAACCATTCTGCATATATTAAGACATCACAGACAGAGAAGACAAATAGTGGTTTCAATTATGAGCCTAAATAAAGAGCCACAAGGGTGGATGCTCCAAATTGTAAGCTTTGGCTTGCAATTTATCTACTTCTCATGTGAGCAACTCTATGTTGCAACCTCCAACAATAGTAGTAGCAGAGATTTATTTGTTCAACATGGTAATTCTTCTAAGGAATTCAGAAGGAGAGCTAATAAGAAAATATATGTAAAAAGTAATTACCAGGAAAAACCAGAATACAAATAAGACATAGATAAAGGCAATGAAGATAAAGGCAATAAAGACAGATAATTGCTATGATTACACTTTAAATTTGATTCACTGTCTCAGCAGCCAGTGAACAGGGGTAAGGCTAATCAGGTTTTAAATTCTCATTGTCAGGAAGAAGACAAATATCAGTCTCCCAAAGGAAATAAAACTTTGTCTGAAATTGAATTTATGTTTAAATCCATATTAAATGTTATCCACTGACTCTAACAATATGGTAGAGTAAAAAGATCACTAAATTGAAATAAAAATGAAACCTAGATTTTTGATGAAGAAATTGCTCTCTAGTTGTGTAATTCTAACCTTTATGAACCTCAGTTTCCCATATTTAAAATAATAATAATAGCTAACACAAACATGCTTGCTATGTGGTGGGCGCTGAATTAATTTAATCCTCACTAAAACTTTATTCGTAAGTGACTTTATACCCATTTTGCTAACTATTAAGTTAGGGCACTGAGAGGTTAAATGACTGGCCCCAAATCAACATGTAGCAAAACAAAGATAATTATTCATTTTTAGCCTACTTCACCAAGTGGTTGTGTAAATCACATATGATGTTTGGTCAGTCTTTCTGAAAATACAATTTGAAAATTAAAATTGACAAATAACTATGTTGTATCTATTTATGAGTAAAGCATTTTACTACATACATTGGAGTCCACAAAGATGTAAATGGTATTTGTCTTGATTTAATAAAAGGTCACCACTCTCTAAAGCTAAGAAATATTATAACACATTCATATATTAATAAGAATAATTGTTTAGTAAAGGAGAAATTATTGATACAAAGGAAAAAGGGATTACTTGAGAGCCAAAATAATTGAGCAAGCAAGAGGAAATGGGATTAAGTGCCTTGGTGGATGGGTTTATCTTTAATAGGTATAGAGACAAACATATTATAAAGTGGAGAAAGCATATTATAAAGGAGCAATATAGAATGTTGGTTGTCTCCTAAACTGCGATTTCCTTCTTTGTTCTTTCTAACATAATCCAAATTGAGTTAAGATATGCCTGGGATTGATGGATCCACTAAAATGGACCAGGTCTGGCCAATCATATTTCCTTTTTGAAAACAATTGGTTTAGGAATGGTATATGATCCAAATATGCTCAAAGAAATAGAGAAGGAAGGTTATTGAAAAGTCTGAGGAACTTTTTTCTCTTTGATTAAAAAGGAGAGACATTCAAAGAGGAACTCTTGCCACCTGTGGATGTGTTAGGACATGATGTTGGAGTTGCGCCAGCTATCTTATAATCTTAGAGAAGCTACTCAGAGCTCTCATGGAATGAATCATTCCTGAAACCACATATCTCTGGTTTTATTTAATGGGATATTAGAAAGCCTATTTAAAAACCAACTTTAGTCGTGGGTTTTGTGCTTGCTGGCAAAAGCACCATAACTGGTTTAATGAGCAATTGAGACATAAAAATGGAGACTGAACATCTATATACATAAAAGCCTAATATGCAAATTGTCCCCATGGGAGTTTGACCAGGAGACCGATTGCTCGCTGTGACATGTGCTGACTGCACTGCCCCCAGAACAAAGGAAGGCCCTGGCCAGCAGCTGGCAGCCAGGAAAGGGAGGCCCCAGTTGGCAGCTGGAAGGCCCCGATTGGCTCTGATCACCAGCCAGGCCTAGGGACCCTACCTGTGCATGAATTTCATGCACTGGGCCTCTAGATGATAAAAAGACAAGGATATTGTTTCCTGGTGGCTTCTATGTTGTCAGTGAAGCAAGAATAGAACTTAACTGACTGTTGGTGAAGAAAGTGAAAGGGTGTAAAATGTTTGAGAGAGGGGAAATACAAAACAGTCATCTAGAGGAGTAGGCAGGGAAGTTTACCAGGGCAATATAGAGCTGCTTAGCACTCCTGAGTAGCTGGTGAAGATTGGTGACTATATACATGATGTAAAAAACCATCAGTGTGGTACTGTTTTTCTCCAGTAATGGTCAGACTTTCAGAGTAAGCAGATGATGCATTTAATCATTTTAATTTTAGCATTTTTGCCAGGCACATTTTGAAAGCACTAGAGAAAGGCAAAGGAGTGAGGGCCTCTGCAAAGGAGTGTCTAAAGTGATTAATCATGGAGGGTAGCATGGGTAAAGAGAAAATTGAGAATAAGATAAGGTATATGACAGTGAAGAATAGTTTAGGTCAAAGGATTGGAGGTTTCACTAGAAACAGAAGAACTGATGGAGAGAAGTAGCAAAGTTGAATGAGAAAGGGCATTTAAGTGGTCAGAGTAAGATGCTTACATGTGAGATTTTTGAGAGGCTAAGTATTGGACACATCAATAACATGGAGGGTATAATCACACAGAATAATGGTAAGCATAAAGTTAGAGAAGGAAGGAGCTAGGTACCAAGGTATTTAATAACCACGAAAAAAATCTTGGAATCCTTAGATGACAGCAAGAAAGAGAACTAATAGGAGATCTAGTCTGAAATCAGCACTCCAAAGGACTGAATTTAAAGAAAAGAAAGCAGACAGGGGAAATGACCTGAAAGTGGAATGAGCAATAAGGACAGTCACACCACCTCCAGGCCCTACGGCAGTAGTATGTGGCAGAAAAAAAACAGGCACAAATTGAGAATGCTGCAGGAAAAAGTTAGTTAAATGTTATAAACTACTAGAGCAGTTTGAGGATAAATGAGATAAAATATAAAACACAAGAAAGCTGTCAGGCTTGTAAAACAAAAACACAGTCACATCCCTGTAAGTCACATTTTAAAGCTCCACCACAGTACTAAATGTAGCCCTTTAGGCTGTTTGTATTGACTTTTACTTTGCTCCATTCACTCTTCAGTAGACATTGAAGAGCCAGTGATGAGAAAATTCAACTCTGTGAGGTAACCTTATGAAACATAAGTGGAGAATTCATTTGAAAATGGTTCCAAGTTAGTAGTTTAGCCAGGTATCCATCAAAATTAACTGGAAAATTTCACTAAAATGACAAACCACCAACATGTAATCCAATGTTCACATTGAATTTCCATAAATAAAGATTCAAAAATTATGAACTCACAGTTAAAAAATAAATCATGTATTAGAAGACAAGATACCATAGACAAATGGAAATATTAGATAACAGAATCTCAAGATCTTAAGACTGGATATTGGAATTATCAGACACAGATTTTAAAATAATTATTCATGATATATTTAAAGACATGTAATAAAATATTAAATATATGAGCATAGAACAAGAAACTCTGAGAATAACCAAAATGATTTGTAAAATAGCCCAAGAAAGGGACTAAGATAATGTCTGACATATAAAGAACTTCCAAGTTACTGACCTATTTTTAAACTGGTTGATGGGAGCACAAGTCTTCATTGTATTGCTATTCTTTATATATTTCATATATGTATATATTTATAAATGTTGTATATATTTATAAATGTACACACTGTTTATTAAAATAATTAAAATAAATAAATAACTTTAAGGCCATTCTAAGAAATATTGTATAGCCATTCAGAAGGAGGAGCTTAATAGAAAATGTATCTTAGACATATTTTTCAGTGAGAAAATGAAGTCAACAGGTAATATGTAAAGGTTGATTGAATTTCTATGAAGCAAATACATAAAAACTTCAATAAGTTTACGCTTATAGTTATTACTGAATATTTATCTGTATCTATCTATCTATCTATCTATCTATCTATCTATCTATCTATGATCTATCCAGCTATCTATCTATCCAACTATCTATATATCAAGTTTATATGTATGAGGTTAGAAAAATATTTGGGAAGGTGTAAACTAGTGTTTTATAAATGATAACTTACAGTGAGAAGAAAAAGTAGGGTGCTAAAGAGTAAATTCACTTTTTAAAAAAATATATTTTATTGATTTTTTACAGAGAGGAAGAGAGAGGGATAGAGAATTAGAAACATCAATGAGAGAGAAACATCAGCTGCTTCCTGCACACCTCCTACTGGAGATGTGCCCACAACCAAGGTACATGCCCTTGACCAGAATTGAACCTGGGACCTTTCAGTCTGCAGGCCAACCCTCTATCCACTGAGCCAAACCAGTTAGGGCGAGTAAATTCACTGTTTACTTGGTGATAGTACTACACGGATTGAGCATACTTAATAATGGTAATGAACACTCTTGTAACCACTACCCCGGTCAAGAACTTTACGAGCCACCTAAGAAGCCTCTATACATTCCTATCCCATCACTATCCTCTCCCTCCCCACAAAGTGTCTAGTGTTAACTTTTATGGTAGTCATTGTATGTCTTTCTTTATAGTTTCATTACCAAAGTGCCATCTCTAGACATTGTAACTGCTAAATTTTGTTAAACTTGGTATAATTTTCAATTCCTTTAGTCTACAGGTTTCACCTCCATGACTTTGCATTTATAATTTATCAGTTTAAGAATCTGAATCATTTGACCGATAGCATTTAACACAGTCTGGAATTTTCTTATTTCATACTCATTTGAAAGATCTATATGCTCTTCTGCCTATTTTCTAGATGTATTTTATATGAGCCTATCTTTCTGGTGTGCTATCATTTTCTACAGCTGTCATTCTACTCCTTTTTCGTTTATTATAATAAAATGTGTGGGATTTGACATTGTATTTTTCTGTCACTCATTTTTACATGAAATCAGTTACATTATTTTTTCAAAGCAATAAAAAATTTAAGCTTTTGATTTAAATGAAAAAAAATTCATTTCTCCTTTCCCCTTTAAACTAGTCACTAGTTTTTTATTTGTTTGATTATTTGTATATTTTTGAAAACCAAGGAAGAAACATAGAGGATCAACAGATACAGAGTTTTCCTTATAATTCTTGTCACCTCCACCCACACCCCCTTGTTGTCAGAATATTATTTATAGCTGCTCCTTCATTATATTCATATTATACCTAATTTCTATTCCAATGACATGTCACAAGCCAATCATTCCTTTCCTACTATTTATGCCATTCCATTGGTTTAAGGATACTAAAGAGAAGCATTTGAAAAATGCAGATGTGTTCACTCCAGCAGTTTGTGGATTAGGGGGATGGATAGTAGGACAGTAGGTAATTATATGTTAGTCCAGGCAGCCTTAACAAAATACTATAGACTGGGTGGCTTACACAACAGAAGTTAATTTCTCACAATTCTGGAGGCTGGGAATTTCAAAGATTAAGGTGCTCATAACCTAGGTTTCTTTTATTTTTACATTAAATCTATTGGGTTGACACTGGTTAATAAAAGTATATAGGTTTTGAGTGTACATTCCTATGATACATGACCTGTATATTGCATTGTGCTCACCACCCAAAGTCAATTAATCTTCTGTCACTATATACTTGACCCCTTCTACCTTTTACTGCCCTTCACCCCCTTTTTCTCTAGTAACCACCATACTGTTGTCTGTGTCTATGAGTTTTTGTTTGTTTATATTTCTTGTTTATTATTTTGTTGCTATCAGTCATATCTGACATATAAGTGAAATGATATGGTTCTTAACTTTTTATGTCTGACTTATTTCCCTTAGCATGATATCTCAAGGTCCATCCATCTTGTCACAAATGGCAGTATTTCATCTTTTCTATTGTATATACCAATCATCTATTGAAGGACACTTTGGTTATTTACATGTGTTGGCCACTGTGAATAATGCTTCAATGTATGTAGGTATGCATATATCTTTGCAAATAAATGTTTTCAAAATTTTCAGGTCAATACCTAGAAGAGAGGTTGCTGGATCATATGGTAACTCTATTCTTAATTTTGGGGGGAACCTCCAGACTATTTTCTATAGTGGCTGCAGCGGTCTACACTCCCACCAGCAGTGAATGAGGGGTTCTTTTTCTCCACAACTGCTCCAACACTTGTTATTACTTGTCTTAGTGTAGCCATGCTAACAGGTGTGAGGTGGTATCTCATTTAGTGTTGACTTGAATTTCCGTAATAGCTAGTGAAGTTTTCATGCTGAAGCTTCTCTTGGTTTGTAGGCGGCTACCAAATCACTGTTTGGTCACATGGCCTCTTCTTTGTGCACACACATACATACACATGCACACACATGTGTATGTATGTGTGTGCACAAAGAAGACAGAGAGAGAGAGAGACGGAGAGAGAGAGAGGTACCTCTTTTTATAATGCCACCAATTCTTCCAGATTATGACTCTATTCTTATTATTTCATTTAACATTGATTACCTCTTAAAAACATATCTCCATATACTGTCACACTGGAAGTTAGAGTTTCAACATATGAATTTTACGGGGACACAAGTTAGTTCAAGACTTTAATATAGCCGAAATCGGTTTGGCTCAGTGGATAGAGCGTCGGCCTGCGGACTGAAAGGTCCCAGGTTCGATTCCGGTCAAGGGCATGTACCTTGGTTGCGGGCACATCCCCAGTAGGGGGTGTGCAAGAGGCAGCTGATCGATGTTTCTCTCTCATCGATGTTTCTAACTCTCTATCCCTCTCTCTTCCTCTCTGTAAAAAATCAATAAAATATATTTAAAAAAAGACTTTAATATAATGAAATTAATTATTTAAAATAAAACAATAAAAATAGCCATCTTGTTTTGAAACATGGGGAAAGATGAGTTTGAGAAAGATGAAAAGTATAAGATAGTGCATAGCTTAATAGTCCATCACTGGTCCTGAGGAAGAGTCTCAGCTTACAGAGGCCATCTGAAATAGCAGACATTGACTTAGGGGAATACAGGATGGCATCAAAACAGAAATATCCAATTGGCTATAATGAATATTGAATCTAATTTGTGTCATGGCTGGCAGCATTGAAACTCACAGAAGAGAAGATCATACAGAAAGGTGCAGAATCAGGATTTCCTCTATAAGACCACTAATATTTCTAATGCATTCTCTCCCCAGTTTCGCCATTATAAACTTCACGGTATTTCTGAGGGCAGATGCTCAGCCATCATGAGCCTGAGCTTCTATTTTGTCTGTATTCCATTGAATAGTTTTAGAAGTGTTTTGAGCTTTTGGTTTCTGCAATGCTGTGACTAAATGAAATAGGCCTGTATAGGAACACGAATTTGTGAAAACTGATTGAACAGAAATGAAAGAATGTTGAAGCCATTTCTCCTCTGCAGGAGGAATACTTTAAATTTGCAGGGATATTCCATGAAATTGGCATGCATATCCACTGATGTTTTAAGAATTGTCAACCTAGAACGTGGTTGTGAGGATTAGACAGACATAAACCTAGCTGACTGAAGCGTGCTGGAGATTATATAGAACTCCTTTCTGCATTGTAAGGTTTGTGAAGTGACTGAATAGAATGGCATCATTCATCTCCTGTGACTAACACTAGGGTGATTAGGAGTAAAACAAACCAAATAAAATATCCTGAAACAAGAGATCAATTTGATTTTCATTAAAATATGTATGCTGGTTAATAAAGAGAAACCACAATAGAAATATTCAGTTTTCTTTTCAATGTTATTGCAGCTTCTGCTTACATCTAGGTTTCCTGAATAAACTCCATTAATAGATGTTAATTAAGGTTTTGAGAAAGCCTTGAAGACACAGGCTTTAATAACTATTTATCATTTCTGAGAAAACTTAAGGCCATGTGACATTTTTCCAATCATGGAAATTGTTACCAAAAAATATTGTCCACATAGTAAATAACATGCCACAGCTGAGTCATCATCTATGCCAATATAAAAGCTGACCAGTTTCCAATTAACTGCCTTGTCATTAACATTCTGCTCGACAGGATGTCAAAATACCTTATTCTCTTGCGGATTGGTAGTAGGTAGGTATGAGAAGCAGAAAAGGAAAGACAAAGGAAAACAAAAACATACTTGAAGCCACAATGGAAGAACCATGAAGCAATTGATATTATACATAAGCAAAAACAATAAATTAGGGGGAAATACACACACACACACACACACACACACACACACATACACACACACGCACGCACACACAGAGAAGGGAGAGAGAAAATGAAAGAGAAATTAGTTGTTAGTGACAGAATAGCTGATCATCTCATCAGTCAATGTAGGCGAGGTTATGCTACAGCAACATACAACCTAGGCTGTCCATGCCTGACAAAAACAATTGCTACTTCTCCCTCACATTGTGTACAACATAAGTCATAAGTCAAAGTAGTTTTGTTTCATTCCTTTATTCTAGGATTCAGGCTGAAGGAACCATCCCTCTATCGTACATACTACTCTCATGGCATCTATCTTAGGACATGAATTCACATGAAATACACAGGATTAAACAGTAAAACAACAAACTCAAAAATAAACTCAGACTATATCAAATTTACCTACATGGCCTGTTTTACTTCTAATTATGCTATACCAAATATACTATTCACATTATGACACAGTAAAATTTGTTCAAAATAAAATTTAATTGGAAGCTGAATAATTTAAGTGAATATTAAACTGCCTCCCAACAAATATTTTCTATTCATCCAGTGAAAAGTGCAAAGGCGATAGGAAGAAAAGCAGATAAAATCCTGAAGATCAAGAGAACCTAGTCTGGCTAGTATGAAGCAAGTTATGTGTTGATTTAAATCAAGGACAACACAGAGCAGGGCTTCTAAAATTTTAAGTGCAGACAAATTTACTGGTGGTCTTTTATTTCTTAATATATTTTTATTGATTTCAGAGAGGAAGGGAGAGGGAGAGAGAGATAGAAACATCAATGATGAGAGAGAATCATTTATTGGCTACCTCCTGCATGCTGCACCCCCGCCCAGGGATTGAGCACACAACTCAGGCATATGCCCAGACTGGGGATACAACCGTGACCTCCTGGTTGATAGGTCAAAGCTCAACCACTGAGCCATGCCGGCCGGTCTCTACTTAGGATCTTGTAAAAATGCAGACACTGACTCAGTAGATCTGGGAAAGGCATGAGATTCTTCATTTCTGACAAGCTTCCTTCCAGGTAATTTTAATGCCGGAGCTCACAAACAGCCAGGTGCTAGGTGATGATAGAAACGATGTCAGAATTATTCTAGAAAGACACAGTAGCCTATAGCAAGCACTCTTACTTCACCTTCTTCAACCAGCTTTGGACTAAATATCACTCCATTTCTCATCTCTTTATGGGAGTACTTCAATGGACACAAGCCAACAATAGCAGGGATGGGGTCTTAGCAAGGCCAAATACCAGGCTTTTGCACTGCTTGCCTTTCTCATAATTTTATCTTTACTTCATTTCAAAGATTCTTGTCTGAAGGTGTAACGGAATCCTGCAGGAGTACTAACCTCTGTTTGCAAGTGGAGGTTTTTAATTCATTTATGATTCACTTCCAATGACGGAGAAGAATGTAGGAAACACATTCTCCAGGGAAGCACATAAAGCCTCCGATCTCCACCCACGCTGACGGGAGGGGAACAGAAAGCCGCGTCATAGGAAATGTCCTGGAGGGATCCTGTGAGAGTGAACATGCTAAGCCAACGTGCCTAAGTCTTAGAATGGTTGGCCTTCTGTAAGCTGTCTAACGTGAATGCCATTCTGTCAGTTCAGAGAGTGGTTCAAAAGGCACCTGTGGTCAGATGACAGCCTAACACTTTCTAACAGACCAAGAGCATCGCTGAGCCGCTTTTTCTAACCACGTATGGAAACACCGCTCAGCTCTTTCCAATAGTGATTTATACCTTAATAGCCATGCTTTAGACAGTTTTCTGTCTCAGACTGAAGCTAGTTACTAGATGCTTTTACCGTGTGTTTAAAAAAAAAACAAACCACCCTTCGGACTATGGCACATTTAACAGACGCGCTCCGTGTTACTCACTTTTCTTTTGTGTCGGGTGATGAAGTAAGCATTAATTGTGGCCAGAGTACTAGCTTTCATGTTAATGCTAATTGAATGCATTATTATCTCTTAGATAGTACAGATCATATGAAATTAAAGCTTAAAACATTTTTTTCCATTTGTCAAGAAAAATGGGATTCCAATTAAATCAAAGGTAGAAATAAACCCTTTAATTCATTGCTTCAAACATATAGAAGATGGTAATTTTTTTTCCTTTAATGATTTATTTGCTGCAATTATAAAATGTAATTTTTGTTCATAAGAACTGAGTAACTAAGTAGGCAGGAGAGAAAAGCATGCTGTTAATTTTTTAAAAAAAAATTTATGGCACCAAAGAAAATATTGGGAGACAACCAGGCCACTTTCACCTTCATGAGATACTACACCACAAACATCTATGAACATGTATGTCTATATTAGAAAGAGAATATTTTGGGGGAAAAATGTATTTTATAGCAATATCTTCTATGCTTGTTTGGGAACATACATTGAATTTAAAACATTTTAAAAGTTGTTTTTTACAAGGATGTTTTCTTTAAATTTCAATGTACCAAATTCATAATATAACTTTTATTATACTTAAGTGTAATCCTTATTTTTGTAAATAATCATTTGCATGACAATTGGTAAGCCAGAGCTTCAAATTAGTTACTCCAAAATGAGCAATTTCAGTGTCATCAGATTGCTGTGGAATATAAACATTGGAGTTTGTTGAGTTATGACATTTGTTTTATTAAGTAATGCATATTACAGAATAATAGCACAGGTAAACTTTAGTGCGTGTGTGCGTGTGTGCGTGCGTGCGTGTGTGTGAAATACACATTGTATTAGGAAGAAAATGCTCTCCATTATACCTCTGTCCCACACTAACTAGTCCCATGGTCTCCCAACCTGTGGCATCCCAGGAGCCTAATCATGGGCAAGGAGTCAAGTGGACAAGATTAATGCTATGCACTGTAATGGGTCCCTCCCTATATTAAATTCTTCATCTATATAAACTCCTCATTGGCACAGAAATACTCTCATTACTAAAGTCAGACGTGTGCAGGAAAGAAGTTGAAGTTTGCACTGTCTGATATGGGATAAGAACACTCAATGGAGTGCAAGGAAGGGTTCTCTTTATCATCTGTCAGAGACAAACAGATATAATAGTAAAAATGTGAAATAATAATTTCCAATATTGAATATCCATGACTGGCTCTCTTTGAGCAATCAATTATAACCTGAAATTGGGTACAATCCAAGAGGAAATTATGATCATTTTTGTAGAAGTCTAAAGCAGACTTCAAAAGGATGGCTTTTATAAGATGCTTTTTGCCCACTAAAAGCTAGAGGAAGTGGGACAAAAAGATGCCTAGCTGCATTTGTTTTTCTGAATATATCTCTTGTTTTTGGTCCAGGAGGTAATCAGGTAGTTCCTGTGATTATTGGATGATCTGCGTTAGCTCCAAGATCAGGTAATTCATTTCACTATTTCCTCCACTGAGAATAATCACTTCAGCTTTGATGTCAGTAAATGGTGCATTTTCTATTTTAGTCAAGAAATGTATTTACAAAATTAGCTAATATGCTATAATTTCCCCCAAATTGACTCAATTTTCAGCCAATTTTCTAACCAAATGAAATAATTTAAATAATGCATAAGGATTATTTTATCTATAAATTATAGTAATGTACATGGATTGTGAATCAATAGCAAGATATTTCTAGTGCAACTTAAATGAATAATGAGATTAGTCATGGGGATATAAAGTATAGCATAAGGAATATAGTCAATAGTATTTTAATAATTACATATGTGTCAGATGGGTAGGAGATTTATTGGGAAAATCACTTAGTAAGCTATATAACAATGTTTAATCATGGGGTATACACCTGAAGCTAATATAATAGTTATGTCAACTGTAATTGAAAAATAAAAAATGATTTTTAAAAAGTGTTCATTTCACCACAATTTTGCAAGCATGGAATACTATTATTTTTTTTTTCACATTTGTTATCTAGATTTGCTTATAAATGAGAATAAAATTTTAAAATACTGAGAGAGAGAGAGAGAGAGAGAGAGAGAGAGAGAGAGAGAGATTGGTGAATATTGTGCTCCATTTCTGAAAGATGTCCTGGGTTTGGACTGCAGAGAAAAAGTGCAAAACAATTTTATCTGAGAACCATATTAAACACACATACATTTAAAAATATATAGAACCTGTATAAATTTTTTAAAAATATATTAGCTCAGAACACTAAAATCTAAATAAATGGAGAGATCTACTGTGTTTCTGGTAGGAAGTATCCTATATAATAAAAGGGTAGTGTATTCCTAGTATCACATGAGCTCACTCATCTAGGGGAAAAGATGAACAACATAGACTGATGAACAAGAACAGTATTGATCAGACTGTCAGACCTCAGAGGGAAGGTAGGGGAGGGTGGGGACAAGGGAGATAGATCAACCAAAGGACTTGTGTGCTTGCATATGAGCCTAACCAGTGATCACGGACAACAGGGGGAGGGGGGCATGCGTGTGGGGGGGTTTTGGAAGAGAATGGGGGGGTTGATGACAAATATGTGATACCTTAATCAATAAAGTAATTTAAAAAATAAAAAAATAAAATAAAATAAAAGGGTAATATGCAAATCTACAGAACAGCAGAACAACCGGTTGCTATGACGTGCACTGACCACCAGGGGGCAGAAGCTCAACACAGGAGCTGCCCCTTGGTGGTCCGTGCGCTCCCACAGGGGGAGTGCCACTCAGCCAGAAGCCCTGAACTGGGCTCACAGTTAGCAAGTGCAGCGGCAGTGGCAGAATCTTCTTCCGCCTCCTCAGCAGCACTAAGGATGTCCGACTGATGGCTTAGGACATCAGTCGGATATCCCCTGAGGGCTCCCGGACTGCGAGAAGGGGTAGGCCGGGCTGAAGGACCCCCCCCTGAGTGCATGAATTTTGTGCACTGGGCCTCTAGTTTATATTATAAATATGCCAATTCTGCCCAGATTGATTACACATCTTTTCTGTAGAACTATTTGGCAATACAAATCAAATGCCTTAAGAACATGCTTATCTCCTTCTAGAAATTTCTCTTAAAGACAGAATGTTATACAAACAAGCATTTCTATAAACAGGAAAATCGTTTTAATGACCAATAGTAACAGACTTATTACATAAACTAGGATATACAAAGTTTAATACATACAAAAATCATGCCATAAAAATTATGCCCAGAAAAATATTTAAAGTTGTAAATTTTTTTCAGCATGAATTTTAAGTCATAAAAGTAGGTTATAGTATACACTATGAATTATAATTCCAATCTAAATAATTAAAATACTCAATAAAATAATTGCATATAAACATATACATAGAAAAAGAATGAAAAGATAAAGACCAAAATTTTATAGTGATTACCAACAGGTAGTACAATTATAAACAATTTCTATTTTATAAAACGTAACTTCCCATGACTTCCAAATATTCTTTCATTAGTTTTCATTATAAATTATGAAATATTTCAAACACAGAAATGTACCAAAAATTAAAGATTGCACAGCACTCACCTTACATTACATTTTTGAGGTACACAATTAGAAATCATAGACTGTATAAGGGTGGAGGTAATAAGGGGATATATGGAGCCAGAAAAGAAAGGTTACCTGGAGAGGAAGACAAACACTTGATAGAGGGTATAAGGCTTGGCCTTGGCCAAGTATTAGGAAGAGTGGAAATTCAAGTTGAGATTAAAATGGATCCTTAAAAAGCAATAGTGGACACTGAAGTTAACAGATGAAAAAGGGTAATGAGGGTTGTAAAATTTTCTTCTGCTTATATCCTCAACTGGGAGAGAGGGGACAGAAATCTATTATCAGGAGTTTCTTCTTTTATTTTGTTAAATTCAAGATTAGATTATCTCCTCTTGATTTTAAGATGCATTTGCAATTACCTTACTTTTAGGATTTTATTTCTTCTTCTTTGGATTTTGTGCTGGATCCTCTTTCCCTCTCTCATCCTATTCTATAATATTTTATCCTTGGCATATTGATTTTCTCATCATATATTTTCTACATGAGAAATGTAGAAAACTAATCTATTCTCATAATACAGACTTTTATATCAAAATGCGAAGTGGTCTTACCCTTGAACTCCAGAGTCCAATATCCATAACCTCTTTGGAAAAATTCACTTTCAGTTTTCTACTAAACCCAATATATCCATCAGTTTTCACCACATATTAGATTTCCTTTCCTGATTTACTTATTTCTAGTGCTTCTGTAACCATTTCTCATGGCTCAGTTTGGGGGAGGATCTTCCAAGCTCCTCACCTGGCTATTGACAGGCCTCAAAAGATCCACTAACAAGCTCACACACATGGTTGTTGGCAGGTGTATTAGTTTGCTAGGGCTGACTAACAAGCCACACATTGGGTGGCTTAAACAACATATTTATTTCCCCACAATTCTGGAAGCTAGATGTCCAAGATCAGGGTGTTGCAGGTTGTTTCCTTCTGAGGGCTGTGAGGGAAGGCTCTGTCCCAGTTATATCTCCTTGGCTTGTAGATGGCCCACTTCTCCCTGTGTCTTCACATCATCTTCCCTTTGTACATGCCTGTGTCCAAGTTTCCTCTTTTACATATATATGTGTGTGTGTGTGTGTGTATATATATATATATATATATATATATATATATATATATATATATATATATATATTTGATTTCAGAGAGGAAGGGAGAGACAGAAACATCAGTGACGATGACAGAGATTAAAAATGGTGGTAGAGTAGGTGGCTGCTGCACGGACATGCTCCCATAAATAAGCTGGAATCACAACTGAAATACAGAAAGGCTTCCTGAATAATCAATGGAAAACTCATAGGAGAGAACCCTGATACCCAAGGACCGAAGGTGGAGATCGCATAGAGACTGGTAGGAGGGGTGGTGGCGCAAAAGGGCTGGCTAGGCACCCACAGATAGCAACTGAAGTCCTGGAGAGATATCTTAGCTGGAGGCAGGGGTGAAGGGGGTGCTACTGAGAATTCTGGGATCTAATCCCGAAGCTGGGCTCCCCAGCAGAGAGCACCAAATCTGAGGAGGGTACCCACAAAACATCTAGCTGTGAAAAGCATCAGGGTACTATCTTCCAGGGAGTGGCAGCTGAAAGTTCAGGCACCCTCTTGAAGGGCCAACACATAAAAATTCCCTGTGAAGACACCCACTCATGCTCTGGCAGAGGGAGAGTGAAGTGGATTGGAGCTGTGAGAAAAGAACTCAGGACTGGGGACTCAGGGGATAGGGCTCAGAAGGCAGACACCTCAAGTTTCCTGGGCTGAGTCATTCCCTCACACAGTGGAGGACATCTTTCCCACATACTCATTTGCGTTGCCTGGGGGGAAGACAATTGACACACCCCATTGGAAAACACCTTGCCCTGAGACTACTTAAGAGATTAAAAGTAACAGTGAGCTTCCAGGAGAAGCAATTGCCCCACCCTGTTGAAAAAAACAACAACTCTTGCACACAGGAGGACGATTGCCAGGGGTTATTCAAGTCAGAATCCTATTAGTCTGGAGACAGAGGCAGTCTCTGGAGGCTTTGAGTCTTTGCCTGATCTAATTAGTCAGAAACAGCCTTGAACACTGTCCTACACTAGAGATTGAGAGGTATAGAGGATCTACCTAAAACATAGTCACAAACCCAAACAGACAACCAAAATGAGGAGACAAAGAACAACCCTAAAATGAAAGAATTAGAGAATTCTCCAGAAGAAGAGATAAATGAAGCAGAGATAAGAAATTTATCTGATGCAAATCAAAACAACAATGAGGTACCATCTCACACCTGTCAGAATGGCTATCATCAACAAATCGACAAACAACAAGTGTTGGCGAGGATGCGGAGAAAAAGGAACCCTCGTGCACTGCTGGTGGGAATGCAGACTGGGGCAGCCACTGTGGAGAACAGTATGGAGTTTCCTCAAAAAACTGAAAATGGAACTCCCATTTGACCCAGTAATCCCACTCCTGGGAATATATCCGAAGAAACTAGAAACACCAATCAGAAAGGATATATGCACCACTATGTTCATAGCAGCACAATTTACAATAGCTAAGATTTGGAAACAGCCTAGGTGCCCATCAGCAGATGACTGGATCGGAAAACTGTGGTACATCTACACAATGGAATACTATGCTGCCATAAAAAAGAAGGAATTCTCATCATTTGCAGCAACCTGGATGGAATTGGAGAACATTATGCTAAGTGAAATAAGCCAGTCAATGAAAGAAAAATACCACATGATCTCACTCATTTAGGGATAGTAAAGAGCATTATAAAGTGGTGAACAAAAAGATAGATACAGAGACAGTAAAGCATCAAACAGACTTTCAAATTACAGGGGGAAAGTTTGGGAAAGGTGGGGGAGTTATGAAATCAAACGAAGGACTTGTATGCATGCATATAAGCATAAACAATGGACGCAAAACTCTGGCGGGGGAGGGCATGTGTGGGTGTGGGGTGGAGGGGGTAATAGTAAGATATGTACACATATAATACCTCAATAAAAATATTAAAAAAAAAGTAAAATAAAAAAATAAATAAATAAATAAATAAAATAAAAAAGAAATTTATCTGAAACAGAGTTCAGAGTAATGATGGTAAAAGTGCTCAACAGTATAAAAAAAGATATAGTAACTATGAAAAAAGAACAGTCTGAGATAAAAAATAACATAACACAAATAAAGAACACATTGGAAGTAATACACAGCAGATTAGGGGAAGCTGAGGATCGAATCAGTGAATTAGAAGACAGAGTTGAAATGTCAATGATGAGAGAGAATCATTGATAGGCTGCCTCCTGCACACCCCACACTGAAAATTAAGTCCCCAACTTGGGCATGTTCCCTGACTGGGAATTGAACTGTGACCTCCTGGTTCACAGGTTGATGCTCAACCACTGAGCCATGCTGGCCAGGTAAATTTCCTCTTCTTATAAGGACTCTATTCATATTAGATCAGAGTCCACCCTAATGACCTCATTTAAACTTGATTACCTCTGAAAAGACCCTGTCTCTATATCTGGTCACATTCTGAAATGCTGGGGGTAGTAAGACTCTAAAATATGAATTTTGGGGTAACACAATTCAGCCCATACAGCAGGCCTCAGATTCTACTGACTATTGACCATAGATATCAGTTCCTTGTTGTGTGGGCCTGTCCATAGGAAAGCTCACAACATGACATGTGGTTTCCCTCAGAGTTAGCAAGATAAAGGTTGAGACAGAGTAAACAAAATAGTAGCCAGAGTCTTTTTGTAACCTAATCTTGGAAGTGACACACTATCCTGTTTGCCATATTCTAATTCATTTGAAGTGGTGTCTAACCCTAATTGTTTATAATTCTCTGTAGAATTTGGAGTAATTGTTTCCTCTTTGTCTCAACTTTGGTTTTTATTGACTAATTGTGGGACAACAGAAATGGCACCTCTGATACTCTCTTACTTTTAGATTTTAGTGTGTGGGGTATTTTTTTTTCTTTTTTACCTTTTTTAAAATTTGAAGGCAGTTTTTCTAGGGAAACAAAGCACTTCATTTTGAGCATTGCTTCTGAGATTGGTGAAAATCAAAAGTACTTAGCTTCTTATGTTGGCTAATCCGAAGCCTCCTTTCAAATGGTGGATAGTTTTCCTAGCCACAGAGAGGGAATCCATGCTCTACTTATTCTTGCCTGCCATGCTCACCAAAGCTTCATCATCCAGTGCATGCTGTACATGTCAACTAGAAAGAAAATGAATCAATTCTCTACAGATATGTTCATTCTAATTCAGTGACACCAAGAAGTCTGTGAGTGCATTTTCTTGTAACAATATGAGATGGCAGGGTGAGAATGAGGAAAATGAAGCAATAGAAAGTCACACCACACTCCTGAATATGCTCAGTGACAAAGCTAATGCAACAACTTTATAGTTTCTGACACTATGATTGTTTTCAATTCAATATGTCACACCCTAAAGTGGAAAAATGTAATATTAAGACTATGGATGACTCTACAGCAACAAGACTTCAATTTGCTGGAAATAAATGAACAAAAATTCTCAGTCCCTTTGCACATGATCCTTTCTCTACCAGGAATGCTCATACCACTGCCACTTCACTTAGCTAATAGCCAATTGTCTCAGAGGTCCAAGTTTACATGATTGTCCCTTGGAAACATTCACCTGACCATTCCATATGTTTATGACAAATTATCATAAGTTTTATCATCCTGTATTATCACCCTGTATTATTATCTCACTAGAGGCCCAGTGCACGAAATTCGTGCATGGAGGAGGGGGGGTCACCTCAGCTAAGCCTGCACCCTCTCCAATCCAGGACCCCTCGGGGGATGTCCGACTGCCAGTACCACTGGCTCCTAACTGCTCATCTGACTGATCGCCCCCAACTGCCCCCCCTGCCAGCCTAGTCGCCCCATACTGCCCCCCCTGCCAGCCTAGTCACACCCAACTGCCCCCCTGCCAGCCTGGTTGCCCCCAACTGCCCCCCCCACCGGCCTGGTCACCACTCAGTGCCCCTCTCTGCCAGCCTGATCGCCCCTCACTGCCCCGGCCCCCCCCCCCCCCCCGCTGGCCTGGTTACCCCCAACTGCCCCCCTTTCCCCCGTGGGCCTGGTTGCCCCACACAGCCTGCTGCTCGGTCGTTTGGTCGCCCCTCACTAATCCCCCTGCTGGCCTAGTCGCCCCACGCAGCTTGTTCGGTCGTCCATTTGGTTACGATGGTCGCTTAGGCTTTTATATATATAGATGTTTAGTTAACCATCTTCTCTAATAAACTGTAAGCTCTCAAAAGGCAGGAATCGTGACTGTCTTAGCCATCACTGTATCACTGGCACCTAATTCAGTGCCTGGCATCTCACAGGGCCTCAAACTACTGCCACAAATGGGTAGGCAATATTTTTGCTGCTCTGAAATTTGGGTGCAAAGTAGACTATGGTTTTGGGTATATCATTAAAAAAGAAAAATTCCCCCAAAAGTACATTAATGGTGTGTCCCATAGTTTCCCACGTGGAAGTATTTCTCTTATCAGTATCTGTAAGGTATCATGTAGTGGTTGGTGTTAAGGCTTGACTCTGTAAGCATCAAGAAGATATTGTATGTAGACAGAGTAAGGGGTTCTTTTATACATAGAAGAGTCTGTTAGTAAAGCAAAGATTTATACTAAACCCTAAGGACCAGATATGTGATTAAAATTGGGATCACAGAACCAAGAGGTTGAAGTTGGGTAAGATTTGTAGCAATATGAGGTTAAGCATCAGCGAGGACTGCCCAGTGTGACTGCAGTGAACATCACCAAGCGATCGATAGCCCATCCAGATAGTTAAATGACTTTGGGGGTTTGGGAAGTAGGTAAAAGTGAGGTTTAAGAAGAATTACATTAAGGTCAAATGTGCAGAAAGATAGCTTCAAATGTGTAAATCTTAAGAGTCTGTCCAAAAGAAGATTATGTTACTAAGGATTGCATGATTTAAGATATGAGCTCTACAGAACCATTATGTAATGGATCATCGGCATGGAAGAGAAAAAAATGCCAGCTACTTCATGACACTGTATTCTGCTAGTCAGACTGAGATAGGAGGGCAATTCACCAGAGCTATCATTGACTCTGATAGTATCTTGTTGAATCATGCATGGTGTCAGAAGAACAGAAAAGTTTCTTGAAAAATAAATACATTACATTCACTCCATATGTTAAATGAGATGGAAATGAAGCTGAACAGTGAACAAATAGTAAACAGTTCTTGATTTATTCAGAGACTACAGGGGCTGACATAAAGGAAAAAAATGCTGAAAATATTGTTGTGCTACATTGGGATATTATATTTATATCTAAGGAAAATCGGAACTAGTTTAGCTATGGTAATCCAGATGTTTTATGAAAACTGTGGTCTCTAGTATCACTCATGAGAAATGATGCCTTTGATTGTGAGTCTGGAAATACGCAGATCAGCTATGCCTTCCAGCTTATTTTTATAATATAAAAATGGAACATGGCAATGCATTTGAGACTAACATTGAAATCCCTGCTCATAAGGATATACTGAAATAATAAATGTACCATTTTAAAAACCTTTCTTGTATATCATGTAGTTGAAGTTAAAAGATACTTCATTTGAATTGCATTGTACATTAAATTTTACTGAAGTTTTAAAATCTAGGTATTAATAACATAGTATGTGCAGTATAAGAATTAAATGCCAACAGTGCATTTTAAAAAGAAACACCTACGAATCAGAATTGCCTTTGAAGTAACTGTGTCTAAACCATAATTTAAAAATTGTGTTAGTGGCATTGGCTCAGTTTTTAATAGAAAGACAACATTTTCTAATACTTTGGCTATTAATTAGCATCTCTTCACAGGCTCAGAAGAGTAGTCAAGCTTTCAATGAATAGCATAAATAAACTTGCATTCTTCACCTCTCTGGATAGAATTCTTTACAGAGAAAATGAGGAAAAATTCAGTGCCCATCTCTGAAGTCAATTCATTTGTTGAGTACTTTGCACTAGGCACTGGATGAAGAACTCACAAACTTTGTCCTTCGTAAAACACCGGCTGGGCTACACTCATATTTTTAAACTTATAAATCATAGCTGAAATTCTACAATAACATGTAAGTTATTCATAAATTTTTGTTTTTAAAACGCAAACACCTTTAGCCCTGCTGGTGTGGCCCAGTGGTTGAGCATTGACCTATGAACCAGGAGGTCACGGTTCAATTCCCAGTCAGGGCATATACCCAGGTTGTGGGCTTAATCCCCAGTGTGCAGGAGGCAGCTGATCAATGATTCTCTCTCATCACTGATGTTTCTATCTCTCTACCCTCTCGCTTCTTCTCTGAAAGCTATAAAATATATATTTAAAAATAAATAAAATAAAATGCAAACACCTTTAGAAGGACGATACGTAAATGTTTATCAATTACCAAAGTTTTAGTGTACATCTGATAGTTTTAGCTAACAGTAATTCCATGTAGGTATTATGCATGTATTTCCTATAAGTGCCTGGGCAAGTCCAAGTCAGAATGAGGACAGGGAGAAACTACAAAATGGCTTATGTTAAAAGAGTCTAAAAAAGTGAAAATAAAGGTAGAAAACCATAAGTTAATTTCAGTGCTATCCTAAGTGAAAGCAGGGCTTCCCATGAGATTGTACTGAATGTTCTACTGTTTAAAAATTTATACCTTAAACTGCATAAAAGAAATGAGGTAGAAATTTATTTTAATTTCATTTTTTAAATAACACTTTATTAGGTTTTAATACAAAAACATATAAAATGAATGTTCAGTAGTGTTTGGACCCAGAAAAATCCCTTTTGGTGGGAAAAAGAAGTATGGATTCATGTTAAAAATGTTTGAATAGGTTATAAAAACACAAAATTAAAGCCTGACTCCTTTCATCCTAGCTCTCTATATTTTTCAGCAAAATTAAATATTGTTACCAATTTTTATATCTTTCAAAAAACTGTTATATGGCAACATTTAACTTCATCTGCATGTCCTTCTCCAACTCTATCCTCATTGATATTTCTATTTATTCAATCATAGATATATAAATAAATATATTCTTTGTGTTTCTATAAAAGGTATCATATTGCATAAATATAATGCTTTATTTTTATCTTAGTAACTATGGAAAGCTTTCCAATTCAGTACATACCTCATTTTTTAATAGTTGGGTCTCACCAATTTTTTTTCAGCTTTATTGAGGTATAATTGACCTATGAAATTATAAGTTATTTTAACTGTACAACTTAAGCAACTTTAAAATTTGGCAACTCTGCTATGGAAAAAATAATATCTTTTGCTTTATGCTTTTCTTAAGTTATAAGTGAATCAAGTGTTTTTCATATGTGTTTTAAAAATTTAAATTTTTTATAAACATTTGTTCATTTTTTAATCATTTATTTAAATAATGTGAGTAGAGAAGGTTCTTTAGATTACTAAAAACAAATGAACTTGTATCTAAATCAGTTTTGTTCTATGCTATATTTTTACATACTAGTATATCCTATTGATTGATGAGAAGACAGAAGGGAGAGAAGGAAAATGGAGAAACTGGATGAGCAGGAAGTATGATGAAGATAAGAATGAAAGAAACAAAAACAACTAAAGAAGGAAAGGAAACAGTGATAAAGGAGGAAATAGAAAACCATGACAAAAATTCTTAATGCTTCATTTTCCCACAGCCCCAGAGTTGGGGAAAAAAAGGAGATTCAGTATAAAGGAAAACATTTCTCATTTCTTTATCTATTGTGAATTCAAAATGTTTACCAAATTTAAAAAATAGCTATTATTTTCTCTTTGCTTAGACTAGGATTAACAGTGAGTCTAACTTATTGCCTGGATGCTTCTGAAAATTATGGCATACCTTTTGTTTTTTTCTTTGATATTAAGAATGTTCTTAAACAGTCTCTCTGTTCTGGTTTTAGATGTAATTCAAAATAATGGTTCTGTTTTAGACATACACCAAGGATTTAGCTTGCTACTGTATCAAGTGGTATAAGGTATTGTAGTTTTCGTTCAGAGAAGAAAATATAACTTTATTTTTCTGTAACACTGATTAATTTTGCTATGAGCTCTCACTCTAACTGGTTTAAGGATTCATAATCAAGCCATTTTTAGAGTTACTACTCTTGACCATTTACTCACATCTAAATTCCTGAGATTTCAGGTAGAGAGGTGGGTAGATAGTGTAAAACTAGGGTGGGCATAACTGGCCTATTTCAGTATCTGTTCTCACTGGCATCCAGTTAAATTCAGTCCACAAAGTACATGCTGAGTGGTGCCAGTTAGGACCTTAAGTCATGTTGGGATCCATTCTTTTTCTGTCCTATGCTTCCACCCTTCTCAAGTGTAAGGAAATAGGTCAGGACTGACTATTCTATACTACTCCCAGGCTACCCTGAAGCACACCAGAGTAGACCTACTGATCCTGGGCATTGCCAGGGAGGAGGAATTCTGAGAGGCTAGTTCAAGCCAATGCAGCCTTGAAGTATCATGCAACCATTTCAGGACTTGCCTTAGCATATAAACTTGGTAAATAAATTGAGCCACTGAGCTTAGCATTTTAGCTTTTTTCTCCACCCCCACTCTGCCGATAATAGGGTAGGAATAGATGTATAATTTGGGGCAGGGAAACTTTGTCAAGATTTGTCATAATACTTCAAATCTATTGATTATAGCCTAACTGCTTCTTATTTTCCCAAGCATGGACTTCTTATTTCCTCTTCCTTTTATGGTGCTAGCTCTTCAGTGAAGCATAGTGCACAATGCTTAGCAGATTACATGTGAAAGTGGAAAGTGGTCATGAATCAAAAGGAAGTATGGGGCAAACACAGGGACTATTAATCACAACATTACATTGGCAACACTATTGGTAACAAGTTCCCAAGAGATGGTATGAATAAAATGTTCAAGTGATTTTCAAAGTTTTAACTTTTTAAATCAATTACTATTGCTTTTAGAAGTTCTACAACCACACCCTTTATACTGGCTTACCTAAGTATCTTGATCTCATCTTTTATTACCCTCAGATTTATTAGATGATTATATTAGGTCTCTTTGGAAAGTGTACTAGTCTATAATTCCCACAATGACCTCTTTGAACTTCACAGTATTCTAGTCCTCTCCACTCCTTTCTCCTGCCACCACCTCTCATACAAACAGGCAACACCCGAAAGTACTGCCAAGTGTCTGGTACACTGAACAGAGGTAATAGGGTAGCATCTTATCCATTCCTTTAATTTTAGCTTATTTCCTCCCCAAGCATCCATCATTCCTTGCAGTGTTTTATTTCAGTTTGAAAAATTCTTGATCATCAACAAGCCACTAATATTCAGATGTACTTATTATAAACATCTGAATGTTTCAGTGGCTTTGCAGTTATTACAAAATGCCAGTCAGCCTAATTAAAAAAAGGAAAGAAAACTACTTCCACAAGTAAATTTGGTTCACCCAGAGGGGCCTTAATAGGAGACAGGAAATGATGAAACCACTTTTCACCATGGGTACTCCATTTTCATTGAGGAAAACTTGATTCAGACATGTTGACAGGCTAAAAGCAGCCTTGGCCGGGGCTGAGGAAAAACTTAGTGCCTTAGTAATCAAAGGGGAGAACTTCTAAAATAAGAAGTCTAGGAAACGTTTCATCTAGGGAAGACACAAAGCCTGGCTGCACTAAGGTTGAAGCAATTACTGAAATGTCAGGGCTGCACAGCAAAGAGAAGCTACAAAGATTCTTATGGAGAGTGACAGGCTCTTTTTTTTTTTTTACATTCACTTTACAAATGTTTTCAGTAAATGTGTGCTTTAGAGGTACTTAGTCAGAAATCTTTGGGATGGGTAGCAGCAGGAATGAAAGACATAAGCAATTGAGAAATTGAAAGAAGCTTCTCTTGGATGTTAATGCTTTGCTGAAATTGACATTTTAGAGCTACAAAAAAAAAAAAAAATCACTTAATAGCTACAGTGAAAACACCAAGGATGTTTTGTCCTTGAAGAAAGCTAACAGGGTGCTATGGAAGGGATAAATGGAGAAAACCCAAAGCCTTGGTGTTCTTTGGCCTTATTGAACACACTTAAAAATAAATGTTTAGAACTTCTTAAAACTGAGTGAGAGGACGAATGCCAGTCTTAGACAGGTGTTTTCAGAGAATGTACACAACTAGCTGTGATAAATAATTTCTGTCCTATTGCACCTTTATTTATAAAATTTCTGGATACAAACTTCAAAAGTATTTTATTCTCAGCCATATTCTTAGATTAAAGAATAGTAGGTTGCATAATTTTCTCTTTGCTTGATTTCAACAATAATATTCATACTTATGTCAAAATTTTGTGTTGTATAAAAGAATGCTTGAACAGGCAGAATAGATTTTCCTCATTTGAACAATGGTATCTGTATTAAATTTTTCTTCTCTTGTTTTCCATTCATTGATTTGTATTTTCAATTAGGAGGTCATCTCCTCATTTGAAGGATGATTGCATAATTCATTATAAACTAATTTCTAATGAATAATCCTAGATTTTACTTAAGGTACAGTGGGTTTTAAAGGCAAAAAAAAAAAAAAACACTCAAACAAATCTTAGAGGAGTATATATAATATGGATGATTTCTGGTAATTGTACAAGACAGTCATTCAGTATTATTCAGTGCATTGTGTTGTGTTTGAGGAAGGCAATAGAAAGATAATGTGATACTTGGTCTTAGGAAGATAAGTGAACAACTTTAGAGTATTTTAAGGCAACATAAAATTAAATGTAAGTAGTATAATACAAGCTGGATACATGAAGAAAAAAATGTTAGATTTAATGTCCTTAATCTTACTTGGAAATTATATATTTTGGTCCAGGATAGGTTCATGTGTGGGAAAAGAATGAAGAAAGTTTACAGGAAAAAGATAAGTTATTGTTAGTAAGTGAATAGTTTCTGTGATCATATGAATCCTTTCCATTTAATAATTTGGAATTTTGCCCTGAATAGAAATCTGAAAAGTGAGTAGAATATATCAGCATATAAATAAGAGTATGGGTTACCATGCAACTTCCTTATTAATTCTGACAATAAACTAAAAAACTAAATTTAAAAATTGCCACAATAAAAAAATCAATGCTTATTTAATAATATTATGTCTGTGTCAATATTGGGTTTGATTCTTTCTCTATCAATATACTGTAACCAAATTAATGTCCCAAATAAGTTTTAAAAGTAAAAGAGTCATTATCTATTTTTATAACTCTGAATTAGTAACACATTAGATGTTCTAAAGAGCACCAAACTTCTTCCTCACTGTCTCTATTTCTGCCCATCCTCCCCTATCCTAATATATAAAAACCCAGGGTCCATAACATCCAAAATGACCGAAGGCTCCACTGACTGCCTGCCACTGCGGGCACCGCGACCCAGCACTGACTGCCGAGGGGCCTGCAGATCAGGCCCGAAGAGGGGCCTGGAGAGAGAAGCAGGGTCTGATCCATAGCCTCTGTGGCAGCTGTTGATCAGCCCTTGCCTCTCTCTTTCTCTCAGGGCCTGGCCAGCAGCCGCACCTCTCTTTCTCTTGGCTTCCACTGAGGCTGCTGATCAGCCCTGCCTCTGATCAGGCCTATTGATAGGCCTAGAGACGCTGACTGGCATAGAAACTGACCAATCAGAACCAGGTCTGGGTGAAGTGTGAGGAGCCAATGGCTGCCCAGTAGGCGGAGCTTTTGACACTGACTGGCATAGAATCCAACCAATCAGAACCTACTATGGGTGAACTGAGAAGGCAGAACCTAAGGTGGGGGCTGAAGAGGGTTTTCAAGGGCAACAGCTGTTTGGTGTAAGGTGTAAGAAGGTGGTTCACTTTTTTAATGACCAGTTTGGCAGTAGAGTGCATATGGCTGGCTATCAGTCCAGATATAGGGATTATGTATTTTTGTCTGCCAAGAGCATCTCCTCCTGATGAAAAAGGCTTTTTCCCCCCATTTAAGCAATCCTATCCTATATAATCTATCTATACTACTAAAAGGGTAATATGCTAATTAGACCGGGTCCACTGGCCATCTTCCGGACATCTGACTTCCTTCTGGACAAAGCCATGATGGTGGGGCTGAGGCAGAGGCAGTTAGGGGCGAGATCAGGCCGGCAGGGGAGGACAGTTAGGGGTGATCAGGCAGGTAGAGGCAGTTAGGGGTGATCAGGCAGGCAGGCAGGCAGGCAAAGGGGTTAGGGGCAATCAGACTGGCAGGCAGGTAAGCGGTTAGGAGCCAGCAGTTCCAGATTGCAGTCGGATATCCCCCAAGGGGTCCCTGATTGGAGAGGTTACAGGCTGGGCTGAGGGAACCCCCACTCCTGTGCATGAATTTCATGCACTGGGCCACTAGTTTACTTATAAAAAAGAAATGTCATTACTTCTTAGTTGACCCATTAAATAAATACTCTTCTTTGTAAAAATATTTTGGGTTAATTAATTCTACTTCTGTAAAAATAGAATGAGTCAGATATTTTCTTACTTTAAAAGAATATGTTTGAACATTTGCAGAATTTGATCAGAAGTACAGGACTGGAAGTTATTTTTGTTCATTTTAACATGAATAAGTTTACCAAAAGAAGAAGGAGGAGGAGAAAGAGGAGAAGAAGAAGAATGAAAAGGAGGGAACGGGAGGAGCAGAAGAATGAGGAGGGGCAGGGAGGAGAAGGGAAAAGGAAGGGGAGGGAAGAGGGGGAGAAGAAGGAAGCAGAGAGGGAAGAGGAGGGATTGGGGGGAGGAGGAGGCAGAGGAGGAAGAACAGGAGGAAGGGAGGGAGGGGAGGAGGCATCTTCCTGTCAAAGGAATCATGGAAAAGTGTAAGTATGGAATTTTGCCTTGATCATTGATTTGCATGGTCGAGTAAACTCTGCATTCACCTGAAAAGCACTTAAAGCTCCCTTTATATAAGACATAGTCAAATTGATATCTTACATTCTGTATTTTTGAATAATTGCAATGGCATCTTCTATTAAAAATATTTTTTCTGACTATGAAATTAATTTATACATAGAGAAAATTTGGAAAAGGAGAAAGAGGGGAAAAAAATATCACCTCTAAGTTCACCATCCAGTGATATTCAGTAACAAGTTTTATCAAGCTATATTTCAAATTTTTTCTTGATTATTTTCAAGCTTATATTTATTATAAATTATTTATACATATTTATAATTTATTAGATTTATTATGATTATCTTCTCAAACACTAAAATTATATACATAATTTAAAGATTGTATATATACATTAGCCTATAAAACATAGTAAGAATCAGTATCTATTTCAACAACTTTTCTGAAAGGGTTTATTAAAAATTAAATGCTACCCACAAGCAATGTATAATTAATTATAAATAATCAATTATCAATTATATCAATTATAAATAAGTAAATATATATTTGGTGTTCCTGCCTATGGGTGTCATAAATTACTTTTATAGATTTAGGTATGCATTATTGTTACTATTCATGGCTAGCATTATAAGAGACAAGATTAGGATCAAATTTATAATTAAGGTTATATATGGTTTGTAACTAGAATTTACTCTCAGATTATTGTTCAACTTAGGTTTCATGGCCTAACATAATTTCTAAAAACTGTGTAGGTGTGAATTCTTGTTAAGGCTTGGTATAAGGTAAGGATTAATATTAGTGGGAAGAGAGAGATTATAAACAAATAGTTGTTAAATGATGATTACCATGTCACTTGAGGTCTTCAAAAATCTCTCCTAACAAAAATCTTTATTTTGTTCTTTAGCAGTCTATTATGGCACTATTCATTTTGCAGACTTGATTAGATACTCTCACTAAATTGTGAAAGTAGCAATACTTTCTCCAGGGAGGTTAAATTAAAATAATCTCTTGCATTACATTTACCTAGTTTGGTTTTTGAGATATGTACAATTTTAAAATACCAAGGTGGCCACCTATAATGGCATAACCTCAAGAATACTGAGTGCCTTTCTTTTCTTGACAAGCAAATGAAAGAAAAGATGAAAAAAATCCTTTCTTTCTGACAACTAAAATTATTTCAATAAAGGGACCTTATTTCTGTACCACATAAAGCTTAATAAAATATACTTAATAAAAAATAACCAGTTATATTATTCAAAACAGTTAACAAATGACTCATTTGATATCCAATAATGTAATAAGAACAGGTTTGATTGTGACAGGTGTGTTTAAATGGGTGAAAGTTACAAGGGCTAGGTGAGAAAAATACGTACCTGAAAAAAATGACAGAAAATAGAAACTAGCATAAATCTATTATCAAAACTTGACAAAATATTATCACCCCCAAAATGACACAAATATACCTATGACTATGAATGTAAAATATTTAGCAAAATCTTAACATATCAAAGCCAGCAATATAATTTTAAGCAATTTGTAATATTTTAAAAGTAATCATGAGATTAACAGAAGAAAACTATATGTACTATATATGAGGATATTTATGTGTTAAATAATATAACAATATAATATAATTAATATGGTCACAATATATAAACAAATCTGCTTGAATATAAGAAGAAATTGAAATAGAAATTATTATATAAGACTTTGATACATTTTTCTAAGTTTGTAAAAATAGAGTAGACAGTAAATAAGAAAATCTGGACATAAGAAATAGAGTAAATCTTTAGATAGTTATTAATTTTATACAATGGAAACAGAAAATATGCTTTATTTTCAAACTCACATGGGAATGTGCAAAAAACTGATACTGTAATATGTAGGCCACCAAAAAATAAAAAGACCCAATACATCCTAACAAATACATAGAAAGCACAATGAAAAAACAACATATTTGAATAAAGATATAAAGAGTAGAAAAACTAAAAAGAGAAATACCCCAAAATACCATGAAAAATATGAAAACATTTTCCTAAAGGTCTTTTGGTTCCTGACTTTCCTGATTCTTTAAAATTCTTCCCATCTTCTCACCTGTCTCCCTTCCTTCCTGCCTGCCCTCCTTCCTCCCTTCCTGCATACGTAAATCCATAAACTATTAAGAGTGCATGCCTGGGAGGGAGGCCTGGCCTGGTGTGGGTGCTGGAGCATGACAGGATGAAGATGATGTCTTTGGCAATACTGTTGACAGCACAGCATGGAAAGCTAGATCCCATGGAGGGCTTTCCCACTGGGAGGGTGATGCCAATGGTTATGGCCAAAAGGAGAGCCCAGGAAAGGATGCCAGAGATTGTGGGAATGAAGAGGGATTCACAAATGCTTATTAATTTCAAATGTAAAAAGAATAATTTTACAATGGAGAAATGTTGGCCATCACCAACTTAAATCAAATAATCAGCATCATCAGTAATGGGACAAATCAAAATTATTACTACCTATTAGGAAGTAATAAAATGATCACAGCATCACCTCTATAATATTCCTACCAAAAAACGTGTGGCCTAAATCTTAGCATAGGATAGGAAAACATCAGACAAAGTAGGTTGAGGTACATTCTGCAAAATTTGTTGCCCCGTGATCTTAAAAATGTTTCCAATGGGGAACTGGGAAATTCTTCTAGACCAGTGGTTCTCAACCTTTCTAATGCCGTGACCCTTTAATACAGTTCCTCATGTTGTGGTGACCCCCAACCATAAAATTATTTTTGTTGCTACTTCATAACTGTAATTTTGCTACTGTTAATGAATCATAATGTAAATATCTGTGTTTTCCGATGGTCTTAGGCTCTACAGCAGCAGTTGAGAACCGCTAGCAGGGTCACCTAAGACCATCGGAAAACACAGATATTTACATTACTATTCATTAACAGTAGCAAAATTACAGTTATGAAGTAGCAACAAAAATAATTTTATGGTTGGGGGTCACCACAACATGAGGAACTGTATTAAAGGGTCGCGGCATTAGAAAGGTTGAGAACCACTGTTCTAGACCAAAGGAGTCTAAAGGGATATGGCAACAGAATGTAGCACATGACCCTGGATTGGATCTGTTAAGACAATTGGTGAGGATTAAGTGGAGTCTGTGAAATGCATGGTAGTGATATCTAATATCATCACAGTGATTGCAAAAGCAAATTCAGTGCCTGTCCTCATCAAGATAGCCTACTGGCATTATCATAATATTTTTAAAAAACTACATTTAGAATTTTTTCCAATAACATCAACTTTACCTATTTTTAAATTGCAAGCTCTTAAAAAGTTGGCTTATTTTGTGTGTCACTCAGAATATTCTACGTTGGTGACAACTTAATGCTTTTTATTTATTTATTTATTTTTTATTTATTTTAATTTCTTTTTTTAATATTTTATTGATTTTTTACAGAGAGGAAGGGAGAGAGATAGAGAGCTAGAAACATCGATGAGAGAGAAACATCGACCAGCTGCCTCCTGCACACCCCGCACCGGGGATGTGCCTGCAACCAACGTACACGCCCCTGACTGGAATCGAACCCGGGACCCTTCAGCCCGCAGACCGACACTCTATCCACTGAGCCAAACCGGTTTCGGCAACTTAATGCTTTTGATGCATGAAAACTTAGAGAAAAGGGTCTATTCTCTCTGTAGACCAATAACCTAAAACCATTTTTAAGAAATGTTAAGCTCTAGAGACCAAATTCAAAGTGTGTTTTTTTTTTTTTGAAATTCCATTAAGCAAGAATTTCTCTCAGAAATAAAAGCATGTAGAGAGAGCATCCCTATGAATATTAACTAAATTCTCTGAAAATAAAAAGTCTGGAACCCAGTTCCAAACAGGACATAGAACATGCTGAAAAAAATCCCTGCAGCTGTGACTCATATTTTGTGATTCAGGTAAAATCCAGTGGCGGTTCTGTTTCTTTACCAAGCAGCCATGGAGCTCCAGGTACCAATGGAAATCCATGGCAAAGTCATGTCCCAGATACTCAGGGAGGTGCAAATGAGAAGACAGACTTAGGACTTGATTGTGGCCCTCTAGTAACTTATCATCCACAATTTAAGAGCAGGTATTTTCAATTAAAAACAATGCAAACACGTATGAAAAAAACAATAACAGAATAAAACAATCCAAAAAACAAACAAACAAAAAAAGAATGCTCCAAAATGTTTAACTCTGACTTAGACCAAAAAATATTAGCTCGATCAGAATATAATTTCTGATCTCAAAAGTGAAAGGGTTAAAGAAAATAAAACGGGGCAGAGAAAAACTTACTGTGCTTAGCAGATATCTTGCAGAAAGCTTGCAGCCTTGAGCACCGCATAGCCCAGATAACCATTAGCCATCTGACGCTGGGAGGAACCAAGGACTGATGGACCCTTACCTCAGCAGAACGGCTTGCAGCCAGCAAAAGCTAATAAAAACCTCTCTCTCCTTGCTCTCCTCGCTGACTCCATTTGGTTGGACTCAGCCCACCTTCACCCAGGTGCCTGGAATAAAAATCTCTTTTGATACATTATGGCCTCATGTCATAGGTGCTTGACCCCGGCCCACTCCGAACCTTTTAATAAAGTAGCACAGAGTATAATTTATCCAGAGTCACAGACTAAAGAGTGCTATGCAGATGTATTTAAGACCAATGGATGCTTTCAAAAAGAAAAGCAGCCGAGTGATTGGGCAGGACCCATCCCCTTTTGCAGCCAATCAAAACTCACCAGTCTGTAGAATATTAGTACATTTGCATGCACTGACTGCCAGTAGGGTCCTTGGTTTAAGCGAGCTGCTAGTGTAGTGTATGCAAACCTATCCCTGAGCCTTTGTTTATGTCCCTTTAGATTTCACTACAACCTTGTTTGCCTACTGTAAATTCTGGAGACCTGACTTGGCAGAGCTGTAGTTTTGATAAGTCACTAAGTCAAAACAGTTACAATTCAGGTGATCATCTTTTGTTTTCCCGCTAGCAGTCATGTTTTTTCTAGTGCAGGCTCTCACCAGGGGCTCCCACGTGAGAGAAAAGGATAACAGTTGCTTGTGTGAAGGCATGTTAGTTATAACACATTATGAAACTGAAGAGCGTGACCTCTTCCTGGTAAATGGTTTACAGGAGAAGACCTCTAAGTACAAAACAAAAAACAAGCACATTATTTTCAGTGCATGTGGAGGCCTACAGAGGCCAGTAAACTAAACTGAGGTACCTGGAACTTGGTTTCCAACATACACAGCTTAAGGCAGTCACAAGATTTAGTGACTCAAACTTCTACTTAAGCAATGAAATAGACACTCTGTTCCTGGGCTGTGCCAGCATGTCAAAGACAATAACAACACCCGACTGTTTCCCTGAGAACCAGAAAAGGGAAGACATGGAAGAAATGGAAAGAAATGGCTGTCAGATGGATTCACAATCTGAAAGAGAACACTGTTGAGTAGGGGAGGGGATTAGATGTTTTGATTGAGCAGTCTGCTGGAAAATCCACTGAAGGCCCTAAGTTCATACCCTGTGTTACTCAAAATGATTTCACTTTCATTAAGTCTTACTCCACAAGTCCGCCTGCTATGAAATTAACACTTTGCTACTACATGCCTGCAGTGGCTTCCACTTTAGACCACCACGTTATTGCCAATAACCATTTGCTCAATAGCAGCTGTAAATGCCTTCCACAGAGAGAAAGCTGCTTTTAAGACTTAATAACACTCATTCTAAACGTCTTCACTGAAAAGGGCTGGGTTTGCAAGGTTGCTAGAATGAGCCCTGTAAAAGAGAACAGAAAGCAAGTTTCTCTAAAGTGATGTTACGCCCATTATGAAACATGGCAGCATAAATGTGCAAATATGTATGCATGTGGGTAGTGTAGGTGAAAAGGGATAATTGGGAAAAAGAGGAGCTGCATCCAATGGATCTTATCATTGTGGCTTAAGGAAAATCATTCTACAAATATTTATAGAAATGTTTTACTTTTAGGGAGCTGTATTGGAAGCTGTATATAAATAAACAAACACAGACATTGCAATCTTCAAGTTTACAGAATGACTTAAAGGGCAGGCTGTTTCCTGTGCAGTTTAATCTATGTCAATGAACACATGAATAATGAAGAGGATGGATAACCTACAACCCAATAATGTTTGTGTTTTGCTTGGTAGGAAAGCTTTCACCCATAATAGCACATGGCTTAATCAAACACAGGCTTATTTTTCCTTGCATTACAAGTAGTGTTAACATTGGTTCATCTCCTGAAGCATTCAAGATACCAATATCTTTTCACTTTGCCATTTCCACAAGTCGAATTTCTATCCTTAGACTCATTGCCTCAAGATTGCAGCATGGCTAGTACTACTCCAAGCAACACAACACCTTAAAGGGGGTGAAGAAAGGGTAGGAGAGTGGCCAGCCTCTGTCTCTAGGTTTTCATTAGGAAGCAAAACATTAGTTCCAATGCATGAGAAACAGTGCTCATCTAAATTAGTCATTAGGAAATACAAGGTAAAATTACAGTATGGTACTGTCACAGACCTACCAGATGGGCTAAAATGAAAAATACAGAAAGTAGCCCTGCCCAGGTGGCTCTGTTGTTTGGAGCATCGTACTTTACACCAAAAGGTTGCAGGTTTGATTCCCAGTCGGGGAGGCAGCTGATCGATGTTTCTCTCTCACATCGATGTTTCTCTTTCTCTTTCTCTCTCTAAACATATCATTGGATGAGGATTTTTTAAAAAAAATACAGAAAGTACCCGGTGTTACGTCATAGAGAAACTAGAACTCTCATAGCCTACCGGTACAAGTGGAAATTGGTAAAGCCACTTCATAAGACACTTTACAGTGTCTACTAAAACTAAACATGTGCTTAAACTATTATCCAGCAACTCCATTTCACTCCAATTCTAAGAGAATACATGTCAAATGTTCATAGCAGTGCTATTTTTAATCACCCCACCTCAAAAAGAACTGCCAAATGCCAATCAACAATAGAATGAATAAGTTTTGTCCTATTCACACAATAGAATAATATACAATGAAAATGAATGATGCCCAACTATGAGCAAAACTATGGGTAACTATAAAAAAAACCCACCCTGTTGTTGAGCAAAAGGTAGAAATAGTACATTATAATTATACTTATGCAAAACTTCTAAACAGACAAAATCAGTCTATTCTGTTAGAAATCTGAGCATGTTTACCTATGTCCAAAGGAATAGGATTTAAGAAAATTCAAGATAAATAAATGAGTTCCCAACCACCCTAATGTGCTCTTTTTGATTACATTTTTCTGAGAAAAGTAAGCTTTAGAATTTATATCAGATAACTAAAGTCCATATGATAATTAGCTAATGTCATATAGGTCTCCATATTACTATTTAGAAGCTCTAATTGCATGACTTCAGGTCAGCATTTGGGACCTCATGAGTTGCGAACATTCATTTTGAACCGGAAAAGAGCTAATTAATATGCATTCCTTTAACAGGGGGAAAAAGAGGAGGAAAGTATGTGAATTAAATGCTGTGATTTAATTGTATATGTCTTTAAAATAAATCTGTTATGTGGAAAATAGAATAGGCAGAAGTTTAGACCTTCACTATCTATCAACATTTAGGTTGGAGCATCCTTTATCATATTTATTTTGCAGGAATTTCATTAAAGCATGCCTTGCTAAGCCATATTTCATCACACTCAAATTATGGCTGCATCAGGGAATGGCTAAAAAAATAATAACCTAAAGTATTGATTCCCCGTGAAAAAAATAAATTTGCAATTTCAAAAAAAACTATACAAGTTATGTCTATGGGAGTTATTAGGCACAACATTGACTTGTCATTCCAATCAATCACTTTAATTGCACCTTCCCAATGGCTCTAGCTATAATTTAGAATAACTAATATATAAAGTCCATGTACATGGAGATCTGTACTACATTCATTTATTTTTCCATGTTTACATGTGAGTATGTGTGTTTGGGTTTGTGTTTCCAGTAAAGGACTACCAAAAACAATCTAATATACTGAAATATATTAAAATTTTCCTCAGAAGTCTTCATTTTACAATTATTTTGAAAATAAAATGTACATAAATGCACAAAAACATTGGCAAAAAATAGAGGCTCTATGTATTTCCTAGTAATATTTTATACTAAAAATTATTATTGAGATTTCCATATACACACAAAAAGATAATACAAAGAATGTCTTATAAGTTACTCCAAAGAGAGAAAAAGACTTTTTAAACCATTCAACATCATGTGAATACTTTGTAGAGTATAAATTCAAGAAACACCCCTTTTCCATATGATTAAACTGTGTGGCACATTAGGAATGCCAATTGAAGTTTCAAATCACAGTGCTGGAACCAACTGCCAGTGGCATCCATCTTCCTCTAAAGTAACATCTGTTAAGTTGGCAGCATGGGACCAGAATTTTGGACACTCTGGGGTAGAATATCATAAGCTTTATGTTTTCCTCCCCAAAAAGTCTCTTGAACTTTTCTCAACCTACTCCTACCTATCCATTTATTTTTGAAAACTCCCATGGCTTTATGTTACCTTCACATTTCAAGGCAGAACAACTTCATTTTAGTCATATTAGCTTTTCAGAGGGACTTCAGACCAATACAGAAGCAGATACCTCCTCCTCCTCAATCACATATTTGAGAGGTATCTTTCAGTCAATGTCAATTAAGGCCCCAGAAAAAAAAAAAAAGGCATTTTGTCACTTGCACACAGAATATAATGATTTGCAAGGGACTATAGATAAGTCTAGTCTTTTTTCACATGACAGAAATGTAAATATTTGATAATATCTGTGATGGTTAATTTTATGTGTCAACTTGACTGGTCTAAGGGATGCCCAGATGGCTGGTGAAACATTATTTCTGGGTGTGTCCATGAGGATGTCTCTAAAACAGACTAGAGATTAGCATTTGAATCAGTAGACAGAATAAAGAAGGTCCCTCTTCACCAAATGTGGGCAGGCATCATCCAATCTGCTGAGGGCCCCAATAGGCAGAGGAAGAGCTATTCTCTCTCTCCTGGAGCTGGGTGGTCCATCTTATCCTGCCCTTGGCTATCGGAGCTCCTGGTTCTGGAGCTTTTGGACTCTGAGACTTACACCAGCACTTCCCCTCTCCCACCTCAGTCCCCATCCCTCCTCTATCCCAGCCTCTTAGTTCTCAGACCTTCAACTAAATGACACCACAGGCTTCCGGGATTCTCCAGCTCCCAGACAGCAGATTTTGGGATTTCTCAATCTCCATAACCCTTTGAGGCAATTTTTATAATAAATATTCTTCTCTCTCTCTCTCTCTCTCTCTCTCTCTCTCTCTCTCTCTCTCTCTCTCCTATATCATCTATATATCTATATCTATATCTATATCTATATCTATATCTATATCTATATCTATATCTATATCTATATCTATATCTATATCTATATCCATATTCTATTGGTTCTGTTTCTCTGGAGAACCCTGAATAATACAACATCTAAGCCAGAATTTCTATCTGAACTTATCATCCTGGTCTTCCCTTTTCCAAGCTAAATATTCTCAGCTTCTCTAAGCCATTACTGATTGGTTGGATGCTTGTTGTAATCACCCGAATAGAACCAGCACCAAATGTGAAGACAGAAAACTAAGGCCTAGGCTCCCTGCCATGATCGGTGGAATAAAAACAGAAAAGGGGTCCCAGTTGGGGTTAACCTGACGTAGTTAATTACAACCAACAGAGAATCCTTCCCAGGAATTTGAGGGTTATCACCCTGGCATTCCTTCCCACATTCACATGGAATCCCACAGTTTAATGAGACATTGGGTGTAAAAACATATGGTTTAGATGCAGGTTTTAAAAGTCCTGTTCAGTCGCAGTGCATCGTGTTTGTATAGTGCTTTCTGGTTTTCAAAGTGCATCCTAACCATGTCCCTCATGAGACTGGGAGGTCAGCAGATTAGGAGTTATTATATACAGGTGAGAAAAATAGGGCTCATGGAGGCAAAGGAACAGCAAATTCTTGTAGCTGGTAAGGAGTAGAAATAACCCCCCACACACACACCCAGGATTTGTTTTTCATGCCCAGTCCTGACTACACGTGGCCGCCTCATCATGTCCTTTAAGAAGACACAGTTTGCTGTGGAACCTGCTTCGAAGGACACCAGGAAGACCCATAGCTGCCAATCCCACCTTCAACTCCAACACAGGGATGTATACTGTGGGGCTTTAAAAGCTTTCTAACTGTTTAAAAATAACTAGGAAAATTAAAACAAAAACATAAAGAAGCTTTAACTTCACACCAGAATATCTTTTAGCAGGGAGTCAGTTAATAGGAGACATTGAAGAATACATAATACAAATTTCACTATTTTACTTCATGTCCTGGTCCTAATACTAGCTTTTTATCAGTCTTAGTTCTGTCTTTTTAAAAATTTGTTTTGTTTTGAGTTTGACTCTTAACAACCAGTTTCATTTCTTCAACTCCCATATGATGCCCTGTTTTGTTTTTTTTTTTTTAAGATCTATTTTTGTCTTGCCTGGAGATAGTAATAATAATGGAACTGCATTTATTTTTAAAATAGTTTCCTCCAATTTATGGATGTCTTCAGTAAGTACAAAAATAAAATAAAATAGTGAGTCTTACTGACATGGTTCAGGGAAAAAGAGAAAAGAGCAGCATTCTCAGAATTTCAAGTGATTCCAGAACAACATCAAAGGAGAGAGTTTATAGACTTCCTGTGACTTTGTGTAAAAAATTTACTAAGTTTTTTGCTAACCAGTTTGGCTCAGTGGATAGAGCGTCTGCCTGCGGACTGAAGGGTCCCTGGTTCGATTCTGGTTAAGGGCATGTACCTTGATTGCAGGAACAACCCCAGTAGGGGGTGTGCAGGAGGCAGCTGATGCCTGTTTCTAACTCTATCCCTTTCCCTTCCTCTGTAAAAAATCTATAATATATATTTTAAAAAATTTACTCTAAGTTTTAGGTATTTTTATTTCTTGTCTCTACTAGGCTTGAGCACTTTGTAAGTAAAACTTGCTGTAAATAATTGATGAACAAGCTCTAAATGTTGAGAAAGTTTTGACTTGATGCTTAAATAAGACTTCTGGCTGTTTAGTTGCTATACAGTTTGTTCAATTCTTACTCAAAGTAAGCCAGTTACCAGTTACCAGACTGCTCTGAGATTAGCTTAACAGTCAATCATTACAAAATCCCTGGTCTTTAAAAATTCAGCATGTTATTGAAATATTAAACATTTGTGCTGCTTCTTTCTTTTCTTTTTTCTGCTATGTACTAGTAATGTTCTACCAGAGCAGGAAGGTTGAAAATTTGTATAATTTATATGTAGAAATTTTAAAATTAGCTGAAAGTATTAAACATGGGCCCACAATTTGTGTTATGTAAGTATTAATATTGAAATAATTTTTTTTGGGGGGGGTGTTCTTTCTCTGTAAAATACCATGTTCAGTGTTTTTTTCCCCCAGAAAATAAAATACAAATAATTTAGGAGTCATACCTGATACTGCTTAAAAATGCATAAATCAGTATGTTGGAATAATTTAGAAGTTATTTCTCCTATAGATGTTTAAATCTCTACTCAAAATGCCATAGGAGTAGCAGAAAGTCTGCTTCACTTATTGTCTAAAAGAATATTAAAATGGAATGGAATCCCTGCAGAATGGAAGTGGAACTCACTAATATGCACTTTTATTTCCCATAAGTGACAACATTGCAAGCAATTAGGAACAACAAACAGCCCTCAGAAGGGGAAAAAAGAAGACAAAGCAGAATGTTTGTTATTTTGAGTGGTTCACCAGGGAATGCTTTCATGTCCGGGGAATAGACACCGCCACCCAGGCAGAGGAGCTGCATGGCTTTCAAAGTGTGCCAGCAATATTGAATAAAGTTATTGAAACACTGCTTATCCCTTAGTCTCCACTGCTACAGATGAAGTGACAGAGGTGTGGTTCAGAGCATGCCAGGTGAGATGTAGGCAAACGGATGTTATTTGGCGTCAACTTTTTGATCAGGATTCAGGATTCATCTCAAAAGGCAGAGTCTCTTTGCGAAGAATTTGAAAATATTACCCTTCCCTTGTATGCTTTCAGTAGGAGGCTTTCCTGTTCGGTTGTTTTTGGAACAGAGAAGCTTGACACTGTTTATTTTTAAGGTCCCTTTCTATAGAGTTAAGAATAATTTTACTATTCATAGTCATGTTTATTTGACATAGCAGTACTTTTCTAGTGTTCAGTAGGATAGTATTCAACATTTAGTACATCATTATAGTGAGCCATCAAAAGTTTCTGGTGGTCATTGTAATGATCCCTAAATTTAGTCATTATACGACCTAGATTTTCAGTGGAGAGCAAGGCCCAAGAATGCAACACTTCACTGAAAAATTTTAATCTGAGCTGTGTGCAATACAGGCTATTTCCTACTCAGAGAGGTTTCACAAAAGGCATTATTTCTGAACTTCCAAATTAAATGTCATGACTGGCTGCCTTAGCTGCCTGGGAACTATCATTTCCCATTGAGTGAGCTTTAGAGATCCGCGATATTCCGTGAGACCGAAGCTCCTCCATGCAATTCAGTTCCATCTCATTTTCTGTCTGACTCCCACTCACTGCTTTCCACCACAGGTGAGGAAGTTACCCGTCCAACTGATACTCAACAGACCAAGGGTTTTCTTTGCCTGTCTTCCATCTCTTCTTAATTTTCAAATCGTTATTACCAATGAAACACTTATTGCTGCCCTTTCGATATGATGACAACAAGAATACTCAATATCCTAAAGTCCTCTGTCCAGACAACCATCTGCTGGCCCCTTTCCTTATATGTGTGTAAAATGAAAAAAAAAAAAAAAAAACCTTAGCTTGAAAGTGTGGCCACTTTCAGCTCTGAGAGCCAAGCCATGAGTCAGACCAAACAAAGGGGGTTAAAAGAAGGAGCTAAAATGTAAACCAAAAATGACTGTGAATTTGGGATTGAAGGTGTTAATGTAGGGTAAGAAGAGAGCAGTGGTGGATTAAAGATGGGAGCCCCAGGACAGAGTTGGGAAGCACAGGGAGCAAACACTCTGACCCCAGCCTGCTGAAATGCCTTACATCAACTATTTGCTTTTTGGAAAGTTGACAAGTAACACATGCCAAAGACTAGAGATGCAAGTGTAGCTTTAATTTATGTATGTTGTCAAAGTACATTGTGTTTAAAGTACTACAAGGCACCGAGACCTGCTGGGAGAACTGCACGGCTGCGAAGCCATTAGCATCTACCACTTAAAACTGTTAAAAGGCTGTACACCAGTCACAGCTGAGAGAGCTGCTGATGCGCTGTGGAGGGGCACAAGCCAGCCAAAACCCCTGGGAGCTAAGGAGACTGGAGGGCTGCAGAGCAAACAGCCACTGCCTCCAAGGCGCTGTGTTTCCAAAGACAGTTTGTTCTCAACTTCATTCCCAGATCTAATGATCACCAAAGCCATTAGTAGCAATTAACACTTAGTAGGCTCACAAAAATACCCTTGATTACATACAGATCGGTTAAAATAGTAAATTGCACACATCCCAGTGAAATCAACAACTGAGCAGCAAGAGCCCGGCAACTGGAGTTTGAGAGGAAACCAATGTGAAATCCTGAGCACTCCTATGCCTTGCAGGCTGACAGTTCACTAAGAGCCATGGTGGAATAGAATGACAGAAGTTGGACAATGATAGAGAAAAATGAACTACTTCAGACATATCTATCTATATAAAACCCTAATATGCAAATCGACCAAACGGTGGAACGATCAGCTGCTATGATGCGCACTGACCACCAGGGGGCAGATGCTCAATGCAGGAGCTGCCCCCAGTCCACAGGCCTCAACCGGCGCCAGCAGTGGGTGGTGGGGCTAGCAAGCAGGCGATGCCAGGCCAAGGCGGGTGCAAGCGGGGCCCGATCGCCCCGCCAGTTGCCCCACAGATCAGCCCTGATCGCCGGCCAGGCCTAGGGGCCCTATCCGTGCATGAATTTTGTGCACCAGACTTCTAGTATTTTATATTCCTGTACAAACTAAAGAAATAAGGAATGTGAAATTTCCGATTGGGGTGTGAAATTTTAATTAGCTCTCAATTAACATCTTATGGCAATATTCCTTACCACTGGCATTTGAGAAAAGATGTAATGAGGAACACTTGAAGTGAATGAAAAGAAGGAGGTAAGGACTAAATATAAAGTAGTATTGCCCTGTTTGTTTCTTGATATCTAGATTCAGACTAACTAGTAGGATGAAATAGACAAGCATTAGAATCCAGAGTGTGGGCACCCATTTTAGCTTTTGCCACTTTCACTTTGCCTTGCTTCATTTAGGCTGGTGGGGGTTCTTAGGGAGATTGAATGGATACATCAGGCACTTTTAATTTAGCACTTGATCAGTGCCTAGTTTCCCCTTCCTTAATTATAACATTGCAGATTGTCTAAGCTAACCAGTTCAGGGTTTCATCAATCAAAAAAAAATTGGTCTATGGTCATGATATATTCATTACTATTACAATAGTGGGAAATGTGGCTTTTAGAGCCTACAGGTGCATATTAGAATGTGTTCTTCTCAAATATGGAAAAATAATAAGAACATTTTGAAAAGTTTATGATGAAATGGTTGAGTGAGAGCAGGACTTCATTCATTATGCAAAAACATGATATCCATATATATTTCTATAAAGTGTTTTAATTACATATTCGAAAACCTACCTTGAGAACTCTGTGATATAAAACAGGCCTTTTATATTTTTCATTTGCATATGGAGGCCCTCCTAAATGAAAAAATAATGGGGATTTTGGTACTGATAAGTGTGTTCTTTCTCAGTAGAAATATCAATTCCAAATGAAAAAGACAACAAATGTGTCTACATCTCTGGATCTCTGGAGCAATGCCCCAAGTTAGCAAATACTCACCATGAGGTAGAATAAAGTTAAGAAATTTGTTCGGGATACAGAAACTGCAGGGATAAATAATGTACCAATGCAACACTGTTGTCATTCAATGCCTGTGTCTTGTCCCTAGGAATTTTCCCCAAGACTTAAGTTTTGGGGCCCTAAAAATTGGGAGAGGTTGCTTAGAAGAGAGAGAGAGCAAGTTACTCAGAACAGTCTTCATGGTTAGAGATGAGGCATTCTAAAAGCTTCAGAGATGTTGGCAGCCAGAGAATGGAATTGACAGCAAATAATATCATTTTGAAAAGAAGGAAAGTTAAATATTGAGTGTAAACTATAATTTAAAAAATTAAAATTAAGAAAATAAGGAAAGTTGGAGATCTAAGTGGTGGCAGAATAGTTGTCAGGGTGCTGGCTATTTTTAATATTTGACTTTGCTCCTGTTGGCCAGGGTCGCTGAAGGACACAGCCTCTCTATGGAAGAGCATAGAGCCATAAAAGACAGAGAGTGACTAGTAGAAAAGGACCGACTCCAAGAAATTGGAATGTTACAGACATTGGGATATCAACAAGAGGGGAAGAAACCCAAGAATCAGGATGTGTACTTCCCACAATGTTTCTGAGTGGATGATGGAGAAGCAATAGCATGGTGATGTCTGCTCAAGATTTATTGGCTCTCAAATCTATCTGTCCATGGGAAACGAATAAAGGTACCATCTATTTCATCCTATATAATGAAAGCCTAATATGCTAAGTGTCCAGTCATCAGGTCGACCGTTCAACCAATCAAAGTGTAATATGCTAATGATATCCTAAGGCCACTCAACCACTCACTATGACATGCACTGACCACCAGGGGGAAGATGTTCCAACCAGTAGGTTAGCTTGCTGCTGGGGTCTGGCTGATCGGGACTGAGGGAGACAGGCCGGACAAACCCTGGAGCTCTCCCGTGGTCCCTCCCTGGCTGGCCAACCTCCCGCATCCCTCCCTGGCCCTGATCGTGCACCAGTGGGGTCCCTTGGCTTGGCCTGAGCCCTCTCACAATCCAGGCTGAGGGACACCCCCACTCCAGTGCACACATTTCGTGCACTGGGCCTCTAATATTAAATATTAAAATACAGTCTACTTTTTACCTAAAAGATAAAAATATGTGCGAGTGGTACTTATTCCAATTTCAAGAAGTACATCATTCTACCAACTAATCTTTAACCTATATATCTCTACAATTTAAGTTCCTTATCTACCATAAATCTTGGTTCATGCCATTAACAGAGTGCCTGGAGTGACTCGTCTATATGTTGGCCTATGCAGTAGCTTTGATATAGTTGGCCAGTTCCCACAGCACAGACTTCTATGTTGTTAGCCTCACCCATTATTTTACAAGAAGGCTGAAGTGGATCTCTGGACTTAATGTTTTCCTGTGCATCAGGATGTGACTACCAGAGCCCGGAACTGACCCATGACGAACATGAAGCCCTTGTGAGCCACAAAGCTTGGTTGCATTATACCATTGCAATATTGGTGGACCAATATATGTTTTGACCTCTACAGGGCAGGGGCCTCTGTGTGGGCTGACTCTTGTGTGTTAGCTTCAATAATTAGATACCAATGACCTGTCACTGATGATCCTTTCCACAAGTGATGCTAGAAGAGCAGGCCATCATGAAGGCAGTCTTTGTGCCGCTTAAAAAAGACCTTTTCCATTTAGTGAACCTCAAAGTGGCACGTGAATGCACTTAGGAATAATCATGAGACGGGGTGGCAGGCCTCTGTCCTTCCTCATGTCTACAAAACAAGATGAGCAGGTTTTAACACAAACCATGAGGCCAAAAGTCCAAGATGTTTCCATGCCAGGACAGGACAATGTCCTACCTATTATCTTCCACTCAGTAACTTATTCTCTAATTGCAAAAAATAAATGAACAAAGCTACAACTCCAAAAATATAATGATATATATATATATATTTGTACATGAGAATTTTGTCCCATTATGATGAGTCTCGAGCTTTGATATGAACTGAGGGGTAGATTTGAGATAGGGTGTAGTGATTTTTGTTCATTGCTGAGGAAGGAGACATGAAAAAAAAAAGATAAATTTATTAAACCTTAGAATTCTTCTTTGAAGAACTAATAAGTTGGTAGTTTCTCTCAAAAGGCAAGCCATAATTCCTAGGAATGTCACATGCAATCCAATAACTGTCATATTGAAATAATATAAACATTGAGCTTCCAATTGAAGTATGTTTTTCTACTAGTTAATAAGAATTGGAGGTATAAGAATTGCCAATTATTTTTCTAGAGATTTTACGACATTTTACCCCTGAAGTTTCTAAAGAAGAAAAAAAATTACATTGTCATTGTCTAGCGCGTCAAAAATAATCACATACCGCCAAACAATTTTATTCTTTATTTCCAGTGGCATCAAAAGAACAGATGTTTGGAGAGCTAGTTTCTTTTTACTCAAAATTTCAAAAAGACCACTTCGATTGTAGTTTTCTTTCTTCCCAGCATATAGGAGGACTGCACGTCCCCATCCCCTTGAAGTTCGGCATGAACATTTGCCTCGGCATATAAAATATACATAAGAACGAAGTCTTTAAGAGCCCGTGCACAACTCTCCCTGTCCCCTTTCCCTGTCACAGCAACCAATCATAAACAAAAGGATAGACCTCTGTTAACTTGCATTTCTGAGTAAAGAAAATATATAGCAGAGCCCAGAGCTGACCCAAGATGGACATAAAGCTCTAGTAGCCACAAAGCTTGGTTGCATTACACCACTGCCAATTTGGGTTTATTTGCTCTACAAACTGAATTTCTCTTATTTGGTATAATTATTCTTTGAACTTCCTTTAACTCATCTATGAAAGGGATAGTATGATAGCTACTTCACAAGGTGGCAGGAATACAATGGAGAGATATAAAGGACTGGACATAGTTCTTAGTATGTCATATTGAGCTGCACAATATGTGGTAGCTTTTATTATAATTATCTCCCAGAGAAGACTATAGCATAAGCTATTTCAGGTTACGATGACATCAAGTTCTAACTTGAGGCCAGCTTTTTAGTTAATATTTCCACTAATGTAACCCCATGCTCACGATGAATGTTATAAAGCTACAGATTTAGGCCAAATTATAACAGCAATTTTTATGAATCCATTTCAGAATCCTGTGCTTAGTAATTTTGATAAATGAATCCTTCAAAAACTTGGCTTTAGAAGTGACTGAAAATGGTTGAGAGAGCTGAGTTTAGAGCTGAGTAATTGTACAACAAAGTTCCTATGTCAAAGCTCAGAAAAAAAAAAAGAGACTTGAAATATTTTTTTAAAGGCAGGTCTTTTCACTAGGGTACAAGTGTTTCTTATTATTTTTCCAATAAAATCAAATCCAATTTTTGAGATTTTTATCATTAAAGGATACAGATTAAGAGTAAAAACAGACTGAAGAATAGTGACCATTTGTAGCATAGAATGACATTCCTTTTGGAAATTTGTACTCTCAGAGACCACTTGATTCTTAAAAGTAATCAAATTCACAAAGGCAATAAGAAATAAAATGTATGAACTTGTTAATGTAACTGATATACCATTTACCATAACAACATCACTTAAACAGTTCCCAATGCCTTTGGTAATCATTTTATTGATATTTTGATAAGAGTATTAGAGAACTACACATAGAGTAAATGAACCAAGATTGCTGGGTGGTTGGATGCCTACTCTTGTTCAGTAGAGAAAAAGGCACAACAAAGATTGGCCTCCTATGAGCTATAATCTAACTGAGAAATCAAAATATACTCTCCTTCCCCTCCTGCTCTTCCTCCTCCTTCTCCTCCTCCTCCTCCTTCTCCTTCATTAATCCTCACTCACGCATATTTTCCCATTGATTTTCAGAGAAAGTGTCAGGGAGGGAGAGAGAGAGAGAGAGAAACAGAAATGTTAGAGAGACATATTGATTGTTTGCCTCTTGCATGCGCCTGGCAGGGCTGGGGATCGAGCCTGCAACTGGAGTACATGCCCTTGACCAGAATGGAACCTTCTGTCCACAGGCTCATGCTCTATCCAGTGACCCAAACTGGCTAGGGCCATTTCTTCTTCTTAAGGTTAATGTGTATAGTTCAGATGATAATTGTGCTAGGATTCAGAAGAGATAAAGTGATTTATACCAGTTGTTCTAAAGATGTGGTTCAGGAACCCCTAGGGCTCACTGAGACCTTTTAAGGGCTCCAAAGGTCAAAACATTTTCATAATAATATTAAGATAATATTTTCCTTTTTCCCATTCATCTGAGTCTATGTGGAATTTCTAGAAGCTACATGAAGTGTGATGATAAATTTAAACACTTTATGACATGATAGGTTTTGAGTTGCTTGTACATAAAACATTAATTTGATACACATGTAATCAAATGCATAATTGTTACTGTGCTGTATAGCAGTTTGGAATATATGGCAGTTTTATTTTACACACAATCACACACACACACACACACACACACACACACACACGCACACACACACAGGCACACACACCAGTGGGTTATCTGGGAAGCCACTTTGAGGTCCCCATGAAGACTATGGAATTCATGCCCTGGTATTATCCAGGCTTCTTCTTTATTCTATAAGGAACAAATATACACCAATTGTTGTAGGAAGCCCTCTGTCTCTTGGTTTATACCTCTCTTCTAATGACAATTACTTTATTTCACTTCAAAATAAAAATTGTCTGAAGAGGGCCTTAAGTAGAATATACAAATTGAAAATGTGGAAATATAAGTGAACCAGCACTTCCTCTATGAAAGAGGATAGGGATGGGGTGGGGATGTGAGTGGTGGAGGGAATGGTTTCAACATACTGAATCCATTTAATGTTATCTTTCTCCCTACATCTGTGGATTCCTTCCTCTCCATAATAGTAAAACGTTTCTGGCATCTTAATGTCCTTTCATGTAGTCATTGGTATTCAGTTTTCAGTCTATTTAACCAAAACAAAATTATAACCACCCCCATTTCCCTGAGCTCAAACATTCAATCCAGAAGTCCTCTGCCATTATATTCCAATCAACAACCTTGGCCTGATCTAAACTTATGTTCCTCCTATTTGTAACATTCACAGATTCCATACTCACATATATAACCCAGGTTTTTGCTCATGTACGTGTTCTCTTCTCTTACATGTTTGACTTTGTATTTAGTCACACAGAACATAATGTGATATGACTCTAGTACTAGGCTTGGCTGGTGATAATGAGAAGTGGTAGAGGAGGAGCATCAGGACAATTGGCTTCCTTCTGAAAGTAGCTATCTCAGCAAGGCAGCACCATAGTGGGGAGGCAAGGGAGGCTCAGATGCACCGGCAAATACACTGAGGTCGTGTGCTATTTCACTGAAAGTTAGAACTTAGGTCACATGCCTGCATCCATGTTCAAAGGAAGAAATAGAATTCTGCAGGTATGAATTAAAAATATATTTCTCCAAATATGGATGTTGGGTGGCAACTACAAATATGATGAAGATTCTTAAAGATTGGTTTGATATCTTCAGTATTATGAGGAATGATGCTTATGATTATAAAGATAAAGCATATGGCTTTTGCCTCTCTGATCAATGGGAATGCTATAGAAATCAAGAGGTTTATTCTTACACATTATAGCTTAGATATTATTTTCCCAACCTAAGGATAAGAACACTAAGATTCAGAAGGTCTAAGCAATGGTTTTTTGAAAATGACACCAAAAGCACAAGCAACAATAGCAAAAATCAACAAGTGGCACCATAATAAACTAAAATGCTTCTGCATAGCAAAAGAAACAATCAACAATAACAAACAAGAAACCTACAGAATGGGAGAAAATATTTGCAAACCATCAATCAAATAAAGGGTTAATATCCAAAATATATAAGAAATTCATACAACCCAATAATAACAACAAAAAACACAACCCTAACAATTCAATTAAAAAAATGGGCAAACCAAGCAGACATTTTTTTTCCAAAAAAGGCTAATGGGTCCATGTAAAGGTGCTCAACATAACCAATCATCAGGAAAATGCAAATCAAAATCACAATGAGGTATTACCTCACACATGTTAGAATTGCTATCATCAAGAGGACAAGAGGTAATAAGTGTTGGTGAGGATGTAGAGAATAGGGAACACTTCTACCCTGCTGGTGGGAATATAAATTGGTTCAGCCACTATGGAAGACTATATGGAGGTTCCTCATGATCCAGCATCTATACTTCTGGGTATTTATCCAAAGGATATGAAAACAAGATGTCAAAAAGATATTTGCACTCTTATATCCATTGCGCATTATACAATAGCCAAGATATGGAAACAGTTTAAGTGTTCATCAATAGATGAATGAATAAAGATGATGTGATATATATATAATAAAAGCATAATATGCTAATTAGACCAGACAGCCAAATGACCTTCCAGATGTCCTTCCGGACAACCTTCAAGACGAATCTTGGGCTGTGAGGGCCAAGGCAGCCACTGAGGCTGCGAGGGCTGAGGCAAGCCACCATGGCTGCAAGGGTCGAGACCCTTGCACGAATTTCATGCATCGGGCCTCTAGTGTATTTATATATATACTAGAGGCCCGGTGCATGAATCCATGCACTGTTGGGGTCCCTCAGCCTGGCCTGAGCCCTCTCCCAATCCAGGGCCCCTCGGAGGATGTCAGAGGCCCGGTGCACGGATTTGGCCCGATCCCCACAGGCCAGGCCGAGGGACCCCACCATTGCACGAATCCATGCACCAGGCCTCTAGTGTGCATATAAGATCTTTGGTTAATCTCTTCCTGTCCTCCCCTCTGCCCCCTCCCCTCTGAGATTCATCAGTCTGTTCCATGTTTTCATGCCTGTGTGTTGAGCGTCTGCCCCCTGGTGGTCAGTGCACATCATAGCTACCAGTTGAATGGTCACTTAGGCTTTTATATATGTAGATAGTATATAGTATATACTGTATACATATAAAGGGTAATATGCTAATTAGACCGGATATCATTCCAGACATCATTCTGGATGAAGCCTGAGCCAGAGGGAAGCCTGGGTCCCGAATGTCTACCAGTGGCCAGAGAGAAGCCTGGGTCCCGGATACCTGCCGGCGGCCAGAGGGAAGCCCTGGTCCCAAGTGCCAGAGGGAAGCCGGTGCCAGCAGCCGGGGAAAGGAAAGCCTACTCTTGCAAAAATTTCATGCATCAGGCTTCTAGTCCTATATAATAAAAGCCTAATATGCAAATTGTCCCCTAAGGTGGTCATTTGACCAGGAGTTCAACCACTTACTATGATGTGCGCTAACCACCAGGGGGTGGCACGGAACATGGTGGGCGTCGGTGATGTGGTTTTGGCAGTGGGCGGCAGTCGAGGCGCTGCTGGCCCTGATGGGCCCCGATGAGAGCAGGACTGTGGCGGGATGGTGGAGCAGGTGAGCAGGCAGTGCCAGGTCAAGGTGGGTGAGAGCGGGGGCCCAATCGCCCCGCCGATTGCCCTGCAGATGGTGACCAGTGGCGGCGGTGGGGGGTGGGGCCACCGCCTGGCTCCTGGGTGTTGAGGGAGCTGGGCAGGGGGCCCAGGCCCAATTGATCACCCCACAGATGGGATGGTGGAACAGGTGACGGGGTGGCACCAGGCCAAGGCGGGGTGCCAGACGGGGCTGTGGGGCTGCGAGGCTGGTGTTGCGAACTGGGACCTGATCTCCACAGGCCATCCTGAGGGGCCCCACCTGTGCACGAATTCATGCACCAGGCCTCTAGTATATACGGTATATACAGTGGCCAGATTATTATGACCACCTGATGTTTGTAGGCAAATTAGCCTAACACTGCATCATATGGGATATGGAAGCCGAAGGTCTGTTCGAACACCATTGCTGTCTGCAGTTACCAAGATAAAATGTCTCCAATTCGCACAGGAACACAAGGATTGGACAGTCAAGCATTGGAAAAAAGTCATGTGGTCTGATGAATCATGTTTCCAGTTGCATTATGCAGATGCAGAGTGAGAATTTTGCCAAAACAGCATGAAAGCATGCACCCCATATGCATGAGTACAACCCTTCAAGCTGGTGGGGACAGTGTTATGGTTTGGGACATGTTTTCCTGGCATGATTTGAGCCCTTTAATTTGTGTGGAACAACGTCTGAATAGCACAACATACCTAAGTATCTTTGCTGATGAAGTTCATCCTGTCATGTTGATGGCGTATCACAATGGAGATGGCTTCTTCCAACAAGACAATGCGCCATGCCACGGTGCTCGTATTGTGCAGGAGCGGTTTCAAGAACATGAGGGAGACTTTACCTTGCTTAGGTGGCCCCCACAATCACCAGATCTCAATCCAATTGAGCATGTGTGGGACGAAGTTAAAAGAGCCATCAGGCAGCTGGTTCCACAACCATCAGATCTCACAGAACTGGACAGTGCTATTCATCAGGCATGGTGTCAGATTCCTCGCATCACCTTTCAACATTTCGTGGAGTCAATGCCAAGAAGAATCGCCACAGTATTGAAGGCAAAAGGTGGCTCAATGAAGTACTGATGGGGTGGTCATAATTATCTGGCCACTCAGTATATATATAAAATAGAATATTAATCAGCTATGAGAAAGAAGAAAAATCCTGCTGTTTTCTACAACATGGATGGACCTTGAAGGCATTATGCTAAATAAGATAGAGAAAGACAAGTACTTTATGATGTCAAGTATAGTGGTATCTAAAAAGCCAAATTTATAGAAACAGATAATAGAATGATGATTAACAAAAGCTGGGGGTGGGGAAAAGGAGAGATATAGATCACAGAGTAAAACTTGTAGTTAGAAGATGAATAGTTCCTGATATATAAGGCACAGCATAGTGATTATAGTCAACAACTGTGCATTACATACTTTAAAGTTGCTAAGAGACTATATCTTAAATGTTCTCATCACAAAAAAGAAATGATAATTATGTGGCATAATAGAGATGTTAGCTCTTGCTACAGTGGAAATCATATCGCAATATATAAATGCATCAAATCAACAGGTTGTATACCTTAAAGTTATACAATGTCATGTAAATTGTATCTCAACAACAATAAAAACAGTTAAGCGTTTACACAGTCTAGGTAGCTTGTTCAATGTTAAGTAAAGAGTAAATGCCAGAGAACTTGATTCTACAATCCATCCTATATTCCTCTGTGCTATATTAGGCCAGAACAAAAATTGAGACAAAAATTATATTCTTAAAGGGAACTAAAAATAAGGACAGTAAGAATTATGGGAAAGAGAGCAAAAAGGGGTTCTGCTAAAAAGATATGAAATATGTTCTGGAATGTAAAGTTCTAGTTCATGATGAAATCAACTTAATCTGTTCCCAAAAATGTATTTTTATGTACACAAACACACACATGATTTAATGGAAATGATTGAGGAAGGGGCCTACTTTGCCCATCTCACTTGGTCATTAATATTAAAATGAAGCCATTTTACAACATTTTAATTATCTAATTTATTTATCTCTAGTTGAAACTTATTCCCACAGTTTAAATTTCAAGAGTTTTGTAGTGAGTTTTAACTTTTATGATTATTCTTCATCATGGTCCTAGAGTTGGGACAGTAGCCTTTTGAGATACATTTAAATAAATGATTGTACTAAATGATATCATCATCAAGAAGCAGCATGTATGGTTTGCAAAAGCTAACTGAAGAGAAAAATACTACGACAGCTGCTATTTTAAGTAGATTTTTAATTTAAAAGGAGAAGAAAAACAGTGCTAAGAAAAAAATCTTACTGTTGTTGTTGTCTACATATGGTTCTCAATTCTTTCCTCCCCTCTACATCCATACTCTTTGCCATGTTACTCTGAAGTTCCTTCCATGAGAAGCAGGGGGGGGATATTTTCCTGACCCTATTGATGGTGGGCTGGCCATGTGACTTGCTTAGACAATGTGATGGTAGCTGTTATTCCAGGATCAAAGGCTTGAAATGTGTTTGTGCAAATGGGCTTATCTTCTTGTGCATCTGCCTTTCCCCTTGAGAATACCAGCTTTCAGATCCCTGTTGGTCCAAGGAGAAAGAGAAAAATGTGGAAGAGACCTGGACCTAACCTATAGTCTGAAGCAAACCCCAACAAACCCAGCCTAGATCAGTTGAACACCACCAACTAACCGTAGATGCATGAATGAGAAATAAATGGATATTTTTGTACATTTTGTAGGGGTTTGATATCAGTGGCAATTGCTTCATCCCCTTTTAAATAATGGTACCTCCATCAAAGAACAGAAATTTCTTCATAAATCTCCTGTAAAAGCTGCCATAGGTCTTATAAAAAAGCCTAAAGACCTAGTTAGGGTAGCTAGACGTATAATCTTTATTTTACAGGGAGAAAACAGACACTGAGAAAAGTCAAGTGAGTTTCCAAGACTAGTCAGTGGAGGAGTCACAATTCAAAACCAACTTTTGACTCCCAATTTAGTGCTCTCTTCCAGATCTTATCATTTGTCAATATCTCTGCTAGATAATATGAGGCAAGAAAAAATTTCTGCACCAAGTCAACATTTTCCACTAAATGTACACATACAGCAAAATTTTAGTACAGTCTAATATACTTGGCTGCTTTAAGGAATGCTGAGGTATGCAATGTTCAGTAGTTGACATGACCATTTCAAAATTAAACTGATCAATATAAATTATATTATTGAATTTCTCCCATGATTCTAGCTTTCCTGTTAATGTTTATCATAGGACTTGTGAGTGCATCCAAGAACGTATTCGATGGCAGTCTTCTAGGATCTGTTTATTACATTAAAAAATATATCCTGGATAGATAATGCTCTGTCCTTATGCTGCAATAAATCCCTCATGTTGTAAATCTGTGTGAAAATATTCAGGTTTCTATTAACCTAACTGCAAGACTTCAGCCTACATTTGCTATCTGGTAATAAGTCATTGGTTCAGATGGCATTTATATCCCAGAAAGGAGGTAGCTGCTGTTTAGAAGAAAAATGAAAATATTATTCCTTTCAAAAACAGTTCTCCAAAGTCACGTGCACTCTCAAAAGCCACTTTGCCTATTTCATTATAATTGCAATAAGCTCCAAAGCTTTAAGAAGAGAGATTTTTCGCTTCTGCATTGAAAACTGAGGTGCATTTGTACATTGAGAGGGAAATGCATTATGTTTTCTATGAGAAAATTACACACATGCCACTCACTGTGCACTGAAAATTAGAATGAAATTAGAGGTAGTTTTGAAGGTATTTAAGGAAAAGTTAATATGATGCTCAACCAAGTAAGTGGCTTATTTTTGTTAACTATAATTTTTAAAAACTAAAAAAGAAAAATTCCATTTAACATTCCATTTAACATACATTTTTTGTAACTGGACTAAAAAAATGCCCTCTATGGGTTAAACAGTTGAGTGATATTTGTGTTTTAATGTTTTGGTGATGAGAAAAAAAAGAAAGTTTTGAATAATATAATGCCTTATATGTAAAAGTGAGTCATTTCCTCTGATTCTTATTATATTAACCTTTCTATAAGGTAAGTTTTTAACCAGAATGAAATGCACTGGTATTTGTAAGATCTAATATGTTATCAACCAAAGGACTTGTTTGCATGCAGATAACAAGGGGGTGAGGGCATGAGAGGGGGGGGGTTGGTTGGGAAGGTAATGGAGGGATGAGGACACATATGTAATACCTTAATCAGTAAAGAAATTTAAAAAAAAGATCTAATATGTTGAAATAAATGTAATGAAACATTTTGGAATTAGAACAATGTAATATTCTTTGTTAATATTTCAAGAAATACGTTAAAGTAATTAGAAATTTTCCATCTGAATTGTCTCTAGAGTTAATCAAAATAATACCTTATTTTAATCTGAAGAAGCTGCTACAAAGTGATTCAGGTGACTTGACTGCTAGTCCCTAGTAGTATAATCCATATCTTCTCCATTGTTTGACATAGTCTCTAACTAAACAGAGTATATAGTTGTGTCTATGAACTATTTTTCTGATAGTTGGACCTAGAGAAAGTGCAGGTCTACTTTCAGCTTGGATTGATAAGGATAAACATAAATAAGGAAGAACCAGACAAGAAGGTCAAAGAGGAAACATTTCAAGCACGATCTAATTACCTTATACTTAGGCAAACAGAAATTCTAACTCGAGATATTTATGAATAAACTAAATAAAATGAAAAGCCACTCTTCAAAAGTACTAAGAAAGGCAGGCAGAACGACAGCAAGGAAGGGAAGTAAAAAAGAAGAAAGAAAAGAAATAAAGGAAGGGAAAGATGAAAAACCTGTACTAGAAGAATATATACCATTATGACACAAGCAAAATGCATGAAAATTAAGTTTATATCCTCTAGGAATGGAAAAGAACCTAAAGAATACGAAGTAAGAATAAAAAGGAAGCAAATTAAAGATGAAACTTATACCATTAAGAAATAATAATGAGATACAGAAAATAGTGGAGTTGGTAACCTGGAAGAAGGAATTAAGATAATTATTTTAAAGACAAAGAGGGCAAAGAATTTGGAAAGCATAAAACGTGCATGGAAAATGGATAGCATGCTTTAACTCACACGATTTTATAGAAACTGTTATTATCGAGATGATTCACGTTATTAAAGCTAATAGCCAATTTGCAGGCATCTTGTTACTTGACTATAAGCACTACTAGACTCATCTTTTCACTCTCCCCATTAAACATCCCCCTTGCTTGGCTCCGGGGAACACCATACTTACCTCCCTATTTCACTGGCCTCTGTCTCTCCATCTCCTGCTGGTTCCTCTTCATCTCCCCAACCTTTTAAGGTGAAGTGCCCTCAGGCTTAGTCCCTGCTCTCTTACTTTTCCTTGTCTGGGCTCACTCTTCAGGTGAGCCCACCTGGTGTCATGCCTTTACTTACTGTTTAATTCTGATGACTCCAAAATGTACCTGTTTAAGATAGATGTTAGTCCTGCACACCGGAGTTATATATTAATTTCCTAAATGGGATTTCCATCTCAGTGTGCCTAAAACAAAGCTCCTAATGTCCTCCCAAATTGTTTCTGATGACAACCATTCCATCTAAGTTAATAGCAACTCTATTCTTGCTGTTGTTCAGGCCAAAACCTTGAGGTCATCCTTGATGCATTTCTTTCTCTCATACACCACATTCAATCCATCAATTAATCCTATTGACTAGATCCTCAAAATATATACAGAAGCTCACCACTTCTCACTGCTCCCACTGCTACCACCCTGGTCTAAGCCATTGTTACCTTTCATCTGGATTCTGGAAATAAACTCCAACCTGCTTGTCTCCTTGACAGCTTGACAAATGCAAGTCACTTTTAAAACACAAGTCAGATCATGTTACTCTAGGTTTAAATCTCTACAGTACATTTGCGAGTTATTTAGATTAAAAGCCTAAATCCTTATTAGGAACTTTGAATCACTTTGTGCTCTGACCTACCATTACCCTGACTTTATTATTCTCAGTCACTCAGGTCCAGCCACACTGGCATCCTCACTGGTTCTTTTCTCTCTCTCTCTCTCACTGGTTCTGGAATAAGTCATTTTCTGCCTCACGTTCCCAGTAATTAATTTTGTCCTTGCCTAGAATATGGCCCCCCCACCCATATTCACATGCCATATTCATAAACATCTAGTTCTTCAATCCTTCCTGAGCATATGGGAAATTACACCTCCCAGCATCCCAGCAGTTTGCTGGGGCTGTCTGACTGGATATAGGCAATGAAATGTGAATGACAGTGATGTCACTTCTAGCCTAAGCCCCACAGGGTGCCCTTTTCTTTCTTTTCTCTTGCTGCGGCAAATATGAAACTATTGTGTTGATCTAGGGGAGCCACAAGGCTGCAGAATTTATAACCGAAGAAAACATAGAAAATCAAGTAAAGCAGAAATCATACTAGGCTTTGTAAGCAGAAATAATTTAATGTAGGGCATTAGGTGCTTACAAAGCCAATGTCAGTGCTAGAGGAGCAGCAGACAGAAAGAGCCCTGTTAGCTTTTAGGTTTTCTGCTGCCACCGTGGTGTTGAGGAAAAAAGAAAATGCTGCTACTGCAGTAGTTAGAATTAGGGGACACTACCCCTGAAATCACAGGTTCCCTGCAGTCACAGACAGGTGACCTCCAGAGAAAGAAACCCTCACAGTTGCAAGAGCCCACCAATCTGCTATTACTTTGAGAAAATGGTTTCTGATCTCTGTCTTCCTGTCGGTTCTTATGAGCACTCACCTCCTTGGCAAAGTGTGGCAGAATTCAGATCCTTAGAGACAAGCGAGTCTGAGAAGTATAGTTCCCAAATTTTTAGCCCATCAAAAGAGGGGAAGATCTATAAAGGGGACAAATGACCAAGAGAAAAAGTAGCCCAGTTCCCTACTTTGGCTGCTCAGCATCCATATTCTAACTATATTATCCTTGCAAACAAAAAACAGCTAGAACAATGTGCTTCCTTCTAACACAAAGCAATTAACTCTTATAAAATAAAACTGTGCTCACTTTCTTTCAAAAAGAAGACCTCAATCCCTGTCCTCTGTGTGATGATTATTTCTTCCAATTTACTTATAATCCACATTTTAAAAAAATACAATTTAAAGTTAACTTATATATTAAACCAATAATAACTTTATTACAATGGCAGGGAGAGAAATCCACAACTACAAATTTCTTCCTTTCTAAAATGGAAACTGGTCAGGTGGCCTTAATTGATATTTTACCTTCCATCTTCTACCTCATGTTTTGGGCGTTCTTACCCTTCATCCATCACTTCAGCTGGTCATGATTCTTACGTAGTAGACTAAAGCACATCTTTTTACCTGAAGTATAGGAGACCGGATTGGATCTGCCCATATTTGGTTGCTGTGCAGAAAATAGTTAATTCTTCAGGTGGGAGACTGCTATCCTTAGAAAGGCCTGCTTGCAAGGTTGGTCAGCTAGTGTCTGGGAACTTGGATCTTGGGGAGAGATCCCACCACTCCCTGATTTCAATGGCTTACTGAACCTAAACTGTTCAAACAGTGTAGTTTGTGTGGAATACCAGCTTTTTTTCTGTGAGTCTAGAATCTTGCTACATGTCTAAAAGGTACATAAGTGACAAGCTCCCAATAAAAACTCCGGGCACTAAGTCTCTCCTGAGCTTTCCTGGTAGACAGTTACAACTCATTGCTGGAGGAATTAACTGCATCCTGTATGACTCCACTGGGACAAGTCTGTTGGAAGCTTGTGCCTCATATCCTCTGGACTTTATTCCATGTGCCTTTTATCTGTGTTGATTTTAATTCTTCTTTGTATATTTTTGCTATAAAATAACCCCATATCTGTAAATACAACTATATGCTGTGTCATGTATGTCTTGGGGCCACCTACACCATTGCTATAATCTTTCATTATTTTAAAAAGCATATTTTAATGTTTATTATCCAACTAGTAGCCCTGTGCACGAATCCATGCACCAGTAGCTCTCTGCGGGGCCTGGCTGCCCGGTGCCTGCTGCCCAGAGGCTCTCCGCAGCCCAGAGGCCCATCTGCGGCCAGGGTGGAACGCTTGCCTTGTTGCCGCGGCAACGAAGCAAGCATTCCACCAGGCAGCTCATGCTGCCTGGGACTGGGGTACTCAGGTGGGGCTGAGAGGACTGGGTGCTGCCATCTTGTGGCTATGGGTGCCACCATCTTTGTGACAGAGTGACAGTTAATTTGCATATTACCCTTTTATTAGATAGCATCATAGCATCTTAAATAGTCTCCTTATATAGAAATGAAGAGCAAATTTGTGAAAATTCTCTCAACTCTCATTATTACATTTAAGTTTTTTTACTTGACAAGTTCAATTTTAAGTGTTTAACTTAATGAGTTTTGCAATATATGTGTAACTCAACTACAGCAAGACAACTATTTATAATGCTCCAAAGGGTTCCCTTGTGTGCCATTCTATCAATACTTTCCCAAAGGTAAACACTATTTTGAGTTCTAACACCATAGATGAGTTGTGCCAATTCCTGTGTCAAGTCATGTAAATGGAATCATACTGGTGTGTACCTTTTTGTGTCTGGTTTCTTTCTTTCATTATATCTGTGAGATTCATTGATATTATCGTATGTAGCACTAGTTTTTAAATTTTTGTCAACAAATATTAGGAAATTTTTCTGAGTTCATACATGTAGTTTGAGAATACGCAAAGCAACAGACATAGATGCATGGGATCTTGGAGTCACCCACATGAGATTTCTTTGTACCTTTAGAAGCTGTCTAGCTGAATTTAAAATCATTCCATTTTTGGCTGCTGCAAATGCCTAATTGTATAGCATAATGAGAAGGATAATACCCACTGATGATATGGTTTCTTGGACCTCCCAGGACTGGAGTAGACCTGAATCTGTTTCACAAAAATAAAATAGTTACTTGAAGAAGACATAATTTTTTTAAAAAATTTAAGGGTCTGGGTTGTGATTCTACTATTGAGGCTTTTAAGGTATTATTGACAACATTTCTAACAATCACAAAACTTTCAAGTACCATTGAATCTCCTGGGTCAGAAAGTTCCAGCGCAGAGCAACTTACACTGTATCTTGGACCAGCTTCAGAATCTTTTCTTCTCTGGAATCCTCTAAAAGCTGGTTTAAATATTAAATGATTTGTAGAGCACACTCAAATGTGCTATATATCACCTACAATATACAAAAGGCCCACCAAAGCTTTAGTGTTGGGAGTATAATGTGCAACAATGTCTCTCACATGACGGTAATATGACAACATGAGCCTTGCCACTGGATTTCTAAAAACTTCCTGAGGTAGCAGCAAAGGATTTTCATGAAGCTTAATCTTCTCCACCTTCTGACACACATGTCTTATAAGAACACTCAGGAAGCCTGTTCATTATTTTCAAACAGTAAAATAGCATCAGTATCTTAGACAACACATATGTCCCCAATATATGTTGAAAGGCAAGTTGATCAAGATTGCTGGATAGTAGATTAAGAAAAACAGCCACAGGTAAGACAATGAAAATGTGCTGCTATCCTGCCAGATGAAAGCAAATTGCATCTGGTGATCATTGCTAATCAATAGAGAGAAAAATAGCTTTGGCCAGATCAATGACTACATTCCAGCAACCAGAGCCTGAGTTGATTTAGTCCAACTAAAGAAGCGATATCTGAAACAGTAGCAACAATATCTGAAATAGTAGCAACAATTTAAATCATTCTCCCAAAACTTCATTTTTCCTCTGTACTGGCCAAAATGTATCTATATATATATAGCTTTCATGTCTCTGAAGATGGCACCGATCTATGGTATTTCCAGGGATGCACTATTTTTTAAAATTATAATGTAATAACAACAATGCTCACATGATGACTACACATCTTAATACATTTTTCAGAACAAAAGATACCATTTAACCAGCTGCCAGATAAATAGAAGAGTACTGGACCTCAGAAATTCCCTTCGTGCTCCCTTCCAAATACTACCAGCCTCACAGGTAACTGTCATCCTCCCCTCTAACAAAATGGGTTAGCTTACCCTGTTTATATCATTTATATAAAAGGATAATATACTCTTAATAATAATTATTAATAACGATAATGTACTCTTCTGTATATTTCTTCTTTTGTCCAATACCTATCCATACTGTTGTGTGGAATTAGATCCATAACAATAAATTTCCATTGTTGTATAGTATTCCACGTTATTTAGTCAATCTACTAATAATAGATATTTGGGCTGTTTCCAGTTTTTTACTAATTCAAATAATGTTGCCATGAAAATTCTAATACATGTATTTTGGAGAATGTCAGTACACATTTGTGTTGCGTATATACTTAGGAATAGAATTCCTGGCTCATACAGCATCTATATGCTCAGATTTACTAGATATTGCCAATTTTCCTCCCAATGTGGTTGTGCTAGTTTTCACTATCATCATCAGTGTATGAGATTTCCAGCTGTTCCCTATCCTTGCCAACACTTACTAGTATTTTCTATCATTTTTATTTATAGATTTTCTGGTGTGTGTACTATATTTCAATAAAAAGTGCACTAAATAGTTCATTTAAAAAATATTAAGAAGGGAGTAAAAACATTTAGTGATAGTGGAAATCTACCAACTTGTTAAAGTCAGAGAGCACAGTGGGCCCTCAAGCTATTCCTGGGTTAGGAAAATTTTCTCACATCAGAAGGTTCTAAGAGAAGATTGCCAAAATGTTGTCTGTTGGGCCAGATATGTAACATTTTAAGCTTTGTGGGCCATAACAGACTCTTGGAACTACTAAACTCTGCCACCATAGCATAATAACAGCTATAGACAATATGTAAATGATTGGATGCAGCTATGTTCTAATAAAACTTTATTTTAAAAAACAGATGGTAGGCCATCATTGGATGACCTCTACTGAAAGTTAAAGTTAACAGCCTGAAAAGAATTTGAGGATTATACTGAGATGAAAAGCAACGAAGATAATTGTGTAGTTACATGGGCATATTTTCAATATTTGGGAGTAAGCAATTTTTACTTAAATGTCTCCTATGTTTTCTGTAAACATGAAATCTTGAAAAGTAACTTAATTTTCATAAGCTGAAATATGAAAAGATATGCCTAAAAATATACCCAAACTGCCCCCTTTTTATAACTTTTAAGGCAATCTGTGCTTTCAGGCAACATCTAAAAGGACTTACATTTGGAAGCTGACAGAGAGATTCTCCTATATATACTAAATCAGCATATATGCTAGCATGCTTTTGATGGAGTTGATATTTTCTGTTTAGATCCAACTTATTGAATGAGAAAATTATTGAACCTTCATCAGAATCAAATATTTAGTAAACTTCTATTCACCTTATGCTGGCGAAAACAGTGTTCTGAAATGAGTGAATGCTAACCTACATAAAAAAACAAACAAACAGTTTTTTTTAAGGTGAAAGAGAAATTAAATGAATTCTAAAGAAAAGGTGAACTCAAGAATAAACAAATAATTTGAGAGAATCACTGAGGCCCAAATAAATGTGTATTCTAATGTTTCACACCACTTGTCAGCATTCCGAATGGTTGAATGCTTAGTGGAGCTCCCTAATACCCAAGTTAGATGTTTTAATATTTATGTGATGTGATTCTCAAACAGAAAAAAAAAATTAGGTTAATCACCACTGCTGTAGCATTTAGTTGAAAGAAAGCACTCCATGTTCCCCCATGAAGCAATGAAGAGTTCATGCATAATGATAGTCAGAAGAGCCATCATACAGACATAACAACCCAGACAGCGGGAAATAGGCTACAAACAAGAAGAAATGTGAATACAACGTGAAGAAAACATATATCAATTCACAATAATAATTATCATAAATTCCATTCCACTGCTTTCACTAATCTCACCTGTTCTTATGTATTATCTGTGTCAAATTTTAATTTCTCTAAGGCTATCTATTAAATGATGTAAAACATTTAAAATAAATGCTTTGACTGTAGTACTGACCTGTGATATATATATGCCTTCTCATCAAAAAGAGAAAATACTAATATAAAACTTCAGCGAGAGCTGCTGATTTCACCAAAAACTTTTACCAATTGAATTTTTAATGCTGACTTCCAGATTCTGAAGGACAGTGGTAGTTGGATGTGAGGGGCAATTATTTCTTGTTACATACATTTATTCATTTATTTGCTTCTTTCTACCATCACTGGTTTATCAAAACATTTACCATTAAGGATATACAGGTCCTAGAAAAAAGTAGTTACTCTCAAAAGATTAGAAATGATGGAAACTGGAAAAATATATTTTTACCATTTAGTTCAAAGCCTGCACAGCAGATTGTACCCAAAGGCAGAGAAAACCTCCTTGGAGCAATGGCACAATCTGAGAGGCATCAAAAGACCCAGGGATTTCTCTCACTGGGTTTAGTTATGCTTACCTACTCATTCCCTCCAATAACATATTTCCAAGATAACTAACATTGGAGAGTCAGAATTATAACACAGATTAAAGAGTCTGTAATACAACTAATTCATTAATCTCTTCAAAAACACTGAAAAAATGACGAGATAAAAATAATCCTGAATTTTATCAAGATAAATTTCTTGAAGTTAAAGTTTCCAATGATGTACATGTAAACTGTAGGTTTTAATGAAAACTTTTAAAGCTAAAATTTGCCCTTCTAATTTCTACTCACTGATAATTACAACTTGTAAATATTGATTACTTACTATGTGTCAGACACTGTGCCTAGCATTTCACCTGTATTTTTTATTTTCATTCTTTCAATTACTTAATGAAGTTCAGAAACGAAAGGTTGGAGAGTTAAATGACTTGCTCCAATTTCACACAACAATGGAATGTCATGGCAAAGATCTGATCACAGGTTTGCTTGGTATCAGAACTCGAGCATTACTTAATATGCTGCACATCTTCCTGATCTCCATAAAAACCTTTTAAGTCTCTGAAATCAATTAATGAAGCTTTTGTGATTCTCACTCAAATTTAAGTACTCCCAGTTTTGTTTTTCTTAATCATTTACCTGCTTTCAGAACATCCCTTTTTCCACTTGTGGAAGATCTCTAAATGTAGAAACCATAACTGAATATAATAATCCAGATGCATTCTAATCAAGTTAGCACAGAGAAAGCCATGCCTTCTCTTCTGGTCACTTCATTTCTAATTAAATTAGACAGGAGTCTCATTCCTTTAGAACATTTAAGCCATGCAGTTCAGCTATGTCAACATTTTCTGGAGAGAGAGAGGGAGAGAAGAGAGAGAAGAGAGAGAGAGAGAGAGAGAGAGAGAGAGAGAGAGAGAGAGAGAGAGAGAGAGAGAGAGAGAGAGAGAGAGAGAGTTAGAGTTTTAAGAATCAAGATTGGGACAACTATTTCCCAATTATGTTTTATGTTATTATACACATCAAGTAATTTTGACTTACTAAATATTTCAAGACAACAACTCAACCATATGTAACATATGTTACACTATCTAGTCATCTGCAATTTTCATGAGAAAGTTACTTGGGGTTTCATCCAATCATTGATGAAAATGTTGAATATAAATTTCTAATGAACTACACATTATCAATTTGTTTTACATTTATGCAAGAACAGGTGTTTAGACTGTCTTTTGAGGATAGATAAGTGTATGTAGTTTGCACTGATAGCAGCATACACATGAAGATAAGTCAAGTAAACAATTGGAAACTGAGCTAGAGTTAAAGAGGGAAGACCTTTGTAAGATATTAATGCAGGAATCATATAAAGATGATAGCTGAGTTACAAAATAGTCAAGGGAGTGTGTATAAGAGGTAAGTTTTACCAGGATATTATAGAAATCTGGTAACAGAAGCAATAGAGGTTTAAAGGAAAAAAATTGGAGATTCAAAGAATGGAACATTAACACTTCACACTGTTAAAAAAACAACAACTTCACAGCCTGGCTGGTGTTGCTCCGTGGTTAGAGTGTTGGCCTGCCCACTGGAGGGTTGTGGATTTGATCCTGGTCAAGAGCAGTACCTGGGTTATAGGTTCCATCCTCAACCTTGGTCAGGGTGTGTGCTAGAGACAACCTATCAATGTGTCTCTCTCACATCAATATTTCTCTCTCTCTCTCCTCTCTCTCTCTCTCTCTCTCTCTCTCTCTCTCTCCTTCCTTCTCCCTCCCTCCAACTCTTCCTCTAAAAAAGCAATGAAAAAAATATCCTCACTTCTTGGGTGAGAATTAAAAAAAATTTTCACAACTATTACAGAAAAACAAAACAGGTCGAAATAAGAAGAGTATATGGGACAGTTATAGAAAAGCCAGCAAACATACATTTTATGATCTCAACAATTCCCCAAAGAGAAATAGCATATAGTGCATACTAGCGAATATGTATTGGCATTGACCATTCAGGATGATGCTTAGTTGCTAAAGCAAGAATGTATAATCTTACTCAATAGAAAGCAGTCCACCTCATCCAAGCCTGGTACATAAGAGTAACACCTTGAAGAATGTGTCAAGTATTAACTCCTGAAGCTGAGGATTGCGTGATAATAACTTGTGCATATGTGTGTAAGAACTGGATACTTTGTAGCATTTTAAGCCCAGACCTTTTTCTCTTGTGAAGGAAAACCTGCCCCCATACCTTTGCTGTATGTATCTTCTACATGTGAAATTTCCGGAAGGAGGCTCACATCCCAGCACACAGCTACTAGATTTCACAGTGGGTAGATTATGCTAATTGGTGAAAAGAGCATTTCCAGTAAGAAGTTGAGAACAAAAACAGATTGCAAAGTGTCAAAGAGTGTGTGATGGAGGAACAGAATGAGGAAATAGACACAGTGAAGATTACTCTGAGGAGGGACATTGAAGGGGCATTGAGAATGGTATGATGTCATGAAGAGGAAATGTTGGTTGTCTTTTATTTTCTTTTTTAATGAGGGGAGTGAAGTGATGAACATATTTGTAGTCTCAAGAGGGAAAAAATCACATTAAACCAGAGTATTTCCATGCTCACTTTTATTGATCCATAAACAGCAGTCTGAAATGCATTTATTCATGTTTAAATCAGAGGTGATCAAGTTTAAGACAGCCTATGGGCATTCTGTAATTTTTTGAAGGTAAAAGTATGTTGGTGAAAAGTTTACATGAGGGGAATTAATAATTTATGTATTTTTAACACTTACACATTGAGTGGGGTGGACAAAAGTATATTTACAGTTGTTTGTGTGGAAAATAATATAACAATTGATAAATAATACAAGAATAAACTCTGCTTCACATCCTCATAACTGAACACCTACTTTTGCCCCACCCTGCATATTGATATCTGCTATTTATTGTCTTCTATTTTTAAAAATTCTAATCAGTTTCTTCTCCAAGTAGGGGGTGAAAACTTTTTTTAAAATGTCCTTTGGGGTGGCATAAATAGGCACATTTATTTTTTCTCTCTATAGAACAAAAGATAAAACAACTCCACTTCTCATTTATCACATGACATGACACAACATTTTCCCACTTCACTCTACAGTGTACTCCATGCATTCTATTTTAAAATGTTTCTTCTTTTCCTTTATCTTTTCCTATATTTATTCATTATTCATCCATCCATTCATTCAACAAATACTTATATAGTGCCTTCTTAATGGAAGATGAAACGTGGCCTCTAGTGTTGTGGAATGGAGGTCGAAAGCCAGCTGATAAATATACAAAACAATAAAACCCAGAGACAAAGATAAATTCTGCATAAGAGAAAAACTATGTTATGGAATTGAGAATAATGAAGGATTGTATTGGAGTGGAATTGTTCTTACAGATATGGGAGTGTATCGAGGAAAGTTTAATCAAGATCCATCAAAGAAATGTATTTGAACTGAGATTGAAGGATGGAATGTAGAAACGAGGGATACCACGGAAAGAATGCACATAAGAGACTTTGTCATACCATATGCCAAATTCAAAGGATGCATCATAATAATTTGCAGAAATTAATTGATCTGTTAAGGTCTGGAATACTGGTAAAAGAGTGATACAATTAGCAGTTTTTAAAAAAGACAGAAAAGAAAACTTATGAGAAGGGACATCTTGAATTTGGTTTTGAACATGCTGTATTTAAGTTGTAAGAAGGATAACCTGGCTGGTGCGGCTCAGTTGGTTGGGCAGCGTCCCATCACCTAATGGTTGCTAATTTGATTACCCATTGGGGCACATGCCCAGGTTGTAGGCGTATCCTCAGTATAGGGTGTGCAGAAGACAGATGATTGACATCTTGCTGTCACATTGATGTTTCTCTTTCTCCCTCTCTTTTCCTCTCCCTCTAAAAAAAATCCTATCTAATGAAAGATTAATAAGCAAATTGACCATACCTCCACTACACCCACAAGCCATGCCCTATAGCCAATCAGGAGCGAGTATACCAATTAACCCAACCAAGATGGCTGCTGGCCACAGAGCGAGCAGGAGGCTTGGGTTTCCCCGGCAATGGAGGAAGCCAAGCTTCCCACACACCCTGGCCTGCCCTGGCCTCCACTCAAGTCTACAAAGTTTCAATTATAGAAGATAAATAAATCCCAACAAAAATGGCTGTGGCCACAGAGCAAGCAGGAGGCTTGGGTTTCCCCGATAATGGAGGAAGCCAAGCTTCCCGCACACCCTGGCCTGCCCTGGCCTCTGTTCAAGGCTACAAAGTTTCAATTACAGAAGATAAATAAATCCCAGATACCAGGGCCTCTGCTTGGGTCGCTGGGGTGTGTGGCCAGCCTGCAAACCACCACAGGCCCCTTGCTCAGGCTGCCCCATGCCCCAAGGGAACCCCCACCCTGATCTGGGACACCCTTCAGGGCAAACCAGCCGGCCTCCACCTGTGCACCAGGCCTCTATCCTATGTAATAAAAGAGTAATATGCAGATTGATCATCACTGCAACACACAATATGGCTGCCCCCATGTGGACACAAGATGGCTGCCACAAGATGGCCAGCAGGGGAGGGCAGTTGGGAGGGACCAGGTCTGCAAGATAATAACTAGTGCAAATGTGTGTAAGAACTGGATACTTTGTAGCATTTTTAAGCCCAGGCCTTTTTCTCTTGTGAAGGAAAACCTACATCTTCCAAATAAATACAATAGAGAAATTGTGCTTCAACTTAATAAGATGCAAATATGCCACATTCAACAAAAACTTGCTGACTCTCTACCTAAAAAGGATATCAAGTCCCTGTATCCATCTTTGAATAATGCTTATCCTCCTAGCTGAGTCACTCTCTTCTTTTGATATCCTGTAATTTAATAATGAGATTTATCCTATCTAATAAAAGAGCAATATGCAAATTAAGCATCACTCCGCGACAAAATGGCGGCACCCATAGACACAAGATGGCAGTGCCCAGTGCTGCGCGATCAGCTGCTCCCCTCAGCCCGGGCCCTGGGTCTGGCCAGCGCCCGCGCACGGCCGGCATGAGCAGCTGCCCGTGGAGGCCCGGGCTGCGGCCCAGGCCATTGGTCTGGGCATTCGAGGCACGTACATGGCCGGCGCGATCCTCTCCCAGTCCCAGCCTGGGCCTTGGGCCTGCGAGGTGCCCCTGTGCATGGCTGGTGCCATCTGCTGCCTGTCCCCACCTGGGCTGTGGGCCTGCGAGACCCAGGGGCTGTCTATACACCTCCCCACCCACCCCCCTCAGCAATCAGCTCCCATCTGCAGCTGGGGGGTGTAGGCCTGGGAGGCAGCCGTGCCCCCCAGAGCTATTCCCTCCCAGAGGCAGCCTGGGTGTCAGGCTGCACCCCCATGGAGTGATCCCACACACACACTATAGCCTTGGAACTTCCCTTGCCGCCAGCCGAGTGATTGGAGATGGGCGGTGATATCTGGGCGATACTGCCCAGCAAACCTCTCCCATTGGGTAGAAACTTCTGACCAGGTTAGGGAGGTAAATGGGTTTTGTTTAAAATCTTTAGAAACCACAATGGAAATGTCTGAGGTAGGGTTTCACATCGGAAGTAACTTACAACCAATTTCTGAAGGCAAACCTGGACATTGCAGTTACATTACTGGAGAGTACCCCGAGGTCCGGAGGTTGGCTCTGCAACGGAGGTGGAGGGTGCTCCCCGCCCTGGTTCCTCAGCACCTCGGGCAGGTCTTGAGCCCACCCAGGAAGGCCTTTTCCCCTACAGTTTTCAGCAAGGCAGGGAGGTTTTGTAGACATGAATAAGAAGTGCCCACGCACAAGTCCTGAAGATGCCGGGGCCGGCAGAAATGACAATCAAACCAGGAAAAGAGCAAAACCAGAAACACCACTGATCCCAACATAGATCATCTTTTTCTTCAGATGACTGTGTGTTTCCCTCTTCTTTGTCTTCTGGAAGCAAGACAGATTCAAGTACTGACGATTCTACCAACGGAAAAGTTAAGAGAAAGAGAGGACAGAAAAGGAATAAAAGGAAAAAAGAAAGGACAAAAGTTGAAACATCAAGAAAAAGAAAGAAGGAAAAAAGGAAGAAACAACCACATCATATCACCTTTCTAAGGTTTCATGAAATTCCTGTTTATTTTATGACACTTTTAGTTTGGGTTTACATTTTTACTGGTTTGTGAAGACCACGGCAGGTACACTGTCCAATATGTTAAAGAAAAAAAAACCCTATCTACTAAAGAGGGAATATGGAGGGGAGAGCATTTGGGGGTGACTGGGCTGTCAGGGGAAGGCAGTTGGGGACGACTGGGCTGGCAGGGGAACAGTTAGGCATTGATCAGGCTGGCAGGAGAGTGGTTAGGGGGTGATCAGGCTGGCAGGCAGAAGTGGTTAGGGGCAATCAGGAAGGCAGGCAGGCGAGCAGTTTGGAGCCAGCAATCCTGGATTGTGAGAGGGATGTCCGACTGCCCTTTTAGGGCAGTCGGACATCCCTTGATGGGTTCCAGATTGGAGAGGGTGCAGGCTGGGCTGAGGGACACCCCATCCCCGTGCACGAATTCCATGCACTGGGCCTCTAGTTAGTTAATATTAATACATTTCATAGAAAGGGAAATATGATAGAAGAGAATTAATTCACGTTACATATACAGGGTGTCCCCAAAAATTGTCTATACACTTTAACAGCTGATAGCTCAATTTTGAAAATGAAATGTATTTTAATAAACACTACCTTTATAATTATTCAACATGTGTGTATACATTTTTAGGACACCCTTAATATAGTAATCTCTATATATAAAACCCTAATATGCAAATAGACCGAATGGTGGTACAATCAAACAATCAAACAACTGGTCACTATGACATGCACTAACCACCAAGGGGCACGCATGGAACATGGCGGGCATCGGCTGTGGTGGTGGGATGGTGGAGCAGGTGACTGGGGGTGCCAGACCAAGGCAGGGCACTGGTTGCTGTCATTGGGGTGAGCCTCTGGTGGTTACTGAAAATTCTTTGCTCCCATGCACCACGGTTCTGCCTGGTACTCACACCCACTGCTGGTGCCTGGTGCTGGCCCTGATTGCTTGGTGATGTCACTGGGTGTGAGCGGTGGCTGCTGGTCCTGATTGCCCCTCAGGGCTTCTCCACCTCCCCCTGCTCCTAAGGGGTGATCGGGGCCAGCAGCCACCTCTCCCACCCATTGCTGACAATGGCCCCGCTCGCACCCACTGCCGGTGCCAGAGCTGCACCTGGCACCAGTCCCAATTGCCCCTGAGGGCTTCTCCACCTCCCCCTGTTCCTAAGGGGTGATCAGGGCAGTAGCCGCCACTCACACCTGCTGATGGCGCCGGCTCCGCTTGCACCTGCTGCTAGCTCTGGCCCCAATCGCTCATCAGCGGGTGCGAGTGGGGCCGGCGCTGTGACGCGGGGGGCAGGGGAAAGGCTGTGGCAGGAGGGGCCGGGTGGGGGTGCGGAGGATGGGCTGAGACCTGCCCCTGTGCTCACTGCAGCCTTGCAGCCCACAGTTCCTTTCAAGGTGCACAAATTCATGCACTGGGCCCCTAGTATAGAATAAGAAAGAAGTACTTATAACTTTTTGCAGATCCTGGGTTTTATAGCTGATATAGTTGAGCTGATATTTATAATTTTCTTTTACTGTTGCCCATTCTACGTGCTCTTTGTCTTCAGTAAGCACTTCAACTAACCATAGTTCCTTGTCAGGTGGGGTGACCTATGTCTTTATTTTATAAAGGTCTGGGATATTAGTAGCTGCCTATAGTATTATAGTATTTTTGCTAACTTACAACAGGACAAAAGAGGAGACACTTCAGGGGATCTTCTCCATTCCAGCCACTTTCCTTTTTATCTCCATGATGTAAAGCTACCCAGTTTACCCTTGAAAGTCAGGATGGATCACCCTCACCAGCAGGGTAAAGCCTTTTCCTTCCCTCTTGATTGACTGGCATGAGAAGCCTAAACTGGCCAGCTATTTAATGTGTGCCAGCTTGGATCCTATTTTGGGTACCAAATTTCTATTGTAGTTGCTATTGTAGTCTATAAAATTGCACCACATCTTCATGGTGTAATATAACAACTATTTCATTTTGCTCACCATATGTGGGCAAGTTCAGAAGGGCCCATTTGGAAAATATTCATTTGGTTGTATTGGCAGGGGTGGTAGTAAGCTGCCTAGACTGGTTTAAAAAAAGGGTAATTTCAGTGCTGGCAGATGATGCTGAAGATCAGGTGGGCTATCAACTTCAGAGCCTATCTTTCGCCTTCTCAGCACAGCCATCTCCATGTGGTCATATTTTTTTACATGGTGGCTGGCATCCATCAGAGTGAACCTCCTAACAGAACTAGGAAACAGTTGCACGGTCATTTATGATCTGGCTTCGGAAGTCGCATATCATAAATTTCACTGAACTCTATTGGTCAAAGCATTCAAAAGCCTGCCCTGTTTTAAGGAAAGGGCATATCCACCCCAACTTTTTTTTAAATCCTCACCCAAGGATATTTTCCCATTGATTTTTAGAGAGAGTGGAAAGACAGAGAGAAACACCAATGTGAGAGAAACACATCGATTGTTTGCCTCCTGCTCGAGCCCCAACCAGCCAACACTCTATCTACTGAGCCAAACTGGCTAGGGCTCGACCCTAACTTTTGATGGAAGAATGTGATGAACCTGGAATCATACTTTCATAAAATATGATAATGGTCTTTGATTCTCTTCAGATTCTCTACATTCCTATTCATTTAGACCACACACAGTTTTCCAATTACCTTGTGCTTTTTAAACTAGGAGCAGTAGTACTTACAGTACTTTCTCCTCCAAAGACATTTTAAGCCTGTATCTCTTTCTATCAAGGTGCTGAATTTATTTTTAAGTTCAGCTTTAATTCTAACTTATTTATTTCTTCATTCATCAAATTTATATTTAGCTTATAAAGCCTATCCAAATACCTTTTCCTAGAGGTACAATTTTCCCTTTCTTGACCCATAGCGTTATTTATTAACCTTTATCTTACTGTCTTCAATTATAACAGTTCTAAATTATGTTATTTTTATTCCACCCTAACTGTATGATTTTTTAAATACAGTAAACATATCTTGTATTTATGTCTCTAAATTTATACTACTTTATTGAACAGATTGTCCAATTGTTTCTTTTGTATGGAAAAGATACCTGAAAGCGTGAATAGCTGGATGGATGGATGGATGGATGGATGGACGGATGGATGGATGGATGGATGGATGATTGATGTATGTATGTATGGATGGATGGCCGGCCAGGCAGGTGGACAAATAGATGGGCAGACTGATAGGAAGGTGAACTAATACAGGAATATAAATGATTTTATTTTCAAAAATCTTAAAAATTAAGGTTTTTCCTTTACACTTTAACTGTGAAGAAACAGATAACATTCAAAAGTGACTTTGCTTTTGCTTTTGCTGCTAAGTATAAAGCCACACTTAGATGAAATAGCCCTAGCAACAATATAGAGGTTATCTGCTGCAATGACCCCCTTCCTAACACGCACAGCTCCTTCAGGTGCATATCCAGATGGCACAGAGAGACTAGACTACAAGATAAAATGAGAATTCTGAGAAAGTTTGAAAGTCTATTATGGAAAAGAAATTGAGAAAAATTCTATAAGCTGAGCTAGTTGACTACAATACCTATATAAGGTGTTTTTTTTGTTGTTTTTTTTTTTCAAAAAATTGTGCTGGCTAAATCAACATATACTAATCAAATGTATTTTGGTAGCTGGTACTGTGATAAGTGCTCTGAAAGCTAATGCATATCTATATTTGGACAGATATGCATATGTATATTTTGGTGAATGGTATTATCTCAAGAACCTGTTAACTACATCTGTAAATTCTGGTAACAATAATAAATCTCTTGGAATTAATGTGAATATCAGGTAGAGTGAATCAGCCCAGGTTAGAATAAAAAACAAAAATTTATTCTATAGAACAAAACTTTAATGAAAGGGGGGAAAAAAACCACCTTTGAAAAGATAAGTCCTATTAGTTCAAGCCTATTTTACTGACAAATATCTGTAAGTTCTAACTAAATGACCAGATTTTGCAACTATAATGTGTCACCTTACTTTAGTGCATCATTTATCTCTATATGATGTGGAAGGCATTCAATGAACACTTAGAACTAAAGTTGAATGAATTCATACATAAATGAGTGCAGGAATAAATATATGCATGTTTGGAAGGCATATTTCTTTATGGAGGCAAGCTTGCTTTGTGAAATCTTCTTTGTGTTGTTACTTTCCTTAGCAACTTTTCTGCAAGATGAGGTAGTCTGGGGCATGAATAATTAGTGATTCCAAATGAGTTAAATTAATAAAGATTTCATATTTATTACTGCGTGAGTGTGTGTGTGTGTGTGTGTGTGTGTGTGTGTGTGTGTGTGTGTGATCAACCACATCGTCTGATTCAGAATTCCATGACCTCTGCTGTTATGGCTCATTCCTAGGAGAGCTCCATACACAAGGTGGGATTAAATTCCTCTTGACAATAGGTATGATGTGTAGTCAGAAAATGAAGTTAGGTGACCTTGGACACACATGCCATGTAATTCCCTACAGTGACATTTCTTAGATAGATATGGCTTAAAACTCCAACCTGGAGCTCAGGAAAGAAGGGAGAATTTGATTAATTGAGTTGAGCTTTAAGACAACTGTGTGCTGTTTTAAACTATCACACCTAATTTAATGCAATTAGGCATGACTGACACTTTCTTTTCAGGAAGGAATTAGAAGCATGCTGGCGATGAAAAAGAATAACTTCCCCTGCCCCAAAGAGACAGCTCTCCCCAGGGTGAAGTTGAGCTCATTAGCAGGGCAGGATGTGGACAATAAAGGAGGAGCACTCTCCCTCGGCTGCTGCCATTTACTTTATTATCATAAGTGAAATTCTCTCCCTCAGTACAGAGCTGCAGAAAATTGTTCTTGGGGAGGGGGGAGGAGGAATCTTTAATTGGATGAGGTATGTTCCAGCCATATTTCAAACTGACACTCAACATGTCAGTTACTTTCAGATAATGAAATCGATCTGTTGTATTTCTGCACAGCACACAGAGTAGCTTAAAGCTCAGTGAACATTTTCTTTTCACTCCCTCCAACCCCCATGGCCAAAATTAAAGTGATTTATTGTCAACATATTATAAAGAAGCTTATCAACTTAAAGTGTATCCTTTCCATATTGGCCTGCTCTTACGCACTTAAAGGAAATCTAGTTATTGTACCATCCCCCTTTGCTGATTTTACTGAGCACATATTATATGCCCTGGATACACTTATTTTGTATTATCTTTATACTTTTAAAGGTAAAGTGTAATGGTTATAGAAACTTCTCAAAGCAGGTGTGTCCACCAAAATGTCAAATATTTTGACAAAATTATCGCTAGATATCCAATTTACCACAGAAAAAGCAATCCTGGAGTTTATTTATAGTGTTGCTTATAAGAGCGCCTTGTTCCTGCCCTAGTTCTTTTCCTCCCATCTTCCTTTCACAGTCTCCCTGTGTAGGTCTGCCTCTTGCATTGATAGGAGAGCCAGGGAGAACCACTACAGAGTTGCTTCAGGAATGGATTGCTTAAAAGTTCCTGTCTAATAGTCTGACTCTGGGAAATTAGTTTCAGACAAAATGTTAGAAATCTAGCTCTTCACAGAAAAATGAGGATAATTCCAAACACTTTGTCTTTTAGTCTTATATACCTAATAAACATAAATTCTGCCTTTGTAAATACTTTGTAAACATTTGCTGAGTTTATTATAAGTTGTAGACTCTTAACTCTGAAGAAAACTCACATAAATATCCTACAGGAAGGCACTTAAATTATAGAAGATGATTATTATTGGGACAGAGTGAACAAATCATTCATTGCACTGGATTTTCATTAGACAAGACTCACAATCAGATAACCAAATTGTTGCTGAGGAAATCTGAGTGACGAAATGCTTCATTCGATACAAACTTTGTTAAGAAGTCTACAGAGCAATGTTGGGAGGCTTCACTTCCTGACTGTCAGAGAAATCCAAACATTACAGAAATCCATCTGTCACTGTCACAGGCTGGGGCCCTGGGGAGCAGAGATGCAGATTAATAGGATTAATGAGCAGCAGCCTATTGGAAAATACTCTCAGTATAAGCATCTGTGGGGAGTAAAGGAAACCCAACTGGGCAGAAGGGGAAGTTAACTTCCTTGCAGCTGCAACAAAGACCCAGCCAATCATATTGAGATCCGGAGCTAAAGATGGCCTTCGAGATTTGTCCCAGTTTAGAGCAAGGAGACCAAACATTTATACCACTGCATCGACCAGCCATTAGACGGGGAATGTCCTCAGGAAAGAGGTACAACATTTCATAACCCAGTAACCTTTGGGTAATAATCCAATAATATTTGGGTTATTCAACTGCCTTTAGCCAGGAGCAAGTTCCAGAGAGGAACTGAGCTGAGAGAAGTTAGCTGTCAACCTCCCCAGTTAGGACAGGAGTGCCCTAGTCCTGGAGGCGATATCTGTGCAATGAATCAAAACACCCACTTCTCCAACAAAACTAAGAGTACACATATCCTTGGCACAGCAGTCACACTTGGGACAATCTATTTTAGAAAATAAAGGCAGTAAATGTAAAGAATTATGTGCAGATATTTATATCAACATTTTATAATGGAAATTTTATGAAGAAAATCTGAACTACTTAAATAGCTGAATTGTCAAATGTATTATAGTATATCCATACTTGTGAATTATTATTTTAAGCTATTAAAGAGAAATGAAATCTATATATACTATTCTGGAAGGATCTTTACAATATATTATGTGAGAGAAAAAATAAGTTACAGAAAATATGTTTGGTCCAAACTTATTGGCATTACCTTTTTTGTGAAACGTAAACAAAATTGAAATTATGCATTGTACAAGTGCCATATATGCTTGCATGTTCATGGAAAATAGAACAGAAGGATTCATACCAGGGAGTTAATATCAATTATAAACAGGGTTGTTTCGAGACCACTAATTGTTCCTTTGTGCTGTTTTTGTTGTTACAATTAGTATGCTTTCAATGAAAAAAGATGATTCATTAAACTTGGGAATATTATGTGCCTCAGCAAGTATGTAAGAAGAAGTTTAAAACTGACTGTGAATCTTAGAAATCATTTATTTCTGTAGTTTTTTTTTACCTTCTCCAGGTCCCAGTGGTTTTCAGCAGCTGAGCATCTTTCTCCAGAAAATATACATATTCAGATATGTACATTTCTATATAAGTAATTATATCACATAAAGTTAATTTAATGTGATAAATTTATCACATAAACATAAATTTGTGTATACAGTAATTATAACATTAGGATATATGGACCTCTCAAAAGACATTTTAAGCTTTCCTGATTCTAGTACAACTTTATTATTTTACAGATGAAGAAAATAAAGTCCAGGGACTTGCTCAGGGTCACAAGTTTTTTCGTGTCAAAGCAAGGTTAGATTCCAGGTAATCCTCCTGTCACATGATTCCAATGCTGGAGACTTGTATTCTTCTGAAGATATTCCCACGAACACCTTTTACCATTTAAACCTGTCCCCCCTACCTCTTGTGGTAGATATATTCTGAGCCCAGCTATTCACTCCCTCCCTCCTCTGTAAAATAGCTACATATGCTCACATGTGGCTGTTTGACTTGCAGCACCTGCTTCTTCATAGAAGAATGTGGTCCCATCCCATTGTCATGTTTGGCCATGTGACCTGCTTTGGCCAATGGGAGTGAATGTGACTCAACCACATCTGGGCAAAAATGTTCAGAACAAATTCAAAATCAGGCTCTATCTCTTGCTCTTTTCTCTATGCTTTGAGAATAATATGTTCCAGATAGGTTCTGCTCCTTCAACCTGACTATATGTTAAAAAGATACAAAAAGCAGATCCCCAAAAGTTGAACTGCAGCAACTGACAGGTTACACATATGAGGAATTGTTTTGTAAACCATAAGCATTGTGGTGTTTGTTACCATAGAAAAGCAAATGCACTCCACACCTGATGCTATTCCCAGTCTTTCATATCTCAAAAAATAAATGCCATCTACTCAGCCCACTTAAGCCAAGGTGATCTTTTAAAATATATAAATCACACAGTGTTATTACCTTGCTTAAAACTCCTCAACAACGGCCTGTTATACCTCAAATGACTTCCAAAGCCTTTATAAAGGTCAATGAGACCCGGTGTAATTTGTCTTCATTCCCTACTACTTTCCTTCATCACTGGTTCTGGTCCTACTTGTTTTCTTTCTACTTATAGGATATGCCCAGTCTGTGCCCTTTGCCCGGCTCCTGAGAGTCACTTCTCTAGGTTGGGTCCCTGCTCAAAAATCACATCCTCAAAGAGAGTTCAGATGGCCAAAATAAACAGGGTTGTGTTCAATTCTTACTAGTCGTTTTCTATTACATTTTGCTGTTTTATTTTCATGTATTAACACATTTATGCACCCAGATGATTTTTTGGTGTCTCCTTTGAAGAACTTACCATAGTATCATTTGTATTATACTAATCTGACTATTTGTCTTGCCCCTCAATAAGATGCACGGGGGCGTGGAAAGATTTGGGCTTCGAGGGAACAGGTAGAATTTAGATAGGCAGGTAAGATATGAACAGAGGTGCAGCTAGAGGATAAGGCAGGGGTGGGGAATGTCCAGCCCAAGGGCCGTATTAGGCCCGAGAGATGATTTGATCTGGCCCTGTTAAGGCATTCGGGTGAGTTAATTAAATGTTTGATCAAATATAGCAGGCTAATTTTTAAGTTGATAATTTTGTATGGCCCACAAATGATGTTATAAATATCCAAATGGCCCTTTGCAGAAAAAAAGGTTCCCCATGCCTGAGGTAAGGCATTTTACTCATTTTTGTGTCCTCACAGCATCTACCATGAGGTCTCACTCAAAGGTTGAATTAAACTGAAACCTAAACCCAGAAAAAAAGAAAGAAAGAAAGAAAAAAAAAAAACCCACAGAGAATGATTACACTTCCTTGGGTTTCTACAGAAATGTTTGATTCTTGCACATATAGAATCTGGCAACTGTTATTAAGTCCTGACAAATGTCTATGTTAATACTTCTATAAATGATACAGTAACTCATGCTGGAATCAATGGCTGCAATACCATCACCACTGCATTTCTGTGCAATAGGAAATTGTTCGTAAAATCTTGTTCAAATATATGTATGAAATGGACTTTTTACTAGTACGTACTGGGGTCCTTTTTAATTTTATGTTATATTCTTGTATGTAGGAACAAATAGTATATATTCATACACTTGATTATGATGATTCCATTTGTGAAGACAGTATTCTAAATATTGTATAAAAATGACAGATACAAATACATTAGAAGGCACAAACATGTGGGCTGCTAGATGGACTAACAGATGTGTTCTTTTCGCCTTGCACAGTGTTTAAAAACTTGCTTCAGAAAATATTCAACATTAAAGAAATTACACAAGAAAATGAAGATTTCTGGGGTTTTTTGAACACACACACACAGACACACACACACACTAAGATCTGGTAACACTGAACATGCATTTCTACATTGCAATAATTTGACACTGTGCAGAGTTTTTCATTTTAGATAAGGCATGTAATCCCCAAATGACTTTCTAAAACTCTTATCTATATTTTCCCTGAGTTTGAAATTCATGACAATTCATATACAATATGTACTATTATACTTAACTAGGGGCCCGGTGCACAAAATTTGTGCACTGGGGGTCGGGGGTCCGTCAGCCCAACCTGCCCCCTCTCACATACTGGGAGCTCTCAGGGAGCGTACCTAAGCCGCAGTCTGGCCTCCCTTTGTGGGAGGCAACCGGGCTGGTTAGGGGAAGGCACCAGCCCCATCACCCCACTGCTGCAGCCACTGTCAGTCACCACAGCCACCAAGGTGTTTTCATCAACACGGACTCCAGTCCCTTCACCAAGAAAAAATGACAACTTTCTTTAGGCATTTTCAAGATGTATCTTTCATAGGATATGCATTTATTTATTTATTTTTTATCCTCACCTGAGGGTATGTTTCCATTGACTTTTAGAGAATGTGGAAGAGAAAGGGAAAGACAGAGAGAAACACTTTGATTGGTTGCCTCCTGCATGAGCCCTGATCTAGGTCCCAGTCAGGGAGGAGCCTGCAACCTAGGTACATGCCTTTGATCAGAATCAAATCCAGACCCTGCTGTCTGCAGGCTGAGGCATTATCCACTGAGTCAAACCGGCTAGGGCAGGATATGACATTTCTTAGCCTTCCAGCAGTGGACCTTCATTTTTTTCTCCAGAAGTGTGGTGGAAAAACCCTAGATCACCTTTTTGGATTCTTATTTACCCAAGTTACTAAGAATATTACCAGTACATAAAGCTTAGCCAATATGCAGTCAGAAAAGGTGTTTCCTCTATAGTTCACACCAATGGAGGGCTGGGCCCTGCCCAGGCCTAAAGCCTCTGGCCAAAGCTTTAGGCCTGGGTAGGCCTCTCCAGCTCCCTCTGATCACCGGCTCAGCCCCTGCCCAGACCTGCCCAGACCAAAAGCCTCTTGGGAAGGAGCGGACCTCCAGCTCCCTACAATCAATCGCAGGGGGTCTGCTCCTGCCCAGGCCAAAAGCAGACCCCCAGCTCCCTGCCCAGGTGATCAATCGCAGGGGTTCCGCTGGTGTACCAGGCTGAAGAAACCCCCAGCTCCCTGCAATCGATGGCAGGGGGTCCACTCATGCACCAGGCCAAAAGCCTCTGATGGAGGCTTTCGACCTGGAGCTGGAGCGGACACCCAGCTCCCCGCCTCCAATGGCAGGGGGTCTGCTCTGGCTCCCTGCAATCCGTGGCAGGGGGTCAGCTCAGGGCGCTTATGTATGCAAATTAACCACCATATTGGCCAGGTTTATTTGCATACTCGCTCTGATTGGATGGTGGGCGTTGCTTGGATGGTGGGTGTGGTTGGTGGGCGTGGCTTGGGCATAGCGAAGGTGCGGTCAATTTGCATATTACTGTTTTATTAGGTAGGATGATAATAAAATAATAACTATTTGGTAACTTTCAAAGAAATATGAATAAACATGCTCTAACTGGGGGATGGAGAGAGTACCTATAAACTACTGAATTATACTGATATAGTTACATAAAAATATAATTACTCATCATCTGTATATTGCATTGTGTGTGCAATATACAGATGATGTGTTATATAATTATATACTTAAAACCTATATAATTTTATTAACCAATGTCACCCCAACAAATTTAATAAAAAGAAAAATATAATTAATAATGTAAGGAAGTTAAAGGTGAAATAATAATAAGTGGCACTACATTTTGAAAATTATAGATTTTATTGGGGTGACATTGGGTAATAAAATTATATAGGTTTCAACTGTACAATTCTATAATACATCATCTGTATATTGTAGTGTACATTTACCATTCAAAGTCATCTCTTCCTGTCACCATTTATCCCCATTTTACCCTTTTCTATAACTCCCAGAACCCTTTCCCTCTCATAATCACCATACTGCAGCTTATATCTATTAGTTTTGTTTATTTTTGCTTAATCCCTTCACCTTTCTCAGCCAGACACCCAACCCCTCCTGCCCTCTGACAGCTGTCTATTTTCTGTATCTATGAGTCTGTTTCTATTTTGTTTGTTAGATTCCATATATAAATAAGTGAAATCATATGGTATTTGTCTTACTCTGACTAGCTTATTTCACTTAGCATAATGCTCTCCAGGTCCCTCAAGGTTGTCTCAAAATGTAAGATTTCCTTCTTATTTATAGCCAAGTAGTATTCCATTGTGTAAATGCACCACAGCTTTTTTATTCACTCATCTACTGATGAGACCAACTTGGCAGATTTCGCGATAATATGACAAGCCTGGGCTCTTATTATTTTTTCCATGCGGTTACATCTGAAAAGAAACATCAATTGAGCTATCAGCTGTTCAGTATGTATACATTTTTTTGCGGGGGAAATCCTATATTAATTGACCATAAAAGCATGGGAGCATGGAACAGAGTGCAGAATCTCAGAGGGAAGGCTGGGGAGGGTGGGTGGGTGGGAAGTAATCAACCAAAGACCTTGTATGCATATATGCAAAACCTATGGACACAGACAATAGGGTGCTGAAGGCTTGGCATGTGGGGGGCAGGGACAGGCTGGAAGGAGTCAATGGGGGAAAAAGGGAGACATATGTAATACTTTCAATAATAAAGAATTTAAAAATTACATTATAAAAAAAGCATGGGTTTATTTCTGTTCTGTTCTATTGATCTATGTGTCTGTTTTTATGCCAGTACCATGCTGTTTTGATTACTATGGCCTTGTAGTATAGTTTGATATCAGATAGCAAAATTTGTCCAATGTTGTTGTTCTTTCTCAAGACTGCTGTTGCTATTTTGGGTCTTTGTTTCCTCATTTTAGCTGCCTCTTTGGGTTTATTTCTATATACTAGATGGATCTGCTATGTCTCCCAATGTCTTAGTAGGGTGGCCTTATGTAGTAGGTGGCTGGTGGGACCCAGTGGCACAATCTCCTTGATCACCTGACCTGAACTTGGTGCTCCATGAATGTCCCTCTTGGAGGTTATGTGAGCCCTTCTGTTGTAATTGAATCTGGATTTCTATTGGCCCATTCATGCATAGGATTGATCTGCAGTTGGGCTGGCTGTGAGGATTGATGCTGACCACAGCGCATGAGCTATTGTGCAGGTGCTGACCACACAAAGCAAAATATGCCTCAGCAGGGTATGGTGCCTGCCGAGACCTCCCCTTGGATATGCTGATTGTAAAGGTAATTGAATTCTGCTCTGATGTTGTCTGAAGCTGGTCACTGGATGTGTCTGCCTTTTGGGAGGGATTCTGGTGCAGGTCTCTGTCAGACTCAGCCTGTGACTAGCCCTGGGCAACCTGTTTGGAACTACAAAGTGATCCAGTGTGTGGCTGCCTCTGCTGGGCCTTGGTGTGTGTGGGAAGGACCAAGCTGCATATATTTTTTGAAACTTATTGTTGAGGATCCTATGTGAAAGGTCTAGAAATACAATTGCCTGCAAGCACGTTCTTTAAAAATTCACTTCAAGCCTGTGCTGCAGAAGGGTGTATTAATAGATCAGCCTGGATTTTCAACACCCATGGAAGGATGTTGGCAGCAAAGTGGAATCAATACCCAAAGTCAGCCAGATATTGTATCTAAGGCTCAAAAGGGCAGGCATGGAAAGGATAATAAGAGCCCAGGCTTGTCATATTATCGCGAAATCTGCCAAGTTGGTCTCAAACACATGTCTAATTGGTTTATGCTATATAAGAGACTAATTGAAGATTTAAAAAGAAGTTAGCTTAAACTTGAAAAACGTGGTTCACAGAGCTATTTCGTTCTACAATGTGGAACAAAAATAATTTTGGATTTAGAATGCTATCTATGGAGGTGCTGCAGCTTGGTAACTGAGAGCTCAGTCTTTATATTCAAACGGGCATTGCTTCCTGACCGTGACCTCCAGTCTTCTGCCACTTTGATCTTAGCACATCATGTAGTCTCTCTGTGCTTTAGATCCAACCTTACGATGGAGAGCAACAATCCTTATCTACTTCACCAAATTATTGTGGGATTACATGGGGATAATACATATAAAATGCTTAGTATCGTGACCATCATATACCAAGGATTATTATTTCTGTCTGTGATGATACTTCCCTACCACACCAATCTTAATTCTCCTCTCTCTTCTGCTCATTCTGGACACTGCCATAATGCACACTTCTGATCCTCTAACTCTCCCACTTAAAAATTTACTACCTCCCCCAGTGCCTAAAAAATAACATCCTCTCTTCTTTACCCTGGGACGGTCTATCTGAAACCTGTCTTTACTGTGCATTTTTCTAAAAACCCTCATTGCTTGAACAACATTTAATGTAAAATTTTCTCAAAATGCTCTGTGAGTGCTATTGCAAATCTGGTAATTTCATGGTGATCCATCTGAATGTTCACTACTGCCTGCAACTCCACTGCAGGATTCATTCACTCCTTTTCCATTTCCCACCCCGGTTCTTCATCATCATCTGGTCACTTAGCTAGCTGAGTATCTGGGTTCTGGCCACTGCCTTCTTAAGTTTTCTTTCCCATTGCTATAGCTACCAAGCCTCCACCTTCTTAAAGCTGGAGTTGCACTTCCTATTTTATTTGTACCCTAGGGCTTCATTCTCATTTCTTACACTTCCTCCCAAAGCCTGACTCTTGCCCACTTCCTCAAGAAATTTTAACCCAATATTTGACATACTTATTTCCCTGCTAGCTCTAACTGACGTGATCACCTGTCAAATTGTAATAATGCATTAAAAAACAATATCCATCATCATGGAATTTTCTCCTTGACATTTGTTTTCCCTAAATAGTAGCCTTAAAATTACCTAGATAGCATTTGCAACAAAAACAATACAACCTTATTGCTATGGAATCATTTGTTTTAAGGTTTAGTAGTTAGAGGAAATTTATCACTATTCTAAAAACGTTTCCTTTCTTCTACTGCCTAAAATTCATCAAATATTGAGTTTCTACAACATTCTGGAAATAGTACGGGTTGTAGGAGAAACAGATGAAATAGTCTCTGTAGCCCACAATTCTCTGTTCTCAGGCAAGTCACAGTTAAAAGCAATATTTTCCAAATGCTTTTTTTATTAATACCCTATTAGAATACTCTTTTACATTATGAGTACACACACACACACACACACATACACACACACACACACACACACACACACACACACACACACAGAAAGTAAAGGTGGTCAAACATGCAAAAAAAGCAATCATGATGCATTATGACAATTGCTATAATTGAAATGTGAGCACACACTGTCTAATTGTCTTACTCATATTCTTCTTCAGGATCTGGCAGAGCATTTTCTATAGAGTAGGTTCTAAATAAACACATATAGAATTAATAAGCCTGTTGGCATGATTTTAAAATTAGCTCTTTATTACAAAGACATTAAAATTCAAATCATAAGCCAATCAAAATGTTTAATTGCTGAGACTTAACCATTTACATTTTATTCAATACAGTGGGCAAGGCATCCTCATGATAAAGATTAAACGAAATACTGACAGAAAATGTTTATATCTGAAAACACTATAGCTATTAAAGGACTTAATTTTAGATAGCTCTAGAATTATAGTATATTCCTTGGCTATAAATTTGCTCACTCTGTAGCATCAACTTTAGTCACTGGACCTGGTTTCGGTCACCGTTCTCCTTCCACTCAATCACAGACATAATACTACCAGTAAATGAGAATTTATCAACTATTCTATTAATGACTTTTCTTATATGAAATAACTAAGTTTAAGAAGCTGTCAAAGCTACATGCCACAGCTTCTATTAAATATCTGATATCAGTTTCTTCCTGGATATAAATACCCTACTCTCAGATCTTAAAGGCACCAATCATTCCAAAAGGCTTTGCTTACCCTGTTCTTCCTTCAGTTGGGCCATTTCTCCTGATATTTAGGCAGCAGTTTTCAAATCCTTATCTATAATTCTTATGTTTATAATTTGGATTTATTTATTGGTCATTAAAAAATCTCTCTTTTTAAAGACCATTTCAACATAATTTTGGCAGAAAAATCCTATTAATCCATTAAAGGATAGAAACTGGTTGTTAGAGAATACCAATGTTTAAAAAGATAATTTAGCCCAGCCAGCATGGCTCAGTAGTCGAGCATCAACCAGGAGGTCATGGTTAATTCCTGGTCAGGACATATGCCCAGGTTGCGGGCTCAGTCTCCAGTGTGGGGTGTGCAGGAGGCAGCCAATCAATAATTCTCTCTCATCATTAATGTGTCTATCTCTCTCTCCCTCTCCTTTCCTCCCTGAAATCAATAAAAATATTTTTAAATAAGATTTTTAAAATCCTAATTTATATAGGGAAAATTCACCTGTGGAATCATATTTTAGTTAAAAGTCAATTGGATAATTTTAATGATTAGGAAATTACCTGTGTTCTGCCACAGTTACATTTTATAAAATGATAAGCATAAAATGTTTAATATTTCAAGTGTTTAGGGATGGATGAATTACATGTGATGAATAAGTCATCTCTACAATCTAAATATGTGCTATTCCTCAAGAGACACAGAGCAGAACTAGTCAATGAAGCATTCAGAAAATTTGGTGTAGAAGGCAGTGATTTCAATAATGTCACTCCTTAAATTGTAAATTTATCAAAGGTGATGATAATATGGACTTGTACGTTATGATGTCTTCAGTTAGATGTGTTTATTCATTTATCAGTTTCTTTACTCATTATCAACATTTCAAAGGGACTTTGTAAATGCCCAAAAAGGCACAATTCTGGTGCTAATACAAATTTTCTATTTAAATACATTTATGTAAAATTACTGATTCAATTTAATGAAATGTTATAAAAACCATTGTATTTGTATAGAACAAATGTGAAGAATTTTACATTAATGGCTCAAGTTTAGGAAACCTTGACTAGCAAGCATCAAACGATGCTCCCAACCATGAGATTTTGTAAGCGAACAATTGAGCTTTAAGAGACTTAAAACCAGCTGGCTGGTGTGGCTCAGTGATTAAGTGTTGACCCATGAACCAAGAGATCATGGTTTGATTCCTGGTAAGGACACATGCCTGGGTTGTGGGCTCAATCCCAAGTAGGGAGATGCAGTAGGTCACTGATGTTTCTATCTATCCCTCTCCCTTCCTCTCTCTCTAAAATCAATAAAAACATTTCTTTTAAAAATCATTTTTTTAAAAAGAGAGGCTTAAAGCCAATGAAAAATACATTAAAGTGCAAATGGTGACTTATGTTCAGTAGTAGTTCCTTTGTTCTGTGTGTTCTAATGAGGTGTTTGTTTTTCTCAATCTCATATCTTAGTAAAATTATAAAGGGGTGAGAAACTAGGAAAAAATAGAGCCCTCCCAAAGAACAACTAACCTAATTATCCTTATTAAACAGATCTACCCTCAAACTACACTATGGCTTGGAAAAGTAGAGCACTTGAACATTTGGGGAGAGACCAGGCTCTAAGCTTGTACAGCTAAAATACTAAGACTTAGCAATGAATTAAGGAGGCAGTTAGAAGAGCAGAACCAGCTACTGTAAAGCACTCTTCCACCCAACTCAGCATCCACAGAGATTATCAAACATATTATAGCAGGGACATTTGATGAGCAATAATGATGTAAGGCATCAAGACAATGTACAAATTATGCCAATATACTCTGCTTAAGATGATGAAAAGCAAAAACAAAATTTTCAATCTTGTTAATTATCTATTCATATAAAAGCCTAAGCCACCATTATGACTGGTCGACCGAACGACTGGTTGACCAGTTGCTATGACGTGCACTGCCACCAGGGGCAGATGCTCAATGCAGAAGCTGTCCCCTGGTGGTCAGTATGCTCCCACAGCCAACCTCCCACAGCTGGCCAACATCCATGGTCCCTCCCCCCAGCCAGCTGGCCCCAAACGGCCCCGATTGGGACTGAGTGAGATGGCCCCGATTGGCCCCGATCACTGACCAGGCCAAGGAACTCCACCCGTGCATGATTTTGTGCACCAGGCCTGTAGTATAATTAAAATTGCAGAACTAAGCAACCTCAGCTAACATAATGAAGTGAGAACCAAAGAAAAATTACTTCTTTGCATCAACCATTTAAAAATATTCAATCATACTGGTAGACACAGTAGAATTCATTCCAAATAAACAATGTGAGCTCTTTCTCACAAATGCAGTTTAATAAACTTACCTTTATTTTGACAACTTGCAATGGCATTTACATGTGTTAAAATTCATCTTGTGGGGTTCAGCCTATGAAAATGATTGCCAATATTCCTTTGAATCCAGATTTGCCATTCAATATATTTTCTGTCATTTATGGCATTTTGGTAAACTAGTTTGATAAAAATTCTTTCTATACAAATAGGTTAATATTTTTAAAGTTAGTTATAGAAAATTTCAACCATATATAAAAGAAAATGTTATAATAAATTTCTATGAATTTATCACCAACAATTTATTTTCAACTTTTGCCAATTTTATTTCATTTATCCCTCTAATCACAACCACTATATACCATTTCATCCATTAATAAATCAATAAATATGAAAAATAGTTCAGTATATATCTCTAATGAGCAAATTTTTAATGTTTTAATCACAATAACATTATTATTCCTATGAAGTTAAGATTTTGTTAATGTCTTCTAATATTTATTAAATGATAATAGATAGATTTATATATAGTTGTTTTGTTTAAGTCAGAATCCTTGCAATTGAATCTGGTTAATGTCTGATAAGTCTTTAAATTTGTATGATAGTTTTTTTTCCTCTCTCTTTTTATATCAATTAGTTGTTGAAAAACTGTGTCAGAAATTTTCCACATTCTTGCTTTAGGATTTGGATTTTTCTGTTATTTTTATTGCATATCTTCCACATTTTTTATAAAATCAGTGCTAGAGACTTTAAAAAACATAGGTGTAATTATTGGTAGGGATGCTCTATAGAAAATGCCATGTACATTTTAATGCATCTTATCAGGAAGTATATAAAATGTCCAACTGAGCAAGATTGAACAGTTGGTTCAGTTATTTCAACCTGATTCATCAATTAGCTTCTCAATCAAACTTGTACCTAATATTTGAGCATTCTTTAATAATTATTTCCTAAAGCCACTGTTTTATTAAGTGTTGCTAAATGATAATTTTTCTATTCTATCATTCCACATTTATTACCTTAAATTCTCTTGTAAAGAATTTTTTTCAATCACTTGATTACTCTGAAATACATTTGCATAAGAAAGACAGAAAAAGTGCTGGGTATTTTCCTTATTTATTTATCTTCAAAATAATGAGTAGTTATCCAAGCAATCTCCTAATATGACACTATTTTAAAATGGTATAATAAACTCATGCATATGTATTTTTTAATATGTTTTATTGATTTTTTACAGAAAGGAAGGGAGAGGGATAGAGAGTTAGAAACATCAATGAAAGAGAAACATCCATCAGCTGCCTCCTGCACACTCCCTACTGGGGATGTGCCTGCAACCAAGGTACATGCCCTTGACCGGAATCAAACCTGGGACCTTTCAGTCTGCAGGCCAACACTCTATCCACTGTGCCAAACCGGTTAGGGCATGCATATGCATTTTTAAGTGTTTTGATACTTTTCTATCTTTTTGGGGGGTAGCATGGCTCAATTTGACCCATATTTAGTCAATGGAAATCAAAGTTGACACGTCTCTAATTTTCTTAATCTCACATACCATAATTATATTCATAAATTTCTTACCTTATAATAGACAAATATGCAAATTGACTGCACCTTCGCTACACCCAAGCCATGCCCACCAACTAAGCCATGCCCACCAATCACACCCACCATGAAACCGTTGCAGGGACGTTGGGGTGTGGCAGAGCCCAAGGCCGGGAAAGCTGCCCGAGGCTTTCCTGGCCTTGGGCACCAGCGGGGAGCCTGCGCCGATCGCAGGAAACCACTGGGGGTCAGCTCCTTCGATTGGTAGCAGGGACACTGGGTGCGGCCGAGCCCAAGGCCACTGCCCAGGGCCAAGCCCTGACCCTGAAAGAAGGCAGAAGGCAGTGGCCACAGCCAAGGCCTGGGTCCCCGGTGCAGGCAGCCAGGTGAATGAAGGTCTATTGCACGAATCTTCATGCAAACGGGCTACTAGTATATCATAAAAGGCCTGTGGTCATGACGCCATGTCATGACCAACTACCGGACTCACCAGGAGGTGCATTGCTGGGTCCCGCGGTGGCCGTGGCGGACAGGACTTCTGGGTCCCTCAGTGGCTGTGGCGGGCGGGACTTTTGGGTCCTGCAGCGGCTGCAATGGGCGGGATTTCTGGAGCGTTGCAGGGCGCCAGCAGCATCTGCAGAGGCTTCGTGGGGCTGCGGACATGGCCCTGAAGGCAGGTTAGGCCTAGGGAACCCTGCATGCGCTCAACTTAATCGTGCGCTGGGCCTCTAGTATTTCAATAAGCAGTTCTAAAAAATAAAGATTCTTTTTCAAACATAAGCACAGTTTTTAGGACAGCCAAAAATTTTGCAGTAATTCCTCACCCAAGGTCATGACTTTCTCAGGGAAACCTGCATCTGATGACCAAGTGGAAAAGGTTTATAAAGGTTTAGCCGTTTAGTCCCAGTGTGGGACTCTTTAAAGGGCAATTCTGTCTTCAAAGCTCCCTTGTGGTTTGACGGAGTGTTTAGCCTGAATCAATCAATTTTTCCTCCTTTTTTTTTCTCTATTCAGTCCTATTTCTCCCTCCTGCCCTTCACATGTGCTGATTCCTAATAAACACATTTCACCACAATTATTTCAGCATCTAGCTTCCAAGGAACCCAAACTATAGCCCTAATATTCCATGAATTTACACCTCAAATTTCTTGACTACCTGACCCAACTGCAAGTATAATCTTTTGAAAATATATGCTACCTATTGTATATATTACTGTTCTATAAATTCATATGTATGTAAAACTCAGACCTTAATTTTATTATCAATACCTACACCCAAGTTTTTAAGAAAAAAAGAAATGAATACTCCATCCTTTTATGAAATTCCTATTGCTTTCTCATGAATTCTTTGATAACATAGTATTAATATGAATATAACTATTTTTTATTTTAGAATGGCATCAGAATTTCTGCTTCAGTTGGTAAAGAGACTAGAAGAGATTTCTAAATTCATGTGGGACTAATTACATTAGGAAGGACTGGTGACATTTTTACATTTTATTTTAAAACTGAGGGCAAGAGTGCACGGAACACATATCAATCACAGCTATTGATTTTTCTGCCTGTAAATTTATGAGTCTATTTGTTTAATAAAATTACCAAGTTCAAGTTAATTGCAAAAGACTTTTACAACCTTGGCAATGGCTTTAGGTATTTAGCAATTTATTACAAAACATATTTGTTTAAGCCCTCAGAGATATCACCAAAATGAACCATTTAGTAAGTCTAACTTTATACAAAACCTATGTAATATATACATCAAGACACTTTATTTACATGTAAACCAGAGTGGACTAAACTAAAAAGAGGTAGAAAAGATTTTGAAATGATGACTTTTGCAGCTTCTTTGGCTCTGACCATCATTTTTTTCACCATTTGGAATACCACTAGTGCATTGCTGGTGGGAATGCAGATCGATGCAGCCACTATGGAAAACAGTATAGAATTTTTTCAAAAAAATAAAAACGGAACTGCCATTTGACCCAGTGATGCAATGGTGGGGGTGGGGGGGAAGGGACATCTGTAAGCTTTAAAAAAATAAAGTTAAATAAATAAAAAACTGAGAGATCACCACCTAATATATTTCAAGTAATAGATGCTATCAACCCAATGGCATTTATCTATTTTGCACATCTTACAGGATCCTACCTTCCTCACACACTCCATTTTCCAATCCTTGCCCAAATTTGTTATTATAAGAAAAAATAACACATTATTAGAAACAGTATATATCACCAGCGCCATGGCCAGCCCCAATGGTTACTACTATGGTTAAGAGGGTCTTTCCCATGTATTGAACACTTTTCATTTCAAGAGTATGGTCAACTTAAGAATGATGAAAATTACATAATAGCTATGTGCAGGTGCCTTCAGCAGGGAAAGAGAATGGCAGCTGGGATATTGGGGGAATGCCAGAAAGGTATTGTCTATTCTTCTCTGAGCTTTAAAAGATCTTTTCATTCTCTCACCATGACACTGTTACAAGTGCCAACAGTTTTTTCACACAATCAGGTATGCTCCCTGACTCCTTTCCCTCATTTGTCCCTGCTTAATATTCATAAAATTGTTTCTCTCACACTGAAAACAGACTGTATCCTGTAATTTTATTCTCACCTCTGGTCCTTATCAACTCTCCAGATTCATCTTTTATCTTCCTATTTATTCGCTTTCCTTGAACTCTTTGTTATCACACATCTGTCACATAAATACTATCTCTCTAGTGTCTAGACATTGGTCAAGCCACTATCAAGAGTACAAGTTAGATTATAGGAGATGTTATTGTTCACCACACCCAAGTTTTATTATTATAATCCTTAATCCTGGGAGGAATATGCACAATGTTTCAAATAGTTTAAATACAGCTCCTCAATTAAGAAATTTGTAAGTATTAAGTTGCCCAGAGTTCTAAATTTTTTCACTTTGTATATATTTTTTCTCTTAGTTGCTTAACATTTTACTTCATTATTGGAGTAAATGATAATTTCATTGGAAATACAGATGCCTCCAAAATCTAAAGATTAAAAATCTTGGTGAATATTTTTTGAAGACCATTACATTTTTCTTAAAATTACCTATATATACTTGTAAACCATGAGAAAATATTTTATTTTTATTCAGTCAGTCAGTCAACAACTATTTGAAAGTATACTTTGTGCAATAAGGTAGAAGAAGAAGAGACATGGAATCAGAATTTCTGAGTCAAATTTTACCTTCACCATTTTTGAAAATGTCCAAAATACCCTCAATCTACTCCATATTTAGCATTACTCATTAAATGGAAATGATAATATATTTTCAGCATACCTCATAAAGCAAGGGTCAAGATCATGTAAATATGAACCCATTTTGTAAAGTATAAAACACTCTCCACAAATCTAAGATTTTAGTAGTATTTTGTGTAAAACACTGGAATGGGTGCTGGTTGCCTCGATATTTAGTATAACAACAGGTCCCCTGCCACTCTCTAACCTTTCTTTACTACCTCCTTTTATGGGTGGGAAATAAAAACCTGCACAGGAGAGAAGGAATGTAAAATTAAGATCCTGTGAAAGTCTTGTCAGGAACATTTGAAGGTAAGTATATTGTGAAACACGCATTTCTTCTGCCTATAAAAATGCTTTCCCTGTTCTAATTGTCCCTGAAAACCTCTGGAGACATTATTTCAAAATATGTTTCCTCCAGTCCAAGACCCTTTTAATTTACAAAACCCATAAATCGTGATGAGTACAAACAGCTCTGTAGGTACATATGATGGTAGATTTAACACATTGGTGAAAAGTATGTACTTGAACAGTTTTAAATTTTCTCTAAGCCAGAGAAATATAACATTCTATTTTTAAACCATTTGATCTCAGAATGTTTTCAGAACTGAAAAGAAATTGCAGTACTATTTAAGAAAAAACTTTTAAAAATCAATTGAAATTAAATAGTTAAAAGCATACTAGGAAAAACACCCTACCAACTATGCTCCAAACTATTATTCCTACAATACAATAAAATTAGGCTATTGGAAAAGAAACAAAATCTGTTTAGTAAAGGCATATTACATTTAAAAGGTCATTAAATTTTAATGTGTAAAATTAAGTATATAACTCAAGCTTTGAGCAAAGCCACATCCTGCCTCTTGCTCAGCAGAGAGCATTGCACCATGAATCACACATTTGTCTCCATATTCATATAGAATATAATCTGAAGTAACCCTGCCTCTAATTATTTACAGTTAATTTTTATGCATGTTTTTAATTATGGAAAATGTTTCACAATAGGGAGGATCTGGGAATATGCCATATGCAGAGAGAGGTTTGATTACATGAATTTTAAAAGATGCAGCAGCCTGACAAGTGTTTCATAGTGGCACTGAAATAGTATAAACAGAAATGTAAGCACAGCAAAGGGATATGTAGGGTATGTCAACAGATTTGGCCTCATGGCTACATTTGCTCAATAGAAAAAGCCCAAGAAGCGAATCTTAATAGTGACAAATTGGCACTATCATTGGCTGGGTCCTAATCTGAGTGCAGAATTTTTACACACTTTGCCTGATTTGGGAAATGAACTGATATACCACATTGGATTCCAATGTAGGAGAAATCTACAGGACCAATGAGACTGAACGCATGGCCAGAGAGTCAAGATGTGGGTCCAGGTTTAGTGGTGGGAGGTGTCAGAGTTTTCTACCTTATAGCTGGAGTGGAGGTCAGGACAAATAGTACATTACTATAATGTCCCTGAATCCCGAGTATCAACTATCACATGAAAATAAAATAAAATAAAACAAAACCTGGGGATCCTCCTACTATACTGCTCACAGATCCAGTATCCTACCCACGTACCTCAGTCTGAGAGATAACTGAATTGACCTTACAATTATCTAACCCTTAGATCAGAGGTGAGGGGAGAATTGTAAGAAAATCAAATTCAATACTGAAAGGGCCAAAGACTATAAACTCATTGTTTAAGAGGAAAAAAATTAAGGAATTCCCATTCAGAATATGTTTATTTTCTATACTTTGCACATGTTAACTAGGATACTTTCAGCATTAACAAAATATTTGTATAACTGTATATAAAATAAATTTATATATTTTCTTAGATCAGCACCTTACTAAAGTTTCCCATTGATTGTAACAATCTATAATACATTGATTTTCTATTTAAAGAATCATATAATCTACAAATAATGACAGTGTCTCTTCTTCCCATCTAGTTCTTATAGGTTTATTTCTTGTTTTACCAAACTGGCTAAAATCTCCTTCAAATTGTTGAAAAGAAATTATTACAATACACTTTCTTGTTTTTTCATGATTATTACAAAGAATGTTAAAGAAAATTGTTAAAAATAATTGTTCTGAGGTTTTATTTAGGTGTTCTTTATGGAAAAAGTTTCCTTTTATTGACAGTTTGCCAAATATTTTATAGTAAACTAGAGGCCCGATGCATAAAATTCGTGCAAGGGGCTCGGCACTCGCAGCCCCGGCTGCCTTGCAGCCCTGGCTGCCTTGTGGCTCCTTGTCACGCTGTCCAGTCTAATTAGCATATTAGCTCTATATTATATAGGATTATTATTAAATTTTCTCAAGCTTTTTTGTGCATACACTGAGATGATATGCTAATGTAATAAATCACATTAAATTAATCAATTTCATTGTGATAAATTCAAATTGATTGTGATATATTTATATTTATTTTAGTCCTGACCCGAGGATATGCTTTGCTTAAAAAATTAATTTTATAGAGAGGAAGGGGGCCCACAACCTAGGTATGTGCCCTGACCAGGAATTGAACCCACAACCTTTTGGTGCAAGAGACAACGTTCCAACCAACCGAGACAACTGGCCAGGGAGTATTTATCTTTTGATGCATTCTGTACACAGTTTGCTAATATTTTAAAATGTTTTAATCTATATTCCTGAATGAGATTACACTAAATTTCCACTCTGTCTTTTATATCCATTTTTAGGTGATATTAATATCTTAGAGTAATTTTTAGAATTTTACTCTTCTATGATATGGAAATTTTGTACAAGATTAAAATCACTTATTTTTTGAAAATTTGATAGAATATAGATCTGGTGATTGTTTTGGGCTAAGGTTTTAAATTTAAAGTCAATTTATTTAATTTTTATAGAACTATTAGATTCATTTTCATTTAGAGTGAGTTTTGTTCAATTATATTTTTAAAATACTTCCAGTTATTCTGCTTTAATCTTTGTTGCTATTTAGTTATTTTTTGAGTTTTTTAAAAAATAACTTTATATTCAATATTATTTTATATTAGTTTCAGGTGTACAGCATAGTGGTTAGATAATCATATATTTTACAGTGTTTTCTCTGATTTTTTTGCTACCCACCTGGCACCATGCATAGTTATTAAAATATTATAAGTGAAAGAATTCAATCAGAGAAAGACAGCTACCATATAATTTTATGGCAAATTCAGTATTTCCCTATGTGATTACTTCTTCATTTAAAAAGTAAAAGAGGAAGAAGAGGGAAATAAATATCACAGCAAATTTGTTGCATTTTCTTGGAGCATTTAGAGCCACATTATGAATGAATATTTAAATCTATACACAAGCTCCTGCCAGCGATTGAGCAGTAATTAAAATACTGTATAGGATGTAAGGGAAATTTAAAATATGGTCTCTACACATGAGGAGTTCATAGTAGTAACTATTGACAAAAATAACTTTTTATAATTAGACATTAACTTACATGCTAAATGTTACACAGTGTTTTAAAATGTGGAATCTAAAGAACAATATGAACAAACAAACAAAGTAGAAACAGACTCGTAGATTTGATGAACAGACATCATGGTGGTTGCCACAGGGGTGGGTGGTTGCGGAACTGGGTGAAAGGGGTGACAAGATTAGTAGTACAGATTGGTATTTGCAAAAATAGTCATGGGATGTAAAGTACAGTTATTTAGCTATTTATGACATTCTTTTACTAAATTTAGTTGCTGCTATATCTGCAGTTATGGTCCCTTTAAGAACTCTAATGCATTGATTATTTTTGCCTTCTTTGTCTTTATGCAGATAACTATTACTAGAGATTTGTGTATTTTAGTAGTCTTTACAGAGAAATATTTTTTTCTTTGTGGATCCACTCCATCATATTTTTATTTTCTATTTTGTTAATTGCTGCTCTTAAATTTTGCATATCTTTGCTTCTAATTTTTTTGTGCTTACTTACTGTTTTCTAACTTCTTTATTCTTTTTTAACATAAAATTTGATATTTGGCAATTTAGGACTGCTTTACCCCACAAATTACAATGGGCAGGATCTTAATTACTAACAAGTTCTAATAATTTTTAATTTCTATTTTTAAAATTTTGGCCTATCAATTATTTAGCTATGTTCCTTAACAAATATATTTTTTACATATGATTTTTATTAAGTTTTAATATATATGCATTTGAGTAGAGAACTTGTGTGATCACATCTACTTTAAATTTCGTTGAAAATCACTTTATTACCTAGTGCAATGGGCAATTTTTTGAAAGGTTTCAGTTGTACAGTAAAATAGTATGTTTTTTTGTGTGTTTTTTTTTTAAATATATATTTTATTGATTTTTCACAGAGAGGAAGAGAGAGGGATAGAGAGTTAGAAACATCGATCAGCTGCCTCCTGCACATCCCCTACTGGGGATGTGCCAGCAACCAAGGTACATGCCCTTGACCGGAATCGAACCTGGGACCTTTCAGTCCGCAGGCCGACGCTCTATCCACTGAGCCAAACCGGTTTCGGCAAAATAGTATGTTTTAATTGTGGGTTCAATTAGGCAAACTTGTTATTGCATTGCTCAATAATTATTGAGTGTTTTGTCAATAAATGACAAAATGCTGAGGAAATCTTCTATATGGTAAATTTGTCTTTTCTTCCCTGTAGTCTTGTGAGATTCTGTTTTATGTTTTTTTGAAGGTGTTACTGTGCCCATACAATGTAAAAATTGTTGTATCTTTCTGGAGAATCAAACCTTTCATAATTTTGTAGGAAATTACTTTTGTTGCTATCATTTATTTTTTTTCTGATTAAAATAGCTACTTCATTTGCCTGCTCTACATATTTTTATTCTTTTCTTTAAATCTTTCCATGTTCTTGTACATTAAATGTCTCTGTAAACAACATATACAATTAGAATAAAATGTGTATTATTACAATTTAATGTATACTCACATGCATGCATAAAAGAAGACTGTCTGAATTTAATGACACCTGAAAAACATTAAAGATTTATTAAAAATTATTAAAAGGCAACAAGCCCATGAATAAATTAGCTAGAACAGCAAAAAATATTGGAAAATAGTAAGAATGAGTGAGGGCTTGAAATTCCAGGCTTCAAAGCCAACTATGAAGACAATATAATTTAAATAGCTTACTTAGTACTTCCATCAAAATAACAACTTACTCAATTGAAAACAGATAATCTATCCACAAAAAAAACTAAGTGTAATATATGATTGAAATGAAATGTTAAGTTCTTTGCAATATCATTAAATACAATAATTTTACAATATATATTTTATAAATAGAATATTACAAATAATATTTGAGGTATACTAACAGGAACAACTGGTTAATGAATTAGAAAAAAATACAGTTTGATTTGTACTTTTCTCATGCTATACAGGCATACCTTGGAGATATTATGGATTCAGTTTCAGATCACAGCTATAAAGTGAATTTTTTGGTTTCCCAATACATATAAAAGTAATGTTTACACTATAACTGTAGTCTATTGAGTGTGCAATAGCATTATGCTTAAAAAATGCACATAACTTAATTAAAATAATTTATTGCTAAAAATGCTAACCATCATATAAGGCTTCAGCAACTCATAATATTTTTGCTAGTGGAGAGTTTTACCTTTAATTTTTAAAAAACAAAATTCAATATCTGCGAAGTGTAATAAAACTAGGGTATATATATGACTTTTGTTCACTCAAGGAACACTGTGCTGAAAACAGTAGTAACCGTTTTACCAGCCTGGTCATTGCAGTAACTCCTTATGTGTCTCCCTTTTAGCCCTCCTACCGCCCCTTCTGGATGGAGCAGTCAGAATGTTTGTTTCACAAACAAGTCAGGTCATGGCACTCTTCTGCTCAGATCCCTCCAAAAATTTCCCACCACAGAGATTAAGCCAATGTCTTTACATTTATCTACAAAGGTCCCAGATCAGTGGTCGGCAAACTCATTAGTCAACAGAGCCAAATATCAACAGTACAACGATTGAAATTTCTTTTGAGAGCCAAATTTTTTAAACTTAAACTTCTTCTAAAGCCACTTCTTCAAAACAGACTCGCCCAGGCCGTGGTATTTTGTGGAAGAGCCACACTCAAGGGGCCAAAGAGCCGCATGTGGCTCGCAAGCCGCAGTTTGCTGACCATGGTCCCAGATGATCAGTCCATCCCCACTTCTCTGATCCTCTCTCCTACTGCTCTTACCCAAATCCACTCCATTTCAGCCTCCCCAAACATTCTGAGCCTTTGCCCTCCTTCTTCCTGGGATGACCCTGCCAAGGAATCTAAGGACTGTTCCTTCAGCTTCTTCAAGGACTCAGTGAGGCCTCCTGGCTACGTACCGAAATGGCACCTCTCCCATTGTCCTGCAGCACTCCCTGGCTCCGTTAGTTGGCTTTTGTTTCCTCCATAGCACTTACCAATATTTGACTGTTATTTTCATGTTTATTTATTATGTTTTCTCACTCCAACCCTCATTAAAACTATAGCTCTACCATGGCAGGAATTCATGGCTTTGTTCTCTGTGCATGACATTTAGTAGGTACTCTATAAAAGTTTATTGAATGCATGAATAAATGAATAAACATAGTATATGCTCAATATTATTGAATGATGCAATCAATCCTGTTTTCTTGTAAGCTTCTGTAACACTTAAAGTCTGTATCATGTAAGTTAATGTCTAATTATAAAAAGTTATTTTTGTCAATAGTTACTACTATGAACTCCTCATGTGTGGAGACCATATTTTAAATTTCCCTTACATTCTACACAGTATTTTAATTACTGCTCAATAGCTGGCAGGAGCTTGTGTATAGATTTAAATATTCATTCATAATGTGGCTCTAAATGCTCCAAGAAAATGCAACAAATTTGCTGTGATATTTATTTCCCTCTTCTTTCTCTGCTACTTTTTAAATGAAGAAGTAATCACATAGGGAAATACTGAATTCTCACTTCTACTGAGTTCTGTCCTACCATCTAGAGAGGAGCTTGTCAGTGATGACATAGGAAATAAAAAACTGAAGCAAAATGAGGGAAAGGGCAGAAAAGGGGGAGCCAGAATTGGACTTCCTACTGCATGAGCAGAGAGCTTTTGGATTTACCCTGAGGTATTGGTGGTTAATTAAACATCATCTGATAGATTGCAATTTCTTGCACTTCCTTCCAGTTAGAATATTCAATTCAAATAGGATAAGGCAATGTACACTTCAAATGGGAATTAACACATATAGATATCTTTACACATAAGATTTGAGCATTTTAGAAATTCAGAAATTTGGTATATGACCACAGAAATAATATTACAGCTTGGAAAACCAAAAATAATGTTATAATATAATCAGGTAAATAGTATCTTAAGCATTTATTCTCTTTATTTCAATGTAAAAGGGAGTTTTACCCTTTTTGTTACCTATTTTTAAATTTAACACACCCTTGTCCTTAAGTGTTACCTTATATCTGACGCATTAGTTTATCACCGTAATTTATACCATCTCCTTGACAGAGATACAAAACACCTACTCTCAGGAACATTTTATATGAAGACACATACCAAGTCACCTATTGAACCTCTTCTCCAGCCTAAACTATCTCAACTGTTCTATATTTCCTTCACTGATTCAACTTTCTTATTGTAATAATTTCCTTAGATCCTCCTTCTATTTTTCTTTCTTAAATTTCTAGAAACTGAGAAACAAATACCCATAACTGCAGACATTATTTCAGAGAATCTAAATGATGCACAATGAGAAGCAGTTAGAGCCCTGACCGAAGGGATAAACAGCTTGGATTCTAGTGCTGTTTCAATTATTCATTAGAGTTGCCCTGGGCAAAGCACTGACCACCCAGAACCATAATTTCTCCAAATTTTAAAGCAATAGAAATGTCCCATTTTATCCAAAGGGGGCTTTGATTGGAATAGGAAAACGCTTCATGAAATAAAAAGCATTTTGTAATTATATATGATAGCATTTCCTGCTAAGCATAGTCTTAAAGAAAATTTTGCCCATTAAGAAAAACTACAGGAGAACTTTCTACACACTAATATCGGAGAATAGCAAATGTGTGTTTTAATAGTTTGATTTAAACTATTAAATAAAACATGACTTTGAATTTATTTACTGAGACACATTCAATTTTATTTTTTGATAATTTGAGCATCTATGTTCATCAGGAATTTTTTTTCTTTGAAGTGCCTTTATCTGGGTTTGGAATGAGAATAAGGCCAGTCTCATAAAAAGAGCTTGGGATTCTTCCCTCTTCTTAACTTTTGGGAATAGCTTGAGAAGGGTGTTAGTTCTTATTTGAATGTTTGCTAATACTCACCAGTGAAGCCATTTGGTCCAGGACTTCTGTTTCTTGGGAGGTTTTTTTTTAAATTATTATTACTGCTAATTTCACTAGTTGTAATCTGTCTCATCAGATTATTTGATTCTTCCTGATTCAGTTTTGGAATATTGTATGTTTCTAGGAATTTATCCATTTTGTCCAGATTTTCCAACTTATTGGCAAATAGTTGTTTGTAATATTTTCTTACAATCCTTTGTATTTCTTTGGTGTCAGTTGTTACTTTTTTTCTTTTGTTTCTGATTTTATTTATTTGGGTCCTCTCTTTTTTTTCATGATGAATCTGGTTAAAGGTTTGTCAATCTTGCTTATCTTTTCAAAGAACCAGCTGTTGGCTTCATTGATGTTTGTATTGTTTTTTAGACTCTATTTCATTTTTTTCTGCTCTGATATATATTATCTTCTTTATTCCACTCCCTTTGGACTTTGTGTTACTTTTCAAGTTCCTTTAAGTGTAAAATAAAATTGTTTATTTGAGATTCTTCTTGTTTCTTGAAGTAGTCCTGTAATGCTGCTGTTAATTTTACTATAGGACTGCTTTCATTGTGTCCCATAGATTTTGGGTGTTGTGTTTTCATTTTCATTGTTTCAAGGTATTTTTTTATTTTTTTCCCTTGATCTCATTGTTAACCCATTCATTGTTTAGTCACATGTTATTTAGCCTCCATGTCTTGTGTGTTTTTCAGGTGATTTTTTTCTTGTGATTGATTTGTAGGCTCATACCATTATAATCAGAGAAGATGCTTGATATGGTTTCAATCTCCTTAAATATATTGAGATTTGCTTTGTGTCCTAATATGTGGTCTATTCTATAAAATGTTCCATGTGCACTTAAAAAGATTTGTTTTGTGTCCTAATATGAAATGTTCCATGTATATTCTGCTGCTTTAGGATGAAATGCTTTGAAGATATTAATTAAATTCATCTGATCTAGCATGTCATTTAAAGCCACTGTTTCCTTGTTGATTTTCTGTCTGAAAGATCTATCCATTGATGTCAATGGGATGTTAAAATCACCTATGATGACTGCATTACTGTCATTCTCTCCCTTTATGTCCATCAAGATTTGCTTTACATATTAGGTCCTCCTATATTGGGGACATAAATATTTACAAGGGTTATGTCCTCTTGTTGGGTTGCTCTGTTTATCATTATGTAGTGTCCTTCTTTGGGACAATGCCTCATGTTGTCTAAAGTATATGGCATCTGTGGTGTGGGAGAAGAACTCAGCACAGGGACCCTGGCTGCTGATCCGTTGGCTCTCTCCCTAGAGCTACAAACCCCAGTCTTTCCTTATACAACTCTAATCTGTTCCTCCCTTCCTCCCTGGGAGCCTGAGTGACTACAAATAAGATTTTGTGTGCTGGCCCTTTAAGACATCGCCTGTGTCTCTAGCAGACTTCCATCTTTCCATGGTGGACAGAATCCCTACTGATCTTCACAGCCAGATGTTATATGGGCACCTCTTCCTGGCTGTGATGCTCTGGGCTGGGGAGCCTGGTGTGGGGTTGAGGCCCCACACATCTCAAGGGAAACCTTTACAGCTGAGATCCCTCCAGAATCTCAGTCTCCTCTAGTGGTAGCAGGGCAGCCCTCTCCTTGTCTTCGCCCTTGCTACCAGGCTAGATGTAGCTTTTTCTGTAACTCCTTGGTTATAAGAATTCTGTTCAGCTAGTCTTCAGTTGGTTATTCAGGCTGCTTGTTCTGTATTTTAGTTGTAATTCCAGTTTGGTCCTGGGAGGGGGTGAGTGTACTAGTAACTTCCACTTACTCCGCCACCATCTTGGATCTTCTGAGACATATTTAATTTTGTAAAATGTACATTGTGCTGTTCATGTCTTTATTAGAGACAGTAACAGAGAACCAAGGGGAATATAAGAAAATAGCTAGGTAAGTGCTTGTCTTGGTTTAAACTCTTTTCCCATTCAAAATGTGACTACATTTGGATTGTGTGGAATTAAACATAAATGGGTATGTATTCAGCAGGGTGCAGAGAGAATTAGACAGGAAAAAACCTTCTTACATACTAGGTATTTTGTGCCTGATTTCCTTCCCAGCATGCTAAAATGTAATCACCATATGTGGTAGAGAAATTCCATTTCTGGGATTTCCTCTTCACAGTTCTCCCCATCACACATCAACAGACACACATATGCAACACACACACACACACACTGCATGTTTATAAATGTAGTTTCCATTTAATATATTATTCAAATGAAACATTTACTAGCATGTTTCTTTTTTCTCCCTGTCTCACGGCATCTAAAATATAAAAACCCATTTTCTAAAACGTGTACAAAATATGATACTAGAAACAAAGCCCCCAAATAATCTGCGAAAACATTTAATGCACAGTATTCACAGACCTCTAGTGAGTAGCATAAAGTTAGTAGAGTCTTAAGCAGAACCATCAGACATAGACACGAACCCCCAGACCTTCTCATCCTTAAAATATGAATGATTCCTAAGGAAGTGAAAGGGACCCCTTACAAATCTGCAAAATTCATTCTTGGATTAACTAGCTTGGTATAAAATTTTAAATGTCTACATTTCCAATTCCAATTACTTTTAGTGTCATGAAATTTCTTATAGTCATAGTTTCTTTTAATATTAAAGACTTAATTTTTTTCTATTATGCTTTACATAAAAATTATAGAAAAAAATATCCCTGTATAAGATTATTTGGTTACAAATAACAGGAACTCACTGCAAACTACCTGAAGCAAAAGAGATATAATGTGGAAGAATATTGTGCTCTTTTATGACCTTGAGGAGTGGTAAAAATTGTGCTCTTGAGGAGTGGTAAAAATTCTCAGGAAAATAATTTCGTTTCAGCTGGGCAGACACTCAGAACTGAGTCTACTAAAAGGACTAGACAAAGGGAAATAACAAAGCACACATTTTGTTTCAAGAGTCTCACCTCCATTCCCTTTCTTAGAAAGTTCTTTTTCCTCTTGTTCAACATCCACTTTTCTCCAAAGTAACTGTCAAGTTTCATGCTTCCTAGAAAATCTTCTCAAATCACTCTGCTTTAGCACTTAATTTCTCTCAACTTCAATTTTCACATTTCCAAATTGGAGCTAAAGATGCCTGCCTCCCAGCAATATGATAGAAACCCAAGATGAGGTAATGCATGTGAAAACCATATCATGCTGCTAGTGGATAATTTATGTTCCATCGAGGTCTTCATTTTTGTTTTCTAATCATTAAATCATACTCATAAGTTAGCGACATAATGTGTCACTTTCCCAAGGATGTATGGACGAATAAGAGAGTCTCTAGGAGCAGTGGTTTCATGTATTTACTTCTTGGAGTGGATATCATAAACAACAATTGTAAAAATGTCTCAACAATGTATTATGAGAGAACAGAAGGAGTTGAATGGACAGCTACTACATTTTATACCTTTCAACATTCATACTACTTTCAAATAAAATGCCTTTTTGGATATATAATTGTAGGTAACATACAGGTAACAGTTCTAGTTTGATTAATTACTTATGCTTATTTACTTATTTGTGCTCAACATGTATTTCTTCTGGGTAAAATCATAAAACTCAAAATTATGTATGGCTCTTTTATTGAGGAATTTTCCTAGTGGTTCTGGATTACTGAGTCCCTGTATAACTTCTGTTTATTTTTCTGACAATTTATCAATATACCACACAAAGTTATGGAAATTTTTCTACATTGCACCTGACATCTTTCAGAAGGATGATGGAAAATCATGATCTTTAAAGCAACAGGACGCAAAATGTAGTTAACTACATTTTAAAATCTTCAGAGTCTGTAGAATTTAAAAGTCAGACATTGGGAATTATTAAAAGAAAAGAGATTGACAGTTCTATCCACAAACATTATTGATATATGATATTTATAAAACCACAACACTAGAGAAAAAAGTACTATAAATATTTTGCTATGAAAAAATTCAGGAGTGTGTGTGTGTGTGTGTGTGTGTGTGTGTGTGTGGGGGGGGGGGGTTATATAGGATGCCAAGGAAATATTAGAGGCTTTCACAGATTTCCAGCGTAAGTATTCCAAAGATTGGAGTATTCTGGAAATAAGCAATGAATGCCATAATTACCAACAGATTACCGACTGGGCTGATACTTAGACATTCCTTAGAAACATGGAAAACAGGACCAACTTCTTAAGAAAATGCTGCAGGTAACCACCAGATGATTAATGTTTCCTAAGTGGGCAGTGGAGCGGGGGTGGTGGTGGTGATATGTTGGTAGGCAAACAATCAGAAGACATTTCTTGGAAGAGGCTATGGTTTTAGAGTGTCTAAAAATAGCAGGAAGTCTCCAAATATATTTCTAGTCTCTGTAACTGGAATAGTCTTAAAACCTTGAAGTGAAAAAGACCTGATATTTACTCAAGTTTATTATCATCTGCAATGGTGAAAGGAAGTAAATTGAATAATAATAAAAAAGGCCACTTGGTGAGACAGTATTTCATTTTCCTCTAGCTTAAGCATATGTATTTCTCCCAAGAAGATTGCATATTCTCAGCTGTGCAATTTAAAAATATGCATTAAAATGTACACAATTTCAACCTTATGGGGGAAGGCATAGCTTATGTTTCCTATTTTATCTATGTTGGAAATTAAAAGTATATTTTGCAATTTCCTTAAAATTTGGTTAAATGGCTTGATGAGAGGCAAAAGGCATGACCACTGTCAGATCTACACAGCTATTCTATACCCTGCTGACTTTCTTGCTATTCTGTAATAGATGTAGAGATATTAGTGATATAATCAAAAGCCTCATAAGAGGTTCAGCACAAAGCTAACACCTGGGCAGAATTTAGCAGATCATCATATGAAATATAATACTAAAGTGAGATATTTTATAGATTTGTTACTGTGAGGATTTAATGTTGGAAAACATCCTTTCTCTTTCAGCATCGTGTGTGTGTGCGTGCGTGTGTGTGCGTGCATGTGTGTGTGTGAATCCAACTCAAATTTATTCTTTTTTAACATCTTTATTGTTGAAAGTATTACAGATGTCCCCCTTTTTTCCTTATTGACCTCTTCTAGCCATCTTCCCCCCCTGCCCGAAGCCTTCACCACACTATTGTCTGTGTCCATGGGTTATGCATATGTGCACACAGTTCTTTGATTGATCCCTTCCCATTCACCCACTCTCCCCCACCTTCCCTCTGAGATTCCGCAATCTGTTCCATGCTTCTATGTCTCTGGATCTATTTGGTTCATCAGTTAATTTTTTTCATTAGATTACACATATGAGTAAGGTCATGTGATACTTGCCTTTCTCTGACTGGCTTATTTCACTTAGCATAATACTCTTCAGGTCCCTCCATGAGGTCTCAAAGGATAGGAGGTCCTTCTCTTTTACTGCTATGTAATATTCCATGGTGTAAATGTACCACAGCTTTTTTATCCACTCATCATTTCTAATTTTCTCAAAATTTCTCAATTGTGGTTGCATCTTACTTCTTAAGAAATTATGTCTCCTTTCTTTTGTTAATGCCAAAAAAAAAAAAAAACAACAAAAGACCATCAGGCACCAAGCATATACCTAACAAAGGGCTTGCATCTAAAACATACGAAGAATTCTTAAAACTCTACAGTAAAAAAAAAAAAAAAAAAACCCAATTAAAAAGTGGGCAAAAGGTCGGGACAGATACCTCACCAAAATGATATACAGGTAGCAAATAAGCATGTGAAAAGATGCTATGAAAAGGTGCTCAGTATCATATGCCATTAGAGACTTGTGAATTAAAACACAATGACATACCACTCCACATATACTAGAATGACAAAATTCCAGAACAATGACACTACCAAATGCTGGCAAGGATGGGGAGCAACAGAAAATCTTATTCATTGGTTATGGGATTGCAAATAGAATGCAAAATGCTACAGCTACCTTAGAAGACAGTTTTTGACAGTTTTTGATAAAATGTTAATATAGTTGGGGAGAACCAAGATGGTGGCATAGGTAATCACCTATATTTGCTGCCTCTCACAACCACATCAAAACCACAACTAAACAGCAGAACAACTACCACCCAGAACCGCGGGAAAGCTGGCTGAGAGGAAGTTCCACAACCAGAGAGGTGAAGAAAGCGCATTGAGACTGGTAAGCGGTGTGGAGGCGCGCAAAGTGCTGGCACCTGGATGTGCTGCTCTTTTAATTGGGAGGGAGATACAAGCTCCCGCTTGCTCTGAACTCCAGTTCCGGGTGAGACTCTGGGGGACTCAGGCATATATGGGGAGAAACTGGACTGTCTGACATTGGGACAGGAACACGAGGGTGGCTTTCTTAGAGGTACTCACAGCAATCATTGTTCCTGCACAGGGGCACGGGACGCAGAAACCCTGGGACCTCTCTGGTTCAGAACTGCCTGGCAGCCATTGCTGTTTGCTCCACCCTGGTGATCCCCAGAGACCCCGCCCTACCGAATTTACAACCCCACCCAAGGTGTGTGCATCGACTTTTGCATATGAATGGCCTGTCCTTTTGCAAAAAACCTGTCAAACTGCAGCTGGGTCAGAGAGCCCCAGAGCTTCCAAAAGAAGGCCCAAGGCCTGGCAGCAGCAGTGGCCTTGCTTCACAGCTGGGCCTCGTCTGGGCACTTCCAAACCCCATACAAAGAGGAGGAATCTGCAGATGTCTCTGTAACTCCCCAGACAGTGGCTGACCTTGCACATCCTTGGAGAGCCAAGAGCCAGTGTACACAGTGGTCAGAGTGAGACCATACCGGATTACAACTCCTCACATCCATAAGAGACACACTCAAGGGGCAGACTCGGTGAGCACCAAAGCCCTACTGAAGCAAGTCCTGCCCCATAAGGGTGTCTCCTGTGCAACAGATCTTCCAGTGTAGACACAGCTGGTCACCACAACCAATTGGCCTGGAGGTCAATTCCTCCCAGTGATACCAACAGCAAGCAAGGCTTAACTACAACAAGACTGTGCAAACAGCCCACAAGGGGTGCACCAAGAGCGTCCACCTCAGGTGATTGGGGAGGCTGAGCCACTGGGCCCTATAGGACACCTACCACACAAGGCCACTCTATCAACTCAAGGAGACTTAGCAGCTACCCAGTACATAGAAACAAACACAGGGAAGCAGCCAAAATGTGGAGTCAAAGAAACAAGTCACAAATGAAATAAATGGAGGAAAGCAAAATACTGGATATAGAGTTCTAAACCATGGTTATAAGGTTACTCAAGAATCTTCTGAAACCTCCGAGAAATTTAGTGAGACCCTCAAGGATATGAAAAAGGACCAATCAGTAATTAAGCATACACTAACTGAAATAAAGAATAACATACAGAGATTCAACAGCAGATTAGAGGATCCCAAGAATCAAGTCAAAGATTTGAAATATGAAGAAGCAAAAAACACCCAACCGGAAAAGCAAAAATAAAAAAGAATCCAAAAATATGAAGATAGTGTAAGGAGCCTCTGGGACAACTTCAAGCATACCAACGTCAGAATTATGGGGGTGCCAGAAGAAGAAAGAGAGCAAGATACTGAAAACCTATTTGAAGAAATAATGACAGAAAACTTCCCCTACCTGGTGAGAGAAATAGACTTACAAGTCCAGGAAGCGCAGAGAACCTCGAACAAAAGGAATCCAAAGAGGACCACACCAAGACACATCATAATTAAAATGCTAAGGGCAAAAGACAAAGAGAGAATCTTAAAAGCAGCAAGAGAAAAACAGTTAGTTACCTACAAGGGAGCACCCATACGATTGTCAGCTGATTTCTCAACAGAAACTCTGCAGGCCTGACGGGAATGGCAAGAAATATTCAAAGTGATGAATAGCAAGAACCTACAACCAAGATTACTCTACCCAGCAAAGCTATCATTCAGAATGGAAGGTCAGATAAAGAGCTTCACAGATAAGAAAAAGCTAAAGGAGTTCATCACTGCCAAACCAGTATTATATGAAATGCTGAAAGGTATTCTTTAAGAAGAGGAAGAAGAAGAAAAAGGTAAAGATAAAAATTATGAACAAATACATATCTATCAATAAGTGAATCTAAAAAGCAAGTGTATAAAAAATCTGATGAACAGAATAAACTTGTGAATATAATAGAACCAGGGGCATAGAAAGGGAGCGGACTGACAATTCTCGGGGGGAAGGAGGTGTGGGGTGTGCGGGAAGAGATTGGACAAAAATCTTACACCAGTGGGGGGGAGGGTAAGGGCATGGGGTGGGGTGGGTACTGGGTGGAGGGGAGCTATGGAGGGGAAAAAGAGGAACAACTGTAATAATCTGAACAATAAAGATTTATTTTTAAAAATAAAACGTTAACATAGTCTTATACTACTCATCAATCCCACTCATTGGTTTTTACCCACGTAAGTTAAAATCTTATGTCCACACAAAACCTACGCAAGAATATTTATAGCCTCTCCATTCATAATTGCCTAAACTTGAAGCAACCAACGTATCCTTCAGTAGGAGAATGCAAAAATAAACTGTGGTACATCCAGACAACGGAATACTGTTCAGTGATAAAAATAAATAAGGTATCAAATCATGATTCCTAAATGCCTATTACTAAGTGAAACAATCCAGCCTGAAAAGGCTACATGCTCTATGATTCAAACTGCATGACCTTTTGGAAAAGGCAAAAATCTAGACAGTGAAAAGATCAGTGGTTTCCAGGGTGTGGGGAGCAGGGAATAAACAGGTAGAGTACAGGGCATTTTAGAGCAGTGAAACTATTCTGTATGATACTGTAACGGCAGACATTAACATCATGCTTTTGGAAAAGTCCATAGGACTATGCAGCAAAAAGAGTAAACCTTAGTGCAACTGTGGACTTTAGTTAATAATAATGTCCATCAATGTTGGTTAATCAATTGTAACAAACATACCACCCCAATGCAGAAATGGAGAAACTGAGAGCTGGCAAGCAGAGTATATTGGAACTTTATGTACTTTTGGCTCAATTTTTCTGTAAGCGTAAAACTTCTTATGTGTTGTCTATTAATCAAACTAAATAAATAAAAGACCACCAGGAAAATGCCTGTAACAAAAATGTTAGTCTTACTATGCTTTTTTACAGCAAGGTAAACATAACCCAGAGAAACTCTGGGAGATTATCAATTATAGGAACTTGGGAAAGGCTGCTTAGAGAATTTGGGTTTGAGCTTGATAGTTTCAAAAAGGGACTAGGGAAGGGTGGGCCCGTTCTGGCATGAATGCTGTCAGAGGTGGGAACAATGGGTATCTTAATAATTTTTATTCCAAGATGTGGGGGATTGAAGCTGGTCTACAGATGTCATTAGTAAAGAAGCAGTCGTCACTCACGTGAGTCAGAAGAGAGGGCTGTTTAAGTCATTGTTGTGATTATGGGAAGGCTGTCTCCCCACGCATGCTACCAGAGTGGACTTGCCTGAGCACTGTTTATATTTTATGATCATTTACGTTATTTGGGAACATATGGTTTATATGTTACTGGGACTATTTTTCACTTGTTCAATATGATAATATGACAACACTGAAATAAATCATGCCAAGTCTTCCTTGATATAGAATTAAATACCTGAGCTGCTCATTTGTCCAGCTGTCCTCTCTTAACCAAGCAACTCACAAACCCCAGGCAGATATTTCAAAGAATAGCTGACCATTTATTCTACTTTATAACCAGATTTCAATTACAGCATCTTTTAGAATGCTTTCAGATGCAAGGAATATAAAATTTGAATCAACTGACTTATATAATAGGGAGAAACTATATTATCATGCATAGCAAGATACATAATCATGATACTTCAAGAATTTGGCCGATTCTGAGTTTAATAACATCATTAAGGAAGGACCAGGTTTTACTCATCTTTTCACTCTACAATGCTCAGTGTGTTGGTTTTTATCATTAGGCTTGAACCCTCGTGGTCCCAAGATGGCACCTTCAAGCATTTGTCGCATCCTCACACAACAAAACTCAGACTGCTAGGAAGAAAGAGACTGCACGTCTTCCTTTGTCCCTTTTTAAGACTGAGAATAACTTTCCAGAAACTTCTTCCCATATGCATCTTCCTCTATTTGTAATGTTATTTCTCCATCTGAAATATTGCCTGTGTCATTGCATGAATTCCCTGTGTCTGGGACTAAGTTTAGGGAATACTCTCTGAATTTAGATCAGAGGTCAGCTAACATTTTCTGCCTAGGGCCAAATAGTGAATATGTTAGCTTCTCTACTGCATATTGTTAGGTTTTTGCTTTTGACAACTTTTAAAAAATGTAAACACTATTCTTACTTTGAGGGCTGTGCAACAACTGGGAATTTCAACAATGATGGAAAACTATACAATGTTTTATGTTTTTATCACGAATATAGTTCAATTCTACAAATATTTATTGAGGACTTCCTATGTGCCAGGCAGGAATAATGCAAACATGCGTGAGGCAGATTCCTATTGGAACAGAAGCGTCGAACTGAAAAAATATATATATATATTCCCAAAAAAATCACTGCATATACTGAAACCTTAGATTTTAGAAGCTCCCTTATGAAAAGAACAGAGCATCCAGAAACTTTGCTTTTATAAAAGCCCATATTATGAAGAATAGGTTTGTTATTTATCTTTCCTTTCCATTTACAATGTGTTCCTTGATGTACAAGGCTGTGTGGAGACTTATGTGTTTCTATTACAATAACTATCTTTATGCTGAGTTCCTCCTCTTTTCACTTTTGACTTTCTATGCGCCCAATGAGTAAGTTTATATTTCTACTCTGAATGAGTTGGAAAAACTTCTATATCTGCAACTGGGAGCCAATTCATAATATGGAAATTAGAAAGCTGGTGATTATAGAGGGGCAGTTGGGATGGTATTCTATAATATATATCTCTGATGAGGGTATATGTCTCATACACTTATAGGATGTTTTTCCTTTAGAACAAGTTTTCCAATTTGCATAATGGAAGTACATGAAAAACTAGAAACAAGTTTGTGAATAAAAGGGAAAGACAAATGCTACCTTAATTAGTTCTGGATAACAGATGACTCCAAAATTTCAGTGGGTGGCTTACATCAACCATCACTTATTTCCCCTCATGCGACATGTAGGTTGTAGGCAGGCTTAGGCTGTGTTGGAACTGATCAGCTCTCTAACACCTTTTCACTCTGGAGCCCAGACTGAAGAGGAAGCCCCTACCTGAGACATTTTGTTCTTAGGGCAGGGTTGTAAGCATGGACCAAGATGAACCACGCAATCATATTTAAACATTCTCCATTGCTCTATTCAAATGCAGCCAAGGATGGTAACAGGAAAGGGAGAACTTCCCGACCATGAAGCTAAAATCCATGGAATACAGTGAACAGAGGAGCAGGACAGAGGCCCCAACACGAGATCATCGCCTGCCTCAGAGAAAGGGGTTTTCACAGGGCTTCCTCACATTTCAGAACTGCTGTGCCTGTGTGACTCCTCTGGGCTTCAGATTCTCCCGGATAGAACAGCTTTCTCAGCCACTTCCTGAGCTGGAGATAGTTTACTAGTATCTCGAAGAGTCCACATTGTCTTTGTTCCAAGCTCTTGTTACTTTTGACAATACAAGTTTCTGGAAAAAAAAAAAAAAGGAAAAAAAAAGAATATTTTTCTAAATTCTACTTAATATAGTCAGCTCCATAAGCCTCATTCCCCCACAATTTCTTTTGAAAGTAGGTTTCTCCTCACTTCATTTCAGACATTTCCAGTCTATTAGATTTTTGTAGAATTATTTCCTTTCCTTTACCACAGCCACTTAGACCAGCCTTTCATTTTAATCCACTCAGAAATCTAAACATGGAGCATAGATCTGAGATACTTAAAAAGATTTCCTAATCTTATGTTTTACTGATAGAAGTTGAAAAACTGTTCCCTGCTTAATTCTGCAAGTCTCACAATTGCTGGGACCTTTATATTTTTAAGCACACCAATTCTTTTCTGACTTCAGCTTTCATATTATTGATTTCAGAGAGGAAGGGAGAAGGAGTGAGAGATAGAAACATCAATGATGAGAGAGAATCATGGATCGGCTGCCTCCTGCACGCCCCACACTGGGGATTGAGCCCACACCCCGAGCATGTGCCCTGACTGGGAATTGAACTGTGACCTCTTGGTTCATAGCTTGGCACTCAACTACTGAGCCATGCCGGCTGGGCTCAGCTTCTTTTAGTGCCTTCTCAAATGTACCTACTAACAACTCATGCTTGTAAGGTGCTGTTCTGAAACCTTTGTGCCCAAAGCCATAGCCTTTTATTGTATTGTACATCAACTGCCTCCCAACCTATCTCAAACAAAAATGTTTCAAAATATTTTGCCACTGTATAACACTTTCTAAGTTTCCAATAACAGTTTCTTATCTTTCAGGTATCCTGCAAAATCTTTGTCAGATAGATTAGGCATTTTTGTTATAGCAAAAAAGGTCTAGCAGTTATTTTCTCAATTGGACATTTTTGCTGCTAATAAGCAATCCCCAAAGCTCAGTGGATTGCATGCAACTGTGGTTTGGCTACGGCTGCTGTGACAGAGTTCAACACTGCTTAGCCCTGCTGTGTCTTCTCATTCCTGGACTCAGAGTAGAGGTACAGTCCCTGTCTGGGACATTCTGTTTTCATGGCAGAGGGCAAAAGCAAGAGGCTGGGATGAAATCTCTTTCAAAAGCATATGTCACATTTGCATATATCCATCAGCCAAAGTATAAAGGCATGGAAGTCTCCTCCACCAGAGGGAGGCACCAGGTCACAGGGCAATGGATGGAGAGGTAAAGGGAGGGAGTGAATACCATATTTTTTCATGTATAAGATGCTATTTTTTTTTCTAAAATTGTTAGACTGAATATCAAGGGGTGTCTTTTACACTGAAGTCAGCTGAGGAGGGGCCACGTGGGTGCACAGCTGCCCATACCTTGTCAAATAGGCTTCCTCCAATTTCGAGCCTTATTGTTACTGACCTCAACTGATGCCGTAATTGGAGGTGGAGGTGGAGAGTACACAGATGCAACAGGGACCCGAGTGTTCTGAGCCCATAAAGATGTCAAAAAATAAAAAGATAAATACTGGTAAGCGATTATCTTACTCTGCAAAATTCAAACTGAATGTAATCAGCTATGCAAAAGAGCATGGAAATAGAGCTGCAGAGAGACAATTTGGACCTCCTCCCACTGAGTGTATGATTAGACAGTGGAGAAAACAGGAAGAACAACTCCTTAAGATGCCAAAAAAGTAGAAGGCTTTAAGAGGGAACCCAGCAAAATGTTTAAAATATTGATTTCTTAATTTTGAGTTGGAAAAGTGGGGGGTGTCATACATGGGGGCATCTTATACACTGAAAAATACGGTATATCAGTAACATAGTTTAAGACAAATGCTGTGCAGCAGGAGGCCCTTTCTGAGAATACATTTCATAAATGAGTTACTCCTTGAATCATAAGAAAATCCCTCAAATAGATTATTAAAATATCATAATAAGCCATTCCATTTTTCATTTAACTTTGAATCTTTAGGGATAATGTGTTCAAATAATCAACACAGACTCTGAATTAAGTGGGATATCTCATTTTCTTCTTCCACTCTCCTAACCAACTCCCTCACCCAACCTCTCTACATCATCTTCATTAAAGTAAAAAAAGCATTCATAATTAAAAGAGAAAGATTGGGAACTGTGATGGGAAAGAGCATTATTAAATGACTTCCACATAGGATTGGCAGAAGGTGGTATATTTAAGCCAATCTATTTATTGGCTCCATGGAGTTTATCATCCCTGAAGAAGTTTATATAATTTCTCAGTTATAATATCTGGCTTACTAGATCTTAAATAAAAGTTATATTGGTAAAAATATTAAAAAGTGGAAACTTAAAGTGTAATGGTACACACTATTTTATATCTGATCTGTAAATAATCCCTATGTATGCCTTAGAAATTCAGATGTTTCTAATTGATAAAAATTCTCCAAGTTAAACATTTTTTGATAAACTGAAGCATATTATTCTTTATCAGATAGGTTACATATTTTCATAATAATTACAATTATATTTAGTCCTATTCTCTATGTATAATTATGCCATTAATTTTTATTTTAAAGGCCTAAAAAATATTTGCCATCAGTTGAAAAGAACCTGCTTAGGTTTGTTAGAATAAAAGCAGTTTCTTCTTCTGCAGCACAACAAACTACCTACTTTTCATTTGTCCTTGAAAGCACATTCATAGAGAGAGGCATTTATAAAGATTTCAAAAGAAGATTTGATGCCAAGTGCCATAGTATAGCAAACTCCACCAAAACTACAATTTTCTACTTCAAGAAGCTAAGAGCCCTTTCATAAAACACATTTCCTGTTGAAGTAAGTAGAGCTAAGTATTCTCGTTACATCAATGAGGGAAAGCACGGTTGAGGAAGAGTAGAAAGCAATTTGCCCAATGTCAAAGGAGTCAGAAGCAGATCTTAGAATAGGGCCCTAATAGGTTATAGTGAAAAAGAGAATTACAGAAATTACAAACCACTCACTCATAATACAGCATTTCTACTGCAGAAATAAACGGCCTTTGTTCCGGGAACCCATTTCGATGAGGAACACAAATGTAAGTAGCCAAGCATCAGAATTAAGAAAGAACCATCACAATAACCACATAACGTCGATGCTCCTATTAAACATAAAACCCAGAAAAGCGATATTATCACAGCACTCGCAGGACTTCCCTGAGCTCTTCTATTTTTAACAGGGATGACCACATCATTCTTTTATTCTCCAAGAGTACACATGTGTTAATTTTATACATAAGATTAAAAGTTCCTACTTTTATTTACCTGCCATTTAATGTAACTTTAATATTGAAGATAAAGCAGAGTATAATTTAACAATGAACTCATTGTGGAAGCTTGAGAAGGATGAGACCACTGGACACTATCAAAGGTAGAAATTTTATTAATAAGAACTTTGTATTTTTGTATTTTCTGTACAATTCTGAGCACATATAATAGTGAATATAACCACCTGAAGGGTTATAAAGGACACCGTATTTGATTTTCCTGAGATAGTTGGATTCCTTTTCTACAAAGATTTATGAAACATCTATTTCCATATCTACTGTATGTCTGTGACACCAAAGAATCATGTGCTGGCCGGTACGGCTCAGTTGGTTGGGTGTCATCCTGTGCACCAAAAAGTTGCCACTTTGATTCGCAGTCAGGGCATATGCCTGGGTTGAGGGCTTCATCCTGGAAGGGGGTGTGCAGGAGACAGTCAATTGATGTTATGCTCTCACATCAAGGTTTCTCTCTCTCTCTCTCTCTCTCTCTCTCTCTCTCTCTCTCTCTCTCTCTCTCTCTCCCCCTCTCCTTTCCTCTCTCTCTAAAAATCAATAAGCTATTTAAAAAAAAAAATCAGTGTCTTGACTCTCTGGCAATACCATAAATTAAATACACAAATCATCTTTCCTCACCCCAACTATGAGAGGACAGGTTCAGCCAATTCCTAAAGAAATGCCATAAGCTCTGCTTTTGTAGCTATTTTAATGCTTCATGATCCAAGCAACTACTTTAGCAGATTTCAGGAATATCTTAAAATATAACCTTATTCTTACTTCTTAGTTATAAATTAATATGACTAATTTCCCTGTCAAAACCACTTAATATCTTTGTAAATAAAATGTTTTGCTCTCTACAAAATTCAAGTCATATATTTAATATCTGACATCAGCCTGAAATCCACAGTATGTTTGTGGGGGGAAGAGAATTACTAGTAAACTAGTAATGTTTACTTATAATTAACATATGTAGAACTTACATATTCATGAAATGCTGTTCTTAAAAGTTGTTGTAATTAATAATTATAATGTATATTTTTTTAAAATATATTTTTATTGATTTCAGAGAGGAAGGGAGAGGGAGAGATAGAAACATCAATGGTGAGAGAGAATCATTGATTGCTGCCTCCTGCACACTCCCTACTGGGGATCAAGCCATATGCTCTGACCAGGAATTGAAACGTGACCCCCTGGTTCATAGGCCAACATTCAACCACTGAGCATACTAGCCGAGCTATAAAGCATATTTTTAATGGGCCAAGAAGACTTTCTAAAGGGAATATTTTGCCCTAGCCTATTTGACTCAGTGGATAGAGTATCAGCCTATGGACTGAATGGTCCTGGGTTTGATTCTGGTCCAGGGCACGTACCTGGGATGCAGGTTCGATCCCAACCCCCAGCCCTGGTGGTGATATGTGGGAGGAGACACCCAATCAATGTGTCTCTCTACATTGATGTTTCTCTCTTTGTGTCTCTCCTCCTCCCATCCACTCTCTCTAACAAAATCAATGGAACAATATTCTCACATGAGGATTAATAAAAAGTAAAATAAATAAATAAAGGGAATATTTTCTTTAATCTTCAAAATAATCCAATTTACTTCTTGCAACAATCCTATGAAGTAAGTATTGTATGAATTCCATTTTACGTGTAATGTCTTTAAAGATGAGATGGGACTTCACTCTAATACTATTATTGATTTGGCATTGGTCATCTATAGAGTGGTCCTAAACAATGAATATTTACAACTTATTCTCAAGGAATAATCATCCATTCATCCATCTCTAACCCCCATCTAGAAGTTACTTACGTATATAATAGTTCCTGGAATTCCTTCAGTGGTAATCATTCTCTGTTTGGAAAACACTTGGTTAAACACTTTTCTTATAGCAGTATTTCTTATTTTTTCCTAAAATATGGGCAACTTAAAGTTCTAAGAAGTGAACAGTATATATATTTTCCTGAACTGTCTGAAATCTGTCTCTGTAGAAAATATTTTAGGGTATTATTCAAAGGAAAACACTTTCTCATCTTATCTCATATAAAAGCCTAATAAAGCTGAGTTATCTGAGTGCCACTTTTTGCATGGCGATACATCCAACAGAAAGGTAAATCCAAACTTAATATAGATAAAGTAATGCACATCTTTATGGAACCTCTAAAATATACAGCAGAGGAGAAATTACATTGAATTCACATAGAGTAAAGCTTCTGTAAAGCCTTCATACTCTGTCAAATCCTCATGCAAGCTGCTAAAAAATCTATTTGCTTTCTTGCCTTCAAAATGTTCTAGAAAAATCTAACCTACACTGATTATATTTCTTATTTCTTTTATTCTCCTTCCTATCAACTTGCAAATTAATTTTTCCATAAGTATCTCCCTGTCTGTACCAGGTGGAATGCTTTCAGCTGCAAGTAAATAAATACATAATTAAACAAAAGTCACATGGCTAATGAGGGATTTATCTTCCTACATAAGAATGGTAGAGGAACTGTCATTAAAATTTTTCCCAGATTTGGATCACACCCAGTACTTATAATCGTTCCTCGCACCCTTGGGGATAAAAAAAAAAAATCATCTGTTTGGTGCTTGGAGACAAACTTAACACATCTCTTGATACTTTAGAATTACAACAGCATAATATACAATTATCCCAAGCAAACTTACAAACTAATTCTTTGAATGTCTGGCAGCAATTTAAAAAGGACATGTAAGGATTTAATCCTTTTCATTGTGTAGGGGGCCTCCTGGGAAGGCACCTGAACATTCTATATTGGTCCCTCTTACCCTTTAGGCCAAGAGAGACCCTCTTCTCACAACTCAATTGCTCACAGCTGTTGCATGAGCTCTCTGTTCATGTCGAGGTTGAAGTCTCGTGATGACTGGTGCCATGGATCTGTCTCTCACGCAGTGGGGCGAACTGAGCCCTCCCTGGAGAAGAAACCCGGGTTCCACAAGACATGTGATCAGTGCTGGGGCCCCACCAGCAGGCGAGGGGATCCCAAGGCAGGTGCTGGGCATGGAGGCCACGGGGGCATAGTCTACCAAGGAGACAAAACTGAACCTCATGTCACCCTGCTTGGCCCCGGAGGATGGCTGGTTAGCCAGAGACGGGTAAGGTTCCTCAAGGAAGGAACAACCTAAGACAGGCACAGTCGCAGAGGGGCCATCAGGAGAGAATTTGGGGATCAACAGAGGTGAGGCACAGACCCTCACCCCCCCAACATTGCAGGGGCCTGAATCCTAGCCCCTTCTGAGGGAGGTCTCCTGCCCCCATGGCTGCTTCGTGCTTCCCATGCCCAGCTCAGATCAGGACCCAGGTGACCGACAGAGACTTGGCCGACAGCAGCTGCCCTCTCACTCCAACAAGAATTGTTTGAGTTGTCTTGTACCCATGGTGTGGGGAAGTGGGTTTATGATATCTAAATCCAGACTACCATCAGGAATGCTCAGGACCTACTCAAGAAGGCAAATAATCCCTTCCACTAATATTTACAGGGTAAAATAAGATTGTTGTTAGAGTAATAAATTTGACAGTAAAATAGTAGTCAAGTTTTCAGGCAAATTTAAATTGGCTAGTTGAAACAAGCGAATATTCTAGAAAAATTAATTGTACTGGACAAACAGGTGTTCCTAAAGTGTTAACTAAAATTTTTATTGGTACTTCATCTCATTATAAAATTGTGCACCATGTAATGAACCTAAAACAGTAATATTATAGTGCAAAAAATTTAAATTTAAAAGCCATCAAGACTACATTATAAAATTTTCAAAAGCCTCCTAACATTTAAATCAAAAAAGGAGGGGATAGTTGAAGAATACCATGTAAGGTAAAATATCCTGTAAGTAAATTACATCTAGAAAATTAATACTTTAGAAAATTAATTGTAAGGCTAAAAGCAAGACACCCATGAAAAACACACAAGGTGTCAAAACAAGCCAGAGGAAAATTATTTGGGCAAAAAATGAAATAGGATCCCAAGTCAAATTTATAGAAAATACTCCTTTATTAACTTTTGGTTGAGAATATGTTTGTATATTTTCAGAAAACAACTCTGAGACCATGTGGATTCCAGCAACAGAGAGGAATCGACAGGACTACTCCAGCCATGAAGACAGAAGAGAAGCAGTCCAGAGATGGAAGATGCTGACGTGGCCTTCCCATACTAGCAGTTAGCAGCTGAGCATCACTGCAGGTTGCCCAGGACCAAACCAGAGAGAGTCAGACCTGCATTACCACTATTTGTCCACCATCCAGAACTGAAATGTCAGTGCTGACATGTACGCATAAGGAACTGTTGGACATTGAAATTGGGTCTCAAAAGAACTATTGGCCCAGAAAGAAACTCACTACAGACCGATTCATTTGCCTGTCACCATAACCATTATTGCTTGTCTCATTTTCGGTTCTTATAAGTGTATTTCTAATAGCACATGATCTCACTCATCTAGGGGAAATAATGAACAACATAGACTGATGAACAAGAACAGACCCAGAAACAAGGAGGCATGGATCAAACTGTCAGGCCTCAGAGGGAGGGTAGGGAAGGGTGGGAGTAAAGGGGAGAGATCAACCAAAGGACTTGTATGCAAGCATATGAGCCTAACCAGCGGTTAAGGACAACAAGGGTGTGGGGGCTTGTGTGGGGAGGGGTGTGGGATGGGAATGGGGGGATGAGGACAAATATGTGATACCTTAATCAATAAAGAAATTTTTTAAAAAAAGAATGGTAGAGGACAGGTGAGTTCAGGATAGTTATTTAGCAGCTCAACAATGTGAGCTTTGCCCAGCTGGTGTGGCTCAGTGGTTGAGCGTCAACATATAAGCCAGGAGGTCCACCATTCCATTCCCAGTCAGATCACATGCCCGGGTTGTGGGTTCGATTCCCAGTGAGGGGAATGCAGGAAGCAGCCAATCAATGATTTGCTCTCATCATTGATGTTTCTATCTCTCTCCCTCTCCCTTCCTCTCTGAAATCAATAAAAATATTTAAAAAACAAAACAGAACACAATGTGAGGCCTTGTGAAGGGGTGTTCTACACAAAGTTTGGCTGTTCTGCATTCCCCCCCCCCCTTTCATGGCAATAAGATGGTTGCAACAACTCCAAAGAGCACATTCTTATCCCCAAATATCCAAAGGCATGAGGAGGAAGCCCTTTACTCATGTCCCTTTTTAAGAATGAAGAACACTTTCTCAGAAATACTCACTGGTATTCTAATGCCTCATTTGTTAGGACTTTGAGCCACAGGCAGGAGGAATGGAATAACTGCTACTAGCTGGTCTGGTCTAATTAAAACTTTTGTCATTAGGTTGGAGTGGAGTCCACATAGCACCTCACAAAATGTTGATTTGTTTAGGAAGAAGAGGCATAATTTTTAGCAAGAAACCAATAATAAATATTACCTGCCCTTTTCATTTAGCTTCTCTCTCGCGTGCAATATCCCACTAGTCATTATTCCCATACAGTACTACAAAAAGATCCTGCAAGCCAACAAAAACTTCTTAAAAAAGACAAGGAGAGATCAAGTTAAAATTATATATTAATTTTCTATATCATATATATATATATATATATATATATCATGGAAAATATTAATATCATATTGTTTCTGTAACCTGCCATTTTTCTTTTAACAGTAGTAGATTGTTCTTCTTTCCATGGAAATGAATACTCTCACAAGATCATTTTTACTGACAATTTTGTGTCTACCAAAATTATTAACCATTTATATATTTTCTTGTCTGATCTATGCCTATTTTTCATTTCTCATTGATGTAAGACCTCTAATGTACTAAGGATATTAATTTTTATGTCATGTACTAGGGACATAGTGCATGAATTCGTGCACCTTGGAAAGAACTGTGGGCCTTGAGGCTGTGGTGGGCACAGGGGTGGGTCTTGGCACATCCTCTGCACCCACGCCCAGCCCCTCCCACCATGGCCGCTGGTCCCCTGTCTGCCAGCAGCCCTGCTCCCGCCACCACTAACAGCGTGGAGCAATTGTGGCTGGCGCCATCAGTGGGTGCAAGGTGTGAGCCGTGGCTGTTGCCCTGATCACCGCAGGGGTGATCAGGGTGAGCAGCCGCCGCTCACACCCGCTGACAGTGCCAAGCACTCGGGACCAGCGCTGGGCGCCAGCTGCAGGTATGAGCGGCAGCTCTGGTGCTGGCAGCTGGTGCGAGAGGTGGCTGCCAGCCCAAATCACCCCTCAGGAGCAGGGGGAGGTGGAGAGGCCCCAAGGGGTGATCAGGGCTGGCAGCTGCCGCTTGCACCCACTTATGGCGCTGAGCAATTGAGGACAGCGCCGGGTGCGAGCAGCGAGTGTGAGCGGTGGCTCTGGCACCAGCAGTGGGTGCGAGCACCGGGCGGGACTGTGGTGTGTGAGAGCAAAGAATTTTCAGTAACCACCAGAGGCTCGCCCTGATGACAGTGAGACCAGCGCCCCGCCTTGGTCTGGCATCCCCACTCATCTGTTCCACCATCCCGCTGTGGCTGATGCCCACTATGTTTGCACTCTGCCACCTGCTGGCGACACCCACCATATCTCGCACAAGCCCCCTGGTGGTCAGTGCACATCATAGTGACCGGTTGTTTGGTTGTTCTGCCATTCGGTTTATTTGGATATTAGTCTTTTATTATATCGGATATTGCAACTATTTTCTCAGTTGACTTTTGATTTTGTCATGTTGGTATTTTTCACATAAAAAGGATTGCAATTTTCATGTAGTCAAATCCATCAAGTTTTCTATCTAAAACCAAATGTCCCTGTTACTCTTAAAATATATTCCCTATCCTAGGATTACATATGCGAGTTTTTTTTGGTCTATGTTTTTACCCACAGCATAATTTAAATCCTTTGACCCCGGAACCAACTTTTCTACATTCAAAACCAAGTCAGCCAATATTTAGGTCTGTCACTTTGAGCAATTTAATTATTTTTTATTTAATACATATGTCGCTTAGAAGTCACAATACTTGACTGTTTTTTCAGTACTTACCTATTCTACAGGTTAAGTTTCAACTTATTTGGATTTAATTTGATACACAGTATAAGTTAGAAAGTTAACTTTATATTTTCAAATGGTTATTCAGTTTTCTCAAAATCATTTAAGTCAAATAATAATTCTTTTTATGCTATTGTGAAATATGACTTTGTCATATCTACATTCCTTATCTGATTAATACATTTCTGAGCTTTCTGTTTTGTCACACTTACTTGTATTTCCTGTAGTTTGTCCTTTATTTTAATATTATGTTTTTTGAGCCTGAATGTGGATTGTAATGTACTGTAAAGTTCATTTTCCTCTTTCTCTCATTGGAAAGGTTAGTCTTGGCATCAACATTTCTATTATTAATAATACAATTCATATTTTCTTATTGTTGGCATTTTCCTCCTTTCTCTTTGTTCTCACTTTAAATGTTGACTTTTCAAACGTGTGAAACATTTAATTTAGCTACATTTATTATATACAGCCAACAGTTGGGTTTAGGTTTTGAAACCAATCTGTTTATTTACAAATATTAAAATGCTTTCTTTAATGTCATATTTTCCATTCCTAGACCTTCATTTTCTTCCCTTTAATAAATTAAGCTTTCTGTTTTATGTTCTGTGTGTTTCTGTATGTGTATGATTAGTATGCTACTTTGGATTCTTTCCCATCTGGTTTTAGTTCTACTAGCTATATTACTCATTTTATATAATATGCTTAAAGTCCCGTATATTTATTCACCAACATTGGTCATATTTATTCACAGATCTTCACTATGAATGCTGAAACATGAGCATATTCTCTGGGACTTTAATCTGCTCCTAGCGGTCAACAATGGACAGCAGAGCAGAAGGTTGGCCACACTCCTAAACTGCAGCACAGACCAGCCTTAGAAGTATAGGCAGTGTCTCTGATATTTACTTGGTTTATTTGTCTCTGTAAAATCATCACCCCTTTCACCTTAACACTTTTTCTCTAGTTAGAGATAGTGACTCCAGACCCAGAAATCAGTATGGCTTAAAAACATTTTATTGCAACTGTTATCAACTCTGGGATTTTATGTATCTCTATCTCTATCTCTATCTCTATCTCTATCTCTATCTCTATCTCTATCTCTACATCTATCTCTAGTGAGATATATATGACACTAAAATTATCATTTTCAAATACTTTGACTTATTAGACAAAAGTTGCGATTAAAGCATAAAGCACTATCGTTGTGATGGGTACTCAGGTACCACTTTACAATTTCAAAGCAATTAAATCAAATATGTATGTAAATCTGTCTTTAAAAGAAAAATAAATTAAAAAATAGCCCCCTTTTAATCTTCTACCTGTTTTGAAATTGCCACCTAATCTTAATTTTTTCTTGATCTGTGGTTGATACATTCTGCCACCTTGGATGGGATAGAGGGGAGAAAAGCTGTGGGACTTCAAAAAATGTGTCTGTATGACTTTTATTGCGCCCTCAGAGAAATGAAACACCATTAAATATGTTAGAGAACTGAATACAAGCTTCAATACAGTTTGTTAGAAGGTATTTAAAATGTGATTCATCTTCTATTCATCTCTTAACCTCCTCTGCAGCGTGTTGTCACCAAACAGGGAATAATCTAGAAGGCCTGCAGAATCTGACACCTCTGCTGTAAACATTTCAGATTAAAGTCCCTGGTGCTTGTTCAGAAAAGTCCTTTATCCTCCCAGTGGCTGCTTCTCCATTTCAAAAAGGAAATTGATGGTGAGCATCTGAATGGAAACATTTTAAAGGAGAAAAAAAAAAGTATGTATTGGATGCAAACAAAAGGAAGGTTTAAAGAATCTAGCTAAATATGTATGGCTAGTCCTTTAAATACAAGCTGTACTCTAAAGTACATCTAGGTATTTGCTCTAGTGAAGTACTCAGCATCTCAATTTTAAAGGAATTCATATGAGTTGAAAAAATCTGTTTTAACCTGATCAAAATTAGATAATGACATTAAATTTTACCTGTCTCCTCTTTCTGGTAAGTGTTCCTGACAGTCTTTGTCTGGAAGATGCTCTTTCATACACAGGTCCTTACTCTACAATATTCTAAATTATGATGAAAATTTCTATGAATATATCCAGGGAAAATTATGGGTATGTCTAAGAGTTATGGAGACCACACAACAAAACTTACAAATAATTGTTTGATAGTTTTAGTTTTATTAATAGCAAACACCACCACCTTTTTATATTGAAAGTACCTTACAGCGCCCTAGCCAGTTTGGCTCAGTGAATAGAGCATCAGCCTGTGGACTGAGAAGTCCCGGGTTCGATTCTGGTCAGGGGCACATGCCCAGGTTGCGGCCTTGATCCCCTGTAGGGGGCATGCAAGAGGCAGCCGATCGATGGTTCTCTCTCATCATTGATGTTTCTATCTCTCTCTTCCTCTCCCTTCCTCTATGAAATCAATAAAAATATATATTTTTAAAAAGTACCTTATAGCTCAGTTTGTTAAATTGAAAGAAACAAACAGAAAAACAGAGACTTGTCTATTTCAGTTTAGGCTCTGTGTCAAATTTTGTATATTCTATAAAAATGTATTACTTTTAAAATTTAGATAACATCATACATTATTTCAGTTGAAATAAAAAATGATAATTTTGTTGTCTTTTGGTGCTAAGAGTTATGATTACAAAAGATACTTATTTGAATACTTTCTGCCTTCAGTCATACTCAAAACTTTGCTGTATATTTTTCTCATTATTGTCTTAAACCATTGAATAATTCATTCAATATAAATTCTCTCTGATAATGCATTTAGAAAACAGGATTATATATACCATGAGGCAGTCTCTTTATTATTTGTATAACTTTATATTTTATTCATCATAGTCTATCCAGTGCCTACAATGGGTCTTTATGTAGAGAAAGCACCAATAAACATTACTCAAGGACGGAGGGATAAAGAAATAGAGCCAACCTTAAATTTATTTCAGGGAACTTGCCTCAACTCTGGTGTCACTCGTTAAGTGAGTATTGAACACCCACACTGTGTTAATTCTGAGACTTTCATGACAAAAAGTCATGATTCCTTCATGAAACATAGGGTCCCAGTGGACAAAATTTTGACAAACAACTTTAATAATTGTTCATACAGAGATAGCACTGAATGCTACAGGAGCATGCTGCAGGGCCCCTTCACACTGGGTTGGCCAGAGAAAATAGCAGATATATGGACTATATATCAGGGGCGGGGAACCTTTTTTCTGCCAAGGGCCATTTAGATATTTGTAACATCATTCACTTACTATAATTCACTTAATGTAAATGTATGTTGCTATGAAAAATCTCCTAGATTTATTGAATTTGGAGTCCTATCTGTGGTTGCCTTGCCAGGGCCAAACCAAATGATTTTTTGAGCCTTATATGGTCTGTGGGCTGAACATCCCCCACCCCTGCTACATATAATGACATTTTAAGTATAACTAGGTATTATTCAGGTGAGGAGAGATGGAGAATAGAAGTGGTCGATGGAGGGCATGGTGATAGAATGCATCAGGCAAAGGAAACAACCTAAGGGGGGAAAAAACCTGCAGAAAGATATCACACAGAATTGTTAGAGAATTGTAAGTAGCTCAGTAAGTCTGGAGAACAGAACCTGAGGAGGAGAGGGGGGAGGGGGAGGCTGTGGAGTAAGCAGGGGCCAGATCTCCAACATTCCAAAAAGATAGATCACTTGACTCTGGGCCAAGTGGCTAGTCACAGCACTTTGAAAGTCATGAGGCAGGTTGCACAATGGGAAAGCCATGAGAGGCATTCAGTTTGGCCTGAGAGTACAAGATTGTCTTGTTGGCCACTGAAATATCACCTCAGCTTGGGGTGCATTGGCTGATGCAGCAGAGTTCTCTTCAAGTCTGTGCTTCTAATAGCAGAAATGAGCCATGGAAACAACATCTTCATGAGATTTCTAAGCCTTTGACTGCATGTAAAGCAGTATTCGGTGAGATATATTTCTAAACCTGTCCTGTTTGGATATGATGTGTGCTCATTGTTTTGCAGGAAACTCCCTCACTATTGTTGTTCTTTAGTGACAGATGTTAAGAGGGTAAATGTAGGGAGCTGAATATTGCCTTGTTAGAACCCAGTCTTCTGTCTTCCTCCTCCTCGTCGTCCTCCTCAGTATTGTTCTAATCATGAGGACCCTCACAGCATCCCACAGACCCTCTAGTGCCAGAATTCAAGGCATCGATGTTATATAAGGGTGGGACATAAAACCTCAGCATGAGTACAAATTTGGCTCCCTCTTCTCCTCTGAGTTTCTTCTTTAAAAGTGGATTAACTCAGAACAGCTTAAATGTCCTAAATTCTTCAAACACAAAAATATTTGCTTATCTTAACCTCAAAACTCTTGACCAACCTCTCTTGGGGACAGTTTTGCTTCCTCACGTGGAAGGAAGCCAATTTATTTTTATACAGCAGTAGAAGCGAGGCCAAGAACTGATAACCAATTTATTTTTCCCCCCTTTGGGTAAAAGTAAAGTCTGACATTTGTTCACCCACATTGCTAAAATGAAGACAAGAAATGACAAGTGGCTCCAGAGGAATTGATTTTAGACTGTTTAAATCTGGACCAGTCCAGGGGGAAAAAAATCTACTAAGAAACTTCCATTGAATATGCCATGGTCTCTCAAAGAACATCCTTATATCTAAGAAGTTAAAAACTTAAAAAAAATTTTTTTGAGTGCAAATAGCTCACTGCAGTATGCTGAAGCAGTTTATAATAATAGAGAAAATAAGACCATTTTAGGGGCAGGTGTGATGGTCTTAGATAATTGAAAAGCCTCTGTCCATAAAGACAGATGAGCTTACTGGGCAAGAAAGAGTTTAATTTTGGTCTGGAGTCGATCAAGAAGTGATTACCAGCTCTGTGTAAAGAGTCTATTACTTACTTTACTACCTGAAAGTGAAAAAATAAAATGGGATTTAGACTGAGAAGAATAGAAGGCTGACAAAGAGCTATTTGGAATTTCAAGTATGGAAGAAAGTTTACTGAGCACATAGAGTCATTTTTTCCCATGCTTTAAAGCCCCCAGGTTGGACAGGGGAGTCAGAATGTTGTAGGAGTAGAAATCACACTGTGCAGACAGACTGCAGAAGATCTGACTTTATTTAGGTCTTGGCTTCTAATTGCATGATCCTAAGAAAGTCATTTAACCTCCCTGGGCCTTATATTCTTAACCCATAAAAATGAATAATTGAACTAGATAGCTTCCCTGCTCTAGTCTATGAGCTTCAGGAAAATAAGAACTATGTGTTTCTTTTTAGCCTCAGTAAGCAGAGGGCCTGGCACACAGTAGGCATCCAAAAAATACTCCTTATGTGAACAGGAAGTGTATTATGTGAATGGAAAATCTATCTAATAAAAAACATCATACTTATTCATGTATTTGTATAGATTTTAAATAATTCATAAAAGTTATTGGTAATTAATGTTGAATGATTAGAATATCAAGTTACATAACTGCAGGAGCCACATATAATTTAAAATATTAACTTAATTGATATAGCACTTTGACATAGAATCCAACTAATAAGTATGACCAATACTTATCAACAGATTTTCCTGCATATCACTTTTGATAGGCATCATACTCAGGAGGTGAGATTTGTTTGAGCTGAGACTTTAATGATAAAAAATGGTCAAAAACCAAATAACTGAAGGATAAGATCTAATCATTGGTTACAGTGAAGTCTAATTGCAATTTTTTTTCTGAAGGCCCATCCAGATATGAGAGAGAGGAAGAGATTGGTAAAAATCATATTTGCATAAAATTTCTATCTGCTTATAATAACCATGCCATTTATTTTTCATGGATTTTCAGGTTACACTGACCGGCCTATCAAAGAGATGAAGTGTGGTGCTAAGTCATTTACAACACTTAATAAAACCAAAGGCTATGGATATAGGGTAATGGGCCCCACAGTCATTCAGAACACACCTTGGCAGGAGAAAACAATGACAGAGGAATGGGAAAATCTTTGGAAATGCGGCAGCTTCTCCATGTGCTTTTCCTGGCAATCCTTACATTGTAAATAACTCCTTTAATGTTGATGGTGACATAACCATTCTACCAATGAAAGAGATTATTAAAAACAAACATAAAAAGGTATTTGTGAGGAAGGGGAAGCTCTCCTAACAATGATATAACAGACGATGATGTATACACAGAAAACTATGGACTTCCTTTGAATTTTCCTATATCCAGAGTTTTAAATGTAGGTCTAGACGTTGAAACAAGACTCTTTTAAACCACCTGGTGACTTTCTTGAGAATTAAGCCTGAGGCTTTTTTACATGGAGTTCTACTGTTTCCACATCAGGTATAACCTCACCTCCAGCTTTTTGTTTTTAAAATAGTCTAAGGATATGATTTGATTTGTAAAGATTCAAGAAAAGGCATCCAGGGACATATTTTTTTCTCTTTGCTAATAGGAAAAGTTGATGAGTAAATATTTTCATAGTAAAGCCTATGGTAGCTTTTACTAGAAAAGGCTGAAAATGAATGAAATTTTGAAAATGTTTAATCTGTAGATAATACTGTAACTTCATCTATACCAACATGAAAAGAATAGGGTTACTATACCTTGAGTCAAATCACCATTTACTTTCTAAACTAACATATGGTGATGTCTGGTTATCCATTTCAGAATGAATCTAATTCAATACAATTAGTCCTGATGTAAGCTGTCAACATATGGCAGCTCTGAATCATTAATTTCTCAGGATCCCAGCTTTTCTCCTGTTTCTCTATCATGAGAGGCTTCCATTCCCAAGGTTATGTGATGTTCCAAAATGACTTGTTTTGCTCTAGTTATTATGTCTTTATGAACTAAAAAGAAAAGGATATGCCTCCTCCTAAGAAAATATTTCCCAGAAGTCCATACTGTACTTATGTTTCATTGGACAGAACTTAATTATAAGATTACTCCTGACAGCAACCACAGTTGTAAAATGCAGCTTTATTATGTATAAGTAGCTGTATGTACTTGTAAATAAATATGTCAATTAAAGGAAGAAACTAGAAGACTACAAAAACACTTTTATTTTTTAGATGAATGGTCAATATATCTGTTATTAAAGCTATACAAGACATAATAACATCATAGCAATTGCAATCAAGTTGTGTTGAATTCAGACCTGTCATTTAATCATCAACAGTTGAACCCATTTTTAAATTCCTTGATTAATAACACTAATGCCCAGACATTATGTCTATTTAAGGGTCAATGACTTTGGTTTTAGTTTCAAAAGCAGACATTCCCAAAAAATCCATCTCATAAATGCATTCCATTAATCATAATGGAAACCAAGTCAGAATTTCAAATTTAGCATAACCACAAAACCAACCATTTCAAAATTAATATTCTTCTAACAAAGAATTAGTAAGTCTATTATATTCAAAGGGGCAATACATGTCAAATTCTATCATAGCAAAATATATCAGCAGTATTTAATATAGTTGATTATTCTTTCCCTCTAAAAACATTTTTCTCTTCTTTCCTATGACTCCATTCTCTCCTGGTCATTCTTTTTTGCTTAACATTATCTCATTCTTCCTTTCCTTTGCTAGTTATACTTTGTTTCTTTGACCACAAAACATTGGAGTGGCCCAGAGCTCAGTTCTTTAATCATGGCTTATCTTAATACTAGAGGCCTGGTGCACGAAATTCATGCACTGGGGGTGGGTGGGTAGGATTGGGTCCCTAAGCCTGGCCTGGCCCTCTCACAGTCTGGGAGCTCTCAGGGGATGGCCGGCAGTTGGACATCCTTAGTGCTGCCATGGAGGCGGGAGAGGATCCAGCCACTGCTGCTGCGCTCGTCATCTGTGAGCCCAGCTCAGGTCTTCTGACTGAGCGGTACTCCCCCTGTGGGAGCACACTAACCACAGGGGGCAGTTCCTGCATTAAGCATATGCCCCCTGGTGGTCAGTGTGCGTCATAGCAACCGGTTGTTCTGCCGTTCAGTCAATTTGCATATTAGCCTTTTATTATATAGGATATATACTCATTCCCTTCTTAATATCATCTAGTTTCATGACTTTAAAAACAATCTGCTAGTGACTCTAAAATTAATATCTATAGCCTACCTCTCCCTTATATTCCAGACTTGTATATCCAAGTGCTCTCTCAATCTCTGCGGGATGTCAAATGGGCATCTCAAACTTATCATGTCCAAATAAAGACTTCTGGTTCTCTTCATCTCAAACTACCTCTGTATATTCTTCTTGGTTTATATGAATGGTAACTCTATCTTTCAGTGTCTTAGGTCAAGGAATATTGGCATTATCCTTGACTCCTTTTTTTTCACTCTCACATCCAATACAATAGTAAATTATTCAGATTTTCCACCCAAAACATCCCAAGACTGACCACTTCTCATTGGCTTCCCTGCTACCACACTATTCTAAGTCACTGTCATGTCTAGCACAGTTTATTGCAAAGTTAAGGAAGACTTGCTGATCTTTAGATGCCATGGCTTGCTCTTTGCCTTTCCCTATTTATCCACCATCGGCCCTATAGTCTATCTCCACATGGCATCCAGGTCAATCTTATGAAAACATAATTAGATCATGTCATTCCTATTAAGAAAACTTTCCAATATCTCCTTCTATCACTTAGAGACTTAGTCTCTACTATGATCTCCAAAGCCTTATATAATCTGATTGCCCATTATCATTTCTCATCTCCTAGTAATCTCCCTTTGCTCTCCCATGCCAGCCACGTTGTTTTCTTGCTATACCATATTCACATCAAGAATGCTCATACTTCAAGGATTTTGCACTTGCTGGTCTCTCTTCCTCAAAATTCCTTGCCCCATATGTCCACATGATTAAACCCTTCACCTTGCCTCTCTCATGTCTTTTTCCAGTGTCACCTTCCAGGTAGAGTATTACTATGACTCCTTGCTTAAAACTAAGCCCCTCACCCACCTAATTATCTAAATTCCCTTTCTTGCTTTATTTTTTTTCTAAGCCCTTTTCACCAACTAATTGCTATTGACATGATATATTTGATTTATCTTCTCTCTCCCCAAACTAAAATTAACACATTAAGCACCCAGTCAGTCACCGGTGACTGACACTATACTTTCCATCAGGAAGACAAAATAGGCTGGGCGCTTAACGTTTTAAGCATCATAAAAACAGGGATTTGGGGGGCTTTTGTTCACTGCATCTTTAGTGCCTAGAGCAATACTTAGAATATAGAAAATGAACAATAAGTATTTGTCAAAGAAACTAATAACATATTATATATTAGCTTAAAAAGCATAAAATATGAATTGTGTGAGTGCCTCATATCTACTGTTCTATTGGCTAAGCCAGATCCATAATTAGTGGAGACTTGCTGATCTATAAATCCCCACAATTTGCTCTTGGCCTTTCCCTATGTTTGTTTTATTTATGCAGCAGTAACAGATCAGTTGGATAAGAATCCACATGGCACTAAATATTTGCTCTTTTGAGAATTTTCCAGTATTTGCATTTTCATTGACCTGTTACACATGGCTGAACGAATCAAGTGATTCACCATGGTTAAGTCCCTTTGGGTTATACAGGAATTATGCAGCGTTCTTGCACTCTTCTTTGTCTAGGTGCTTGATATTATTTGGTACATATTCTCTTCTAGTTTACATTCTATCTTTTACTGCTTTTGTGGAGTCTTTATTTGTATGTTTCCCTAGAATAGGAAATATCTTATGTGTGCCCATGTGAAACTAAAAAGTCCCAGAAGGCCTAAATACATGTAACATTTATTCCTGTGTATTGAAATCATTTTCTGGCATTACAGTGTATGTGAAGGTCTATTGTACAATATGCTTTCATTTCATTTATAACCAAGCTGAACAGGAGTGACAATGTGGAAATGAATAGAGTTTACTCCTGTTCAGCTTGAGAAATTGCATCTGACATGAAGTGAAAGAAAATATGTGGGAGTGCTGAAACCAAAAAAAGAAAAACTGAAATTTGTCAAAGAAAAAAACAAAACTCCTTCTTCATTCTGTGCCTATCTCCTTAAGGATAAGATATATATTATAGTTTGTTGTTTTTAACCAATTAAAAGTGTCAACATGATTTGAAAGTTATATCTTATGACAGTTTAATTTTTGTATAGTTTATTATATTGTCTCAAGTCACTAAAGACAATATTTTGCAATCATCACTAATATAAACTCCGTTTTAAGAATATGTAATATTAAAATCATGGCAGGAACACTCATAAACAGGCAAGGCACTTAATATAGCTTTTGATTTTGAAATAAATTTCCAACCAAAACTGCACTATAAGTTGGCAGAATAAAAACGCTTACAAAAGAAGTAAATTTAAAGACAGTGAATTTGTATAAATATGGTGTAGCAAAGAGCTATTGTTCTATTTAGCCTCCAACATCTCTTTTCCTTCTGTGGTTAATCATGCCCCATATTTCCTTCCCAGAACCATTACTTTTCCACTCACAATCTCTTTTCCTGGCAGATGAACTGAGTGCATGCTCCCAAATCCACATGTTGGAGCCCTAAAACCTGGTGTGATGGTACTTGGAAGTGGAGCCTTTGGGGGGTAATAGGTTTTGATGGGGTCCCTTTAAATGAGGAAGGGAGAGAGAGATCTCTCCTTCCACCATGAGAGAACACAGAGATAGTAGCTGTCTTCAAACTAGAGAGTTCTCACCAGAATCCAACCATGTCAGCACCAAGGTTTCAGGCATAGGGCTTCCAGAACTTTGAGGAAATAAGTTCCTGTAATTTAAGTCATGCAGTCTATGACTCTCATGCACATTATGAGTTAGTTCTAACTAATCTGTTTATTTCACCCTTCTGGCCACAATGATTAAATTATGGAAGATTATTTGTCATAACTCAACCCATTAAGAGGTAGATTCAGATAGTTTTAAAATTCCCTCAGCCTTTCTTAGCTAGGGTTCTTCATCTGAATCCCAGCACAGAAAATAATTTCAATGACTACTTTCTGAATTCTCCCAAAGATAGGACCCCACTATTAACATCGAATATTCCAAGGAAGGAAGTTAATTGTTCATGTGCAATACAGCCATAATCTTGAGACAATAACTGTCTTAAGGCATCAGGTTTTAAATCTCTCACATTTAAATTCCAGTTGAAAAGTTTCCCTTACAGGAGAGTGTGAGATTGGGAAAATGTAGAGCTGGAGATATTAGGATTCCTTGGAGCTTAAGGAGAAAGCACATACAACATAGAACAGAGTCAAGAGCTAAAAAATAAAAACAGTTGCAAGAACACGTAGATCATGTCATATCTGGATCTGGCACCACATCTATATATTCAGTTATACAAGCAAACCCTTCCTTTTAGTTTATGTCACCATGAGTTGGGTTTTCTGATACTTGCAACAGAGAACCTGATTAATATGTTTTTATATTTCAGTTGGAATTTGGAAAGAAAATAAAATTTCATTTGATATAGCAATTATGAAGTGTTATTTTTAGATGGTGAGAAATAAGAAAATGCTATGCTCAACAGTTTATTAGAAATAGACAGGAAGAAATTGGGAGAAATACACAGAGGCTGCATGCTTCTGGCATAAACGAAACAAATACATCAAACACCTCTAATCTGTCTTCTTGCCTTTTTATTTCTGGCTTCTCTGGTGTTAGCTGAAGGGCAAACCTATTTTTAAATAACTGAGCTGAATTTCTCTAGTCCTTTTTGCCTAAAGGGATTGGGATGGCTGTGGTGTGTTGGGGGGGTGGGGTAGGAGGAATGGATGAATATTTACATAAAACTGGTTTTACCACCTCATTAAGACTTGTGATGTGCCAGTAGCCATCTTTACAATACGTAAGTTATTTTTTTATTTAAAGGTGTTTTTTTTATTTTGTTTATTGATTTTGAGAGAGACAGAGAGAGGGAAGGAAGGAGGGAGGGAGGGAGAGAAACATTGATTTGTTGTTTCACTTATTTACACATTCATTGGTTGATTCTTGTATGTGCCCTGGCTGGAGATGGAACACACAACCTTGGACAATGAGCATCTTACTTTCAGAAAGAGTGTCCTTTCAGGGTTGTGGTCTCCACTGATTGACTGGCTGGCACCAGGGTAGGGGGTCATTATTCAGTGTAGCTGGTCCTGTTGTCAGCCATGGCTGGTTTTGTTGCTTGGGACCAGAGATATGCTAGGGAAGGAAAAGTCATCGTAGGGGCAAGGTCCCACCCCATGATTGATTGATTGATTGTCCATTGCTAGACACCTGGGGGCTTTCCATGCTGATGGCCTTCTGTATCTGGCCCACAGTCCTTACTCTGCTCATGTCTGTCTGTCTGCCTACAACACAGCCATCATCAAAGCCTCCCTTAGTTTTATCTGGATATCTTCTGAGGAGTTTTACAGCTTGATCTTACTTCCTCTTCTCAAAATGTGGTAATGAATATGGGAAAACAGTCTTGAAGTCTCAGAGAGCAGTAGTAAAGAGGTCTGACTATGGGTTCAAATCCCAGCTCCACCAGTAAATATGTACTTACCTTTGGGTCAATTAATACAACAGAGATGGCAGCACTTTCCTTATACAGTCAAAGTGGTTCAAGAAGATTTCCAATGTTAGAGATTTAACACAGTGCCTGGCACATTGTACACTGCTAATTACTATTTGTTAAAATTACTATTATGGTCATATTGAGACAGGACAACCAATGGGTAGAGGCTGCCTATCACTACTTGAGCCAATTAAGCAGAGATAGGGTTGAATCATGTGCCTTTATTCCAATGCCAGCAGTATTGGAATGGATCCCTGCCTGCTACAAGGGATCGAGCCAGCAAACCAGGCTTGTGCCCTGACCAGGAATTGAACCAGTGACCTCTTGCTTCATAGATCAACGATCATCCACTGAGCCACACCCTCCAGGCAGGTTGTTAATCCTATCTAATAATAGACAAATATGCAAATTGACCATACCTCCAACACACCCACAAGCCACGCCCACAAGCCACGCCCACCATCCAATCAGAGCAAGTATGCAAATTAACCCAAACCAAGATGGCTACAGCCACAGAGAGCAAGGTTTCCTAGGTAACAGAGGAAGCCAAGCTTTCTGCCTGCCCTTGCCAGGCCTAAGCCTCCACTCAAGCTACAAAGTTTCAATTATAGAAGGTAAATAAATTCAAACAGAAATGGTGGCAGAATGGAGCTTGAGAGAGCAGGCCAGGGTTGCTGCCGGCAACAGGGGAAGCAAAGCTTTCCACACACCCTGGCCGGGCCCACCCGCTTAAGGCAACAAGTTTCAATTATAACCCCAACACAAATGGCTACTGGCCTCGGACGGAGCCCCAGGCTTGGCTCTGCTCCAGGCTACAAAGTTTCAATTGTAGAAGGAAAATAAATTCCAGATACCAGGGCCTCTGCTTGCGTTGCCAGGGGGCATGGCCTGCCTGCAAACCACCACAGGCCCCTCGCTCAGGCTGCCCCACACCCCAAGGGAACCCCCACCTGATCCGGGACGCCCTTCAGGGCAAACCAGCTGGCCCCCACCCCTGTACCAGGCCTCTATCCTATCTATTAAAAGAGTAATCTGCAGATTGATCATCACTGCAACACACAATATAGCTGCCCCCATGTAGTCAAAGATCCTGCCCCCATGTGAACACAAGATGGCCACCACAAGATGGCCAGCAGGAGAGGGCAGTTGGGAGGCACCCGGCCTGCAAGGGAGGGCAGTTGGGGGGCACCCGGCCTGCAAGGGAGGGCAGTTGGGAGGCACCCTGCCTGCAAGGGAGGGCAGTTGGAGGTGATCAACCCTGCAGGAGAGGGCAGTTAGGGGTGACCAGGCTGGCAGAGGAGGGAAGTTGGGGGCAAACAGGCTGGCAGCAGAGTGGTTAGGGGGTGATCAGGCTGGCAGGAAGAAGCGGTTAGGGGCAATCAGGAAGGCAGGCAGGCAAGCAGTTGGGAGCCAGCAGTCCTGGATTGTGAGAGGGATGTCCGACTGCCCGTTTTGTGGGATCGGGCCTAAACGGGCAGTCGGACATCCCTTGAGGGGTCCCAGATTGGAGAGGGTATAGGCTGGGCTGAGGGACAACCCCCCGCCGTGCATGAATTTCGTGCACAGGGCCTCTAGTCTTTTCATAATAGGTAGTTCTTAACTTCCTGGGTGTACAACTCCCAGCCAGATCAGAATATGCTTTCTTTAATTAGAACAAAACCATCATGGTTAACGGAGCAGGATTAATATTTTTTATAACTAGAGTTAGTCTCTACTATTCTATTTTTTTGCCCCTAACAGTATTCACTTGTAACCCAGTGTTTTTGTTAAGCGCTAAGACTACAGAAGACTGAGCTTCCTACAGGATAGAGGAAGTGCTACGTATGAAGCAATTATTTAGACGAGAATAAAAACCATCCAGCTGAGCCTAAACATAAAATCACAAAGATAATAAGAAATATGTTATTTTAAGCCACTAAGTTTTGTGATCTGTTATGTAGCAATGAGTAACTGGAACACTAAATATTTGTCTTTTTATTACTAGGGTAAATAAAATAGTTCCCTTCCACCCCTCCCCTTTCATTTTATCTGCTTACTTGTTTCTAGACAAGAAGGCTATTATTGTACACTAGTGAGATCCGGGACCCCGGGCTCCTGGATAGATTGCCCCAAACAGGTAGGCCGGAGCCAGGGGTCCCGCCTCCATGGTGCGCGCAGTTGCGGGATCCCCAGGCCTCACCGAGTGGAGCGGCCGCAGGGCTGCCTCTGCGCAGCACATGCAGTGTCAGGTCCCTGCCCACCCAAGTGCGCCTCCTTGGGCAGCAGCTCCACCCACCCGTGTGCGCCCGCTGCGCATGCAATCTCCTTGTAACCGTGTGAGGGCATCACGGCGTGAGGGCATGACGACCACCTAGGCTATTATTAGTATAGATTATTTATTTATACAGGTGAGGGAGGCAAAAGGAGGTTTATAATTGTGAGTACATGAAACACAGTTTATTATTGTATTATTTTCCATATAAACAACTGTAAATTTACTTTTGCCCCACCTTGTATGTTAACATTTATTTTATAGATTAAAATTTTAAGCAGCCACTGTCTGAATTCTCATATTATTCTCAATTGATTTAAAGTTAATGTTTAGGTTTCTCATATATAATATCTACTGCAAAACATTTTGATTCTTTTAAAAATATTTATATTACCAATCTCATTTGCATATCTAATGATATTAATCACTACATCTAGAACAAGGTTAGAATATAGTGACTATATTGGGCTCATGTTTTATTACCAACTTTAATGAAAATGCTTCTAGGTATTTCTTCTGGCTTTAAACAAAATCACTGTAGAAAACTTTCCTTCTATTCTTATTTTACTTAGAGTTTTTAAGTGACTTTTTAAAATATCAGAAATAGGTATTAAGCATTATCAATTTTTTAAAGCACCTTGCTCAATCATCCTGAAATGTTATTTCTGATGAAATTGTTTAATATAACATAGCTTGGTTTGTTTTATTATTCAATCAGAGAGCCTTTTTCTATAATAGATGATTTCTCTTATTTACATGTATTGTTATAAACAAATATACTTGGTTGAATTTGATCACTGTGTGTTTACAATTTTCTAAATCTTTTCTTCCTAATATTTGGTACATGATCTATATTATCTCTTTTGAGTATGATTTTTTCCCCAGCAAATTACCTATAAGATTTATAGTATGCTCTTAATTCTCTAATGGAAACTATTAATGCTTCAAATTTTATAAATAAACCTTTATATCTTAATTTATCAACTTTCAAAATAATTTTAATATGAAACTATAAAGACTGGAAAATATACTTTTATATTTTCTCCCACTTTCTCATTCCCTTTCCATCCCCCAATGTTATTTAAGCATTTGACATTTTGTCTAGGTTGATATTATTTACATTTCTTACTAGTCCCAAACTAATTTTCACTATTATTTAGTCTTAGAATTTTAGTATTCTTTCGTATAGCTTCATTATACCCAAGACCCTGATTTTCATTTCCTTTTTGGTTGATTGAGTTTGTAGTCAAGTAGTTTTATTTTTCAAGGACTCAAGGGTGCTTAAACCTGAGTTTGTGCACACTTCAAAATATATTTGTTCTGAGCTAGATGAAGGCAAGAGCAATTAGCAAAGGGGTAATAAGAATTCCTTATTGCTTCCAGCTTATAAAACAATTGTGTTTACAATTTGTACTTAAACTGCCAGTGAGGAAGAAGATAAATTTTGATCAAATATTTTTACCTACAGCATATTAGTATATTTCTAATAGAAAATATTGACCAGTAGTTCAGTAGAAAAATCAGATTTGGAAGGTAAAGCGATTAGAGTTGTTAGCATACAGGGAGCAATTAAATTAAAACAGATAAGATCACCAAAAGGAACATACAGATAATTGATAGATTACCTTGTAATATGATAATTTAGAAGGGAAGTAAAAGAGAGAATTCAGGTGATAAAGATTAGAAAATAATCAGATAGGGTGAAATTCAAAAGATCAGTGCCACAGGAGTCAAGCAGAGAAAATGTTTCCAAAAGCAGAGTACTAGTAGAGTGGCCCAGGACAAATACTACACATATAGGACAGGAAAGTCTAATAGGGAGTTCTAGAATTTTTAATGCAAAGTTAAAACTTCATTGATTACCGTTAGTTATTGGTAACCTACATCAGAACAGTTTAGTAGAGTGTTAAATGCAAGAATCAGATTTCATTGTAATGGGAATTAATAACTAGTAAACTGAGTGTGAGTGAGAATGTAAAAGAATTGAAATATGTAAACATCAGGAAAAACTTTTTCCACAGTTGTTTGAGTTTTATATTCCAGAGAATTACCAAGGAAATAGTAAACTACATACTTGATTTGGCTGTATAAAATTAATATTACCTTCACTAACGTAAATTGCCTATCATTAATGGATAATTACCAAGTATAGAGCATCTATGATACTATTGTCAGCAAGGGTCAAATTATTTTGTGGAAAGTTACTTAGTTAAAACTAAACCCTTTTTATGAAGCTCAGTCTTCATGGATTCATCAAACATTATTCTGTACAAGACTTTAAAGAAACAGAACGGCTGCAAGCTCCTGGGAGAGTTCCTATTGTGCAAGAGAATGGGTGAGTGGTTTCCAAAGTTCAGTAACTGCGTTTTTTGTTACATTCTAGTATAAACAATTGGTGTGGTGCATTGTGTATTAAACCATGGAAGTATAATTTTTCTAGGAATCTGTGCTGTCTGGGAAAGAACGGATATAGGAATGCTAGTCTCTTCTCCAGCATCTATCTCCCCTAACCTCACACTCACCTCTTACTTTACTTTACCAAGTAGAGACTATTCACAAGGATGGCAAATAAATGACATTTTTTTAAAAGACAGGAGACACTTGGGAAAGAATCTAAACAAAAGCAACAGAATCATTACAGTTTTTGAAAAGGGAAATGATGCTATTGTGACAGTAGGCATAAAGGATTATCTAATTATATGATTATACAATCCATCTCCCAGCCGCTTGAGTGGCTTCATTTAATCTAATTGAGACATTTATCTTCCTACTTTCAGTTCAAAACTTCTATGAATTTTATAGTTACAAATTTGCAAGGTCCTTAAAAGCATTTCTGTTTGTATATGAACTATGCCCACCGTGAGTAGTTTAAAGGTTGCTTGGTTGGTTGATTCTGTCATTAATTAAGAAAGAAAAGATAAAAACCAATAAAAATTATTCTTGTTATAATAACACCCATGGGTTCTACATGATTGCTTAATCACCTTGCCTTTTTTTTTTTTTTTATCATCTAGGGAAAATAATCAAGAGGCCTAAGAATAACAGCAAAGCAACTGTTTTTCTAAATGTGATCTTTTGGATGTTAATTCTTTTATAGTCATTACTACAGGCCCGGTGCACGAAATTCGTGCACGGCGGGGGGTTGTCCCTCAGCCCAGCCTGTACCCTCTCCAATATGGGACCCCTCAAGGGATGTCCAACTGCCCGTTTAGGCCCGATCCCAGGTGGGCATCCCTCTCACAATCCAGGATTGCTGGCTCCCAACTGCTTGCCTGCCTGCCTTCCTGATTGCCCCTAACCACTTCTGCCTGCCAGCCTGATCACCCCCTAACCACTCTGCTGCCAGCCTGTTTGCCCCCAACTTCCCTCCTCTGCCAGCCTGGTTACCCCTAACTGCCCTCTCCTGCAGGGTTGATCACCTCCAACTGCCCTCCCTTGCAGGCCTGGTCCTTCTCAACTGCCCTCCCTTGCAGGCCTGGTGCCTCCCAACTGCCCTCTTCTGCTGGCCATCTTGTGGTGGCCATCTTGTGTTCACATGGGGGCAGGATCTTTGACCACATGGAGGCAGCTATATTGTGTGTTGCAGTGATGATCAATCTGCATATTACTCTTTTATTAGATAGGATAGAGGCCTGGTACAGGGGTGGAGGCCAGCTGGTTTGCCCTGAAGGGCATCCCGGATCAGGCAGGGGTTCCCTTGGGGTGTGGGGCGGCCTGAGCGAGGGGCCTGTGGTGGTTTGCAGGCAGGCCACGTCCCCTGGCAACCCAAGCAGAGGCCCTGGTATCTGGAATTTATTTTCCTTCTACAATTGAAACTTTGTAGCCTGGAGCGGAGCCAAGCCTGGGGCTCCCTCCGAGGCCATGGCCGGCAGCCATTTGTGTTGGGGTTATAATTGAAACTTTGTTGCCTTAAGCGGGTGGGCCCGGCTAGGGTGTGTGGAAAGCTTTGCTTCCCCTGTTGCCGGCAGCAACCCTGGCCTGCTCTCTCAAGCTCCATTCTGCCACCATTTCTGTTTGAATTTATTTACCTTCTATAATTGAAACTTTGTAGCTTGAGTGGAGGCTTAGGCCTGGCAAGGGCAGGCGGAAAGCTTGGCTTCCTCTGTTACCTAGGAAACCTTGCTCTCTGTGGCTGTAGCCATCTTGGTTTGGGTTAATTTGCATGCTCGCTCTGCTTGGATGGTGGGCGTGGCTTGTAGGTGTGTTGGAGGTATGGTCAATTTGCATATTTGTCTATTATTAGGTAGGATATCAATATGAGTTTGAAATGGCCACTTTATGTCAAAAATGGTCAAATAGCAATAATTTCATGTGCATCATTAATAAATCATTGTAATTTCATTGCCAGGTTCTCTCATTACACATTTCATCATCCATACTTGAGCCTGCAGTTCTCTTTCTCCCTTTCCCATGGACTAAAGTTTATTAATTCTTGGGATTTCAGTGTAAGTGATGCTTCCTCCGAGAAGCCTTCCTTGACTTCTTAGTTCATTCAAGCTACTATAACAAAAATACCACAAACTGGATAGCTTATAAACAACAAACATTTGTCTCTCACAGTTGAAAGCTGGGAGGTCCAGGTTTGTGGCACAGGCAGATCTAGTGTCTGGTGAGAGCCTGCTTTCTGATTAACACCCATCTTCTCACTGTGTTCTCACATGGTGGAAGGGCAGAAGATCCAGCTGGGGCCTCTTTTCTAAGGGCACTAATTGGATTCATGAGGGCTCCGACCTCATGACCTAATCACCTCCTAAATGCCCTGCCTCAAAATATTAAAATAGGGGTCAGATTTCAATATAAGAATGTTGGAAGAGTAAAAACATTCAGACCATAGCAACCTCCATGGTAATTGAAACCTCTCTATAGTAGGCACTCATGCACATTTCCTTTATACCATGTGTCACAGCTATAATTTTATAATTATGTTTGTGATTAATGCCTAGCTTGCCCATCAAACCCTAAGCAACATGAAAGTAGACACCATGTCTGTCTTGTTTATTGTTTTATCTCTAGTAACTAGCACTGTACCTAACATGTAGTATATGCCAAATAATTTTGAGGTAGATGAAGTACCTTAAAAATAAAATACTTATTTCATATTCAATGAAAATGTGCTGCACTTAGAAATTTATGCCCAATAAAGTTACAATACAAAATCTAAAAAGCTTAATACACCTTATACACACAACTCTCAATATCTGGAAAATGGATGTTTATTTTTCTAGACTGTTATTTATTACTTTAAGAAGAAATAGAATCTGACTTATTTAAAGGGCAATGAGTGAATCCTGTTATCAAAGGTAAAAATGCTACTGGCATAAATAATTTTTAAAGACACAACCATATTTTTATAAATATGTTTAAGATCATCAAAATGGTGGAAAAATGCTAAGAATATTTTAATAAAATGTTGGTTCTTAAAGTATGTTTTTATTTATTTAAATGGAGTAAATGTATTTCTTTTGTTCAAAAAAATAAATGATTTCAGGCACCTGAAGTTATTAAATTGATGTACAATCAGAGTTTTACTCATTACTAAGCTATAATCAACTCTAATAGGCTAATTTGAAAACACTCCGCTCAGGTATTCAAATAGCTCAAAATTAAATAATATATGTAACAGAATAATTATTTACATAGATAAATAAAATTCCTTAGAAATCACTATGTTCCAGAATAGGAAAGGCTGTATTTACTCTTGAGATTGTCATCAATGTAGAACATTAATCAAGTCAAGTGAAAATTGAATGCAATTAATGGCTTAGGAATTATAAATATTATCTCAATTAAACTGAAAAAAATGGCTGATTATGGATTACAGAGTAAGTATTCAATAAAATTGGAAATATTTGGACAAATATCCAGGAAAATTTGAGCACTTTTTCCAGATATACTAGGGGTTCCTACCAAATAAGCATACAGGTACTAAAAGGTACATAGAATAAAGGTCCCTTCTTCTTACAGGAACTGGAGTCTCTGCTTTGCCTTATAAGTGACAGCTGAAAAGAAGATCAAACTTCCTTCCAGGACTCTGTTTTGGAAACAATATATTCTAAATATTTTGCATTTTTAAAGAAATGAGTAGTAAAGGCCAAAGGAATAGGAAAGAAATAAATGTAACCAAAATTACTATATATTCCACATGGCAGAGGTGGAAATCAAAGAGGTCTTTGAGGGCAAAACCCAGGTCTTTTACAGGCTTACAGTCTCTTACAAATTACAAATAGTAAGGTATCTATAGTTCTTTGTTAAATGAATGAATAAATGAAGATCCAGAATCTTATTTATAATTATTGCATATTCAGTCCTTATGAATATTACAAGATACACACACACACACACACACACACACACATACACAGAAGATAATAGTAAAAAAATTTAGGTACCAATACTTATTTTTTAAAAGAAGTATTAACTTTTATTTTCCTTTTGGAGATACTTATTTTATGCAAACTTATAAAGAGAATATTAAAAAAAGAAAGTAAAAATGAACACCACAATATTTGGCCATAAAAGAACCATGGAAGAGATGAGAAAAAAGTCTAAGACAGTGATGGTGAACACACTAGAATAGCAGAGTGCCTGAAAATTCTAGGTTCTTAATCAATATTCATTCACTAATCAAACAACTCTGAGTTGACAAAAATTAAGTGCCAGTCTAAAGAAGAGTCTTTTTTCATTATATTCAGTAATCCAAAAATCATTTATTGGGCAACTCAATGTCCCACCCACTATCCAAATACTGAAGATACAAATAAGATATGAACATATGTCATTACATGCCATAAATATGACATAAGATATGAAGAAGGCAAAGACATACAAACAGTTATTTATAACTCAAAAAGTTGAGCACTCTGCTAGAGGATACTCAAGGATCTCTAAGTGGGAAGAATCTAGATTAGATCAATGAAGGCAAGAGAGGAGGTGTCATTTGGATTTTGGCTTTGAAGGATGAACAGGAATCTACACTAATAAAAGAGAAACATGCAAATTGACCGTACCTCCGCAATGCCCACCAGCCAATCAGGAGTGGGTATGCAAATTAACCCAACAAAGATGGCAGGTTAATTTGCATACACAGGCGTGGAGCGGCTGGGGGTGGGGCAGCCACTTGTGCATGCGCCGGTGCCAAGCGGCCTGTGTCCCAGGGACATGCGTCCTCGGGAGCCAGGCTGCTCTGAGCCTGTAGGCCCGCACATAGGCTCAGAGCAGCCAGGGTCCCGGAACAACCCTTGGCCACTCCGGGCCTATGCGCACAGACACGGAGCAGCTGGGGACGGGGCAGAAACATCCCCAGGACCTAGGCGCTCCAAGCTGGCGCGCACACAAGTGGCCGGGGGTGGGGCGGGAACATTCCCCGCAGCAAGCAAGCAGACAGCAGACTGCGGGAGACTGCTTGCCCCTTGCCGCTGTAGTGAGCAAGCAGACAGCAGGGCCCGGCTTGCCCCTGGCCATGGCAGTGAGGGGCAAGCAGTCCCCCGCAGGGCCCCCACAGAGAGCAGACACCAGGGGCCTGCTTGCCCCTGTGGCAGCAAGCCAGAAAGCAGACAGCAGGGCCCTGCTTTCCCCTGGCCCTGGCGGCTAAGGGCAAGCAGGCCCCCACAGAGAGAAGACACCAGGGCCTGTGGTGGCATCAAGCAGGCAGGTCCGCAGAGAGCAGAGAACCACGGGGAGCAGGCCCAAGCCATCAGTAGGACATTCCCTGAGGGCTCCCAGATTGGAGAGGGTGCAGGTCATGCTGAGGGACCCCCCCCTCTCGTGCATGAATTTTGTGCACTGGGCCTCTAGTTTTATATATAATACCAATATCTACTACTTCCAAAAAAAAAAAAAGATATCCAAAATAATTTCTTTATGCTCAACTAAATATGTATATAAGCAAGGATGACTGGAGTATATACTGCTGCTGTAACTATTATCACTAAATGTACATTTTACTATTAGTTCTTCTGTTAACAATAATTCTGTGGCAATAGTTGTTTCTTTTTAAGCATTTGTCACAAGAAGTCTATATAGGAAATTTAATTTTAAAAGCATTTTTACTAGGCCCAGCTGGCATGGCTCAGTGGTTGAGCATCCATCTATGAACCAGGAGGTCACAGTTCGATTCCCAGTCAGAGCACATGCCCAGGCGGTAGGCTTGATCTCCAGTGGGGGGTGTGCAGGAGGCAGACAATCAATGATTCTCTCTCATCATTGATGTTTCTATCTCTCTCTCCCTCTCCCTTCATCTCACAAATCAATAAAAGTATATTTAAAAACATAAAAGCATTTTTACTAAGAAGTTATATGTCCGTTTTTATCTCCCTTAGAAGATGCAGCTAAACCCCTTTCTTCTGTGTTCATAAATTTTCAGAGTTCTGGTCCAAGATGGTGACACAGGAAGCTCCTGAACTTACCCCCTCCTACAGACACACCAAACCTACAGCTACACCTGGAGCAATTCCTTCTGAAAAAAAACCCAAAACGAGTGGAGATGCTCATATTCATTGGGTGAATAAGAAAATTACCCACATAAAAACCGATAGGAGAGGCTGACACACACTCTTGACATAAACCTCACCTCTGGCATAATAACATGCAATCGAGAGGGAACCCCCAACTCCCAGATTCTCCCTAAGGAGTAAAGGATTGGATACAATATCTAGTACCTCAACTTGTAAAACTTCCACCAGAAGGCGAGGCCCCAGAACACCTACTCCTGGTTTGCATCCATTAGGTCCACAAGGCCATGGCAAACAGAGGAACGATTCTTGGTGAGCTCAGAAGGACTCACTGAGGCTATTCACTCCAATCCCCACCCCCAGGTTCAGCACACAGGGGACAGGTAGAAAGGCTATCTCCAGTCTTTCCCAGAAAGAGCTCATTTTCACACTTTAAAAACTGCTGCCTCAAGGCCTGATATTCAAGCAGTCAGCTTCTAAGTACTGATTGAGACCCTCTCCACTGGGATACAGACAGGTCTTGGCACACCCTCCACTCCTGGGAGCCACTAAAAACAAAGGCAGCTTGGACAAGGACAAAAGTTTGAGGAAAACACCAAGAGTTTGGACCAGGCTAAATGATAAAGTTCATCTCCTACAAGAGACCACTTTATCAAGACTGGGAGAGATGACTGTTTTATCTAATGTACATAAACCAACACCACAGAGACCAAAGAAAAATAAAAGAAACAAAGGAATGTGTTCCAAACAAAAGAACAAATTAAAACTCTAGAAATACACTTTAATGAAAGGAGATGTGTTTTACCTCATAGAGACATCCAAATAGTGGTAATATAAATGCTCATTGAGGTCAGGGAAACATTTCGTGAACAAAGTGAGAATTTCAACAGATAAGAATATAAATCAAACAGAAATCACAAAGCTGGAGAACACAGCAATTTAACTGAAAATTCAATAGAGAGTTTGAACAGTAGACTACATTAGCAGAAGAAGAATTAGTGCATGAAAAGACAGGGCAGTTGAATTCATCCAGTAAGTGGAACAAAAAGAAAGAAAGAATGATAAAAAAAAAAAAATGAAGACAGCTTAAGAAACTTAAGTGGACCAATATTTACAACGTAGGGGTCATAGAAGGGGAAGAGTGAAAGAAAGGGACAGAAAGATTTTCAAAGAAATAATGGCTAAAAACTTCCCTAACCTGGAGAAAAATAAAACAGACACCCAGATACAGGACGCCCAGTTTCAAATAAGAAGCCAAAAACTCCACAGTGAGACATACTGTAATTAAACTGTCAAAGGGAAAGGCAAGGAGAGAATCTTAAAAGCAGCAGGAGAAAAGGAACTTGCTATATAAGGGAACCTCCAAAAGACTACCAGCAGATTTTTCAGTACAAATTCTGCAGGCCATAAGGAAGTGACACAATATATTCAAAGTGCTGAAAGATAAACTCCAACCAAGAAGACTCTACTCAGAAAAGCCTTCCTTCAGAATTGAAAAAGAGATAAGGAGTTTTCCAGACAAACAAAAGCTGATGGAGTTCATCAACACTAGACTGGCCCTACAGGAAATGTTGAAGAAACGTCTACAAGCTGAAATGAAAGGATGCTAATTAGTAATAGAAAAACATATGAAAGTATAAATCTTACAGGTAAAGATAAATAATGGAATTGTAATGTAGTAATGGTGGTGGATAAGTCAATTATAAGTCTAGTATGAAGGTTAAAAGGCAAAAGTATTAAAAATAACTATGACTACAATAATTTGTTAGTGAAGTCAACAATTTGTAAATGGATTACAATAATTTTTAAGTGGTGACATCAAAACATAAAATGTGCAAGGGGGAATAAAAATGGAGACTTTGTAAATACATTCAAAGTTAAATTGTCAGCTTAAAATAGACTGTTATAAATATGTTTTATATAAGATTCATGAGAACCACAAAGCACAAACTTATAGTAGGTATGCAAAAGAGAAAGAGAAAGGAATCTAATCATACTACCCACTATAGAAAATCACCAAGGAAGAGAGCAAGAGAATAAGAAACAAAGAAAATGCAAAGCAGCTGGAGAACAATGAACAAAATGGCACTAAGTACATAACTAGCCATAATTACTTTAAATATAAATGGACTATATTCTCCAATCAAAAGATATAAAATTGTTGCCCTGGCTAGTGTGACTCAATTGGTTGGAGGGTTGTCCCATACACCAGAAAGTGGTGGGTTGGATGCCTAGTCAGGCACGTACCCAGGTTGTGGGTTCCATCCCTGGTCCCCAGTCAGGACACATACAAGAGGCAGCCATTAGCTGTTTCTCTTTCACATCAATGTTTCTCTCAATCTCTCTTTCTCAATCAATCTCTTTATCTCTTTCTCACCCTCTCCCTCTCAAATATATATGAATTGCAAAATTAAAAAAAAAAAAGAATTGTTGAGTGAACAACAAAAAAACCTCAAATATATGCTGCCTACAAGAGACTCACTTTACTTTAAATAACATTATAATCAGAACAATAGCATTTTTTCCTTAAAATGTTCTTCCCATTAACAATATATTTCATAATCATATATTTTTTAAAATTTTAGTTATTGATTTTAGAGAGAGATGAAGGGAGAGAGAAAGAGAAAAAAATCAATTTGTTTTTTTTTGTTTGTTTGTTTTTTGTTTTGCTTATTTATACAGTCATTGGTTAATTCTTTTTTTTTTTTCATTGATTAATTCCTATATGTACCCCGACTGGAAATCAAACCCACAACCTTGGCATACTGGGATGATGCTCTAACCAAGGTAGCTACCCAGCCAGGGCCTCAAAATCATCTTAATTGTAAATAGAAAGTCATAAGACTTGGAAGCCTTTATTAGCAAATGACAACTTAGAATACAGTGCTAGAAAAAAAAATTGTTTATTTATTTATATATTTATTTATAGCCAGAAGACTCCTGGACCTTTGATGTGCTAGTTAAATTTCGCAATAAATCTGGGGTCAACAACACCCAGGATAGATCTTAACCCCTAGATTGGAGAGAGTGGCACAAAAATCCATCATCTAATAAAAGGGATTTTAGGCTTTTCTATGCTGTGAGCTAAAACCTCTGGGAAAGCTGCAGTTTTTCCTCCTCCACACTCAATACAAATCAATATGTGCAAGAGATCCTAGGAAATACTAGACCCTTTGTAAGGTTCAGGTTGTTACTTGTAATTGACCAGAATTTATTAACCAGAAAACTAGCCCAGCCAAGAAGACTTTTATTCATTGCCTGATTTAATTGTTATGTCAGCAATGAAAACTATATCATGTAAGTGCATGCAGCATTTATTTCTTTTTTATGATCTTTTATGTAACTTGTGCATTGTAGGTGACTGCTAACAAACCCAGGAGCAATGCCAATGTGTTTTACCTGATCAATCTTAGCATTTGTGAGATTAACTCCATAAAACATTGCTTCCTGACCACTGATTGCTGAAAACTACACCACAGTCATCCTGCTCTGCTGACTTGCAGTCGCTGGATCTCTACTGTCCCACAGGTGAAATGGTTCTCATCCTCTGAGGCAAAATCACAGGCAGCTTTTGTTCTCATCTGTGTCTTCCTTCCAGGCGTACACAGCCAAAGCTAATGGCTTTGTGCCTTCAGAATCTTAAGATCTTTATTTCCACTCTGACAGGTATACAGTCAAGCTTGCTGCCGATCAGTCTTCTTCACACTCTTCATTTTCCCTTTGTGAATTCTTGGCATAGAGAAGGGTTTGACTTCACAAGTGATGCATCGTCCTGTACTCTGAGTAATTTGACTTCCCCGTGCTCTAATGATATGAACTGTCTTAGGCAGCTATTACAATGGCTCTGGGCCAAATGTGTTGTCTTAGAGTTGATATGACAGTTTATGAATTTAAAATTGAGGTCATATAGTGAAATTAGTTTTGTATATGCTATATTCCTTGAGATAAAATTAAACTATAGTCATCCAGCAGAAAAGCAAAAATGTTTTATTGACTCAGTTATAGATCTAACCTTGAGGCTTAACCTCAAGAACTGACATTAAAAATCACTTATGACATATATTGGCATGGTGGTAAATGTATAAAGAGCACTATTTTGAAGCCAGGTTTCTTTAGGAATTTAAAAAATTAAAGAAAAATTCTAAGGACACAATACTTAGAAAATAATATGCATGTGTATAAAATTGTATATAAATATATGCACAGAGATACATCTTGATTATAATAAGTTCCTTAAATAAAAGGAGCTTTTATATGTGCTTATGTGTGGATATATGTGTATGATTGTAAACATACATGTATATAAAGAGTTGATGTCTTGACGTTTGAGTAATTTCAGTAAATATACATTTATTGAATATAATTAATAATTTTTAGTCAGACATAGGAACAAACATTTCATAACTAGTTTTAACACATTTTGACTTTTTAAAAAATACTTTGTCCATTACAAGAATGCAGCCTTTTATGAAAGAAACATTGCATATGAAGTAGTTAGTGGCCTAAAGCCAACAATCCAATTTTATCTAAGACTGTTAAAAAACTAAGAGCATCTTTGCAAATATACATATATGAACTATAGTACCCAATGAAGACAACTGAGGGAAGGAGTACTAAAAACAGCAAGCTTTTCTTTTTTTAATGGTAAAAACAGCTGGCTTCTAACTGCTCGCCTGCCTGCCTGCCCGATTACCCCTAACCGCTTCTGCCTGCCAGCCTGATCACCCCCTAACCGCTCCCCTGATGGCCCGATCGTCCCCAACTGCCCTCCCTGCCAGCCTGATCTCCCACAACTGCCTTCCCCTGCTGTGACTTGCCTCCTCTGCCGGACTGGCTTCTTCCACGCTGCGTGGAGCTGCGGGATTCCCAGGCCTCACTTGTGCGGAGCAGCTGCCAGGCCCCGCCTCCACTGTGCACAAGGCCATCTTGTGGTGGCCATCTTTGTGGCGGTCATCTTGTGATGATGTCACACGTGAGGGTGCAAGGACCACCTAGGCTTTTATTAGTATAGATCAGTGGTCGGCAAACTGCGGCTCATGAGCCACATGCGGCTCTTTGGCCCCTTGGGTGTGGCTCTTCCACAAAATACCACAGCCTGGGTGAGTCTATTTTGAAGAAGTGGTGTTAGAAGAAGTTTAAGTTTAAAAAATTTGGCTCGCAAAAGAAATTTCAATCGTTGTACTGTTGATATTTGGCTCAGTTGACTAATGAGTTTGCCGACCACTGGTATAGATAATTCCTTTATGGATGAATGGATGGATAGATAGGTAGATATGAAAGTGTTTTTCTCTCCCAGGATATAAAACAAATTCACCCATGTTTTTCAGTACTTTTATCATTTTATTTTTTATTTTGAGATTACTGATTCATTTGGACTTTATCCTAGTAATCAATGTGAACCATTTGTGATTAAATTGGTGATATGCTCATTTACTTACTGTATACTAAAGGTTTGTGTGTTTTTTCTATTAGCTACTTACTCCATTCTTTTATTGATACTGTCTACCACTTTCATTGTGTTACAATAATGAAATTAGCTAGTAACTTCCTATTCATTATTATCTCCTTTCCCCTCAGAATTTAGTTAGATATGACAACCTCTTACACCAATTCACATCCTATGAGACAGACAGTAAACTTATATGTTTCATACACTCTGCCTTTTTTTACTCACTATTTGTTAGCTGTATTTATTTTTTATTAATTATTTTTGGTCAGAAAACACATTTACACTCTATTTGGTCATGTTATTCCCATTGATTGTTGTTAGCTTTACAGTTACATATATTCCATTTATTTTAGTCATACTTTTACAATTCAAATGCTGAAATTTTCCATAAACTCATGGTGGGCTCCTTCTCTAATAAATTCTTAGGAATAGATCTTGATATCAATATTGCCTGTGCTCTTGCAAATTTATAAGAGTATAATTGAAAATCCATTTTTTTTTAATAACAGGTAAAATAAATATAGTGTTTTAAAATTGGAAGATACCTTAAAACTGCTTTATTCTAATCATATTCTAATCATTTCGTAGATGAGGAATTATCAGAAGGGCCAGGCTGATAGTTGGGACTCTGAGGTGAGAAGGATCTACTGGGCTGAAAATGCACCTCAGAAATGACCACTTCTAGAGAGACAGATGTTGGTGCCGTTAAGGCTATCGCTGCCTGAGGCTGGTTGAAAAAGAAGTCTGGAAACGAGCACTGGTGGAAATCCATGCAGACACACGGAGGTCTGGTGAGGAGTGAGTGACAGGTGAATGTCCTGGCTTGCATGGTTTCAGAAAAGCATGGGAATAGGGCAGTGGTAGTTCATTGTCCTGGGACACACTGGCTGTCAGCACCAAGTCATCAAATGATAATTACACAGACCTCAGGCCATGGGAAAAAAAGGAAGAAACATCGTGATACTTCTGTCTAGAAAGTGCTGACATGTGAGGCAGGACACTCCTAGATAGATCACTCAAAACAGAAACCAAGTAACAGGAACTCGGGCACTAGGCAAGAATTGCTTAACATGGCAAAGGCAAGGGCTGGTTATAAAAGCAAGTTATATAAAAGAAAGGGCTAGTTATAAAAAAAACAATAATGCTAATCTAGAGAAATACCAAGAATTACAGGACTAATATTATCAAAATGCTGAATTCCTGAATGGGATTCTTTAAACATCTGCCTAGCTATTTGATTGCAGATGTTTAAAGAATCCCAGATGTTTAAGGACCCCTGTGGCAAGGCAGAGGTCATAAAGCTTAATTGGGATTTGGTTTGGGCATCTGAGGAATGCATGATAAAGAAATGCTTTAGCTTCCTACTGCTTCCAGGGAATTGATTCCTTGCGTTCTGGCCAGGTGATTTCTGTTATTTCTGCTATTAACTTTGTAACTTTATTTAAGGAAGTGCTCAAATGATAGATTGGGCCTCAAACTCTAGTTTTGGATTTACTCATAAAGGGAAATTTTGTTTAACTTTAAGCTTCAAATGTTAAGCATGGATGAATTTATGTCATGAGGCCAAAGTAGCATTATTTGTTTCTTGGAATCTGCTAATTTGTATATTAAAATTTAAATATTTGATCAGAGTTTTTATTCACATCAGAAAATCTGAAACCTGAAACTGTTACTTAGATACATGGCCATCAAGTGGTACAGAGTTTTTAGACTGTAATAGAAAGTATGTTTTTAAAAAAGTTTATATACCTCATCTACAACAGTGAATTTTTATACTTTGTTGAGTAAAAGTACAATCCTATATAATAAAAGCCTAATATGCTAAGTGTCCAGTCATCCATTCAACCAATCAAAGTGTAATATGCTAATGATATGCTAAGGCCGCTCAACTGCTTGCTATGATGTGCACTGACTACCAGGGGGCAGACGCTCCAACTGGTAGGTTAGCTTGCTACTGGTGTCCGGCGAATCAGGACTGAGCGAGATGGGTCGGACACACCCTGGAACCCTCCTGCAGTCCCTCCCTGGATGGCCAACCTCCTGTATCCCTCCCTGGCCTCGATATGCACTGGTGGGGTCCCTCAGCCTGGCCTGAACCCTCTTGCAATCTGGGACTCCTTGGGGGATGTTGGAGAGTAGGTTTCGGTCCAAATCACAGGCCTGGCTAAGGGACCCCACTGGTGCACGAATTTGTGCACCAGGCCTCTAGTTTCTTAACCTTTTGCACTCGGATGTTGAGTATGACTCAACACGGTTAGCATTAGAATAAAGGAATCGAGAAAAAAGCAAGCGAGTGCAAAGTGTTAATAACAGTCATTCTAGAGATGACATTTTCTACTAATTGATGTATGCTATACATGCCTAACAATGCACATGTCATAAATTCACAGCTCAACAACTTTCCAATAGTTGAATACACTCAGAAAATCAGCGCTCAAATAAAAAAAATTTAAATAAATGGAAAAAAACACACCAAAAAAGCAAATGCCAGCCCTAATCATTACACAGTTCCCTAAAGTTACCACTACCTTAAATTATAGCTTCAGAGATTAAATAGATTATGGGCTGGTTTTTGCGGGGAGGGTTGTATTGTGATAGATTGCTAATTATTATTACATTATATATTTATTATATGTTAATAACATAAATATAATAAGTGTATTCTTATTTTTCTAGCCAGAGGTTATACTTGGGTTAACTTTTAGTGGAAACTGAAAAATAAAAAGTGCTTTAGAGTTTGAGTTATTGTACATCCTTGCCAATACTTGTTTTTCCTGTTGTCATTTTAGCCATTCTGGAGCTTGTGCACTGATGTTGTTTGGGGTTTTAACTTTCATTTCTCTGACAACTGATGAGCTGAGCAACTTTTTATATGTTTAGTTTAGAGAATAGCTGCATGTACTTTAAAAAAATTGTCTGCATAAGACTCTTGTGCATTTTTCAGTTTGGTTGACTAATTTAAAAATTAATTTTGAGTTCTTTATGCCATTTGATATGGGCCCTTTGTTGAATATATGTGGCATAAATGTCTTATCCCAATCTCTGGTGTTGCCTTTTTATTCTTGTCTCTTTGAATAAGCAGAAATAATTAATTTAACCCAGTTAAATGTATCAATTTATTTCTGTCATTGTTTTATATTCTGTTTCAGAGTTATTGCCTATGTTAAGGTTATAAATATATTCTATTTTTTAAAAATGTTTGATTGTTTTACTTTCCACATTTAAATTCAAAAGCAATTTAGAATCAATTTTTTGTGTATGGTTTGATATAGAGGGTCAAGATAATCCCCCATCCCTCATGTGGATATTGACTATCGAGACTATTAATTAAACACACCATCTGCCTGGCCAGCATGGCTCAGTGGTTGAGCATCAACCTATGAACCAGGAGGTCATGGTTCAATTCCAGCTCAGAACACATGCCTGGATTGCAGGCTTGATCCCCAGTAGGGGGCATGCTGGAGGCAGCTGGTCAATGATTCTCTCTCACCATTGATGTTCCTATCTCTCTCTCCCTCTCCCTCTGAAATCAATAAAAATATATTTTTTTAAAAGACACCATCTTTTCCCCACTGTATTGCAGTGATATTTTTGGCATTTACATTTTCAGAGAAATTTTCAAAAGAAAAAAATATGTCCAGGACACAAAGCTATTACCTTTCTCATTGATACTTAAACTTTTATTTGATTTATTCTAAATTTTAGATTGCAATAAAAAAAAATCTAGCTAGTAATATATCTTGAAATTTTAAGGCTACAGTGTAAAAGCATTGCTGGACTGTTTATCTTTTAGAAGCAAAACACCCTTTCTTTTTCAGACACAGGTAGTCTATGCTTCCTTCATCCAAAGTGGAAGAAATTAATCATAATATATAAAAACCCTGGGTTGTAACCACCGAGGCTCAACCAACCGCAAACCAGTGCTGACTGCTCCCGCTGCAGGCGCGGTGCCCCAGCACTGACTGCTGAGGGGGCTGCGAATCAGGGCCAGAGAGAAGCCTGAAGAGAGAAGCAGGGACTGATCCGTTGCCTGTGTGGCAGCTTTTGATCAGCACTTACCTCTCTCTTTCTCTCCCAGTCTGGCCAGCAGCTGTGCCTCCATTTCTCTTCAGGCCTCCACCTGGGCTGCTGATCAGCCCCGCCTTTCTGATCAGGCCCCGTTGATAGGCCCAGAGACGCTGACTGGCATAGGAACCGACCAATCAGAATCAAATGTGGGTGCTGTGAAGAACCAATGACTGCCTAGGAGGTGGAGTTTCTGACACTGACTGGCATATACACCAACCAATCAGAACCAAATCTGGGTGCTGTGGGGAGCCAATGGCTGCCTAGGAGGTGGAGCTTTTGACACTGACTGGCATAGAAACCGACCAATCAGAACCAAATTGGCCAGCAGAGGCGGGCAGTTGGGGGCAAGATCAGGCCAGCAGGGGAGGGCAGTTGGGCAACCAGGTTGGGAGGGGAGGGCAGTTGGGGGCAATCAGGCAGGCAGGCAGGTGAGTAGTTAGGAGCCAGCAGTTCCAGATTGTGAGGGGGATGTCCTACTGACGGTTTAGGGATTGGGCCTAAACCATCAGTCGGACATCCCCAAGGGGTCCCCAATTGGAGAGGGTGCAGGCTGGGCTGAGGGAACCCCCGCTCCATGCACGAATTTTGTGCACCGGGCCTCTAGTATACAAATAAAATGAAAGGAGTATAAATCTTGTAATTGCACACTTGAATATGGAACATCTATATACACTCAAAGTTTTTTCATAATATAATTTATCCATGTATACATTTTCTATCACTAGCAATATACTTATAGGGCAAAGATTGCGGTCTCTAAATATCATTTCTCACTAAAAGAAACTAGCAATCTTTGAAGAAATGGCTGATACCATTTGGGAAATATACAAGATAATCCTCGGGCACCATATCTAAATATTATAAGAGCCAATTTAATGGGACCCCATTGGTCTAAGTGACAGGAGATTGAGCAGCAGAAAGTACAGGCATACCCTAGAGATGTCACAGGTTCAGTTCCAGACCCCTGCCATAAAGCAAATATCACAATAAAGCAAGTCACACAATTTCTTTTTGGTCTCCCAGTATATATAAAAGTTATGTTTACACTATATTGTCATCTATTAAATGTGCAATAGCATTATGTCTAAAATAACAATGTATATACCTTAATTAAAAATACTTTATTGCTAACAAATTCTAATCATCATCAGATCCTGTTGGAAAAATGATGCCAATAAGACTTGCTGGGGAGAAACCAAGATGGCGGCATAGGTGAAACACCTAACCTGCAGCCGGGCACAACAATTTCAAAGGCACAACTAGAGGTCAGAACGGACATCGTCCAGAACCACAGGAGAGCTGTAGGACTGAAATGCCCACAGCTGGGGGGAAGGAGAAGGCCACGGGGACAATAGGGGGAGCCGTAAAAGCCTGAGGTATGGAGAAACTGGCGGAGACACCAGCACGCGCGCCTGCGGGGAGGATGGAGCCGGAGAGGAGGGGGCGGCTGACGGCCTGGCAGGCGTTCACTGGCAGGAAGGAGATAAAGGCTCCGGAGTGTGCTAAGCGCCGGCTCCGACTGCACTGAGCGCCAGTTCCGGGCGAAACCCTGGGAAGCCAGGCGCAGGCTGGGGGAATGAATCTGGGCTGTGGGGCGCAGGCACAGAGGAGCGGGGGAAGGCAGAGCTCCAGAGGCGCGCACGGGAAGGGGCGCAAAGGACGGACTGTTGCCTGCGCCACTGAACTGCCCTAGCGGGAAGGAGACATAAGCTCAGGACCGTGCTGAATCCCAGTTCCGACTGCACTGAACCCCAGTTCCAGGCGAAACCCTGGGAAGCCAGGCGCACGCTGGGGGAATGAATTTGGGCTGTGGTGGCGGAGGCACAGAGAAGCGGCGGCTCCAGACGCGTGCACTGGAAGGTGCGCAGAGGACGGACTTTTGCCTGCGCCACTGGGTGGCCCTGCTGGGAAGGAGACAGGGACGCCAGACTGCGCTGAGACCCAGTTCCAACTACACTGAAACCCAGTTCCAGGCGAGAATCTGGGAGTCCAGATTCATTAGGGGAGGGACTGGACTGTTTGGCAGTGGGCGAAACTCCAGGGCGCGTTTCTCTCAGAGGTGTTTGCAAGGAATACAGAGGGACACAGACGCAGGAGCCTCATAGGGCGGGGCTGACAGGAAGCCAAGGTTGTAGGCTCCACCCTGTAGCTCCGCCCCAGCCAAGCTGAGCAGAAGCTTTTTCCTGCTGAGTGCCTCAGGTAGTGGCTGACCCACACTACATTGGAGACCCAGAAACGAGGGCATCTAGTGGTTGGTGTGAGATGACACCAAATTTCAATCACTTGCATAAGGGAGGCATTCTAGAGGCAGACTCAGTGAGCGCCAAGGCATTGCTGCATCAAGACCCGGCCCACAAACATGTCTCCTGCACAGCAACTCTTCCTATATAGACAAAGAGGGTCCTCACGGCCAATTGGCCTGGAGGACAATTCCTCCCAGTGACACCAACAACAATCAAGACTTAACTGTACAAAGGAGGACCAAGATGGAGACATAGGGCGGCAGCCTGATCGTTGCCTACCACAACAATATTGAGACTACGACGGGAGAGCAGAGCAGACACCAGCCAGAACCACCGGGGGGCTGGCTGAGCAGATGCTCTACAACTAGAATAAAAGAGAGGGGTACGCAGGATGATGCTGATGCCGGTGACCCAAAGTCCACACTTTAAGAACTATGGCTCAGGCGACACAATGGCAGCCTGGAACGTGCTTGGCGCAGTTCCCCCGGCGGTCTCCGGCTGAGGGGACGGCTCCACTCGCTGCCAAGCATGGACAGACGAGCCCCTGGGAGACATGGGGTGGGAGACTCCGTGCTTGCTGACCTCCGAGTCCTTCAAGAATCTCAATGCCCCGAAGTGGCCAGGTGCGCACGCTCAGCGACCGGCCACCATTGCAGACCCAAGGGCCGACGCAGCGACACCGGACCAGCCCACCGCCGTGCACCGGGCACACTGGAGCCTTGCCGAGCCCGCCGCCCAACGAGTTCTGCGGCAGCCGCCCTGGAGCTCTGAGAAAATGACCGAAGGAATTGCTGAGAGGGAATTGACCAACAGGAATTGGGATCAAGAAGACGAAACCCCGCTGAGACCCGAGTCCAGGCGAGCCTGCGAGCCTCTGGGCTCAGATGTGGTCACACGCCTCTGGGTCTAGGTGAGGCCTCACGCCCCTGGGTCCAGGTGAAGCTGGATTCCGGGTTCGGGTGAGGCCATGTGCCCCTGGGTCCGGGCGAATCTGAACCCTGGGTCCGGGTGAGGCCGTGGGCCCCTGGATCCGGGTAAGGCTGGGTCCCGAGTCCGGGTGAGGCCGTGCGCCCCTGGATCCGGGTGAGACCACGCGACCAGGGGTCTGAGAGAGGTAACGCGCCCCTGGGTCCGGGTGACTTTGTGCACATAGGTCCAGGTGAGGCCACGTGCCCCTGGGTCTGAGAGAGGCCACGCACCCCTAGGTCCGGGCGAGACCGTGTGTCCCTGGATCCGGGTGAGGCCTCGTGCGCCTAGGCCCGGGTGAGGCCACGTGCCCCTGGGTCTGGGGGAGGCCAGGCGTCCCTGGGTCCGGGTGAGACCGTGTGTCCCTGGATCCGGGTGAGGCCTCGTGCGCCTAGGCCCGGGTGAGGCCACGTGCCCCTGGGTCTGGGAGAGGCCAAGTGTCCCTGGGTCCGGGTGAGACCATGTGTCCCTGGCTCTGAGAGAGGCCACGCACCCCTGGGTCCGGGCGAGACCATGTGTCCCTGGATCCGGGTGAGGCCTCGTGCACCTAGGCCCGGGTGAGGCCACGTGCCCCTGGGTCTGGGAGAGGACAAGCGTCCCTGGGTCCGGGTGAGACCATGTGTCCCTGGATCCGGGGGAGGCCTCGTGCACCTAGGCCCGGGTGAGGCCACGAGCCCCTGGTCTGGGGGAGGCCAAGCGCGCCTGGGTCCGGGTGAGACCATGTGTCCCTGGATCCGGGTGAGGCCTCGTGCACCTAGGTCCAGCCACGTGCCCCTGGGTCTGAGAGAGGCCACGCACCCCTGGGTCCGGGCGAGACCATGTGTCCCTGGATCCGGGTGAGGCCTCGTACACCTAGGCCCGGGTGAGGCCATGTGCCCCTGGGTCTGGGAGAGGCCAAGTGTCCCTGGGTCCGGGTGAGACCATGTGTCCCTGGATCTGGGTGAGGCCTAGTGCACCTAGGTCCGGGTGAGGCCACGTGCCCCTGGGTCTGGGAGAGGCCAAGCGTCCCTAGGTCCGGGTGAGACCATGTGTCCCTGGATCCGGGTGAGGCCTCGTGCACCGAGGCCCGGGTGAGGCCACGTGCCCCTGGGTCTGGGAGAGGCCAAGTGTCCCTGGGTCCGGGTGAGACCATGTGTCCCTAGATCCGGGTGAGGCCACGTGCCCCTTAGTCCGGGTGAAGCCGTGCCCCTGGGTCCGGCCGAGACCAAACCAGAGGGAGTCGGACCTCCGTTACCACCATTTGTCCACCATCCAGAGCTGAGGGGTCAGTGCTGACATGTACACATAAGGAACTGCTGGACATTGAAATTGGGTCTCAAAAGAACTGTTGGTCCAGAAAGAAACTCACTACAGACTGATTCATTTGCCTGTCAGCATAACTATTATTGCTTGTCTCACATTCAGTTCTCATAAGTATATATCTAGTGACATATGATCTCGCTCATCTAGGGGAAATGATGAACAACATAGACTGAGGAACAAGAACAGAACCAGAAGCAAGGAGGCATCGATCGGACTATCGGGCCTCAGAGGGAGGATAGGGAAGGGTGGGGGGAGGGGGAGAGTTCAACCAAAGGACTTGTATGCATGCATATGATCCTATCCAACGGTTAAGTTCAACAGGGAGTTGGGGCATGCGTGAGGAGGGGGGGGATGGGAATGGGGGGATGAGGACAAATATGTGACACCTTAATCAATAAAGAAATTTAAAAAGAAAAAGAAAAAAAAAAAAAAAAGACTTGCTGGACACAGGGTTGCCACCAGCCTCCAATTTGAGAAAAATCTCAGTATCTGCCAATCTCAGCAAAGCAAAGCACAATAAAACGAGGTATGCCTGTATAAAGACTGTACTGTATTGAAGCATCTAATATAATAAAAGGTTTGAGCAAAAAAAGTAATATTTAAAAACCAATTAGATACTATTAAATGTGTTCGAATACAACTTATTCACTAAAAATTTATCTTTGTAAGAAAAAAAAAGACATCCTATTTTTCTTATTTAAAACAGCCAAATAAAGCGAGCTGTCCTTTAGAGAAGAGTTATGACTAATAAATGCCAAATAAATGATTAAATTAGAAAATCACCCTTTTACAGCCTCTAGTTAAATGTTGAATAAGGAGAGTAATCAATGGATTTTAAAATTACTAGGTAAAAAGTGGATGGGAACCTTTAAATGGAGGAATCAGGCTGGTACTACTTAAATGCAAGCAGACGGTCTGTGCCTCCTAATGTGATGCATTAGTAAGTACAGAGCACAACCTATGAGAATATGGTGTCATAAATGAATCTGAATCTAATTATTTCTATACTAGAGGCCCAGTGCACAAAATTCGTGCACAGAGGGGGGTTGTCCCTCAGCCCAGCCTGTACCCTCTCCAATCTGGGACCCCTCGAGGGATGTCCGACTGCCCATTTAGGACATCCCTCTCACAATCCAGGACTGCTGGCTCCGAACTGCTTGCCTGCCTGCCTTCCTGATTGCCCCTAACTCGCTTCTGCCTGCCAGCCTGATCACCCCCTAACCACTCTGCTGCCAGCCTGTTTGCCCCCAACTTCCCTCCTCTGCCAGCCTGGTTACCCCTAACTGCCCTCTCCTGCAGGGTTGATCACCTACAACTGCCCTCCCTTGCAGGCCTGGTCCCTCTCAATTGCCCTCCCTTGCAGGCCGGGTGCCTCCCAACTGCCCTCTCCTGTTGGCCATCTTGTGGTGACCATCTTGTGTCCACATGGGGGCAGGATTTTTGACCACATGGGGGTAGCTATATTGTGTGTTGCAGTGATGATCAATCTGCAGATTACTCTTTTATTAGATAGGATAGAGGCCTGGGACAGGGGTGGGGGCCAGCTGGTTTGCCCTGAAGGGTGTCCCTGATCAGGGTGGGGTTCCCTTGGGGTGTGGGGCGGCCTGAGCGAGGGGCCTGTGGTGGTTTGCAGGCCGGCCACGCCCCCTGGTAACCCAAGCTGAGGCCCTGGTATCTGGAATTTATTTTCCTTCTACAATTGAAACTTTGTAGCCTGGAGCAGAGCCAAGCCTGGGGCTCCCTCAGCGGCCGGCAGCCATTTCTGTTGGGGTTATAATTGAAACTTTGTAGCCTTAAGCGGAGGCCTGGGCCTGGCCAGGGTGTGTGGAAAGCTTTGCTTCCCCTATTGCCAGGGGCAACCCTGGCCTGCTCTCTCAAGCTCCATTCTGCCACCATTTCTGTTTGAATTTGTTTACCTTCTATAATTGAAACTTTGTAGCTTGAGTGGAGGCTTAGGCCTGGCAAGGGCAGGCAGAAAGCTTGGCTTCCTCTGTTACCTAGGAAACCTTGCTCTCTGTGGCTGTAGCCATCTTGGTTTGGGTTAATTTGCGTACTCGCTCTGATTGGATGGTGGGTGTGGCTTGTGGGTGTGTCGGAGGTATTGTCAATTTGCATATTTGTCTATTATTAGGTAGGATTACAACCATTTTGTAAGGCATACAGGAGACAGCAGGACGAGGTAAATGATACCACGAGAAAACAATCAGCTAAAGCCTACTGGACATTCTACAGGATAAGAGGCTCAATTTCTCCAACTAAACTATGGCATGGAGGACAAAGAAGGGGATGTTGGAGCATGAAATACACTTAAGGGACATAAAATCCAAAGAAATGTGGAATCCTGCTTGGATTCATATTCAAACCAATAGCTAAAAGACATTTTTGAAATGATTAGAAACATTTCAGCATAAATTGGGTATTAAATAGAATTAGTAAATTATTAATTTTGTTAGCTGTAATAATGCTGGTCATATTATTAAAAGAAATGTCTTTATTCATTTGTGATGCATACTCGTGTATTTTTGGAAGAAATAACACAATGCTTGATATTTGCTTCAATATACTTTTGAAAACAAAGTAATTGTTTCAGAATTGCTGGCATTCATTTTTATCACCACCATACTATTAAAAAATCTGTGTATGCCAAAATTCCCAACTTTCCAGAAAGATTATCATATCTTATTGATGTAATTAAACATTGTTCCTGACATTGCAGATTCCAATATTTATGAAATTTCTCCTGTGCTCAAACCACTGCATTTGTCTATTGAAAAAAATTGACAATCACCTGACTGCAAGAGTTTATGATTTTTCAGTGGCGCTATAACACATAGAGAAATATGCAGCCAATTATCTTTTTTTAAAATATATTTTTATTGATTTTCAGAGAGGAAGAGAGAGAGAAACATCAATGATGAGAGAGAATCATTGATAGGCGGCCAATGTATCTTAACACAAGGTATCGCTCTACAGGAACACTGTAGAATTGCCTTCCCATTTTGAGAGGGTCACTACCTAAAGGCAGTTGAATAAACCTAGATGTGGACTTACACATGTCAACCTACCAAGGACCTTGGGAAGGGGAAGAGAGTTGAGCTCAATTTGCTACTTAAAGCACAAACCACGGTTAGAAACCACGGAAGAGGTCAGCAGCGGATGTTTATGGTGCCATCTCTAAGGTATGTGGGCTGTAGCTGGAGGAGCTATTACAAATGACAGAGCAACTCGTCACAAGCCGCTGCCGGCTGTTTTCAGTGAAGCCCAGGTCGGTCTATCTGCAAACTCTGCCCACAGAGGACATATGGAGCTGCCTTAGGCTCAAGCGGAGCCTGGGAAGTAACAGCATCCGGAAACAGTACGTGCCAGAGGAGCTCAGAGGCTTGTTGGTGTTCCTACAGTCTTTCTAAGTCCTGCTTGCACTAAGCATTAGATTATATTTTATTTACTTATTTAAATATCTGTTCACTCCAAGATGATCTTTGATGCGTGTAATCTCTGAGCAAAAGCTGAAAAACTCACCTCTGCCGGAGCTTCCAGTCACATAAGGGAGGCAGGTTTCACCAAATCATCACATGGATGAATGGGATGAGCTGTGAAAAGGGAAGACGTAAGTTTCTTCAAAGAAGTCCTTTCCTAGGCTGGGGGATTCAGGAAAGGCTTTCCTGGGGAATGACACTCCCGGAGGCTTAAAGTAAGAAAAGTGAATGGGGCAAAGATGGTCGCAGAAACCCCCCAGGCAGAGGGGGCTGCAGAAGTTCAAGTGCTTCTACAGGAGGCCAGATGGGCTGCAGTGCAAGGAACTAAGGGGAGAAGAAGGCTAGATGAAGGTTGAGAATGAGGGGAGCCAAACGTTAAAAAAACTGTTGCCACATCAAGGAATTTGGATTTTATTTTAAGAGCAATTGGAATCCACTGAAAGATACTAGGAAGAGGAGTAACAAGAGTAGATTTACATTTTGAGAAGACCACTCTGGTTCCAGTGTGGAGAAGAGATTGTAAAGAAAGCTGAATAGATAGAAGGGTTGTCAATGGATGTTGCAAATGTCCAAGCAAGAGATTACAGAAAACGAAACAAAGTTGCTGGCAGAGGAGGTGAGGAGAAGGGCAAAGAGACATGTTAAAAAGTTGTGACAGGCCTCGCTCGGTAAGGGATCAGATAGCGGGAAGGGGGAAGGTGAGGTAAGGCAGAGGAAGTTGTCAAGGAAAGCCTAGATATCCTGTTTGCGCAGTTAGATGGGTAGGGACCAACTTGTGGAGATGGGAAACATTAGAAGAAAACTAGATTTGAAGATGTATGGTCTGAGATATGTTGAATATAGGATATTATTTTGAAATGTCAAATGCATATAAAATTATAGAGCTCAACGAAAGGTCTAGGAATTTGAGAGTCATTAGCCAGATGGTAAATGAGGCCAGTGGCATAAATGAGATTTTGTAAGGGAAAAGACTAGAGAGCAGGGCTCTCAATGAGTGAATCAATCCAATAGGGAAGGTTGATTGTATGACTTTAACCAGCCAGATGTCTTCAATTTTTCTGAATTTAAAAACATTTAGATATTGCATGCACTTTCTAGTCCAGTGATTTTTCCTCCTTTTTACAGGGCCTCTTTTCGTATTTGTAATACCCGCTGGCATCGAAGGCATTTGAGTTTTCATAATAAGGCTTAAGAAGGAAAGGGGTGTAGGATAGTCTTGAGCCACTTCATTACACACTGAACATTTGGGTGGAGACAGATGAAATGCTAAGGGTTAGCAGAGAAATCTTTTTAAAAGGTATTGTATCTTTTTTTTAAATTTCTTTATTGATTAAGGTATCACATATTTGTCCTCATCCCCCCATCCCCATCCCACACCCCTCCCCACGCATGCCCCCACACCCCTGTTGCCCTTAACCGCTGGTTAGGCTCATATGCTTGCATACAAGTCCTTTGGTTGATCTCTCCCCTTTACCCCTACCCTCCCCTACCCTCCCCCTGAGGCCCGACAGTCTGATCCATGCCTCCTTGTTTCTGGGTCTGTTCTTGTTCATCAGTCTATGTTGTTCATTATTTCCCCTAGATGAGTGAGATCATGTGCTATTAGAAATACACTTATAAGAACCGAAAATGAGACAAGCAATAATGGTTATGGTGACAGGCAAATGAATCAGTGTGTAGTGAGTTTCTTTCTGGGCCAACAGTTCTTTTGAGACCCAATTTCAATGTCCAACAGTTCCTTATTTGTACAAAGGTATTGTATCTTTGTATAAAATTTTATAAAATTATATGATGAAAATAATATTTGTTTAAAGATATATTTTACAGTATCTGTAAACATGTACTATATTTATGTACTATAAATATTTTACATTTCATATGATTTTTTTCCTGAGGTATAAAGGATATAAAGTATATAATCTAATGGGGAAGCAAACACTTAGATGATGTACAAATTTGTTTTAATTTAAACTGTATCTTACTGTCATTTATTTTCCTAATTAGAATAGTCTAGCCTTTGAGTATAATAGAAATTGTTTCATTAGGCTATCATATGTAATTCTTCATTCCTACATGTTCTAATTTTGAAAACTAGAAAGTCATTATATAATTTCAAGCATCACCATCTATGAAAAGATAATAAGGAATGAAAAATATTGAAAATGTGTGGAAGCACTTGACTGAAAAATGTTTTCATTATCACTGCAGAAAGAGATATTAGGATGACAAAGAATCATCATACACTTGCAACCTTTATAATAAAATTTATAGTGGCATTTGGTATATAGTGGCACATAGTATAATTTATAATGGCTTTCACCACAAATTTATTTTCTCCAGCTTTAGGCAAAGGCATTATGTTGTGGTTAGGGCACTGAATTAATAAGTATTCAAATAAGCTATGTGCTAATAATAACCTTCTTACAGTCTTATGTAATAGTCATCTTTCTCCTTTATTTTTATACTGTAGTTGGTTGAATTGTAAATTAAAAGAAAATTGAATCTGTTCTTCAGAATAATCATTCAGGAGCACGATAATGAAGCAATTAAGAGCATGCACAGTTAGGGTCCAGACTGCCTGGGGTCAGATGCTCAACACAGCCACTTACAACTGCTGACTCTTATATTTTACATCTCAGTTTCCCCATGTATAAAATGAGGTAATAATCATAACTACCTCATGGGGCGGTCATGAGAATCAAATTCAGTACTATAAGCAAAGTGCTTAGAATAATGCCTAGCACATAATAAGCAATCAGTGTTTATGGTTATTAACATTTGTTACTACATATTTAAAATAGAAGCTTCTGTTTTCCGTTAGTAAAATTATAATCAAGATGATACCAACATACATTTGGGAGATGTGAGATGCTATAGATTGAATGTTTATGTCCCCTCAAAATTCATATTTGAAAACCTAATCCCCGATGTGATGGTACTTTGAGGTGGGGCCTATGAGAGGAGATTAGGTCCTGAGGGAGGGGCCCTCCGAAATGGCATTAGTGTCTTCATCAAAGAGGCTGGAGGGAACGGCCTCTCCTCTTCTGCCAAGTGATGACACAGCAAAAATGTACAGAAAGCAGCACCTCACCAGACACTGAATCTGCCTAAGCTTTGATCTTGGATTCCCAGAACTGTGGGAAATAAATCTCTGTTGTTTATTATAAGGTACCTAGACTGTGGTATTTTGTTATTAGCAGCCCCAAAATATCAAGACAGGAGAAAAACACTATCCATATAAGGTCTATTCTACCCATATAAGCTGTAGAAACACCCTATAAAATAAATTTTGGTTTTTTTAAAAATCACGACAGAGTTTAATCTTTTTTTCCCCACTTACTCAACCAATATTATTGAATACCTACTATGTGCTAGGTGAGTATCTACTATGTGCTATGCCTGGGAATACAGATCAAACTCTACCTGTGCTAAGAGAGAGTTTACATTGTAGTGAGGAGACAGACATTAAATAAACTTTTTCTCTCTGTCATAGTGTCACATACAAACACACGCATACACACACACAATTTTTCTCACATTCACACAAAACAATAATTTCATATTTTGAAAAAGTATCATAGGGCATCACATAAGCATACTAGGAAGACTTGATTATGAACAATAAAATGGCAATAAAGCCCTAACCGGTTTGGCTCAGTGGATAGAGCGTTGGTCTGCGGACTCAAGGGACCCAGGTTCGATTCTGGTCAAGGGCATGTACTTTGGTTATGGGCACATCCCCAGTAGGGGGTGTGCAGGAGGCAGCTGATTGATGTTTCTCTCTCATCGATGTTTCTAACTCTCTATCCCTCTCTCTTCCTCTCTGTAAAAAAATCAATAAAATATATTTTTAAAATGGCAATAAATACGTATCTATCAACAACTAAATCTAAAAAAAAAAATAAGCAAAGAAGTAGAACAGAAATAGACTCATAGATGCAAAGAATACATTTTGAAGGTTGCCAGATGGGAGGGGGTGTTTAGGGGAATGGGTGAAAAAGGTGACGGGCTTAAAAGCACAAACTGGTAGTTACCAATAGAATAGTCATGGGGATGTAAAGTACAGCACAGGGAAAATAGTCAATGATATTGTAATAACTAGGTATGATGTCAGATGGGTACTAGATTTATTGGGATGATCACTTAGTAAGTTATATAATGTGTAATCACTGGGTTATACACCTAAACCTAGTATAATATTGTATGTCAACTGTAATTTAAAAATTTCAAATGATTTATATTAAAAATTTAAAAATGAAGTTAAGAATTAAGCCCTAGTTGGTTTGCTCAGTGGTTAGAGCATTAGCCAGCGGACTTCTGGTCAAGGGCACATGCCCAGGTTGCAGGCTCAGTTCCCAGTTGGGGGGCATGCAGGAGGCTGATCAATGATTCTCTCTCATCATTGATGTTTCTATCTCTCCCTCCCTCTCCCTTCCTCTCTGAAATCAATAAAAAATATTTTAATTAATTAATTTTTTAAATAAGAAGAATTAACATAGGGTGAAAATGTTGCTTTGGTCCTCCAATAAGGCACACAAAAAGACAGTCTGTATGCACAGGTTATGTGGTATGTGCGGATGCCCACATATGCACATGTGTATGTGTACACAGCATTCCAAGCTTCTGGTTTCTATAAAAGCCATTTTATTAAATATTAATGGTATTTGGTTTAACTCAGTGTCTGGCCCATAATGCTAGGAACAGGTTTAAAGTCCAACTGCATTTCTTCCACATATACTTTGGAAAAATACATTAATGTTGAGTTAAGGAAAGAAGAAACTGCATGATAGAACATACACGAATACGAAGCTTCTGTCACTACTGGCTTCTCACTTGTATAGCACCAAATGCCACATTTGAAGCAACTGACCAAATTGTGTTTCCTATTCACTTGATTTCTGAGCTTGTTTTTGGAAAATATAACAGCTTTCTCTCATTATCCCTGTACCCTAGTTTATGCCAAACAGCACAAGAAACCCAAGTGGCCCAGGGCTCTCCTTACCACCAGGACTGTCATTTACTCCAGCTTGGGAACCTGGACTGACTTGTTCCATCTGCAGCAAGGCCTCCTGTATCCTCCGCATCCTTGGAAGTCTCCTTCCCCTCTTGCGGTGTCTGGAGCCTGACCCTCCCCCGAGGACACTGGTTCACCTGAACCCTCTCAAATGAACCTGCTTTGTTCTTACATCTCTTATAACCTTAATCCTGAAAATGGGTAGTTCTTACCTTGCCCTTTCATTGCTATTTCCAGACCTTTTCATTTTCTCATCCCTAAAAGCCACAGTTTTTTCCATTTTATCCATTTGAACTCTACCATTAGGGTGACCTATCCTCATTCCTTGACAAACTGCATAATCACTGTTATACCTTCTAGGAATATCCTTATCATATTGCTTGATGATTTTAACATCCTGCAAATGGTCCAGCCATTCGGTGACCTGCACTCTCCCAGTGAACTTGACATTCGATTTCTCACACATGATCACAATCTAGACTTTATTATTACCAATAAATATAACCTCTATATCTTAATTTTTACCATCCTACTCTCTGGCCACTAGTGCCTTGTTTTTATAGTTTCAATATCCCCAATCGAACAATTATTTTAACTGTGGTTTCCCTGCTACCTAGTAAACAATTTTATACTATTGCTTCTCTCCTCAACCTTCAAAACCTCCTTCCCATCATTCTCATTCTCACTATTGACATTGATTCCAATTTCACAGAGGAAAAATAAACAGAATCAGTTAAAAGATCTTCACTGGCACCCACCACCACCTCTACTCACCAATCTGCACCTGTGTTTCTAAACCCTGACTACCTCCTGACATTAAGGAAGGAATTGGCTGTGCTTGCTACCTCTATGTCAGCATTCCTACTCCTGCGCATACATACCATCTCTTCCCCATTGCTCAAGAACACCACTCTTGCAATTGTCCTTTCTCTTTTCCTTCTCTCTTTCTTCTCTACCTTCCATTTATTTCTCTCTACTGGATCATTATCATCAACAAATAAAGATGTTGGAATTAACATTGTCATTGAAGATAAGGAATTATACAAATGGTACAAAATTTATACCAGTTAGCAATAACAGAACTATTTGGAGACTAGCTTGAATGTAGAGAAGGTTTATTGCATGCACTAGGCATTCGAGAAGTGCCTGTTTTTAGTGATGGGCATTGTAGTGACACCTACTGAGTGTCCCGGGGACCTGTGAACACATCTCTGCAGACTTTAACAGCCAAATCAAAAGTTGAGACTAATCAGTTAAAAGACTGCTTTCATACATTGTCAACATGCAATATGTTTGGAAATAACCCAGAAAGAAAACAGAGAAATCACTTTGCTGCTAGCTAGCTGGCATCTTGTAGAGCTAAGCTCGTAAGTGGTCTTCTAGGAAAGGGAGAAGAAAAGGAAAGACCTCCAGGTCCTACAGTCAAGATTCTTCTTTCTGGAACAAGACCAAGTGCCCATTTGGACCTATCCCATGAAGTCTCTTAAATATTTCCCTGACCTCTTAGAGGTCAGGCCTTTATTAATTCAGAAGAAAAACAAGCTAGAAAGGTCTTGAAAATCCAAGGTTAGAGAGGGAAAAGTGAATGTAAAGATATAAGGAAGTTCTGCTTAGAGGCTGCCAGGTATTTTAGCTTTCCTTATTGTTAATGTGATCACCATCCAAGTCCTATTAAGAAATGGTAGTTATTCCTCCAAACAAGACCTTGTTATATAATTAACAACCCCAGAACTTAGTGCCTTAAAACAACAATCATTTATTTGCTCAACATTCCATGGGTAGGCAATTTGGATTGGGCTCTGCATGGAAAGTTTGTCCTTGCTGAGCCCATTCTTGTATTTGGGCCTTGAACTCAAACAGCGGGTTGGCTGGGAAAGCTGAAACTGTTATTTACATGGGCTTTTTTTCTCACTCTTGATCTCACGCCTGCAGTTATCCAAGAAAGCAAGAGTGGAAGCCACAAGCTCTCACATATTATTTCTGCAACATTCTACTGGACAAAGCAAGAAAAGAGTGAAAAAATAGTCTCCACCTCTTGAGTTGAAGCATGCAGAGAATGTATTCCTGTATTCAAATCTGCCACGTACCTATAAAATGAAACTGGGCCCTTTAAATCAGAATTAAAGTGTATTGATAAAATCTTCAAGTATTTTGTTTGTAGGTCTTCAGCAACTGAGATATCTGGCATTTGATATACTCTTATTTTTTGAATTTGTATCTATAATAATAAAAGCATAATATGCTAATTAGACCGGACAAATGACCTTCCAGATGTCCTTCTGGACGAAGCCACAGCAACAGGGGCCGAGGCAGAGGCAGTTAAGGGCAATCAGGCAAGCAGGCGAGTGGTTAGGGATGATCAGGCAGGCAGGCAGGCAGAGTGGTTAGGGGCTATCAGGCAGGCAGGCAGGCCAGCGATTAGGAGCCAATGGTCCCGGATTGTGAGAGGGATGTTCCCCGAGGGGTCCTGGATTACAAGAGGGTGCAGGCCGGGCTGAGGGACACCCCCACTCCTGCACAAATTTTGTGCACCGGGCCTCTAGTTGATATATAATTAATATACCATAGAATTCACTTTAAGGTATGCAATTCAGTAATTATTAATATATTCATGGAATTGTGCAACCATTACTGCCATCCAATTCCAGATTTGTATCAGCCCACAAAGAAAGCTTGTCACTCCACCTTCTCCCTTCCCACAGCCCCTGGCAACCAGTAATCTATTTTTTGTCCTATGAATTTCCTTTCCCTGGATATTTTATATCAGTTATATCGCACAATATGTGACCTTTTGTGTCTGGCTTACTACATATATTTTCAAAGTTCATTCACATTGTAGGATATCTCAGTATTTTATTCCCTTCTATGGCTAAATAATATTCTGTTGAATGAATATACCTCATTTTGTTTTTCCATTCATCAACTAAGGGACATTTGAGTTGTTTCCTCTTTGGAATTATTATTAATATGCTGTTATAGACATTTGTGTACACAATTTCAATGTTCCTGGGTATACATTGGAAGTGGAGTCTTTTTTTTTTTTTCCTCTTTTTTTCTTATAAATTTTTCTTTAAATTTTTTAAAATTTTATTTTATTGTTTAAAGTATTACATATAGTAGTACATATATCTCCTTTTTCTTTAAAATTTTAAATTTTTTTCTTTAATTTTTTGATTAAGGTATTACATATGTGTCCTTATCCCCTCATTGCCCCCTACCCTACCCCCTCACTCATGCCCTCACCCCCCTGGTGTCTGTGTCCATTGGTTAGACTTATATGCATGTATACCAGTTCTTGTCCTAATGTACTGTTATAATGATGCTTGATTGAGGCATACGAATGTGTTATACATTCTCATAGATACAGTGGTGGGAATAAAAGTCAATTTTGATACATGATTCTGGTAGGGCAGGCCACATGGAAAGACTTGTGGGCCCTGATTCCAGCAAGTTCAAATTAATTACCGTGGTGCAAATTAGTTAAAACAATTCTCCAGAGGTAGCAGCCAGAGGGCAGTGATCCTATTCCAATGACACCCAGCTCTCTGCAGACCCTGCCACCCACATACATATATTTCATAGTCAACAAGGTATTTCCCTCACTGTTCTTTGATGTTATCAATATTCCTCATCAAGTGAGGTCATTGACATTCCCTATTGTTTGAAGATACACCCTTTGCTTAACTATTGACCTCTAATGCCAGGTCTTCTTATTTCTCTTATCATTGACAGATCAAGGTACTTGATAACATTACTGCAGAAGCATGATCTACTGAGCAGTAGCCACAGCACAGGCATCACCTGTGAGCTTCTTAAAAATGCAGAATATCAGGCCCCACGTAGATCTACTTAACATAAAAAACTGCATTTGAACAAGATCCCCATGAGTTTGCATGCACATTAAAGTTTGAGAGGCAGTGCAATATAGCAATCAATTCATTGAGCTCCTACAGAACTTAAAGCTGGAGGTTTAATCTTCTAATCAAAGTTTTTCTGTGAGATTACAGACAGTAAATAATATTACCAATAATAAAGAGAAAAATTACTGAATGTCAACTATGATTCAGGCCCTACGCCAAGTGCTTTCCAGACATTTTCTCATTCCATCCTTACGGCAGTCAACTACTTTTATATTTTATAGATAGCAAAATCATGGCTCAGAGTGCTCAAGCACTTTGCCAAAAGTCACAGCTTTTTAAAAAAGATTTTCATTGTTTTTTTTTTTTTTTTAGAGAGAAAGGAAGTGAGAGGAAGAGAAACATCCAGGTGAGAACACAACATCACATCTACTGGCTGCCCCCTGCATGCCCCCTACCAAGGATCAAGCCCGCAACCCAGGTATGTGCCCTGATCTGAATTGAACCAACAACCTTTTGGTGCATGGGACCATGCCCAACCAACTGAGCCTACTGGCCAGGGCCAAAAGTCACAGCTTTTAAGAGAAAGAGTCAAACTCCAGTTTGCCTCATTCTAGAGCTCAATATCCCCACCATTAACTTACCTTGTCCAGTAATTTCTGCAAATAGAATTCCCACAATCTAATTCATAAAAAAAAGAAAAGAAAAAGAAACAAGATATCATATATAATAAAAGCCTAATATGCAAACTGTCCCCTCGACTGGGAGTTCGACCGCTCACTATGATGTGCGCTGACCACCAGGGGGTGGTGCAGAACATGGCAGGCATCGGTGACGTGGTGCTGGCAGCAGGCTGCTGGCCCCGATGGGCTCTGATGAGAGCGGGACGGCGGCGGGATGGTGGAGCTGGTGAGTGGGTGGCGCCAGGCTAAGGTGGGTGCGAGCAGGGCCCAATTGCTCTGCCAATCACCCCACAGATGGTGACCAGCAGCGGCAGCAGGGGCCAGGGCCGCCGCCTGGCTCCCAGGCACTGAGGGAGCCGGGCGGAGGCCTGATGACTCAGGCAGAGGGGGGCGCATGGAGGCCCAGAGCCCCAGGTGCCGCTCAGGGCCCAGAGGTCAGCTGGGACCTGCCCTTCCATGCCAGATGCTCGCACTTCGATCGCTGGCCAGACCTAGGGACAGCACCCGTGCACGAACTTCATGCACCGGGCCTCTAGTGTTTTGTATAATTTCTAAACTTCCTTAACTAGTGACATGTTTTTTACCCCTTCAGGAGGATGAAAGCTCCATGAGGGCAGGAAGTTGCAATTGTCACTGCTGTATCTCCAGCCTATAGACTAGCACCCAACATGTGTGAAGCCCTCAGTAAATTTGCTGCACGAGCAAACTAATTTATGCATCCAAACCCTACCTATGATTTATTAAAATGAAAAAAAATTCATCTTTACTGATTTCCCATTTCTCAGCCTTGGACTTTGCTTATGATATGAAAGCTAATGGCTGGTTTGTTGTGGCATTGATGCATTTATCTTCAATGAAAACAGAAGTAGTATGGTGTTATGCATCCGCAGTAACTCCTCACAATGACATCTTATCACAGAGCATTTTGACATAGAACAACCTTGAAGGAGCTGTATTTGTGGCTAAAAATGTATTGTGTCAATTGTTGTTTTATTAGAAAACATCAATGCAGAAGTATTAGTGTGGGCCTGCCACATTGGTGCATTTTGCAAGAACTGAAAATGTACAGCATGATGGGGGCACAACACACACAGGGAGAAGTTACAATGTATTACCCAAGGGATGAATAGTGCAGGAAACTCCTGAAACCAAAGGTTTTACTTCATCCATCTTCCACATGATTTTTCTTTTTGTAACAGTGGAACCACTTGCTATTCACCTCCATCCCATTAGGCAACCAAATGACATGCCAAGCTAGCATTATAAATCGAATCCTGAGAGCCAGGCCACAGCCAAAAGAAAACAAGAGAATACATTCATTTGCATAATCTCATCTTTTAGAGTAGAAATTGTCTTTTCCATGTATATGTACAGAAACTCTCAGAATTAGAGAGAGGTAGGAAAGAATGAACATATTCAAAAATACTTAAGAAAACACAGATGAACTTCAGTATTTTTAATATAATAAAGGATATAAATCTACATGAAACATGCTGGAAATTACATTGTGGTTATTGAGGCAATATACACACTGATGTATTGACAAGACTACTTTGCATCTAATTCTAATATCAAACTTGATCTGCACACAAGTCTAATGGGCATCAGTGAGACTATTCTACTTGGCCATGGATGGACACTGGCTAAGGAAGTAATGAGATGAGGGTGAACACATAACCTTGTTTGACACCTGACAAGAAGGGCACACCTGCACAGCCAAAGGGTAGCAGTTCTAATTAATCCTTTCATGAAATTTTACAAACTTGCCTCCAAAACTTCAAAAGTAATGTATTCTTGTATTTCAGTAAGAAGATTCATTTTCAGGACCAGTTACAAAATTTGGGATCCATTGCAAAATGAAAATGTAGGCTTTCCTGTTCAAAAAAGCAAGGGGTGAGGGGAGAAATGCTGTTTAAAGAATGAAAATGTAAAGCTTTTTCCTTTCTTCAGCAGTGCCTCTCCAGTTTGTCATGATGTTGTTATATTTGCTACTTAATTCCATTCTAAGTAAAAAATATTAAGATTTTAAATTATTAGCATGCATTTTGCCATTCATCTTCATTACATGACTAGAGGCCTGGTGCACGAAACTCGTGCACTTGGGGGGGGGGGGGCAGGTATCCCTCAGCCTGGATTGCAAGAAGGTGCAGGCCAGGCCAAGGGACTCCCCTGGTGAACAATTGGGGCCGGGGTGGTGGGACACAGGAGGTTGGCCAGTTGGGGAGGGACCACAGAAGGGCTCCAGGGCATGTCTGGCCCATCTCACTCAGTCCCGATTGGCCAGACCCCAGCAGCAAGCTAACCTACCAGTTGGAGCGTCAATGCACATCATAGCAACTGGTCGACCGGTCAACTGTCTGCCCCCTGGTGTTCAGTGCATGTCATAGCGAGAGGTTGCACGCTTTTAGCATATCATTAGCATATTACGCTTTGATTGGTTGAGTGGCTGACTGGATGACTGGACACTTAGTATATTATTAGGCTTTTATTATATAGGATGAAATGCCAGTTCAAAATGCAATTAGCGGAACATTTGTATTAGGAATCACCAAAATTAAGGCTAATTTTGTGGCTTATCCCTTGAGAGTGACTAAAGCCGACTGGCCAAAAGAGATAAACTCAAGTCAGATTTAGAAAGAATGTCAACTTGTACTTTGTACACTTGCCGGACAAGTGTAGACCCTCCCAGCTGCAAGGGGCTCAGCTGATATCCCAGGGCTAACATGTGCTGGGACCTGACCACAGCTGGGCTCCGTTTCCTGCCAGCCAGACTGATGTGCCTTGCCTGAGCAGGGAAGCTGAGCCAGGCATATTCTCTCCCCAGGGTCTGCTGCTCCAACCCAGTCCAGCCAAGGCCATTGCAGCCCGATGCTGAGGCCCTAAGTCCTGGATCAGGGGTGGGTGAGAGGCTGCTGTGGTGCTGCCAGGCCAGGGTGGGGATGGCTGCCAACATCTCTCCCCTCCCCAGATGTGAGGGCATGACCCCGACCCTTGTGACACTCACACCCAGGCCCTCTACGGGGGCATGGGGACAGAGGTGTAATGGTGGGGGTGAAGAAGGGGAAGCCAGGAGGTGGGGAAGTCCACAACCTAGAACCCATCCCTGGGCCTTAAGCACTGCACAGACACAGCTCTGCTTACTAACACGTCCTTTTTGTTGAGGCAGCCTGGGCAGGGACTGCTGGTGGCCCTCCTATATCTGTTCTCCGCTTCTACAGTATTGGAGCCATCGACTTTCAGCTGGGCACAGGACACCTGGTATAAAGCAGGCATTTGCCAGTCAGCCTTGCAGCTAAGTATGCAATGTGATGAAGTCATGGCTAATGATGTGTAAATGGGATCGACATCTGTGCCCACCTCCTTTGCCTCACTTTTCTGCTGCTGCAAGAACACAGATCTGCTATCTGGAGCTCCAGATGTCAGCCTGAACCTCAAGAACAAGGGCCCTGCTCCAGGGATGACTGAGCAGGGAGGGCAAAGAAGCTGACTTCCTCAGGATTTCAAGGCACAGGGCCACCTCACCAGCGTGGACTGCCCACCACCAATCCTAAGGGACAGAAATACACACATCCAGCTTGTTTAAGGCTTTCTTTTCTCACAGCCAAATGACAGGGTGGGGCAAAAGTAGGTTTATAGTTGTTCATATGGAAAATAATACAATAATTAATGCATAATAAAACAAGAATTAACTGTTTCACAGACTCGCAATTGCCCCGCCCTGTGTAATGTTAACCATTGCCTAAAAATAGAATCCAGTTTTTATGCTACTACACTCACCACTGAACGTTGCCGGGAGGACAAGTTATCCAACCTCAAGTCCTCTTGCCCTTTCTTTACCCCGCCTCACCAATATTTGCCCTGAAGCTATTTGAGAAGGATATTGCTCATGTGTTTGTTTGTTTTTTACATTTTGTCATCGTTTTATTTTACCTTAACTCAAAATATTTGTAATTGATCTTACTAATTTGAGATTCTATTCCTTTCCTGAAAAGCGATAGCAGTTGGCTGACCATTTAAAAGGAACTACATTCTTCACTCTGGTATAATATCTACCATTATAAAGGAATTAAATTCTCAGACATAAAGCTTCATTCTTGTATCCTAGCAGAAATTGTTTGGGAAAGTTTCCAAGTCAATTCTAAATATAAATATTGAGAAGCCTCACCTGAGTCATGGGTTGCTGTCTAATTTGTTCAAGAGTTTCCATCAATTTCCCTCGCTCAAGTTATTTCTTAAGTGAGATTTTAGGAAACAAATTAGAGTGATTCTGCACCCTGGATGTTAAAAAGAAACAGAACTACCATGCTGACACGTATTTAAGTGAATAAAAATGTTAACGTCCTGATTTAAGTAAAGCCAATAAAGGTTTTGTGCAACGTTTATATTATGTCCAACCTGTTAAGAATGGTTGTAAATGGTGTAAGTGCCCACAGACATATGAATTGTTAGCAAGGGGAAGGGATAGAAAAGGAATGGGTGAGTGAGATGGCCACTAACTAGAACTATCTTTCCCTGGATAGGAGATTTAAGGAAATCTTTAATGATAATCTGCAGCGTTTTTATTAACTCATGCACCTACCCTGTCTTCAGTGTATATTTCTTATATCTTACTGTGCCAAACTGACTTCTTTAGATTTATGACCCAGAAATCATACATTTCTGTATTTACTTTTCCCGTTTTTCTCTCTTGTGCTTATGATCGATAACCAGGCAGAGGAAGAGAGAATTCTGAATATTGATGTGAAGCACACGCAAGGACCCTGCTGTGCGCTATTAGCCCAGCAGATGACGGGTGCTCCCATTTGGGAGCTAAAGGGATGGGAAGAGCACCACACCAGCCCTGTGTAAAGGCACATGAAAAGCACCTGTTTGCCTGCTTCATTAAACTCCCCCTAATGAACACCCCCAGGGAGCAGAACCGGGGCACTTCTTTCCTTGCCTGCTATAAATAGGGAAAGGTATTTAAAAGTTCTCATTTTCTCTGTGACAATTTGCAGGCGTGTAAAACTCTTCAGGAATATCAATGAGCCAGCACTTGCATGGATTCATGACGATAACAGACAGAAGGAAGACGGCTCCTTGTTCTGTACTGGAAATTTCGTTCTGCGGGATCAGAGCCACAGACATTGTAAGCTTTCTCTACCCAACTCCTGCTCAACAACTCCATCAAAAGCGAAGAAAACAAAACAAAAAATCCTTGGCTCAGCCACGACCTCCTTGGAGGAACTTTCCTAAGTGTTCTACCTCCCTCACACACATAAACATAAACTCCATTAGGATTGCAGAATGTGTATGTTTTTTAATTAAAGCACTTATCACCCTGTAATATCATCATTGATTTACTGTTCGCTTCTCTCAGGCAAAGACAGTGTCTTATTCGACACTGAGTCTCCAGCCCCCAAAATGAGCCTGCCACGGTGCATACCCTCTCTATTAACCACAAGATTCATTATCATCTCTGTGACATTGTGTTTAACCTCTCTGGCCAGGCCATCTTAGTCTCTTTTCTCCATTCTTAACTGTGTTCTTAAATGTGGGTACTGCCACCTTCACCCCTCTCTTTTTTTCACTGGACACATTTCTGGGTGACCTCATCGACAGACTTGTTTTAAAGCAGTGGCTTCCAAATTGCAGTTTGCCCAGCAATCAATGGAGTGGGGAAATAAAATATCAGAACTTTCTGTGGATATTTTGCAATCTCAGATTTTTAAAAATTTCTATTTATAATGCATATTGCATGCAAAATTCAAAATTGTATTGGTATGTAAATCATTATAAATGCTCAAAACTTTATTTGGTATGTATTTTTATTGATGGGGTATAAAATATGAAAAATAAAAAAATATATATTTGACTGCCTGCCCAAGCACTGGGGTAAGAGTCATAATCTTTCTCACCAAATCTGTTCCTCCGGATGCATTCCATAACTTAGTAAACGGCACCAGAATTCACCAGCCACCTGAGACGGAGGATAAACTTTCCCCCACAATCACCCACTTACCAGAGAATCTCTGCTACAAACGGACCCAAATGCTTTTGTCCTAAAAACTGGTCCCTCCTGCCCATTTTGACAGCTATAGTCTCATTTCAGATTCTTACTTGGTGGCTGGACTGTGTTAAACAGGTTTACCTCTGCCAGAGTGCTGTTTAGACAAACCAAAGCTTCCAGTTATTCCCCAGAGCTTCCAAGGCAGAACTCAATGTTGATGTGCATGTCTGGCAGGCCCTGCTGCCTCATCTCTCCCTCTCACGAACCCAGGGAGAACCTCCTGTGGTTCCTTGAGCACAGGAAGGCAGTGCCCACCTCTGGGCATCCTGGCTCGCTGACTTCTCTTACTCGATTGTCCTGTCCCCTATTTTGCCTACTAAATCCTACTCATCCTTTGAAAAGAAGCTCAGTGTTTACCTCCAATGTTATATGTCAATTATATATCAACGAGAGGCCCAGTGCATGAAATTCATGCACTTGAGGGGGGGGTGGTGTCCCTCAGCCTGGATTACAAGAGGTGCAGGCCAGGCTGAGGGACCCCACTTGTGCACAGTTGGGGCCAGGGAGGGATGCAGGAGGTTGGCCAGCAGGGGAGGGACCGCGGGAGGGCTCCAGGGCGTGTTCAGCCCATCTTACTCAGTCCTGATCGGCTGGACCCCAGTAGCAAGCTAACCTTCTGGTTGGAGCATCTGCCCCCTGGTGGTCAGTGCATGTCATAGCAACTGGTTGACAGGTCGACTGTCTGTTCCCTGGTGGTCAGTGCACATCATAGCAAGTGGTTGAGCAGCCTTAGCATATCATTAGCATATTACACTTTGATTAGTTGAATGGCCAACTGGGTATATAGGATAATGATGGAAGGAAATAAAGGAGTTTGTGCAGTGATTTTCCAGACAGATATATTTAGCTTTCAACTAAATGCATAAAACACTGGATGCAAAATTCTGTCAGTCTTGATTATAGTACTTCATATATATATATATATATATATATGTATGTATTCATAAATTATTTAATTATGTATAATGTCTTTTATCTTTTAATATTTTACATGCTTTTATAACTGTGTCTTACATAATTTTATTATTATATGTGATATATTTGGACTAAAAACCTTTAGCACGCTATTTAAAATTGCTGACTTACATACCTGTGTATCTTCCCACCAAAGGGTAAGTACCCTGAGAGTAGAGATCATCACTTATTTGATAATGTAAAGGTCTATACTATTATTCCATGTATATTAATTGAATAAATACATAGCAAACTAAAATGGATTATCATAGTCAAAAACAAAAATGGGTGGCAAATATCTGTTTTGCTTAGTTTAAAATTGATATAATTTATTACCTTGGGTTATATAAATGTTGTGATAAGAAACTTGAATTTTATGCTATAATGTTTCCATTAAGAAAATGTAATGGTATTTGTCACCTATTTTATAGTATTCCTGCATAAATTAGTCTGTTTTTAAAAAAGTGCAGCTCCTTCATAAGCAGCACTGTACACTGAGGTGCCTACAACATATATCAAATATAAGTCCCCTTTCTATGGTGGTTTTAGGTATATTTCCTAAACATCACTGTCCTTCTTTAATTGAAGATAAACACATTCAAAAGTATAAACAGATTATATTTATATCTGTTGTGCAACAAAAGTTTTTGAAGCTATAATGTATGTTATAAAATTCTGCTAATAGAGTGTAAAAGCAATCTCTATTTAATTATTTCAATGAACTCATGTTTATCAACAAAATAACCTATTTGTGATTTACTTAAGATCTCACGGTCTCTTCTGTTCATACACTTTTGTCTATGACCAGAAAATTATTCAAATTTAATGATATTCTAGTAATCCCCATTAATATAGTAATGTTGCACTAAAAGGGTTCTCCAACTATTTTTGTAAATTATCAAAATAGAAGAGAAAATCTATTTAATATAAGTATTTAATAAAAATATTAAATTAGTAGGTAACAGTACCATGAAAATGGGGGATGCAACTATGCCAATTTTTCAGTGTTTACTTTCATTGCTCACCCATCAAGATGAAACCCATGCCTGGAACCACTAATGAGTTCTTCTCTCACCAGAAAAAAAGAAAGAAATGAAGGATTCCCTAGGACAGACTGAGTTCATACTTCTTTAGGCCACATTTTTAAATAAGTCTCTAAATTATCAATTAAGCTAATAACTCATGAAGTTTTGAGTGCCCAAACTAAGTTTGCAAAAAAAAAAAAAAAATTCTGTTCTTTATTCATCAGAAAATTTTGGACAATTACAAACTTCAACGGACTCTCCTGAGGTCACTAAATTTAGCTGCTAATTTTGCCAACAAATGAGCATCTCAACTAGCCTGAATTGCTTAGTGTCTGTCTCATTTTATTATCTCTGGAGAAAAATATGCAACAACTATCCATTCCTTTAGGTGTCTTACTGCCTGAAATAAGTCATTATACCTATCAAGATAATTAAAATAAATAATGGCTCAAATATGTTGTTATATCTTTTTAAGTGAGCAAATATTGTTTTCTAATAAGACATGTGGGTGTCCAGCTCATATCATCATATGTTTAGTCATTTAATTTAGGATCTGCTGCTTTTGCAGCCAGCGCTACAGGGGGAGAAGGGGGGAGAGATTAAAATGGACCACATCTGCAGTTAGTAATAACCAATAAAAGTGGTCATGCTCTAAAAAATTCAGGCCACATTATGTGATGCTGGGATGCTGGCCATCGTTTGTGACAGATCCAGAATACTCTTGGTATTCTAGATTCAACTAAGAAATAACACTAAACTTGAAGTGCTAAAATAAACCCAGAGCAATACAATGTAATAGATCCTGACAGTGTCTCATCATTCTATTTTCTAACTCTCATAAGTTTAGCTTCTGACAGTGGCATTCTATTTGTAATACAAGACAGGAGAAAAAAATGTTTTACAATTTTTGTCACAGGAAATGTTTCCCATTCAAGCCCATTGCTGAATAGTTTATATCAAGAACAATCTGGCAATATAATGGCTTGATTTGTCAGTCAATTGAAAAAATTTTATGTGTATAAACCCTACATACATAGATAGGGTACCTGTGAAAAGCCAGACAACAAACTTATGAAACTGCAATAAAGCAACACTTCTGGCCAGCAGGTGGCGCAGCAAGCCATCATTGTTAACCAATTGGAGATTTAAGAACTACTTGCACTCTCCTGTTTACTTAACTCTAATTTCCATTTAAAATGTTTCCTATCATGCCAATCAGCAAAGAACTCAAAGGAAATTGTCAAATCTACAGGACTGATCAATTAACTCTGCTAACAATATCAACAGTCAATATTTTATAATAAACATGTTATCTATCCTGTGGATTATCAAGTAAAACCACGTAACCTTGGGAAAATATATATTTGAGAGTTCGTAAGAAGAATCCTATTTGAATGTGAGTGAAAATGTGTGAAGTAACAACATTTTGGTGCCAAGTTAAGCTAAATGGGTCTCTAATGGATATAGGACCCTTGGACTCAACAGGCTGACCCACTAACTCCTGAATATGTGTCTTAGGAAAACTTAGAGATATAACCAATTTGACATGCATAATTAACAGGAATTTAATTAATTTCCACTGGTAGCCCACTGGAGCCCACAAACTGAGTCAACATCCAGCCCAGAGCTCTGTGTCTATGTGAGTGCAAGAACAAGTCCAGACACGCCCCCACCATGTACATACTCAGGGCTGGCCCTTCCAGCTCTGCACTTGTAAGCCACTGACCTGACACTACCATTGGCCTCCACTACGATACACATGCGTAGGGGGACACTGCAGCCAGGGCTTATGCAGACACTGTTGAGCCTGGATCAGTCCCTTCCTTGGGTCACTGGCCTGCACCACGGTACTCACTTGCAGCTAGCCCCTCCAGGTATGCACCAGTGCACCCTAAGCCCAAACTCCTTCCTCACCTCCACTGCCATGCAGCCTTGGTGAGATCCAGCAGTCACATTAGTGCCCGCCAATAGCCAGGGCCTCTGCAACTGCAAGTTGAGTCTGTAGTTGGTTCTCAGCCCCAACCCCCTCCCACAGCTCTCCTGAAGGAGCAGAAGCCAGGGCTCAGACTTTTACCCCTCCCTCAGACTTGCCATTATTAGCAAGAAGTGGCTGATAGGCTGGCCAGACACTATAAGGCAGAACTTTAACAAATGGAACAGAAGTAGAAGAACTATGGAACAGAGAAAAGAATATAAAATGACTATCGCCTTTCAGAGAGATGGGGAAGCTATGGGCAAGATAAAGAAGGAACATGAGATATGTAAACAACCAATTGGTGACAGTGAACTTGGAAACATAGACATCGAAATAAGGAACTCACTGGATGTATTAAAAAGTAAAAATTTAATAGACCTAAAAAATGATTTCATAGGCTGAAAGATGAGAGCAAAAAGCTCTTCAAAAAGAAATGAGCAAAAGATAAAGGGAGGAAAAAATAGATAACATTGATGAGCATCAAATTGAAACGTCACCATTAAGAATTCCAGAGTGAAGAAGGAGAGTAGACTTGAGGTGGTGAACACACTGTACAATAAACAGATGATGTGTTATAGAATTATACACCTGGAACCTATATAATTTTATTAACCTATGTAACCCCAATAAACTCAATAAAAGTATTCCAGAGTGAGAAGAAAGAATAAGCAGGATTATTTGAAGAAATAATGAAAACGAATTCCCCAGAATTAGACACAAATAAAAGACCGCAGCTTGGAAGTAATGCAATGTTATAAATATCCCATAGAAAACTGAACTTGAGGCAAAGCTTACAGGCTAAAGATTTTTTGGAAACTGCAATTCAAAGGTGGCAAGAATGAGTGAAAAGGGAAGTGAAGCAAAAAAAAAAAAAGGGAAAACAAATGTAAGACGATCTGTTTTGAAGTTCACCACAGCTTCACAAAGATAAGTCACAGCTGGGTGCCAGTTACATTCACTGTATTCCAGGCAGCAAGTGTCTCAGAGAAGAAGGTTTATTTGCCAGTTTCTCCCATTTTCTGTCCTTCATTAGTCATGGTTGGCCCCCCAGGGTGTTGGTATAATTATGCCCTCCTCCCTCCCCCTCTCTCCTCCTCCCCCCCCCCCCTCCCCCCGCCCCCCCCCCCCCCCCCCGCTCCAGCCAGGCTAACTCTAGAGCAGCTACATGTCACTCATGCCAATCAGGTCAACCCTGATCAATGAGGCCACAACAGTTAGCATGATCAACCTGGATGGAATTGGAGAACATTATGTTAAGTGAAATAAGCCAGTCAATGAAAGAAAAATACCACATGATCTCACTCATTTATGGATAATAAAGAACATTATAAACTTGAACAAAAAGATAGATACAGAGACAGTAAAGCATCAAACAGACTGTCAAATTACAGGGGGAAGGTTAGGGAGAGTTGGGGAAGATAAGAGATCAATCAAAGGACTTGTATGCATGCATATAAGCATAACCAATGGATGCAAAACTCTGGGGGGTGAGGGCATATATGGGAGTGGGGTTGGGGGGTGGCAATGGTAAGATATGTACACATATAATACCTTAATAAAAAAATTGGGGGAAAAAAAGACTATACAGAAGCCCTGGCCTCAATCCGGAGGCTGAGAGAGCTCTCTGCCTCAGTGCAGTCCAGGATCTTCCGTAAGCAAGTAACTGGGGACAGGAGGGACCAAGCCAATCCGGGATGTCCGTAAATTGGATCTAGTACAAATGATGAACTCTCTGCCACCCAACGTCACATAACAATACAGTCATTTTAAAAACGACCAGAGATGCACGACTTGGCATTTACCTAAAGGAGCTGAAAACCTATGTCCACTCAGGAACCTTCCCTTGGATGTGTACAGCAGCTTTATTCATAATAATTGCCAAAACTTGAGAGCAACCAGATATTCTTCAACAGGTGAATGGATAAACTGTTTCACATCCAATGGAATATTACTCAGTGCTAAAAATAAACAAGCTATCAAGCCATGAAAAGACATGGAGGAAATTTAAGTGCATCTTATTGAAAGAATCCAATCTGAAAAGGCTGCATACTGTATGATTCCAGAACGTGACAATCTGGAAAAGGCAAAATTAGGCAGACAGTAGAAAGATCAGTGGTTTCCAGGGAGTAGAGGAGAGGAAAGGATTCTTAGGGCAGTGAAGCTACTCTGTATGATATTATAATAGTGGGTACATGTCATTATACATTTGTCAAACCCACAGAATATAGATGACTGTATACTACATTAGAGTGAACCCTAATGTAAACCATGGTATTTGGATTATTTTGATATTGCAATCTGTTAAAGTAGGTTAATCGGTTGTAACAAAGGTATCACTTGGTGACAGTGGGGAGGCTTTGCATGTGTGGCAGCAGAGTGTACGGGAACTTTCTGAACCTTCCACTAACTTTTGCTATTAACCTAAAATTGCTCTAAAGTATAAAGTCTATTAAACACACACACACACACACACACACACACAAACAAACAAAAAACAAACAAACAAACCAAAAACAAAGAACGCATCTAAAAGCTTCCAGAGATAAAGATCACTTATAAAGGAAAGTGATGCCAAATCTATCAATAACAACACTGGGAACACCAGGCTAATGGAACACCCTTGTCATAGTTTTGAAGAAGAACTTTATACTTAGATCTTTATATAGAGTTAAAATTTCACTTAAAAGTGAAATAAAAATATTCTATGGCATACAAAGTCTTGGGTGATTTATAAAGTAAAATCCTTGGTGGGGGCGGGTGATAGGGGTGGGGAGGATAAACCCAAACATTTAGAGAACACTCTCCAGCAAGAAGAAAGCATTGTCTAGGACAGTGGTCGGCAAACTCATTAGTCAACAGAGCCAAGTATCAACAGTACAACGATTGAAATTTCTTTTGAGAGCCAAATTTTTTAAACTTAAATTTTATAGGTAGGTACATTGTTATTAATTTAATTAGGGTACTCCTAAGTTGGCCTTTGCTAAAAACTCAAGGGGCCAAAGAGCCGCATGTGGCTCACAAGCCTCAGTTTGCCGACCACTGGTCTAGAGAATAATGACCAATAGAAAAATAAACACATCCAAAACTCAGGCACTAAACTAACAGAAGAAGAGGGTATGAAATAAAGGGGGAGAGAGGAAACCCGGGGAGGTGATAGATGTAATTAAGGCTTTGATGGTGGTGATAGTCTCCTGGGTAGAGAATTATCCAAACTCATTGAGTTGTATGCCTTAAATATGTATAGCTTTTTACATGTCAGTCAGATCTCAATAAAGTCATATTTAAAAAACAAGGGTAGGAGGAAGTGACCTGAGGAAAGTGAGAATTTGCTCAGATTAATTCACTAGACAGATATTGACCAGTTTTAGTGATTAATAAGAAAGTTTAAGCAAATGTTTGGTGTGAATAATTTAGGGATAGCCACTACATTGATACAATTTGAAAATGTAACTTCTCCAAAAGCAGAGGAAGTTGATTTGTTCAAGGGAATAAGGAAGGCAAGAAAAAAGAAAAAGGAATTATGGAAAATAAAATTCCCTGCATAGGATGGCAAAATTAAGTGCTAGGAGAGAAGCAATTTCAAGAACTATCTGTAAAAGTAACAAGATTCAGAAACCCTCAAATTAGAAGGAAAAAAAGAACAGGAATATGTTGTCAGTGGGAAATATATTTAATGCAAACAAATACAGACACTGAAAACAACAAAAAATTATTTATTCAATTATCTCTATCAGTACGTTCTCAAGAGATATTTATTTTATCCTGTGGGTTAAAATTCAGTAGTATGTCTGGGGCTCAGGTATCTAACACAAGGCCTCTTTATTTGGGATTTCTCAGAAAATTTTAGAATTTAAGTTAATGAATAACATATGTTAAGAAATATTAATATTACAGAGGGCTGATGCTACAGAAGCCTAATATACATCACACGGAGACCAAATGTTCAAACAACATTAGAGTAAATGCAGCTGGACGGAGAGCAGTGTTACCCGTTCTTTGCCAGGCATCTGTTTTTGTCTCCCCAGAGGCAAATAAAAATGAGTAATAATAATAACAATAATAATCTTTTTTGATCCTCAAAGGTAAATTAAAAATGAGTAATCATCATCATGGCTAACATCTACTGACTGTATATTCTTAATGCATGCCAGATGTTAACCTGTGTTAACTCATTCACTCGGCAAAGTAATCCTATGAGACAGAGATTGTTCCTCTCCCAATTTTATAGACAAAGAAGTCAAAGCACTCAGGCATTAATATCACAAAGGTGGTAAATAAAGAAGCTGTGACTGAACATAAACAATTAGGCTCCAGAGCTTACACGCGTAACCATCGTGACATCTCACTGCTGTCGATGAATTTACAAAAATCGCCTTTATTCCCATCTGCTGTGAGAAGTCGGTAGCCCTCTCAAGTGGTGGCTGTTTCTCCTTCCCTAGGCTGTGTCCTCTGTACCTGAAAGTGGTGTAGGTGTTCCTCATGCCGCTCACTGTGGCTTCCAAACCAGTTACCCTCCTTCCTAACAACCCAGTTCTGAAGCTCAAAACATCGGTCTCCACCACAAGTGCCTCTGCTTTGTGGCCATCAGCTACAGACGTGAGGTCCTCCTCCCCTCCGTGAAGCCTGAGCACCTGAGTCGCTCTCTCCGAACCTCCCCCGCACAGGTTTCAGTGGTTTCAGTATCCTCATAGGTAATCTTCCCCACTCCCTGGACTCTCAGTTCAGTTACCCCTGACACCTCCACAATCCTGTCCCCACCATGTTTTATCCCCTCTCACCCAGTAGGTCATAGAAACATAATATAGCAGTAATTGAACCCTGAACCTCCTCCATAATTTCATGTTCAAGCAATCCCTCTGACCACAACCTTCTTGCTCTCCAGCATATAATTTGAGTCCCAGATTCAATTACTTTTCAACCCCATTAGGACCTGATTTATCTTATCACCTATTCCTGTGCCTCCATCTCCTTCCTGCTTTTGCTTCTCTCCTACCAATGTGAGATTACATGGTTGATAATCATAAATACTTTCTTGTATTTGTCCAGAAAAATACTACTACCTTGTTCTGTTGTATGCATTTGGCAAGACCTCAATTCCAGTAAAAATCAACTCTCTTATTTATTCACTTACTTCATTTACTCTGAAACTATACTCATACAGCTGACAGCGTCTAGTGAAAAATATACAACAGTGCTAACTGGCATAAATTTTATTTTATGACCACTAATCTCATGTGGTCCTGGTCCATTCACTTTCCCTCTCTCCTAGAATTAAATTATGACATCCAACACACTCCCCTCCCTGGCTTTCTCTTTCATTCAAACAAACAAAATAAATAATCTGAAAAGAAATGTCACTGTCTCCTGCTACCCCTCTGAATCTGTACCCATATACTCTTCCTTCTCCCCTACTCTCTAAGGCTGACCTTCTTGGGTTCTGGTCAATAACCACTCCATTTTTGCACCAGATCCTAGCCCCTCTCTACACTCAAGGACATTCTTTTAGAAATTTCCTTTTTCCTGTTTTATCCATTTCTTCCTTTCTACTGGATCATTTCCTAGAGCATCCAAACATATTTTAATAGCGCCTCTTAAAAGAGATGAGAGAGAGAGAGAGAGAGAGAGAGAGAGAGAGAGAGAGAGAGAGAGAGAGAGAGAGAGAGAGAGAGAGCTTTTATCCTTACCTCTCCAGTGAGTCTGCTGTTGTCCAAACAGTGGCCCTCACATTGCCACATACCATGCAGTGGTCAATTCTCTCCTCTCAGCAGTCACCCTCTCCTTCTTAAAACATTTTTTTTTCAGTTGAAATCTATTAACACAGCTCTCTTGTTTACCACTTACCTCGCTGACCACACTGCCTCTACTCCCTCCAGCTTCTAAACGAGTGCTTCTCAATTCCCACTGCACATAAGAATCACCTGGTAAGCCTTTTTAAAGTACAGCTGACCCTTGAACAACAGGGGTTTGAACTGCGCTGATCCAGTTACACATAAACTCCCCCCGCCCAATAAAACCAGTTGGCCCTATGTTGTATCCAGGGGTTTCATATCCAAGGATTCAACAAACTGGCATCAAAACCATATATTTTCACATTCCCAACCACAGATTCCCACACACAGGAGGAAAATATTGTTTTTGATCCATGGGTTGATGGAATCTGGGGATGCAAAAGCCCTACTATAGAGTCAAAAGTTATATTCAGATTTTCAACTGCAGGAGGTGGGGGATTGGCACCCTTCATCCCCGGGTTGTTCAAGGTTCAACTTCATATTGATGCCCAACTAGCTTCAACTCGACTAATTAAATCAGAATCTCTGGGAGCGAGGTGACAGGTATAGGCAATTTTGTTAAAAACCCACGTAATTCCAATGTGCAGCCAGGCTGTAAGCAACGGAGTGCCTTGGGGCTCCATCTCAGATAGGAGTCTTCATCTGCACTTCCTTAAGTGATCTCAGCCAATGTCCTGGCTTTGAATTCCATCAATACCTGGTGTCTTCTAAAGTTATATCTGCAGCCCTAACCTTTCTTCAGAATTCTGGAATTCTATATATAGCTCCCTCTTGTCATCTACTTTTGGATGTATGATATAGCTCCCCAAGTTAACATGTCCTTCTGCATTCAATCCCATCTCAAAAACTAGCAATTCCATCCTGCTCCATGGACCCACAAAAAGCCAGGTAAAATGTTGTTATCTTGGAGTCATCGTTTATGCCTCTCTTCCTCTTTCTTGTATCTCATCTCCTCTTGTATCAGCCAATTCTGTTTCAGAGTACATCCAGAATCTGATTACTTTTCTCACCACGTTCAGTGTTACACTCTGATCTGAGCGAGCCCTTACCCTCTTTCTCTGCATTATTACCATAGTTCATCACTGTTCTTCTTGCTACTACCCTTGCACCAAAGATAGTTGTGAGAGTGGTCCTTTTGCAGTGTTATTTAGATCATGCCAGGCCACGCTTTAGAACCATCCAATGGCATCAATCACCTAAACTTTATGATGCGACTCCCAGCTGCCCTTCTGAACTCATCTCCTTCCACTCTCTCTCTCTTACTCTTTCCACTCTAACACATCAAGTATTGAACTGTTCCTGAAACAGTCCAGGTGTACACTTGCTTTTGTACTTGGCGTTCCATCTGCCGGAACAATCTTTTCTCAAAGATCTCCCCTAACCACAACAATGCTATTTCATCATCAAAGTCTTCCCAGGATGCCCTATATACAATAGCACCTCCTCAACCTATCTCTGTATTTTATTTGTATGTTCCCCATTATATATGTGTTTGTTTTCAGTCTCTCCAAATAAAATAGAAGATCTCGAGGACCAGATCTTTATCTAAGCCTGAAATGGTTCTTGGCATGTCGTCGACACTGAGTAATCAGTTGCTTAATAAATGAGCCCAGCTGGCTCAACAAATGAGCCCAGCTGGGAAGCTAAGGATTCCGGCCAAAGCCTCTGCCGTGCTATTGTAAGTATATGGAACATCAAAGGACCAGATAAGCATGTAGGAAACAATATATACCCTGTCCATTATTAGGAGTATCCCTTTGATTTGGGGAAATAAAATGGTGACGAGACTATTAAAAAAGATATTGCAATACTGTGGCTTAAAATAAATCATTGTGAGATTTGCATTCCCTGAGTGGTGCTTGGGTTGGAACATGTTCTGTTTACATTAAAATACTCTCTGTTTTCTAAATTCTTTGACACCCTAAAGGGCCACCACTCCTGGGAGGTAAGTCCTGGTACTGGTACCAAGACATGCATCAAAATTAGTAAAATCAAACAACACAGTGCAGGGTAAAATGAAATAGAAATATATTTCATAGTAAAATAAGTCTCCCTCAAACTCTATTTTAGTCCTGCTTCTAAACAAAACATTAAATTTCAAGCAGAACCCCTCTTAATCCCTTGCAATTAATGAAATGAAGCTGGGTTTCCTCCTGGAAAACTTTATAATAATTGGCTGAGCCAGAAAGAAAGCCCTTTGGTAGTCATCTCTGAGCCTCTCTTAGGAGCCCAAATTTCGCATGATATATAACCCTGTAAAGAGGAAGAACCTAGTTGTAATTAGTGATTGTTAGACTTAGCTAGTCCCTTGACTAAACTAAGAATGAACACACACACACACACACACACACACACACACACACACACACACACACAGAGTTAAATGGTGAATGCTGGAAATTGATACCTCCTATTTACCTGGTGAAAACTAAATGATCATCCACAACAATACTTTTTTAAAAAATTATATTTTTATTGATTCCAGAGAGGAAGGGAGAGGGAGAGAGAGATAGAAACATCAATGATGAGAGAAAATCACCAATGGGCTGCTTCCTGGATGCCCCCTCCCCTCACCCCCACTGGGGATCGAGCCTGCAACCCGGGCATGTGCCCCTGACAGGAATCGAACCAGGGACTCCTCAGTCCACAGGCCAATGCTCTACCCACTGAGCAAACCAGCCAAGGCACACAACAATATTTTTAAGGAGTTCCATCTACTTAGTACATTTATTTGCAAAATTTCTTTAAATATTTTATCCAGGCTTTTTCTTTACTGCCTGTGCATTAATATATTTGAACTATTTATGAAAATAGTGTCAAGTCTTAAATGTAAGCAAAGAGTAACACTACCTTTATTTTATAATTTTAGGACAAAGTCTTTAAAAGATTGGAAAAATAAAAGTTCAGTTCTATCATTTGCAAGTTAGGCTATGTGAATCCAGCATATTGTCTCCTACACACACTAGATGTCACTGCATGACCTGAAATATTGGCTGTAATTTGATCAATTTCTTTACCAGCTTTATAGACAACATCAGCATGCGGTATACAATAATCTCAAAGTACATTTCCCAAACAGCAGGCACCATGGCTTGTATTTAGTCAATTGCACTCATAAAAATAAGTTATTTTTACCTCCCCAGCAAATCTATACATTAAACTACAAAGCAACATTATAGCTTTCTTTTTAAGCATCAACTCCCTCCTTCCCAAATTCTAACATCCAGTAGAAACATTTGCATTTGATCTAAACATGAGGGAGATATAAACAAAGAACTGTGAGAAATAGAGGAAGAGGTTCATAAAGGATTTAGGAAATAGACACCAGTCCCCAGAGAAATATAGATGATCTTCATTTGAAAAATTAATATGTCTGAGATATTATTGCTCATTCTTCCTCAGCTTAGAGCAACATTTATCAACTATATGCCTTGCTCTGTGAAATGTAAATAGGTGCTTAGCTAAAGAAAACGGGAAAATGCTAGGAATGTATTGCAATAGAGTCTGTCAGTGAGGCTTGGGGAGAGTCAAACCGTAAAAATCTCATCTGAACCTGGGCAATTGATCAGTGCTGGGTATCATCCACTTGCTCCATTCAGTTCTTCCTGCTCAATGCCCTTCACTCCGCCTTCTGCTGCTGCTGATTGGTCTGAACAACACCAACAGGCTGCAAACAATATTCTCTTAAAGTTTTGAAATTCAAAAGGGACCCACTAGGCTAAAATCAAGTTGTTGGCACTGTTGGTTTTCTTTCTAGAAGCTCCACAGGAAATGTCATTTCTTTGCCCTTTTCAGTTTCTCAAGGCATCCACATTCCTTGCCTGGTGACCCCCTTCCTCCATCTTCAAAGCCAGCAACAGTGATGAATGTTCTCCTATCATATCACTCTGATCTCTGCTGCCTCCCTCTTCCCCATTTGAGGAGTCTTGTGATTACATTAATCCTACCCACATAATCCAGGATAATCTCTTACTTTAAGACCACCTGGTTACAAAACTTAGTTCCATCTGCAATATTCCCCATTGTCCTGTAAGGTAACATATTCACAGGTTCCAGGGACCAGGATATAGACATATTTTGGAAGGACTTTAGTCTACTTTCCACAATGAGATGTAAAATTACTTTTTAATTAACTTTTATAATAATTGCTTTGCTTTATGGTAAAAAATTGTACTGAGGTTTTAAAAAAAGTTAAAGTAGTTAAATGCTATTTATTCAGTTTCTATTTCTTTTATTATGAGAAATCCCTCTACATTTTAATCTAAAAATTATGACATTTACATAATGGATTTTATTTTGATATATAACATGGAGCAGGTGTGTAACACTTTTTCTAGCACCATTTATTCTATAACTCACCCTTTCTCTTATTGATTTGTAATAATTCTTCTATCTTCTCACTTAAATTCTTAAGCACAGCAGTGTTTTCTAGGTGATAGGCCCTTATCTTTTTACTAATAACTTTTTTTAAATCCTCACCTAATGATATGTTTTTTTTTATTGATTTTAGAGAGAGAGGAAGAGAGAAACATAGGTGCAAAAGAGAAACATGATTAGTTGTCTTCCACACACACCCCAACTGGGGATCAAACCCACAACCATGCATGTGCCCTGACATGCATGGAATTGAAACAGCGACTCTTTGATGCACAGGACTATGCTCAAACCAACAGACCACACTGGTGTATCTCACTTTACACAGAAATAAAATCAAAATGAATTAAAGACTTACACATAGGACCCAAAACTGTTAAACTAATAGAAGAAAACATAGGTGGTAAGCTCCTTGATATTGGATTAGACAATGACTTTTTGCATTTCACACCAAAAGAAAAGGCAACAAAAGCAGAGAGAGAGAGAGAGAGAGAGAGAGAGAGAGAGAGAGAGAGAGAGAATATGAAACAAAATGAAAAGGCAACTTATGGAATGGGTGAAAATATTCCCAAACAATATATCTGATTAGGGTTTAATATCAAATATATGCAAGGAACTCATACAATGCAATAGCAAATAAATAAATAAATAAATAAATAAATAAATCTTTAAAAAATGGTCAAGAAACCTGAATCAATATTTTTTTCAAAGAAGATATACAAATGGCTGGCAGGTATATGGAAAGGTGCTCATCAGTAATCATCAGGAAAATGCAAATCAAAACCATAATGATATATCATTTCACACCTGTTAGGACAGCTACTATAGAAAAGTCAGGCCCTGGCCGGGCAGCTCAGTTGGATAGACCATCCTCCCCATACACCAAGGTTGTGGGATCAATCCCCAGTCAAGGTACATACAGGAATCAACCAGTGGTGTGTAAATGGGTGGAACAACAAATTAATGTTTCTCTCTCTCCCTTCCTGTCTCTCTAAAAATCAACAAATGAAAAGAAAAATTAAAAAGTCAGAAGATAGCAAATATTGGTGAGGATGTAGAGAACAGGAAACCCTAGAAGGGTTTAATACAATACTATTAGTGGGAATGTAAGTTGGTACAGTCATATTGAAGACAGTATGGAGGTTCCTAAAAAATTAAAGATAGAACTACCATATGATCCAGCAATCTCATTTCTGGGTATATATACAAAGGAAATAAAATCACTATATCAAAACTAAAAAAATATTCTAACTTAGTTTAGTCTTTTCAGATCAATTTCCAATAATTGAGTAAAAAGATCATGAATTTTTTCTTCAATCTATAAAATAGTAAAAGCCATGAATATTAAATCTTCACATTCTAAGCATCCATTGCCATTTCTTCTATTGCTTTTCAGTAGAATTCTGTTCATTGAGAGACCAGTACTCCTTAAGATGGTATTATTTGTTAAATAGGACATAACAGGTGCTGTGTTCCCCTGTTAGAGACCTACAATCCACATTCACAGATTAGAAACTCTGAGAAATTCTGTAATTAAAAATGTGCATGTTGGCTTTTTAATAGCCAAAATTTCTCAAACATTTCACCATGGACTTCTCTGCTGAGCATCTATTTAAATTTCACAGAACATGCTCATTGAAGTGTTATTCACAGCAGTCAAGAAATAAAAGCAATGGATGTCCATCAATGGGTGAATAGATAAAGAAAATGTGATTTATATACAAACATATTAAAATATTATTCAGCCTAAAAAAAGAAGAAAATCTTGCTATTTGCAACAAAATGGATTAACTTGGAGGACATTATGTTAAGTGAAAATTAAGCCAGACAGAGAAACAAAATACTACATGATCTCACTTATATGTGCAATCTAAAAAGTCAAACACATAGTAACAGAGAGTACTATGATTATGAGGGGCTCAGGAGGATGGGGAAATGTTGTACAAACTTTAAGTTATAAGATTAATAAATTCTGGCGACCTAATGTGCAGCATGGTGGCTATGATAATAGCAAGGCATTGAACATTTAAAATTTACTTATAGAGTAGATCTTTCTCCCCCCCCCAAAAAAAATGGTAATTATAACAGATATGTTAATTAGCTTGACTGTGGTAATCATTGTACAATGTATACATGTACTCAAACATCACACTGTATGCCTTAAATATATACCATTTTTTGTTTGCCAATCATATCTCAAAAAAGTTTGGAGGTTAGTAATTTCATTTGTACGTAGTAATTACTAATGACAGTCTACCCTGCAACAGTGAAATATAAGTTAGGATTGAGAAAAAGCAAGCAAGCCCCAACAACTTTCCCCTAAATGTCTAACTGCTATCCAAAGAATCTTTGGACAATAGGGGACATGAAGAGATGTGAAATGTTTAGAAATTAATCATTTTTAAAGTGGGATGGTGCTTCATATTTTTTTTCTGGAAATTCTCATTTGTCCATGTCTTCTAATGTTGAAAATAGCTTTAGATGTATCACAGATGCATTATCCAGAATCTGGTGAGTTTCAACAATGCTACTAGAAATTTCAACAAGAGCTTCCTAGAAATTAAATACAAGGCAGGTGCTCCGGTGAAGGCTGTGAAGATTACAGACTACTGGGTGGATTCATGAACCACCAAAAACACCATTAGCTGAGTACGACATGGAGCTAGTTGGTGACTATCAAAGTGAAAGTGGGTCACCAGGCAGCCTGAAAAAAAAAATTATTTGCAAGGCATCACTAAAGCTCTACTTGAAGCATAGTATTATGGTGCTGGGTTATGGAGAGACAAGCAGTGCCTAAAAGAACACCCTAGCAAGAAGGACTCAGAGTCACTGCTCACTGTGAGTGAATGCGACATGCCGATTGCAGACATACTGCAAGAAGAAAGTCCGTCATTGCAGAGAAAGAACTAAAATTCACTGTGTAGAAATGCCTTTTTTGGTCATTTTAGTCAAGTTCACCTTGGGTATTATGTTCTCTTTCACAAAGGTGCCCAGCAGGACTGAAGAACTGAAACCAAAACTGGACATGTATGTTCTGAATACTGTCTTCAGTGAACTACAAAATAAAGTTCTAGAAATGAGGAGCCACTTTTGTCATTGGGCTCCCAGTCACCTGTTGTTATTTATTTAACACCTAAGGTACAGGACTTTATATGTACTCTTCATGGAGGTTTCATTTACCTTAATAATTCTTAGCACCGCCTGAATTATTTGCAAATTTGACTTTTCCATTCTGCTGCTTAAAACTCTTCAGTGTCTTCCCATGGTTTTCAGCTGGAAAAACAAATTCTGTAAGATAACATAAAAATCCTTTATGGTCTGGCCTCTCCCAACTCTTTAATTGCTGGAGGCTAATTCCAGCAGGTCATAAATGCAAGAAGTGCATCAAAAGGTTGATGAACCTTGGGGCTTCAGCAGGGCTGAAGATCTACATATTATTGCCTGCTGCCAGACAGCTGAGGGCAGTTCCCCCAATCTGATAATCTTTTACTGTTTACCAAACCTTACCTTTGATATGCATATCTGCTTTGCTTTCGGAAAAAATCTATATACATAAAAGCCTAAGTGACCAAAACAACTGAACAGACGACCGAACAGGCTGCATGGGCAACCAGGCCAACAGGGGGGTTAGTGAGGGGTGACCAAATGACTGAACAAGCAGGCTGCATGGGGTGACCAGGCCAGCAGGGGGGTTAGTGAAGGACGACCAAACGACTGAGTAGCGGGCTGCGTGGGGTGACCAGGCTAGCAGGGGGAGCAGTGAGGGGTGACCAGGCTGGCAGGGGGAGCAGTTGGGGGTGACCAGGCCAGTGGGGGGCAGTTGGGGGCAACCAGGTTGGCAGAGGGGGCAGTTGGGGGTGACCAGGCATCAGGGGGGTCAGTTAGGAGTGATCAGGCAGGCAGGCAGGTGAGCAGTTAGGAGCCAGTGGTCCCGGATTGTGAGAGGGATGTCTGACTGCCGGTTTAGGCCCGATCCCCACGGGGATCGGGCCTAAACCGGCAGTCAGACATGCCCCGAGGGGTCCCGGATTGGAGAGGGTGCAGGCTGGGCTGAGGGAAATTTCGTGCACTGGGCCTCTAGTGTGTTAATAAAAAGCTAGGGGTCCGGACATTCGGAGAGCTTAGTCACTAGAACTGAGTTTCCATCTGGATTTCCCCCATGCCTTCCAAATTTATATTTCATGGCTAGTATTATTCATTTATGCACAGCCCCATTTCCAGATTCTTGAACCCTTGCAGCTGTGGAAAGACCCTAGCATTTAATCACTCCCCATTTTGTAGTAGCCAATACTCCAAAAATACAGAACTACTTGAAGATGCAAAAAAAGTAAAACACACCTTCTCTCACACCTGGGTGCCTTCAGCACACCTCACCTGGCTAACTCCTCTTCTAAGTCATCCTTCAATACTCAGCTCACTATCATCACCCTCTCAATGACCCATTCTGGATTTGATGCTATTTACATACCTCCCAAAGAATTGATCATAGTTTACAATATTTGCCTGTAGATCTGCCTTCCCAATTACTGGAGGGCAGAGACTGCTTCTCTTAGTTCTTGTCCTAGTCCTTTCAGGCTGCTATAACAAATTACCATAGACTGGGTGGCTTAAACAACAAACATTTATTTTCTCACATTTCTGGGGTCTGGGAAGTCCAAAAACAAGTGATTGACAGATTCAGCATCTGGTGAGGGCATTCTCCCTGGTTCATAGATGGTCATAGTCTCGATATAATTTCACACAGTGGAAGGGACAAGGAATATCTCTGGGGTCTCTTTTTTATAAGGACACTAATTCCGCTCATGGGAGTGGACCCCTCATGACCTAATCACCTCCCAAAGGCCCTACCTCTATCACTTGGGAGTTTAGATTAGGTATATGAATTTGGGGGGACGCAAAGACTCAGTCTATAGGCAGTTCTATACTTCTAAATAGTGTTATATACATAAAAAGGCCCATACAACGTTTCCTGAATAAATACACTAATTACTTGTCATAAAATTCTTGGAGGGAAAGGAGAAATGATTGACCTATGTTGGTAGGTGATTTGCCCAAGGACACCTATCATATTGACTTTTAAAACGTCTTTAAAGATAGACTTCTCAACTGCAAAATCACAGATGTGCATACAGTAAATGTTGGACTATTCTTGTCTCCATTATCGGTGTATAAATAAATGCTGCCACTCCCGCTTGTTATCTGAAAATAAGTGACCTTCATTGTTTCTATCTATTGCACCCACAGATTTGCAGAAGACATAAATCTTCATGAGTTTAAATATACAAGTCTAACTTCAACATGCTATGGGAAAGATTTTGTTTTCCTCCTTGGTTTACAGGATGATTTCCCCCTTGTAGTTTTATATACATTTTCAAGAGAAACATGAAACAAACATACACTTGCCCTTTGGAAATAGAAGATACAATCCTGCCTTAGATTAATGGAACTGAAGCTGAGAAATTGGAGAAATTGCATCTTTCATGCCTCCTTGCAGCCACCTGCTTCTGCCCCATTTTGAAGCTGGTGCAAGTCTTGTTTCTTTAAATGGGAAGGGATGCACAAGTAGCACTGAAGGCTTTATGCCACTTGGAGACTTTTTCACTTTAAAGTCTAAATCATGCAGACTTTACATAGTGGGCAGAAAATCAGATTGAATTAATGACAAAAATTCCATGGAGGCAAAAATTGTCTGTTCTGCACATCTAATAAAAACAATGCCACAGACAGGTCTACCACGGGTCATTCTGAAAACTTCTCAGCATGTTCAGTGGTCAGAATTTGTAATCAAACTTGGAGGTGAGTTATTACTTATTTTTCTCTGCCCTTTATTTCAACAACAGTATAAAGGTATTAATAGATGAGAACATTGTGGCTGCTGCTCACCAGTTATTCCATGTGCCTGTGCATTGAGAGAAAGCTCTGACTCAGAGAGGTCACCTGTGTCACACAAGGGCAGTCTTCACTCTCCTCCCACAGAGAGATGAGCACTGTCACCAGAGGGCATCAGGTCGGAGGTCCAGGGAGTGTATTTAAATAAAAGAGGAAGAGGCAAGCACTTGGTTTAACCTTTATTACTTCACCCACTTGCTGACTGCTTTCCTCTGATCTACCTTCAACAACATAGATGCAAAGATCAAAAGATAAATTAGGCCGATACAGTCTTTACACTTTAGAACCTTAAAGTTTAAAAATTTTGTTTAAAAGTTTACATATTTTCAATTATAAAAAAAAATAGACACCTGAAATTTCTTACTTAAGTTCTGAAATTCAAAATCAGAATGAAATAATTTTATTATTATGTACCTATTAATGGACTATTTAGGGGGACAAACTTAAGTTAAAATATCTTCCCGCCCTAACCGGTTTGGCTCAGTGGATAGAGCGTCAGCCTGCGGACTGAAGGGTCCCAGGTTCAATTCCAGTCAAGGGCATGTACCTTGGTTGCAGGCACATCCCCAGTAGGGGGTGTGCAGGAGGCAGCTGATCAATGTTTCTCTCTCATTGATGTTTCTAACTCTCTATCCTTCTCCCTTCCTCTCTGTAAAAAAACCAATAAAATATATTTAAAATATATATATATATATATATATATATATATATATATATATATATATATATATATATCTTCCAGATACACAGTTATGTTCAATGTAAAGCAATGCAAATATAAATGTTTTTAAAAATAAAATAATAATCTATATATATAAAAGCCTAAGCAACCATTCAACTGTTCAACTGTTCGATCGTTCCACTGGTAGCTATGATGTGCACTGACCACCAGGGGGCAGACTCTCAACACACAGGCATGGAAACATGGAACAGACTGATGAATCTCAGAAGGAAACGGGGAGGGGGGAGGGAAGAGATTAACCAAAGATCTTCTATGCATACTAGAGGCCAGGTGCATGGATTCATGCACTGGTGGAGTCCCTTAGCCTGGCCTGTGGAGATCGGGCTGAAACCGGCAGTCTGACATGCCCTGAGGGGTCCCAGGTTGTGAGAGGGCACAGGCCAGGCCAAGGGACCCTACCAGTGCACGAATCTGTGCACCAGGCCTCTAGTATATAAATAAATTCTAAATCAGGGTGAACTTTCTAAGTTTAGAAATAATTTTAAGAAATCTCTGCTAAGTCCATATCTTCCTGAACACGTAGCACATGTTGGCTTTGCCAATGGCAGCAATGCCCCAGATAATAATGCTTTTACATAGGGTCAGGGGCCAATCTCTGGAACACACTTCAGCCTACATTTCCTTCTGCAGTAAATCCTAGGAGACAGTCTCTTTCTCTCTTAGACAACTAATGCACTGTATTAAAAAACAGCTTTATTGAGCTATAATTAATACACAAAGAACTGAACTTTTTGATGAGCACAATTAAATGAGTTTGGACATACCTAATACCCATCATATCCTCACTATTACCAATCAAGGTAATAGACATATCCAACAACTCCCAGAGTTTCCTTCTGTTTCACTGGGGCACTTGTTTGTTTGTTTTGTTTTGTGGCAAGAACACTTAACATAATATCTACCTCCTTCATAAATTTTTAGGTGCACATTACCATATTGTTAACTCCTGGCACTATGTTGTACAGCAGATATCTGGATCTTAATCATTGAGCATAACTGAAACCTTATATCCAATGAACAAGAGTTTCTCATTTTCCCTACCTCCCTGCCTCTGGCAATCACCATTGTGTTCTATGCTTCTATGACTTCGACTATTGTACATACCTCATATAAATGAAATCATACAGTATTTGTCCCTCTGTGACTAGCTTATTTTACTTAGTCAAGGTAGATCTTATGTATTAATAGGATTGGCTTAACTTTGTATTTCATGGAATTCATTTTATTTCCTTTTCTGTCCTAAGGTTGTATGGCTGACCAAGAAAATGGTAGAAGATTATGTTTGCCAGTGCGAATGAACCATGGCCTTCACCATCCACTGCTTACCATTCTTTTCCAAGATCAGCCAGGAAATCAACAAGATGGATGTGAAAGGTCTCCAGGGGTGGGTTATTTCTAAATGTCTTCTGGAGGATGGCTGTGTAATCTACATAATCTGAGACTCCGAATAGCTTTCATGTACCTGGCCCCAAGTGATAAGGAGAAGGCAAACTCAAAATGCCCGCTCTGCTGGGGCTGATGTTGGATATATGCTGTAGACCTTGCATTTGGTTAAGGAAACTGTTAATTTTGTGACAGCAACTCTAGAGTGTTTATAAAATGAAAAGCTCATATAAGAATTAGCAACAATTTCACACCCCAGTTTGATGCCTGGGCAGATGTTATGGGAGCATTCTGCAAGTTCATTAAAACAGGTCACAGTTGGCATCACCAGTGAGTCACCTGTCAAAAGCATTATGTTAGAGACTTGTCTGAATCTGTGTCCCCAAGAGGGGTCTTATGTAAAAGAACTTTCTCTGATGTAATAAATGTGTTTTCCCCTTAAAAGTTTTTAAAAAGTCTAAAAATAAAAGCAATTAAAAAATTGCTGATAAAAAATGTTGATTCATTCAGGTCCTTTGTCTATTTTTCATGTGGGTCCTTGTATAGGAACAGCATTTCCTGGGATACTTGCTATAAAATCAAATTCATATTACGTGAAATAAGCTTGTCACAGAAGGACAAATACTGTATGGCTTCATTTATATGAGGTATCTACACCAGTAGACATATGTAATCAGAATCCATGTAGCTAAAAAGAATATAGCCCAATTTAACAGACAAATGAACTAGAAAAATATTTATAAATATATCATACATACAGTTAATATATTTGATAAAGACTTATTATAAGCCAGTATAATCAATATGAATGATAAAATATCACATGAGAAATAGGCAAAGGACCTGAATCTAAACATAAAGATTACAAAGTAAGATATACAGTTCTGTAACACTTATGTGGAAAGGTACCATTTTTTTCCTATCAGATTTGCAATGATAATTTTTAAAAATCATAATATTTGATGCTCAAGAACAGCATTTCCTGGGATACTTGCTAAAAATGCAAATTTATAGGACCCACCTCAAACCCACCAAAGTATAATTCCAGTGGATGAACCCAGGAAGCAAGTTAGGGAAATTGCTGCAATTGGCTTGCAGTCAGACCTGGGAATCATTCATTTCCTATCGCCATCCAGGTTACATTAGAGCAAGCTTGAAAAGATTACTCTAAGCCGTGGTTTTCAACCATGGCTTGTCTATTGCATTGCTTGGAAATTTTTTTTTTTTAAATACACACTAGGGTTCTGATTTAATCCTTATGGCTTTGATTTGATTATAAAAAAATGTAAAAGCTCATTAGGTGATTCTAAAATGTAGCTCACGTTGAAAACACCCCAGAGAGTGTGATAAAATGGATATTTGTATGCTTACCAAATGGCAGTGAAAATTGGTACAAACCTTTATTACAATTCGGCTGTGTTGCTTTTTAAAAAAAATAATATTGTTCTCCCTAAAATTGCAATTTTGTAAATTTATCCTATCTATGTAATCTACATATAGAAAACATTTATTTGCAAAAATGTTCTTTATGTGTAATTGATTCAGTAGCAATATTTGAGAGCAGCATAACTGGTCAGCTATAGGGCAATTGCTTAGTAAATGATGGTATGTTCACATAATAAAGTGCTATATACTCATTAAAAGCCTACATATACTACATTTTTTTATGTCATGAGAAAATACAAGGTTAAGGAGGAAGAGTAAGATATAAATTGTATTACTACATGGTCAAGACTAAGCTAAAATAAGCTTAGGAAAAGAAGGGATGAAAATATTCTTAATAACTAAGGGTTATTATATTTGAACTCTGGGGAGATAAATGACTTTTAGGTGTTATTTTCTAAGTTCTCTGAATGTCAGAAATGTATATCTAATATTTATGTTCAGTCTAATTTAAATATTTAGGACTTTTATTGTGGTAAAGTATCTATAACATAAAATTTACCATTTTAACATTTTGAAGTATCTAAGTCAGTGGCAGTAAGTATATTTACATTGTTGTGTAACCATCACACTTTTTCATCTTACCCATTAATCTTCTCCTCCTAGTCTCTGAGAAACTATTCTACTCTTGTCTTTTTAATTTGCTTATTCTAGGTATCTATACATATATAAAAGCCTAATATGCGGAGTTCGACCTACTGGGAGTTTGATTGCTCGCTATGATGTGCACTGACCACCAGGGGGTGGCATAGTACAGAGGAAGGCCCCAGCCAGCAGCCTGCAGCCGCTAGGGACCCTACCCGTGCACGAATCCGTGTTGAGTATGTATCAGAATTTCACTGCTTTTTAAGGCTGCATGCATGTGTACACCACAATTTGTTTATTCCTTTATCCACTGATGGGCATTTGGGTTGTTTGCACCATTTGGCTATTGTGAATAACACTGCTATGAACCTGTTCAAGTGACTGCTTTCAATGTTTGAGGGTATATACATTGAAATAGAATTGTTGGATCATGTAGTAATTCTATGTTTAATTTTTCGAGGAACAGTCATACCATTTTCCACAGAGGGTGCACCCTTTTACGTTCCTACCAGCAATTCACCTGGGTTCTGATTTGAACACACACTTAGAATTCTTTACCTAACAAAGTCAATCACTTCATATGGAAATCTTTCTAAAATGTGTCACTCACTTTCCAGCCTTCTTAAAAGGAAATATTAAACAAAATGTAACCTTTATTTATTTTAATAATTTATAGATATCGATGCCCCCTCAGGAGCTGCAGAAAGATACTTTTGCTTGAGATCTTGCTATGTTCTACTAGACACTATTCTAAGTCATTTTCAGAGACCAAATCAGTCCTTTCAAAATCCTGTGAAACATCATTCCCATTTCACAGATAAGTAAATGAGATACATGAGGGTGATGGAACTTTTCCAAGATCACGCAGCTAGTAAGTGAAGAGAGTAGGATTCAAAGTCCATGACTTTGCATGTGTTGTTAGACTCTTAATCATCTAAAACTGTTTGTCTCTTTATTAACTATCTCCAAACTAATATAGCACACTTTTAGAAAATCTGTGTATGTCATTTGATTTGCTTTCTCTTCTGGAGGTGCTCCTGGTGGCAGTGAAGCACCTACTGCTTGCCATTTTCTTCTCTCCAACCCACATGTTGCTACTGATATCCTGTCACCATGAAAAACAGATAAAGAAGAAAGTTAAAACTGTGTAAAAAGTAGAAGTACATAGGTTTGAGAGAGAATTTGAGGGGTCTATCTAAGGGGAAAATATATGAATTTACATATTTGAAGTGCATGGTATCTCTTTTGGTAGTTCAATGACCTATTTTGCTTTTTTCTGGCTGTGTGTGTGTGTGTGTGTGTGTGTGTGTGTGTGTTCCAGATGCTGAGTCTACTTTTTAAAAAATATATATTGTTATTGATTTCAGAGAGGAAGGGAGATGGAGAGAGAGAAACACCAATGATGAGAGAGAATCACTGATCAGCTGACCAGGAATCGAAGCATGACCTCACACCGGCAGGGCCTGCGTCTACTTTTATGAATGAACTAGAGTCCTGGTGCACAAAATTCATGCATGGGGTGGGGCATTGTCGCTCAGCCCAGCCTGCACCCTCTCCAATCTGGGACATCCCTCTCACAATCCAGGACTGCTGGCTCCAAACCGCTCACCTGCCTCTGCCTGATTGCCCCTAACCGCTTCTGCCTGCCAGCCTGATCACCCCCTAACCACTCCCCTGCCAGCCTGATCGACGCCTAACTGCTCCTCGGCTAGCCCAATTACCCCTAACTGCCCTCCCTTGCTGGCCTGGTCTGCCAGTCTGGTCGCCCCTGACTGTCCTCCCCTACAGGCCTGGTCGCCCCCAACTGCCCTCCCCTGCTGGCCTGGTTGCACCAAACTGCCCTCCCCTGCAAGCCTGCCCCCCCCCCCCAACTGCCCTCCCCTGCAGTCCTGGTCGCACCAAACTGCCCTCACCAGAGGGCCTGGGTCCCCACCCCAACTGTCCTCCCCTGCAGGCCTGGTCCCCCCCACCAACTGCCCTCCCCTGCTAGCCTGGTCTCCCACAACTACCCTCCTCTGCTGGCCTGGTCCCCCCCAAAAGCCCTCTCCTGCTGGCCTGGTCCCCCCCAACTACCCTCCCCTGTAGGCCTGTTTCACCCTAACAGCCCTCCCCTGCAGTTCTGGCTCCCCCCAACTGTCCTCCCCTGCAGGCCTGGTTCCCCCCAACTGCCATCCCCTGCTGGCCTGGTCCCCCCCAACTGCCCTCCTCTGCTGGCCCAGTCACCCCTAACTGCCCTCCCTGCTGGCCTGATTGCCCACAACTGCCCTCCCCTGCAGGCCTGGTCCTCCCCAATTGTCCTCCCCAGCTGGCCTGGTCTCCCCCAACTTCCCTCCCCTGCAGGCCATCTTGTGGTGGCCATCTTGTGTCCACATGGGAGCAGCCATCTTGTGTCTTGGAGTGATGGTCAATTTGCATATTACTCTTTTATTAGATAGGATGTGAGTGCTTAGTCTTACTCATACTTACATTGTGTAATATAATGTAGCTTATTTTTTTTAAAAAAAAGCTTGCCTCAAAGTAATAAATATCCTTTCTATGTCTGATATTTTCTTTTCTTAAATGTCTGTTGAATATTTTCAAAATACATGCAAAGAAAGAACCAAGAAAAAAGGTTTTAACATTGAAAGCCTCTGGTCGTACATCAAGACTATTTAAACTATAGACCCAGTGAGTACTGTTTATAGATGACCATCAATACCAGCCTGGAATATCTTGGCAGAATGTATTTATTATATGTCATAGATATTTCCTGGAAAGAACAGATAAGTGTTTCTTTCCTGTGTAACATGCTTATTGTGAAATGCTGAAAGTCAAGCCTTCTTTCCAATGATGAAGGAGAGGTCACTAGTTAAATATAACAGCGAGTCCTGTGTGTCAAAAGCCTTTTATCATTATGTCACCCCTTCCACATCACCGGCTATTATTCTAGAAATTGACATTTCTTAAAGGATTCTTTTCCACTTCTCTAGCACTTTCCTTAGGAAGCAGGTGAATATAACAGTTGTAAAGGTGAGAGGAAAATGTTCACTCAAAAAGGAAAAATAAATAAAAGTTTCTTTAGAGAAGCTGTAGCAGCCAGATTCCCTTAGGTGTTGTAATGAGGGAGAGGTAAATGTAGTTTTGTACTACAAGGGTGAATTTCCATCTAAATGCTCCAAGCAGCCTTATTCAACAAAATGAGGGGGTTGGGGGGGGGGGGAATTGGGAGAAGATAAAGGAAACAAACCCACATTCCCAAAGATCAGAACTAGTTCAAAGGAATAGCACATTCACAGTTTCCTGACTGGTTGGTTAGAGCTAAAAGAAATAAACAAAGTCACAGTGTTACTTTACTTCTTTTAAGATTATGCTCCCCAAATCCAGAGGTTTGACATTATAAAATGTTCACTGGACTCCAAGATTTAATCATTTTAACACTGACTGCTTGCCAAAAACACTAATACTATCAATATCAACAAATACACTCAAATTCTGATAATGAGGAAATTAAAAATTTTAGGAATTGTTTATACCTCAAGTGTACTATGCTGAACCTTACAAATGTACTATAACTCTATTTGTTTTTGTTACATAACGAAGGAGCTATTCTCTCGCTATTTATCAAAACCCAACTTCTACTAAACACAAAATCCTGTGCAAATTATTATTGCTGGGAGTTGATCTCTATTCTCCACCTTTTGCTTTTCTAAATTCCTACTACTTGCCTCTGCCATTCATTTTAATATTGCTTCATATTGTCTGAAAGTCGCCTGTAATTTTTATATGTATGTTTTATTGTTTTGTGTTAATCCTCACCAAAGGATATTTTTCCATTGACTTAGAGAGAGTGGAGGGAGGGGGAGAGACCGAGAGAGAGAAACATCAATGTGAGAGAGACACATGGATTGGTGGCCTCCTGCACAAGCCCCCATCCAGGGCTGGGGATGGAGCCTGCAACCGAGGTACATGCTCTTGACCAGAATCAAACCCATGACCCTTCAGTCCACAGGCCGATGCTCTGTCCACTGAGCCAAACCAGCTAGGACTGTTTTATTGTTCTTAAGTGTCACCCATATTAACTAAGATAGACTGATTGTATAGTGAATTTTAAGTAGGTTGTTTTCTAATCAATTAGTAATTAGAAAAAAGAAATTATTGGGAGCGGAGCCTTCTTTAAGGCTAATATAAACATGGGAAATTAGAGCAATAAACCAGGTGAATTTCGGACAAGGCCCAGCAGCATAGGTCTTGAGATACTAAACATCCTCCCAAAAGGAAAAAAAAAAAAAATGCTATCTAGAAGGAAGTAAACTTATTGAAGCTAATATACAATCAAAAATTGAAAACTCTTAACTGAAGAGTTTTATCATGGCCACAAAATAGTACAAAAACATTTAAGGAAACCTCTGAATGGAATAAATGATGTTTGGGGAAACAAAAATTAGAGGGTTTAACAAGCATATAGAATGGAATTGAGAAGAGAGTTGAAAATGTAACAGCTACTTGTTAGGTCTGATCAAATAATCCAATCGATATCTCCCCTCCCCTGGGAAACTGACCTTTAGACCACTTCACAACTGACATTCCGCTTAGACCACATTCCATCTGCTAAGACCAGTAACTTTCCCCTCCAGACTTGCCCAGGATCCAGACCAGACAGGCCCAGAGAATTCCCCTCCGAAAAAGCCCACCCAGAGTCCTTTAAAACCCCTGACTCCCTGTCCCTGGGGGCTGGTACCATTTTGGGGCACAGCCCATCTGGTCTCCAGATGATCTAATAAATTCATAATTCTTTACCACATTTGACCTCGTGCATTCCTCCTTTGGTGACCATAACACTACTATGTTATAACAGAAAGTTAGTAGATGTATTCTATCAAAAGTTTGGACTATGCTTCAAGGTTTCCAGCTGAAAGAAAACAGTTGAGGCAGGTGGGGGGGGGGGGGGGGTAGGAAGGGAGAGAAGGAGGAAGGTAGAAAAAAAGATTTAAAAAATCTAGAGTTTAAGAAATAATCTGACAGGTTTATAACATTTCACTGAAACTGACAGCAAAATTATGAGTTGAATCTTCAATCAGGCCCCTAAAACATCTGTAGTTTTGTTTTAAATGACTAAAGTGAAATACATCAGGTTATGGAAAATGGGGAGGGTTTCCAGCAGTTGGCCAGTATTCTAGGTGATGGATGTGATGAGCAGTTCCCTTAAACAACTGATTTACTGCCAACAGAGAAAAACATTAGAAACACATCCTAAAATTCATCTGCAATTACGATTACAAGAGTGGCTGGCCACTCTGCCCACCTTCCCCTCCCTTACCAGAGCCCTGACCCTGCGCCTGGCAAATACCTTCACACAAACGCCACCAAAGAACAACACCTCCTTCCCATAAACCCCTTTCCTTTGCCCTAAAAATCAGTATAAAACCCGCTTTGCTCTGTTTTCCAATAGCTTCCTTTCTCCCTCTCTTTTTTCCTTCCTCCCACCTTTTCTTTCTTCTTTTCCTCCTTCCCTCTCTCCCTACTTTTCTTTCTTCCTAAAATCAATGCTTTTTTAAAAACTACACACGGGTCAACCCTACTCCACTAGAAATCCTTCCCAGGCTCTCAGGTGAGACTGTCAGTCACAGGCATTCGCACCCACCATCTGGCACCTGGGATTCCTCGCCACTTTCCACCGCTCAGAGGTGAGAGGGGCAGAGCTGGTGTGACCCAGTTCTTCGGAAACTTTCAGCCGATCTCAACCATCCCCCGACCCGAAACTCTTGAATCATCCATCAAGCCAGAAAGGTACAACGACCTCTGCCTAGCCTTTTGGAACTGGAAAAGAGGCGGAGCAAGAAAAGCAGGACCGGGAGGTTCGCATCTTTGCCCTACCGCCGCCCAACCGCAGCGGACGCAGAGCCGCAGCGCGGCCGGAAGGGGCCGCTGTTTACTCAGAGCAGCGGCCCAGCCGCGGCCGCGCCCGCACCTCCCACGCCCCTCCCGGCCCAGCCTCGCCAAGTTCCTGCAGCCCCCAGTGGAGCGGGCGCCGGGAACGAGCACCGCCCGGTAGCAGCAGACGGCGCAGACCAGCCAGGCTGCGGCGCGAGTCAGAAAGGCTCCTCCTGGGAAACTCTCACCGGCCGGGGACTTGGGTAGGAGAGAGCGAGCAGCTCCGGGGCGCGCAAGTCTGCAAGTGAGTGCTCCGCTCGGCACCTGTTCCTCTCGCGCCACCCGCCTTCCCAACCCCTCGGACCCGCGCCTCCCAGGCGCCCTCCCGCCCCGGCGATGAATCCCGCGCTGGGCAACCAGACGGATGTGGCCGGCCTGTTCTTGGCCAACAGCAGCGAGGCGCTGGAGCGCGCGATGCGCTGCTGCACCCAGGCGTCCGTGGTGACCGACGACGGCTTCGCCGAGGGCGGCCCCGACGAGCGCAGCCTGTACATCATGCGCGTGGTGCAGATCGCCGTCATGTGCGTGCTCTCGCTCACCGTGGTCTTCGGCATCTTCTTCCTCGGCTGCAACCTCCTCATCAAGTCCGAGGGCATGATCAACTTCCTGGTGAAAGACCGGAGACCGTCTAAGGAGGTGGAGGCGGTGGTCGTGGGGCCCTACTGACCGGCCCTCCGGCCCCCCGCGGCGGCCGCCCCACACCTCCCCACCTCGCCAAGCCCGGCCGCGCCCCCTGACCGTCCGAGACTGGGCGAAGCAAACCTGTCGGAGTCAAATTATTTCTCTCGACTTCTGCCTTTCGGGATGAGGCGACCTGTTTCTCGCTCGCTCTTTGGAAGTCCCCGTGCCTGGCTGTAGGAGGAGAGCGCCCGGACTCTAGACCGAGCAGCAAGTGGCGAGAAGAGGGAGATTAGGGCGCACACTTGGGAAGCTGCCGCTAGCTTGGGATGCGGGAAAACCGACGGGGCAAAGGCTCTTCTCCGCCCGCAGGTGGGCCAAGCTCTGGGGGCAGGTGGAGAGGGCGGGCAGGGGAGAGACCCAGCAGCACCGAACGCCCGATGGCCTGGAAAGTGACCCGTGCCTACGCCACGTAACAAAACTAATGGGGACACAGATCCGTGTCCGGATTTGCGCCCATTCTCTGCCTTTCCTCCCAGCCCTGGCGGGAGAGGCGATAAATACCTTTGCTTGATTGCAATGTGCCGTTTTAAGTTTTGTTTTTGTGTTTGTGTGTGTGTGTGTGTTTGCTTGAATATAAATATTGGATAACTCTTTTTCTGCCCCAGTGACCTGTTTGCCTGCCCGGGAGTTAAGGGTTTTGTCGTCGTGGGGGAAAGGGTGGGGGAGGGGGAGCCTGCGAATGTGAACGGGGTGAGTTGTTTCTTTTATTTCATTCACAACTGGGTCTTTGGAGAGGGGGGCTGGCGCCCCAGCTGCCCCCCCGGCAAAGACCCGAAGTAGAACTCTGTATGTAGCTCGTGACTGCACGATTTATGCCACAAAAGCGCTCTTGACATTCGTGACACCGTTTTGACTCTTTTTTTTTTTTTTTCGTGTTTAACATTTCCTTAATAAATGCAATATTTAAGTGTGCTTTTTTCTGGCCTCTTGGTGGTCATTGTGCGCTCCCTGCAGAAGGGAACGGGCCCAGGGAATTCGCTTTGGAGAGCTGTGATTCCACTCGTGGTTCCCACCGAGGGACGGGACAGAGTCCTGAGGCCAGTGAGACGCGGCCGAACCTCAGGCACAGGAGGCAGCATCCTTTGTCTCCTCGGACAGTTAATATTTTATATTTCCTTTAGACTCAGCTCTTCAGCCAGGCGAGAGGACAGGAGGGCCCAGTGGGAACATTACACTTCCCTGCAGGCTCAGGCTGCGGGTACACAGGGTTACTCTGCTAATGAAAGGAAGAGAGGGCTTGGCCAGCCTTCAGGGAGGGCGTCTTTCCCCTGAGCAACCAATATCATCAAGAAGGCATCAGGATGCTGCTCAAATAAATAAATAAATAAATAAATAAATAAATAAATAAAAATAAAATAATAAATTATTGAAATGTGAGGAAAAGTAGCTGCTAAAAAGCACATAGTGATGTTAATTCTCCCTGGGGTAAGCCATTGTTACAAAAACGGGATGCATTGTCTCTGCCCAATTAACCGTTTTCTAGAGAAAGGATGAGATTTAAAAAGAGACCATCCCCCCCCCCCCCCCCCCCCCCCGGCCCCCTGCTTGTGAATTTACAGTAATCAAGCCCAGGCCAAGCAGAACAGTCCAAAGGGGGGTTAGCCAGGTTCTGAATGTCAGAGATGAGGATCACAGCCCAAGCTGAGAAAGGGGGCCAGAGTGGAGCTACAGATGGTCTTGGGCACAGTTAGGGCTCAGAAACTGAACAGTTTTGGAAAATAGAGAAAACCGTGAGTGTGAACCCCCCCCCACCCCAACCCCCCCCCCCCCTGCAAAGGATACAATAGTTTCAAGCTTGAACTTGGCAAGAGGTTTCCAGCAGTTTATTTTTATGCCCGGGTTAGGGTCCTCTGCTATTCGATAGCAATGAAAGACTTCACAGTAGCAGATACAAGACTAAAAATTTTAATAACAGCCCAGTGCCCCTTTTACTTGGGAAGAAGCACAACTCGTGTAAACAGCGTCAGTGACTCAGAGGGTTGGGATCAAGAGGTCTGAATGTCCTTTAACATCCTGCCCACTATTAAGTGTCTGCTTCATTCTCAAAGTAAATCTTGCCAGGAATTATGACCCAGAACAACTTTTTGCATGCTAAATAGTATCAGGCTTGAAAAGGATTTTGATGGTTTGTCTATTGTCTTCAGCAGGTAAGGGTTGGCTCGCTTTTTGTGTTTGCTTGTCTGTTTTGAATCTGGGGAGAGGAGCAGCGTCAATGTGTAGTCAAGGGCGAGTCATGGAGGGCGGCATGCTTCTGCAGATGTTTAGGACAGGAAATGGAGACTTGGTACTTTGTGGATAGTCTCTGTGGCACCCAGCTAACCTGCTGCCTCCATGTTTCAAAAGGAGAAACACAGAACCACCAGTGCACTCTGGGACTAACGTGGCATTTAAATTGAACTCAGTGTTTCTGTGGCTGCAAAATCTGCTGAGGGTCCCTTTCCCCCACAGGTTTATCAGCCCACCAGTGAGTTCAGTGTTGTGTGGAAATCCATTCTGGGATAAAAACCAATCAGCTAGGAATCTTGCGTTGGACTCTGCTGTGTGGGAAGTACATGTGTAGAGCAAGTTTCAGACGCAAGAAAGGTTTCACACCTACAGGTCAGTTATTACTTGTTTCTAGAAAACCGAGATTTCTATTTAAAGCCGAAGTCTTAAAAGTTGAGAGAGAGAGAACCTGCCCAAGTTCCCTATACTCTCTTCTCTACTGCTACTATCTCTGCTTCTGTCACTACCATCTCCTCCAGCCTTGTTCCTCTAAATACTTCTTCACACCGCTTTCCTCGCCACTGCACCTCAAAGAGCAAAATTCCATTTCTTTTTACTTCAACAAAGCATATTAATTCTCCTACTCCGAGAAAGTGTGGTTGTCTGACAAACCAGAACCTGCAACATTTAGTCCTGAGGTAGCAAAGATACGTGAACTGAGCTCTGTGATCCATGGTCTATGCATTATAGGGAAATGCACAGAGTCTGAAAATATCATAGCTCTGGGGACCATTTCCTGCCAACAACTCTTCTCTACAGCTTCTAGGTCCATTTGTTACTTAGAGAGATGCCAAGTGGCTCTGGTTTTTATAGATGAGGCAATGTGTACAAGAAGCTTTTTACACTCCCTATTCCCTGTGGCCACACAGCAACCACTTTCTGAGGCCCCACACCACTCCCTGTCTCTCTCTGCTTTTGGCTCTCGTTTTCCTAACAAATGCATTAAATGAAACTTTTAAATCCTGTTCGGAGTTTATGGAGTGTCAGTCCTTCTCCACAGATGTGCTACAAGGAAAGTGAGTTTTAAAAGTCACTCTTGGGGTTTCACATAAGAAAAACAATGTCACCTTTAAGAAACTGGGAATTGGGAAGAATAGATGCAAACCGGCAGATTTTTATCATCCCTCACTTAAGTCCACCATTGGGTCAGTGATTAGTGGGAAGCCCCGACAGAGAGAGAGAGAGAGAGAGAGAGAGAGAGAGAGAGAGAGAGAGAGATGGCTTCCTGTAAAAGCTTGCTATATATGACATGGCCCGTGGGGAGGTATCTGATACTTCCTGAAACTGTCTGGAAACGGATCAGAAGCAGGGAGAGGTTTTCAAGGGACACAGCAAGTGGATTAGTGGGGTTGTAACCCTCACAGGCTGTGCAGACAGCCACTGATGCCTGTGAGCCTAATTGGGTGGCCTCCATATAAGTAGCTTAGCTAATTGCTGATAAGTGGTATTTTTCTCAAGACTGGTGTTATGAATCCTTCCACTCTCTAAAAGATGTATCAAGAATTTGAGCACTGGACACAGTGAAGACTGCTTGAGGGAAGTCAAAGCACAGAGGTCACACGACTGTGTTAAGTCCAAGATCACACCGGCTCCGGGTGCATGGTCCCTGCGCCTGGTTTCTGATTTCCAAGCCACCTGGTCTCTCATTGGGTCCTGGGTCAGCCCTGTTACCGAGTGTCCCTGCACTAATTCTGAGGGAGGGAGGGAACGGCACACTGACCATAGTGTAAGAACGATTGGTTCTGGTATCTAAGTACCTGAGTAGCCTCCTCCCTAAAATGAGGAAGATGGATTATAAAACATTCCAATTCTGAGATTCTACTGAATTCGTTTGTTTCATATTTCCTTGTATCTTAACATGTTTTTTAGATCTCCTCAATAGGTAAGTTAAAAAACATATTTTACCGTTCCAATCTTGGTCCTCCAGGTAGAAAATCCCACCCCCAACAGTCAAATGCTCCTTGACTCTGGATATGTATGCTGTTTACAATAATCTAAGCAATATTCCGGACACCTAGCCAGGCCTAGGTAAACAGCAGTTTCTCAGCTGACAGATGACACATCAGCTAAGGCAGTGCCTTCAATATTCCAGATCTCTGTGTTCTCACTGGATGAAGCAACGAAAACGGAACCCAGCGCACTTGGGAGCAAGTAATCAGCAAGTGGTTCCCATAGGTGTACACACATTTGGACTAACATATGCCATTGTTTATTAAACTTCGTGTGTATTTCAAAGCTAAGTAGCCAGTTTTTCTCCCCTCAAGCATGTTCCCCTTTGAGCTTCTGCAACAGCGCACAGCAGCTGTCCCCATGGTTTAGAGCCTTCCTTAGCCCTGGAGTATTATACTTTTCACTTTGTGGGGGAGGGGTTGCAATGCCAGGAAAGAATTTCAGGGTTCAGTTTGTTCTCTAAGACTCAAACCCAGTTTGAAAGCCTGTTGAAGCAGCAAGTCTACAGCAACCCCCCAAAAAGGAATCAATAAATCTGTTATCTACCTGCCAAATCCCACTTAGATATGTGCACAATAGCTCCAATGGGATATGATACAGTCACCTCCACCAGTGGTGACTATTTCCTAGTGTCTGAATTTACATGCTCAATGGTTAATTGCTTCCGTGGCCAATCTCACTCTGTCCTCCTTTCCAGATACATTTGTATTGTTTTAAACACTTCACATGTTTGAAAGTCCAGGATTATATTTATAGCATCAACTGAGATTTTAAAATTCATGGAAAGTATAGGTTAGAGGGAAAATAAAGTAGATGATATTATCAGCAAGTCATAAATCATTTACAGTGATAACAAAATAATCTGAATGTATTATTTATATTTGAGAAATTAAAAATATTTCAGAGGGAGCCTCTACAGGGACTATTATAAGGATAGCTAGATGCATTTCAAAATAATCCTTAGGAAGCTTGCAAACAGTGGCATGCTTTTAACCCAAATAACAATATATACTAAGTGAGAATAAAGAAAGCAAATTTTCATTTACTTGATTATTTGTGTATGTTTTGAAGAGATGATAGGTACATAGTATCCTTTTCTAAATATATGTAGCTGGGTGCTTCCTGACATATTGTTGAGTGTGTAAATGTAGGCAGTGATCAATACATAAAAGTCAAACCATCTGAGATAATGTTGCAACAAAACTCCGCCCTGCCCCCATTTTAAACTGGTTTCCATTAAATAGCAATATTTTCTAAACTCATAATTCAAACAAATAGTGCTTGTTAAGCACCCATGTGTACATGGTACATTATAATATACTAGGGGCCTGGTGCACGAAATTCATGCACTGGGGTTGGGGAGGTCCCTCAGCCCAACCTGCCCCCTCTCACATACTGGGAGCCCTCAGGGGATGTCCTACTGATGGCTAAGGCCCGCTCCCCGGGGAGCAGGCCTAAGCTGCAGTCTGGCCTCCCTTTGTTGGAGGCAACTGGGCTGATCAGGGGAAGGCACCAGCCCCATCATCCCGCTGCTATAGCCACTATCAGTCACCGTAGCCACCAAGGTGTTTTCATCAACACGGACTCTAGTCCCTTCACCAAGAAAAAATGACAACTTTCTTTAGGCATTTTCAAGATGTGTCTTTCATAGGATATGCATTTCTTTTTTTTTTTTTTTAATCCTCACCTGAGGATATGTTCCCATTGATTTTTAGAGAGTGTGGAAGAGAGAGGGAGAGACAGAGAGAAACATCAATGTGAGAGGGACACTTTGATTGGTTGCCTCCTGTATGAGCCCTGACCATGGGCGCCAGGCTGGGGGCGTGGACCCAAACTGCCTCTTGGTGCTGGAGCATTCCCAAGCTGCTGGGGGCACTATGGTGACATAGGATGTTCCTGCCCCGCCCCCAGCCCCTTGGCGGCTGCACCTGTAGGCTCGAAGTGGCCAGGGGGGCATTCTGGGACCCCTGCCGCCCAGAACCTAAGTGCGGGCCTACAGTCTTGGAGTGGCGGCCTGGGTCCAGAGGATGTTTACGGGACCCAGGCCGCTCAGTGCCCGCATATGCAAATTAACCGCCATCTTGTTCGCTCTGGTTGGCTGTGGGCATAGCGAAGGTGCCGTCAATTTGCATGTTTGTCTATTATTAGGTAAGACTAGAGACCCAGTGCATGAATTTGTGCACCAGTGGGGTCCCTCAGCCTGGCCTGCAGGATAGGGCTGAAACCAGCTCTCTGACATCCCCCAAGGGGTCCTAGATTGCAAGAGGGCACAGGCCAGGCCGAGGGACCCCACTGGTGCACGATCGGGGCTGGGGAGGGATGCGGGAGGTTGGCCAGCCAGGGAGGGACTGTGGGAGAGCTCCAGGGTGTGTCCAGCCTGTCTCACTCAGTCCTGACCAACCGGACCCCGGCAGCAAGCTAACCTACCAGTCAGAGCATCTGCCCCTGGTGGTCAGTGCACATCATAGTGAGTGGTTGAGCAGCCTTAGCATATCATTAGCATATTATGCTTTGATTGGTTGAACGGATGACCAGACACTTAGCATATTAGGCTTTTATTATATAGGATTACTGAAAAATTGAGATGATTCCTATACATTTGCACCATAAAACACAGGCACAGATAAACACACATAATGACGGCATATGATCTACCCACACGAGTCAAGTAATAAATTGTTCCTGTTACTTTTTATGGCATTCATAGTGATATAAGTAAACATACATAATTATGCTATAGCCTATATGTTGGCATGGTTTGTTAGAGGCAGAAATGTTAGTTTTTCTCTTCATTTTTTTCCCCATTTGCCTTTATGCTCACCAATTCCTCTCTCATTAATTACTCCTTCCCTTGCCCACATCTAAAGACATACTACCCTGAAAGAATCATTGATTTTTATCAGACTAAGACTCCAGATATCTGATTGCTTTGGGAAATGAATTCCTCTGGGATCCAAAGTGTCTCTTTTGCTTTATTTAGTTTCCTATAAATTGAGCTGGGTCATGTAGTTCATATTCTAAATAGTATTGATTAAGGCAGGTGCATATGCGTACACTAACATCCTGTATTCCCCATATTGTATACCAATGAAGATGATATATATCCATTCGACTGCAGACTAAAACTAAGCATCACATATTCCCCAATTCTTTGTTTTACACCATTTATTTATTTACAATAAAACAGTGCATAGAAAAACATTGCAATAAATAGTTCCAAAATGTTCAGTAAGATTTATATGGGGTACCTAGAGTCTTATAATACATCTGTATCTTGAGATATATATTTCAATCTTCATCTAAGAATAGAAAAGAAAAAGTAGCTAAAACCACAAGGGGCAGAAAAGTCAAAGATTATATATTGTACATTCTTGAAAATCTTTAAACTCTAAGTTAAGAAAAATGAGAGGGGACCCTAAATATGAAGATGATCAATGAAAACAAAAGGAACCTAGCAAATTAAGTCTCTAGAAATTTATAGAAAGATTTTGAATTCTCAAAGCAGTGACTAGGAAATTTCTCACTTAGAGGACTTAATAAAAGGATCACTTGCTACCAAGTAGAACATCTAAGCCATGTGAGAGGAATGCAGAAGAGTGTTAATTCCTTCTCCATTGCTCTCTCCTCTGTGGAGTCTTGGGCTAATTGCAAGCATCCTGCTAGCTAGCTCAATTTTATTATACTCAAAGGTCAAAAAGTCCTTGCCAGATCTTCTTATCTATATCATCAATCAATATTTATTATTTAGTATCCATTATAGGCATGACTCTGCACTAGGTACTAACTCAGACCTTGGGAGTTGAGTGCAAAGTACCATGGAATTGAAAAGGATCTTCTATTATTCCCTCTTTGTCTTCTGTTTCCTTTATTTCCATATGTCCTGGAGATCCAGCTGTATGAGAAACTAACTTGTGACTTTTCCCCTTACAGGTGAAGTACTCTATATTATAATTAACATGGGGACCTGAATTAGTCAAACAACTTAAGCATACACAGGCTTGATGTACATTATGTATTCAGCTTAAGATGATCATGTTGTGGAAGGCCTGAAGGAAGTGCTCCAAATGAATTTCCTGAAACTACCTATATTTTTCCACAAATTCAGCTCTGGGACAAGTATTTTATTCATTTCCCCCACCGTGAATTGTCAATGGCTGAGTAATCAATGAAAGAATCAAGTATGAAATTCACTCCCCTACATTCCTTTGAAGAGCTTTGTATGAAAATGATATATCCTTGTTTTAAGTAACATAAATATCTTCCAAATTCATGACATGTTCAAGCTAGAATGGGATGTATTAAGACTCTTTGGGTTACATACAATGAACATAATTTTAAAAAGAAAATTGAATTTACGTGCTTGTGTGACTTGCAAGTCCAAGGATACAGGCACTTCAGCTGCATAATGAAGAGAAAAAAAGAATTCCCCAAACCTAAACTTGTATCTTACCATTTTAACAAACTAGCAGAAAGAACCTGTCTTTCCTGGGTGAACTCTGGCCCAGTTTGGGTCATGTGTCCATCTCTAAACAAATCTCTGTGGCTGAGTTAGGTGCAGGAAGAAGGATGCACTTGGTCAGTACTACCTGTGTGGTGAGAAGGGAGAGAGCAAGAAGTAGTCAAACCATGAGGCCGCGAGTCCTCCCATGAGAAAGAGATTCTGTGTTGTTACCAGAAAAAGCAATAAGGCTGGCTGGGTGGCCTACATTTGTCACCTAGTTCAGTGAAGCCGAGGCCTAGAGAGGTTGAGTCTTATCACCAAGGTCCCACACAGCCAGCCAGTGATGGAGTCAGTAATGGAACCCACATCTCTTGACTCTTAACTTAGTATTCTTTTTTAAACTACTTATTCTATCAAATGTCTTTCAGCAAGGCTCACAAGCCTTTTATAATTGCTTTCAAGAGTCTTTGTGTCTGTGCTGATGTAGCTCCAAGAGCTCTGGACAACAGTCTGAGTTTCTGGGGCGAGCATTGCCATCACCTGTACCTGATGATGTGAATTTCTACAAGTCACTTAACATTTTTGTTTGTAAACTCATCTGCCCTCCCTAGATGCTGTGAGGCATAAAAATGTCTTTAAGGTGAATTAAGTCTTTGATTGCTTTGTAGAATGAAAGTATAAGCACAACCAATGGACACAAGACACTGGGGGGCGGGGATGAGGGCATGTGACAGGGGGCAGGGGAGGCTGGGGGAAGGTCTATAGGGAAAAAGAGGAGCTATATGTACTACTATATGTAATACTTTAAACAATAAAATAAAATTTAAAAAAGTATAATGATACATTTTATGTTAAAATATATATTATATGATAAATTATTGGACAACATTAAGAAGATTCATTCACTGCAGGACTTCTCTTCTAAGTCTCATGACTCTCCATGAGTTGGATAAAATATTTATCATTTTCCAGGTTAATCTAACAAACTCACTTTGGTGGAGCCTCTCTCATGACTCATATTCCTTGAAAATGCTGCTGCCCTGTCAGTACATGTGATATTTTTATTACCTTCCTTTGAGTCCTTCCTTATTCGGTGTCTAAACTGTTTCTTATCTAAACTCATCCTAAATCAGAGAGTTGGCTTAGCTTTCTTTTCCACATAGAAACTAAACTGCTGTTATTCATTTCTTTGGGTTTCCAGCTGCGGTGCCTGCTCCACACTTTTGACTTAGGGAAATTACCTTGCTAACCATGAATAGTCTTTTGCAAGTTCCCGGGCCCCCATATGAGACTTGTACTGGTGGGCCTCTTCGTTCTTATTCACCAGTCGGGAGGAGAGCAGATGGTGTGGTTGTGAGAGGGAATCTGTCGACCATAAAGACTGGTGTTTAGGAGCTTGTTTCTTGTACAGCTCATCACAACAGGTATGCTCATCTCATCTCATCTCCAGGCTTCCAACTGTGAAAGTTTGAATCTAAGGATTGGAAAGCACAATGTTCTCAGTAGGTCTCTGCATTTGCAGCACATCTAATGGCTCTAAGGCACATTTGTACCAATATAAGAGCTCTCCCTTTTCCTGACAATGTATCCTCCTTTTCTTGGCCTGATAGCCTTACTATATTTTGACTATTTTTTTCCAGGAAATGGTGACCTTAAAAAAATAAATAAACTGTCAATAGTAACAGGAGTGGCTATACTCTAGACATATGGTTTACTTTATGGTTAATCCTTGATTGATTGATTGATTGATTGCTTTATATCCAACAGCTTGATTACCTAGATTTTGCTCAGTGACAGTCTCCTAAACAATTCACTATGATTTTGAATTTCTTGAATTGGTGCTTGGTGTCTGGTCCTTTTGCACCTTAATATTTGGTCATTGTGGCATAATTTATTACACAGTGGCTTACAAAATCTTGTTCTTATTATGAAATAGTAGACCATATACTAACCTGGTTTATTTGAAGAGAGAGATGTATCCATGTCTATTTAGATTTTCTTTTTAAAAATAAAGTATCTAAGTTTTTAATATTTTCTCAATAAATAAATTTCTTTAATGTTCTTTTATTAAAATTCTCTAATAATCAGATTTACAAGTAGAAAGTTTTAGGGATGCCAAAGCAATTAACTCTGGTAAATATGAAATCCATTGCTTTTAAATGATGATATATAACATATTGAAAATTTTAAATAAAAATGTATTTTTCCTTTTTAAAGAGAATTTATTGAAGGATTTCTTTAGCTTTTGAATGAGCATGTACTTCAAAATTAAAGTAAGTCTATATCTACCTTTTGTATGAGATTGCACACCAGAAATATTGTAATAGTGAGATTAAATTTTACTGAATTCTTTGCATTTTTAAAATGCATTTTATTCCCCAACATTATACTTCCATTCTACAATGCAAACAAAGGCTTCACTGACTATTGGGATAAAGAAAAACTATTCTGAGGATGAACCTTTGCTGTTTGATGCTGAGTTTCATTTCATGCTTAATGTACTGTGTAGAGAAAGAAAATGTTAAATGTGTTGCATGATCCAATGATTTTTGAGGTAAAAATATTTTTAATTTATCATCCTATGGATTCAAAAAGAGTGCTTAGACACTGGAAGATGCTCTGAGAAATTTTTTATGACCACCATGGACTTTGACTTCTCAGAGTGTGGGTTATCTGTCATGTGGCAGTCACTTAAGAAAAGTTGAGTGAACTTATAAATTAGCGTGTTTCAATGAAATTATAAACTAGAATATTAGGCCATCCTATAAGCTCATCTGACTTACCTTATCCTATGTTTTCAATTAAGAAATGAAAAGTTTTCGGAGCTCCAGTGGCGCAATCGGTTAGCGCGCGGTACTTTTAAGAAATGAAAAGTTTTCATTTTAAGAGAATTTTACTTCCACACTGATTTCAAAGCACTTAATCACGATGAATTAAGCATGCTCCTATTTCCTATATTCTTCTCTTACTATTGTCTTCTAATTGGATTGTATTATTGAGATAGCTTATTTTCAAGTTATATTCATGGAAATTTGGAAGGCATCAAATAAATTCTTATTGATTATTGTCATCATCCATTCATCTGAGTGAATGGCTAGTATTAATCATACTTGGTACTTTGCACGTTACCTCAAAACCCTTACAACTCTAGAAGTTACTATAACCCCATTGCCATACATAAGAAAATGAAGGCACTGAAGGATCAGTAGTAACTTGTTCAAGGTCTCATAGCTAAAATATTCTCATGCTAATGTATAAACCCAGATCTGAGAATATCACAACTGAGGGAGTTTCCACTATATCATCCTTCTAACTCTTCTAGTGATGAATTGATAGTAAGGAAAGTTTCCACTTACTCACACACATGGTGCTTTGTCATTAACAACTTGGATCCACCCCTACAGCTTTGAGTAATGATTTCACATCAAGGCGATGCAAAGAAATTTATCATTTTGGTAGATTTAGAGTTTGCTAATAGCAGATGGCCTTAGGAGGTGGGAATGTGGGTTTTAGGAGGCAATTCAAAATGAGTCTCAAATTGTTCAAATATATAGTCCCCTTACTTGGAAATGTATAGAGATTTATATGTTTTTGTCATTGAAGACTATAATTATAAAGCTCCCTAGTGCTAAGTAATATCATGTTGCTTAAACAATTTTTTTTATTCTAACGCTGTACAATGTAGTTTTGACAAAAATATGTTATACTAAAATTTTAGGACTTATTTGCATGATCTAAACATATGTACTTTAAAGTTAAAAGGCATTTTTTGTAAACTGGACTTGCTTAGAGAAATGGTAATGATTTATTTTATTAAATACTTATGTATTATTCTCATCTAAACACTTTCTTCTATGTTGGATCACACAATCTTCACAACTATGTTATGTGGTAATCTTTATTCTCCTTTGTGAGGAAATGAGAAGCAGAGGAAGAATCTGTTGATTGACTAAATCTACCAAATAAAAGAGTAACATGCTAATTGACTGTACCTTCTTGACATCCACCAGCCAATCAGGAGTGAGTATGCAAATTAACCCAACAAAGCTGGTGTGTTAATTTGCATACTGAGTGCTGGGGATGGGGCCGGATGCTTGTGTCGTCGCCATGGTGATAACGCAGGCATTCTGCACCACCCCAGCCTCTCCAGGCCTCTGGGCAGCGTGGGAAGGCAGAAAGGCTGCTCCGGCCAGAGCAAAGGCGGTGCCAGCAGCCAGGGGAACGAAGGCCCATTCTTGCACGAATCTTCATTCGTGCATTGGGCCACTAGTCTATATTTAAAAAGATTCTGAGAGATTTGAGCAATGGTCAGATTTTAACAAAATAACATTTAACCTGGAAAAGTATGGCAGCCTACATTTGGGCCTAAAACAACTGTGCAAATATAGAGTAGGGGAATGTGGTGTATCAACTGACCATAAATATAAAATATGTAGAGCTTTTGCTCCAGAAGCTTTAGACAAGTCAATAGAGTATTGAGATTGACCCCCAAAATAATATGAATTTAGTCTGCGATGATGGAAGCAAAGAATCATATTATGGGAAAGTAAGAGTCCCACTCCCTTCTGTTTCTTGATTATTCCAATTTTTTGAGTGGCTCTGGTCCTAATACCATATTTATTTATTTATTTATTTACTAGAGGCCCGGTGCACGAAATTCGTGCACGGGGGTCCCTCAGCCCAACCTGCACCCTCTACAATCCAGGAGCTCTCAGAGGATATCCTACTGATGGCTTAGGCCCACTCCCCATGGTTCTCTGCTCTCTGCAGGGCCTGGAGGTTTCCCTGCAGCCATGGAGACCAAGCCCCCATGCCCTTCTGTCGCTCTCTGCCTGCTGCCGCCATGTGCCATGTGAAGGAAGCCCCAATGCCCTGCAGTATGCTCTGTCTGCGGGGCCGGGGGGCTTCCCAGACACGGACACACTAAGGAAGCCCCCATGCTCTGTTGTCTGGACTCTGTCTGCAGGGCCTGAGGGTGTTCCCACCACCACTGCCCACTAAGGAAGCCCCCAAGCCCTGCTGTCTGGGCTCTGTCTGCCATGTCTGGGGACTTCCCTGCCACTGCCCCACTAAGGAAGCTGCCATGCCCGGCTTTGCAAGGCCTGGCAGCTTCCCGGCTGCCGAGATCAGGAAGCCGCCATGCCCTGCTCTGCTGGCACTGGAGTCTTCCCGATCGCCTCGGCGACCATCGGGAAGACGCCATGCCCTGCTCCTCCGCCGGCTCTGTGTGCGCAGGGCCTAGCGTCTTCCCAATCGCCGTGGTGACCATCGGGAAGATGCCATGCCCTGCTCCTCCGCCAGCTCCGTGTGTGCGGGGCCTGGCGGCTTCCCGCTGCCGCAGCACTAAGGAAGCAACCATGCCCTGCTCTCAGTGCTCTGTTTGCTGGTGGGACAGGCCAGACACTCCAGCAGCGGGGCTGAGGGGACTGGGCGCCACCATCTTGTGTGTATGGGGGCCGCCATTTTTTGTCGTGGAGTGATGCCTAATTTGCATATTACTCTATTATTAGATAGGATTATTTTTCAAATATATTGTCATTTATTTTAGAGGGACTGAGGAGGAGGAAGAGGAAGAGGAGGAGGAGGAGGAGGAGGAGAAGGAGGAGGAGGAGAAGGCGGAGGAGGAGGAGGAAGAGGAAGAGGAGGAGGAGGAGAGAGAGAGAGATGAGAGAGAACCATTAATCAGCTACCTCCTACATGCTCCCTACTAGGGATCAAACCTGCAACCCGGGCATGTGTCCTGATCAGACTCAAACCAGCAACCTCTTGGTGCATGAGATGACACTCAACCAATGGAGCCACACCAGCCAGGACCTAATACCATTTTTTTTTTTTTTATTGTAAACAAACTCAATGTATTCCAATGAAAGAAACTCTGCTGGAAAAGGTTCTAAAACCATTTTAGATGAAAAATGGTCCAAAGAACGGCAATGCTTACCATTGAGGGGAAAAAAGCCTCAGGTATAGCAGGATACCTGAGTTCCGATAGCTGAGGAAATGCCACAGACAGGAACAAATGGAAGAATTACATATGTTTGGTATCAATCCAATTAGTAAAACTGGAAACTGTGAGTAGAGGAAGCTACACACAGGGAGAATCCAACTGTTACCCGGACAGGTTTTTCTAATGGAGCTGTACAAATATAATGTGAACTGTCTTTGTAGAAAATGAACTCCCTATTTCTGGATGTCACTCAGCAGAGATATGAGGAGATTCAAGAAAGGCTACATCTTTGAGGTGCCTTCAGTCTTGTGCTTTCATTCCCCTCCATGCTTTCCCGTTAGACAGTAGAGCAGGGCACCTGGCAGGTGGCTCTGCTGTCTGGTCGGAACAAGCGGCAGGCTGCTCAGGGACTTTGGATAAAGCCTGCCCATTACAGGATTTGGGCAGAAGTAGCAAGACCTGAGGTGCAAAGTCTGAATCCTTCTTTCTCAATTGCATACTTGCCTCTTCTCACAACCCCCCACTGTGTTAAAACCATCTTTTATTACATCTTGGCCATAAATATCATAAGTTTCTGATCTCATTTCTAAATGGAAGCCTCCTAAGTGGTTTGTCCAGAAGTTATATTCAAAATGACTTTGAGATTATTTTACTGAGGCAGTGCAGACATAGCCTCTCAGCTTTCTCCACGTTTAAAGGCTAGTTCTTACATTAAGCTCCCTGCTTCAAAAGAAATATTAAGCCGGCTTGGGGGCACCTATTTATCCCAAACAAAAGAATCCCCGAGGTACAAACTCTCGTGGATTTAACACAACTTTGTTTCCTTAATGTATCAGTAAAAGGTGTTAATGGATAAATCATTCGTTCTAATGCAGCGCAAACCACACTAAATAATCAGATATAAGAAACATTTCACTGTTTCTAAGAAAGAAAACTTAATACCTCCATGTCTCAAGGCTTGCAAACGCACAGAGAATCTAAGCCTGTAATTATAGCATTGTGTTTCAGAATTGGCATAGCACTGCAAAGATTACAGTCCCTGCTCTGGGGGATATGAGGTGTTTGCCAGTGTCCTGTCAGAATTCCAAAATAACTTTCCACGATATTATAGTTGCTAAGTATGTGAGGCCTCCTAAATGTGTTTTTTTTTAAGTAGTTTTCCTACAAGAGGAATGTTTTAGGCTGGACTTCTTTCCAGATGACAAAAGCATTCTTACACACATTGGAGACATGAAGATCATCTTTCTGAATGCAGATTGATTCGATTCATCTCCTTGGACAGAGAGGAGGTGGTAAGTTTCACTAACCAAAAGGCCACTCGTTCATCCTAAATAAAAGTCAGTCCTATTGGAATCGTACCCCTGTGCTACTTGTCTCTGATCCTTGGTATAAGAACTTTAGATATGGGTTTTCCAGTATGTAAATATCTAGCTTTGGCAGAGGTTATAGCACTTTCCACATATAATTTGCTTATTATTATTATTCATGTCAGTAACTAAAATGTTATACAATTAACATTGGTTAAATGCCCTCTTAATGATATTATGTGTTACATCCTATATAATAATAGCCTAATATGCTAAGTGCCCGGTCGTCCGGTCGGCCACTCAACCAATCAAAGTGTAATATGCTAATAATATGCTAAGCCGCTCACTATGATGTGCACTGACCACCAGGGGGCAGACGCTCTGACCGGGAGGTTAGCTTGCTGCTGGGGTCTGGCTGTTTGGGACTGAGCGAGATGGGCCAGACACACCCTGGAGCCCTCCCGTGGTCCCTCCCTTGCTGGCCAACCTCCCACGTCCCTCCCTGGCCCTGATCATGCACTGGTGGGATCCCTCAGCCTGCACTGGGCCCTCTTGCAATCCGGGACCCCTCAGGGGATGCCTGAGAGCCAGTTTGGGCCCTATCCTGCAGGCCACAAATTCATGCACCAAGCCTCTAGTTTCATAATAAAAGGAGAAAAATCATGAAAACATAATACCTGAATTTTCTATGTTTCTAAAAGACACCACTCTTAAACATGCCTTATTATAAAGTATGTCCTCATCTAATTTTACAACATCATGTGACCTCATGGTCCTGTATGCCAAAGTCACTGTAATTGACATTGTCATCTTAGGATCTTGCTTCAATACTCCCTGCTATAATTTCATATCCTGTCCTCAGAGTGGCCTTTATTTTGAAATTTTGCCAAGAACACCATCATTCTGACTGCTAAAGTTTAATTTTATATAGCCCCAAAGAATGTCTTTCAAAAGATACATCTCATCCAGTTTCCATTTATAAAATACGAAGTAGCATACTCTTTGAAATGACAATAAATCATCTTCAAACTTAGATTTAAAAATAACAGATATGAATCGCTTGTAGCTCCAAACAGGTGCTAAGGGCCAGTCATAGGCAGCGTCATACATTAGCCTATACCAGAGTCCCTCCCAAAAGGGTCAGAACAAATACATCCAGTGGCCAGCTTCAGACAACGTCAGAGCAGGTCCAATAAACTTCACAAGTGGCAGAGCCAAGGGGAGGTCACGGCAGGCACCAAACCCTGCTGAGGCAAATTCAGCTTCGTGTAGTCAGCACCAGCACAGCACCTTGCATGCCATGGTTGGGGTTGAGCCAGCCTGAGGGTCGATCCCACCCATGAACAGGCCAATAAGAATCAAGATTTTATTTAAAAAGGAGGGCCCACATAACCCACACAAGGTATAGTTCTGGAGCACCCAGCTCAGGTGATCAAGGAGACTGTACCACTGGATCCCACAGGACACCTACCACATAAATCCAACTCATGAAAACTGGGAGTACCTACCTAGTACATAGAAATGAACACAAAGATGAAACAAAAATGGGAGACAAAGAAATAGGCCCTAAATGAAAGAACAGGATAAATCTCCAGAAAAAGAGGTAAATGATATGTAGGCAAGCAATTTATCAGATAGAGAGTTCAAAGTAATGATTATAATGATGCTCAACAGCATGAAAAAAGACATAGAAAACAGTAAAAAAAAAACAACACAAACCCAGACAGATATGAAGAAAACAATATCTGAAATGAAGAACACACAGGAAGGAATAAATAGTAGGTTGGATAAACCAAAGGATGGAATCAATGATTTGCAAGACAAGATAGAAATCGACCCAAACCATTTTGCTCAATTAATATTTGACAAAGGCAAGAATATCCAATGGAGTAAAGAGAGTCTATTCAATAAACTGTGTTGAAAAAATTTGGCACATACATGCAAATAATTGAAACTAGATCACCTTCTTACATGAGACACAAGAATAAATTGAAAATGGATTAAAGATATAAATGTTAAACTCAAAACAATAAAAATTGGAAGAAAACACAGCCAGTAAAGGCTCAGGCCTTTCTCATAGCAATATTTTTTTTCTGAAATATCTCCTTGGGCAAGGGATACAAAACAAAAAATAAACAAATGGGACTACAGCAGACTAAAATGTTTTTGCACAGCAAAGAAAACCATCCACAAAATGAAAAGCAACCTATTGAATGGAAGAAGATATTCGCCAATGATACATCTGATAAGGGGTTAATATCCAACACTTATAAATAACTTATAAGACTTAATTCCAAAGTACCAAATAATCCAATTAAAAAGTGGGCAAAGGACCTAAATAGACACTTCTCCAAAGAGGACATACAAATGGCCAATAGACATGTGAAAAAGATGCTCAACATTACTAATTATCAGAAAAAATGCAAATGAAAACCACAATGAGATATCACCTCACACCCATCAGAATGGCTATCATCAATAAATTAACAAATAACCAGTGTTGGTGAGGATGTGGAGAAAAGGGAACCCTTGTGCTCTGTTGGTGGGCTTGTAGATTGGTGCAGCCACTTGGAAAGCACTATGGAGTTACCTCAAAAAATTAAAAATGGAACTGCCTTATGACCCAGTGATTCTACTTCTCAGAATTTATCCAAAGAAGCCCGAAAAACTAAGTCAAAGGAAAATATGTACCCATATATCCATTGCAGCACTATTTATAATAGCCAAGGTTTGGAAGCAGCCTAAGTGCCCATCAGTAAATGAGTGTATAAAAAAGCTGTGGAGCCCTGGCCGGTTTAGCTCAGTGGATAGAGCATCGGCCTGGGGACTGAAGGGTCCCAGGTTCGATTCCGGTCAAGGGCATGTACCTTGGTTGCGGGCACATTCCCAGTTGGGGGCGTGCAGGAGGCAGCTGATTGATATTTCTCGCTCGATGTTTCTAACTCTCTATCCCTGTCCCTTCCTCTCTGTAAAAAATCAATAAAATATATTTAAAAAATAAATAAATAAATAAGCTGTAGAATATTACTTGGTTGTAAAAAAGGAAGGAAATCTTACCCTTTGTGACAGCATGGAAGGACCTGGAGAGCATTATGCTAAGTAAAATAAGCCTGTCAAAGACAAGTACCGTATGATTTCACTTATGTGAAATCTAATGAACAAAATGACCTAACAGGCAAAATAGAGACAGACTCTTGGATTGAGAGCTAGCTGACAGCTGTCTGGGAAGGGGGGATAAGAAGCTGTTCGATGTACGGATTGAGCAAAAAAAGAGAAAAAACTCATAGACATGGGCAACAGTGTGGTAATTGCTGGGTGGGATGGAAGAGGAGTGAGGGGAGAGATAGAGGAAGGTATAGGAGGGATAAATGGTGATGGATGGAGACAAACACAAAATATAGTGTACAGATTATTTGTTGTGGAATTGTGCACCTTTTGTTGTGGTGTTGTGGAAGTGTGCACCTGAAACCTGTATAATTGTGTTAACTACTGTCACCCCAATTAATTCAATAAAAAGGGAAAAATAACAATAAAACATAATATGGACTTAAACTCTTATTAGGAAGAGGAATGCTTCCCAGAAGGACTCCTGTGGTTTGTCCATGTTATGTATCTGCTGGGCACTTGGAGGCACCCTGGGTGGGTGGGAGAGAATCCCAAACACCTAACATAAACAACTGGTGCTCCCTGCTTCCTCAGCTCTGCTGAATCTGCTGCCCTGAGACCCTCATGCAAAGGCCCTTTTCTGCCCAGGTTCTGAGCGGATTAGGTCTAATAGTAGCTTCTAGGGGCCAGCTGGTGGGATCTGGCCGATCTTACAATAGCATTTGGTGTTCTCAAAGGGTTGCCTGGACACTCCTTTGTCCAGAGAACCCCAGCCTTCCCCTTGAGACACACTTGTTTGTCTAGTGTACATAGCTGCTTCTGTCCAAGTGCCTTGACTTCTGCAGCAGTATTGGACTCACCCTGACACCCTGCCCAAATTGTACTGTCTCTCAGGAAACTGGAGCTTTGTTCAGAGACACTCCTAGGTGTTGCTGAGACAATCTAGAATTGTGATGGCGCCACCTCTTCACATAGAGCAGAATGCTGCATTGAACCTACTATTGTTATGTCTCAACAATTATAGTTCAAGATAGTCAGGATCAAGCTCAAGTTAACCGTAATCCCATGACCCAGAGATTTGGATGGCCGCTGGCTCTCTTCATCTAGAGCCAAAATTACAGTTGAGTTTGCTTCCCAACTATAGTCACTTGTTTCCTATTCCTTTCCCATCCCCTGATCTGCTATGAAAATCCCCAAATGTTTTCAGTGTAGGCTATATGTGTTATAGCATGACCAATATGAATCAAGAGAAAATGGATAGATGTAAGACTGAGAGCTACATCTATTCAATTAAATTATGTATTTCTGTTGCCTCCTCTACCTGCATATTCAGTGAGCTCCTAGGCAACTAACCAAGTGTTCAGAGAGAGACTACATATTCAGACTTAGAGGTCAATATGATTTAAGATACTACTTTGGTCTTGAATTTGAGAAGCACTGAATATGGCCACTACTTTAATACACACTTGAATTTTGGGCACTGCAGGGCAAGTGCAGGGCAAGGTTGCATTACTTTTAAAATTATTCATTATTCTATACTCACTGGTTCACTCATCTTTCTCATTACCTGAGTTAAATCAAGAGGTTATTTTATGTGGAAGAAAATCCTAGAAATAAAGAGGGCGAGGTTATAAATTATATATTTTTGAAAACTTTTTTCCTCAAGATGTGTAAAAGTAAAAACAGAATCTTCTGTGTAGAAATATTTCATTAAATCCTATGTGAAGGTGGGAGAATAAATCATAAGATTGCTGCAAAACCTTTTCAGGATCCTAAGGAACATACAGCTACTGTCTATGTGCTATGATTAGGAATTATGGTTTCATACAATAATATTCTGGTTTAGCCTATTTATGAGCCAGGACCATCTGGGATGCTTCATCACTTTCATATTTATAGATAAATATGCTGATCACCATTTTTTCATTGCATGGTAATTCTTTTGAACAGTGACTAATTCTAAACCCCTTTGGAGCTCAGTAGTGTGGCTCAGTAAGTCTAATTTGGATTTCACGTCTTTTGATTCCAGTGAATTGGGAAGGTGAGTTGTGAAATGACTTTGGTTCCTGACACCAGTTGCATAGATTTATTTCAGTGATTGATCAAAAAATCACATGTTTTTTTCTAAGCATTTCAACGCTGCATCAATCTTCAAAGGAGCTCAGACTGCTATTGATTCTGCCCTGCTGTCTCAGGAAGAAAATTCTGCAGGACTCTATCTAACTGTTAACAGGCATAAGCAGAGTTAATGGTTGCTTCAATTACTGAGCAGTGGTGGCGTCTGAAAAGAAGCAGGTCCAACAATAACATTTCACAACATTCTTTTTTTTAAAGCCTCCATCCATTTTATTTTGTCAATTAATTTAAATTTAAATGCAGAAAATATGAATGATCACTGAAGCCAGTAATTAAAGGGATGCTTACTTTAGCAACATGCAAACGTCAATAGGTAGTATGAGATTTATTTTACCTTACTATTTTATGTGTATGAAGGGAATGTTAATTATTATTTTCTTTGTTATTTTTAATTGCAGAAGAAGAGCTTCCTGCTGTAAAAAAGTTCATAACACAGATGTTTATAAGGAAAAAGTGAAAATCTCCACCTGCTTCCTAAAAACATTTGGATGGGGGAGGGCTACAATAGGAAGAATTTAGGAGTTAAAGAAAGTAAGAGAAGAGTGATTCAGGTGATCACAGATACAAATTTCACTCTACAAACTCAACTATAAAAAATAATTATTTTTCTACAACAGCTTAACTTATAGTAGGAGCTCCATACTAATGGGTAAGTTCTTTCCTCAGTCACACACTACCTCCTTCCTGAGGGTTGGATCCATGGTTGTGAGCTTACAAAGTACCAAGGCTTCCGAAAGAGTGTGATGGCATCTTGTTCTCGTCTTTATCTTTTCACTGTGGTGTCTGAGATGACTCTTGTCTAATATGGTCCTAGGGGGTGGATTCATGTAGGTGCTTCCTTGCAGAGCTTCTGAAAGGAAGATGACTTCCAGTATTATGTTCATACTATCCTTGGACTGAATAGAAGTTTTGTGACCTGCCCCTCCTCCACCACTCCTCCATCATCTGGGCTGTTCTGACTTTGTGATGTTGACTCAGACCCAACTGCCCAAACATACCACACAGCCATTTCTTCTCTGGAGAGGGTCCTGTCCTCAATCCTTTCAGATCTTCAAATCTATCTGCAGGCTGTCATTGTACCCTGGCCTTAATCTGGCTTTGTCTGAGGATGGCTAACAGATAGCATTACGGCTTAGCTTTTAATTCTCCTTTTCCTTCCTCTTTGTTAAAGGAAGTGGTCAGATTGGCATCTGGTAACTTCATCATGTCTTCTTCCAAATCTTTTTTCCATGTCCTGAGTTCTTTCCATTTTTTTTCCTGCATGTGAATCTTGTGAAATTCAAAATTGACTTTATTCTCTTTTCTCTGTGATGTCGTTCCTTTTGTGAGGCAGGAAGGAATAAAACCCAGCTGGTTAGAGGAAGGGGTAAGACATATAAGAAAATACAGTGAGGAATAAACAATTTATAAGCTGAAAGTATTAATATGAATTATGAATTAAATATTTCAAAATATTTTGAAAAGTATATATAACCACACCTTTACCATATTAACAGATTTTATTTCTATTTTTAACAAAAATTGAAATCATTTAAATGTACAGATAGGATTCAGCAACGTACTCTATTTCCCTTGAACAGTAAATTATAAACAACTTGAAAATATAATTCTTATAAATCAGTCCCGAATTTAAAAGTGGCTGATTAAAAATGATGTATCAATGGCTGAAATCAAACCAGTATATTGCAGTATTCTTGTGCCAATTTTTTATAGCCCATGCCCATTATAATTAATCTATTCTATGTAGTTAGCACCAGTGTTGTACTGTTGTTTATTTTTCTTAGTGTTTATTCATTTCCTCCTCCTATCATCCCTGGGTGGACAGGGGGAGGTTGTGAGATTTGTTCTGGACATTCTCTAGTCATTGCGAATGGAATGAAGGTGGTGACAATGATACTCACATGGCAGCACCTGAAAGTGTCTAAAGGATATTGGTGCAATAAAAATAAAAATTACATGGATTGGGAGGAGGCAGAAAAAGGTAATTGAAATTCAGTCAGTGATATTTGGAATCATACTCAACTAGGTAGTGTATGACCACTTATATTTTAAATACCTAAGTACCTCTCCGAGTCTTGGTTTTCTCATTTAAACAGTATGAAATTGTATCCACTCATAAGGTTCTTGTGAAGGTTAAATATGAAAGTTGTTCAAATGGTCTCCACACAAAATGCAAAGGAGTTCTCCATTCATCTTGACAATATTCCCTAAAAATGGAGCTCAGGAGATGTGAAAATATCCAGGCTGTGGCCAATTGGTTTATGCCAAGGAAACAACCTAATGCCTGGCTAGCCCATATAAAAAATACCCAAGAAAGCAAGTACTAACCCAAAGTAGGGCAATAAAAATTGAGCATATGAACTCTCTCTGGGTTCTGGGTTCTCATAGAAAATCTGGAGTTCTGACATCAGATCTGCTCTGAGTTCTCCAGGTCACATAGTCCCAACCATTTTTGCTATTTGATCACTCACAACTGGTTCTTTGTGTTCACTTATATTACTAGTACTTACCCGGTCCTGCATTCATCCAAGTGAGTAATCCGGACGTTTCTTTCACTAACACCTGTAGTTGAGAACCTGGGCTCTGGAGTGAGACCACCTGGGTTCAAATTCTGACTCTGATGCTTGTTATTTGACCATGGGCAAGTTACTCAATCTCTCTAAACTTCAGCTTTTACTTTTGTAAAGTAGGAGTATTAATACCTAACTTCAATGTTGTCATAGAGATTAAAAACATGATATATATAAAGCCTATAAGACTTTGCATAGCAACAGATTAGTGCTCATGGCTAGGTATTGAAGAAGTCGGTAGATATTTTTCTTAGGTGTTTTTCTGAAGGTCTCAGTAATACAAATGGATATCTTCAGGGGTCCATCTATTCTCAGAAAGCCTCTCAAGTACTAGTAAATACCACTCACTTCCTTGAGCTTTCCTTACTAGTAATCAGAGTTTTTCAATATTCAGACACACATTATTTAGCACATCTGGACTTCAGCACTTCCAACTCATGTTTTCTGTTTTTTCCTCCAGGGGATGGCTTAAATCTAGGTTCTGTAAAAGCCTAGACAAGGCCCACTGTGCTGACTCTGAGGAAGGCCAGCACTTTGATGCAATGCCAATATTCCTGAGAAGATGTGAATACTTACCAGCCACTCTCCTCCCTCATTTATTTAAAGTGGTTTGATTCCTAGAGTTATGTTCCTCGAGTTTAAACTTTGTCCCTTGCTTGTTAATAATATAAGTTAATTGGAATTAATTTTTTAAAGAACTACATAGGAGAAAAAAATTCAACCTACTACAAAAAAAGAAACAGAAATATTTCTTCCTCACCCAGCTCTTCATTCCTCTCCCCAGTATAACCACTTTGTTAGTTTTAATCCTTCAAAAAGAAAGAAAAGGTTTACTTAAATATACATGTATGTGCATTTTTAATTATAAATGGAATCATACTACACATCTCTTCCTGTAAAACCTTACATATCAATATTTAATGCCTTCATTGTATTCTATTGTATGAAATATGCATTGATGATTATGTGGTAAATTCTCTATTGTTACATATTACAAACAATGTTACAGTGTGTGTATACACACACACACACACACACACACACACACACATTCATGTATCTTGGCATTCTTTTCATTCAAGTCATGTTGAAGACCTAAACTAACTCAGTGACAGTGGAGATGGCAAGATTGAGGTATACGAAAATGAACATGTTGGGGGAAAAGAAAGTCTAGAGCAATCCTCCTAGATACAGGAGATACACAGTGAACAAAATAGACAAAAATCCCTTCTCAAATAGAGCAACCCTCAGATTTTTTTTTTTTTTTTTTTTTTTTTTTTTTTTACAAATGGTTCTGTGGGATGACATTCACTGAACTAAGGAATGCCAGAGTAGAAAGTGGTGTTCAGAAGGGAAATGACAGCTTCAGTTTTTACAGGTTAAGTTTCAGTTGTCTATGGAGTATCCAAGTCGAGCTTTCCAGTAAGTAATTAGATATAATTGCCTGAAATTCAAGAAACAAGTCTCTGGTGCCAAGTTTCTTCTGCAGCAGACTGTGAAAACGGACAGTGTCAGTAATTAGTAGTCTGGCCTAGGAATTACTTCAAGTCGGATTCCGGATGAGTCAGAAAGGAAGAATAGGGTCCTATTATGAATTGAATGCTAAATACTTTACAAGATAAAAGTAGACTAATTCCACCTTGAAATGATGCCCTGATGTATAACAGTCATGTATTTCACTCATTAAGGTTAAATTTGTATCTTTTGCTACTTACATAATTTTATCTTTAACTTATTAAAAGATAATATTCTTAATTCTTTAATTAGGTCAGAAAAACCACATATTAATTTCAGAAAAATGAGCATATTTTATGCCATATTTGTTGTTTTGTCCAGAGCACCAGTTGGAGGGGAACTCTCTAAGCTGGCAAAAAGAACAGTAAATGCTGAAACTGCAAACCCAAAGTTATAAAATTCTCATGACAACATGTCAGCCAACAATGGAACCAGGCTCTGATATAGAAATTTTACAAGAGATGCTGGCTTTTTAGGAGGCTGTCCCTTAGCTTCTTTTCAGCTCTAAGTCTGATTCTGACTGTAATGAAGGAGAATCCAAGTTTTCGTTTAGTCAGAAAGCTAGGGCCTATTCCAAAACCATTCACTGAAAGCAAAGGAATCTCCACTTAGTCCCAGGAATCCCCCATTCAGCTGGCTTTCCTGCTCTGTCAATCAAGAACAAGTCACCTGTGTCTTCACTAACCCTGTCTCCTGGGGCCAGAACTCTAATTGCAGTGGGGAGGAAAAGTGGTCTTTCTGACACTGCTTGGGGAAATTCTTTCCCATTTCCTGCACTGCAAATTTCCAGTATAGAAAATAAAAATTTCTCCCAGGCTCAGAACAAAAACATACAGTATACTTGAATTGTTGTAAAATGCTGGTTATGGTGGAGGACCTCAGAACACATGATCTGGATCTGATATTTAAACTTTTCTTTCTATACTGCCTAATTGTTGGTCAAATTTCCCTTATTAAAGAGGAGCAGAGGCAGTTGAATGCAATTCAGTTTTCTCTGGCCCAGTATCATGTATTTGGAGACAGCAATAACTTTTATTTGATGGTGATAGTGATGATGAAGGCATGATGATAAATTGGTACCCTCTTCCTAGCTTGAGGAGAAAAGGGTTCTGTACGAATAGATAATTAAGCTAAGTGGGATTTTGTGAAATGGATAGTGTCACATATGGGTTGGAAGAAGTTACTGAGGCCAAACTATTGCTAATTCTATTAGTAGAAATCATGAACTCAGATACTGAAAAGGAATCCTATTTGTTTAGATGAAAATTTAGAAAATAAAGAAGCACAGAATTGATTAATGAATGCTAATAAATTTAGGTCAAAATATAGTTTTGTAAATTATAATATTTTATAGTTTTAATTTAAAAATTGATATATTAATATTTAATTTCAAAATACATTTTTGGTTAAGTGAGACTGAAAATATGTAGCAATTGAGAAGAAAGCATATCACATCTCCCAGGGGTGTTTGATAAATAATAAAGCATGCTAATGAATTATATACAACAAACACTCTGCATTTATGGTTGAAATCTATAAAAGTCTCTCAGTGGGACCCGGAACGGGTCTTCATTAAAATCTGTGTCATGTTTCCTAGCAGCCCTCATTTGAAATATTCTACAGTAAACTCTAGATCTTGAGTAAAGAAATCAAAGTGAAGAACATACTCAGATAAGATTCCAAGTGGACACCTATCAGCTTCTCCTAGTTAATTGAGACTGACTACCATTACCTAAGAGAGACTATATTGCCATGCTACTATATTACAAGGTCAGCTTCACTCCAAAAGAAAATTCTTTGGAGCACTCAGCTGATATGCGTTCATCAGAATATAATAGACACCTGCAATCAAATTCCTTCTAGAAAATATTCTGGGCACAATTTAAAGTGTGGTTAAAAAAAAAAACACACCCTTTAAACTTAGGAATGTAGAACTCGATTATCTGTGGGAATCAGAACTCATCACCTAATACACCATCTGAAGGACCATCAAAGATCTTAGAGAAGCAATCACAGTTACAAAATCAGTGTCTGAGTTCATGATTTCTCTGAGTCTCTTAATAGTAAATTATGTCATGGATCATTTTGGTTCAATCATTTTTTATTCAAACTGACAGATATTTACAACAAAAAGAAAAAATGAGAAGTAGAGGAACATGCAACAAAATAAAAAAATGAATGACATCATTTATAATATGCTAGAAGAAGCTTTAACTTGCTGTTTTGCTCTTTTAATGCATATGAATTATAAGAAAAAAGAAAGATATTACTAGAAAACAAGGAACAGCATTCACATTACTAACTTTCCAAGCCAGAGTATATTGTAAAGACCTCTCAACATTATTACCTAAAAGATGAAGTACCTAAAGAACTCATTCTAACCACTGAGAGAAGAAGCCTTGTGAGGTAAAATGCCCTGTAGTAGTCAAACTCCACCCAAGAAAGCTGGAGTCACTCTATGTCTTTAATCCAGAAAGAGTTAATGGAGAACATTGTTTCACAGATGATGCAATTGTCTAGGAACAAATGGAGGAGAGTAAGGTAACAACAGGGAGCCAGTGCTATTTCAAGGGCAACGACAGTGACATGTCTTCATCAGAACTGGGACCTCAGAGTGAAAGGCTACCTGAAGGGGAATGACAGAGAAGCAGCCACTGATAGAGACACTGCAGGAAGCAGAAAGGGGCTAAAAAAGCCAGACTTCTCTGGCCTCTGATCTTTGGCCAGTGCCTGCCTATGTACGTAAGTCTGCTTGGGCTGTCATGACAAAATACCATAGACAGAGTGACTTAAAAAACAGAAATGTATTTTCTCACAGTTCTAGAGGCTAGAAGACTAAGGTCAAAAAGTTTCTGATGAGATTGCTCTTCCTGCATGACCACGTTCTTGCTATATCCTCACATGGCCTTTCCTTGGGGCATGGCAGGTAAGAGAGAGAGAGAGAGAGAGAGAGAGAGAGAGAGGAGAGAAGGAGCTCTCTGGCATCTCCTGCTTATATGGACACTAATCCTATCACATTTGAATCCCATCCTTATAAGCTATTTTAACCTTAATCACTTCCTTTGGAGGACCCATCTCCAAATACAACCACATTGGGGGTATGGCTTTAACATATGAATGGGGGGGGGATAGAAACAAATATTCATCCATAACACTGCATTTGGCTGAAATTACCCAGATGCCAATGGGCAAAGGACCCTAGGGAAGTTCTGAGTTACAGAAAATGAGGGGAGGTTGAGTACATATGAGGGTGTTAATTTGTACAGTCTAGTCTCAGTATTATTTTAGTCTGATTTTTATAGAATTATGAGAAAAGCAAATAGTAGAATTGAGTAGATTTAATATAACTTGCTGGAATAAGTGTTCCTTATCCTAATATATAAAGAGCCAGGGGCCATCACGACCAAAACAATCAGACAGACAACCAAATAGCAGGCTGCATGGGGTGACAAGGCCAGCAGGGGGGTTAGTGAGGGACGACCAAACAACTGAACAGCAGGCTGCATGGGGCGACCAGGCTGGCAGGGGGACAGTTGGGGACAACCAGGCCGGCAGGGGGGGAAGTTGGGGTTGACCAGGCCAGCAGGGGGCGGGGGCAGTTAGGGGTGATCAGGCCAGCAGGGGGGAAGTTAGGGGTGATCAGGCATGCAGGCAGGTGAGCAATTAGGAGCCAGCAGTCCCGGATTGTGAGAGGGATGTCCAACTGCCGGTTTAGGCCCGATCCTGGGGATCGGGCCTAAACCGGCAGTTGGATATCCCCTGAGGGGTCCTGAATTGGAGAGGGTGCAGGCTGAGCTGAGGGGACCCCCCCCTCCCCATGCACAATTTTGTGCACTGGGTCTCTTGTTTACTATAATGGCAGATCAATTTATGCTGGCAGATTTGATAGTTGTGATCAAATTCTTAGCTACAGAAGATAGCTAACTTATCATTAAAAATACCTCCTTCCCAAACCTGAAGCTTTATGATTACTAAACCATTGTAGAAATTTTGTTTTTGGGCAACAGACATTTGTCAGCCTGATGAAAACATAAACACTCATAGGACTAAAATAAAAATAGAATTCTATTCCAATGAACTGAAAAACACATAAAAATAAGTTGATTTTAATATCTTCTTATTAATCCCCTACCTTACCCACTCATATGGTTGCAGATACTATTGAAAAATATAAAAAAGCAATACTCCTCACTTAATTAGGACCATAAAACAAAACAAAAAAGTCTTTCATCCCAATCAGTACCCTATATCTGGGAAATCAGAACCCAAACATGAATGCACAAACCTCATTTTCTGTTAACACAGTGGCTTTGCAAAACTTCTCAGGAGAAGCTACAATTACTACAAATCAATCAAGACACTTTTAGGTTAAACTTAACAGATACTGTTCAGGTAGCAAAGGAGGAAATGTATATTGTTAATCAAAATCAACAACAATCCAGCCCTAGCTTGTTTTGCTCAGTGGTTAGAGCACTGGCCGAGGGACTGATGACTCTCGGGTCTGATTCCAGTCAAGGGCACATACCTAGATTGCAGGCTCTATCCTTGGCTCCCATCATGGTGCATGCAAGAGGAAACCAATCGATGTGTGTGTCTCTCTCTGTCTCTCCCCCTCCCTTCCACTCTCTCTAAAAATCAATGGGGAAAAAAATAGCCTCATGAGGATTAACCATAAAAAATAAACAACAATCCATATGAAGAGTACATGGCCCTTTAAGGGCTTTGCTAGGACACAGTGCCTTCGGATTCAACTTTGATCTCAATGAATGCTCTAAGACCTGGCAATATATATAAGAGCCTTGTAAAGTTCATATATTTGGAGCCATTGATTTCATTTCTGGAAATCTAAGGAAATTAAAATTCTGAAAAAGCTTTACACATAAAGATGTTCATTAAGTAGTTACTCATAACTTTATAAATTAGAAACTACTATTTTTGACAGTAGAAGAATGTGAAAGATTTCTCTGACCCAATTCCAATGTGTGAATGGAGGCTTTCCCACACCAACAAACAATCTCAGGTACCCAAAAAGCAGGGTATCTGAGAACTCAACTCAATCCTGGCACTATGTACCCAGAAATAGAATCAAATTCCACAGGTAAAGGGCTCAGTCCCACAAGACCATCCTCCACTTCAGATGCCAATCTCAAGCCCAGGTTGTTAGCTCTACTTTGACAGACTGGCTACAAATCAAAGGTTCCCATGACCCCTCCCCAAGTTTGATTTATTATTTGCTAGAACAGCTCACAGAACTCAGTAGAAACCATCTACGCACTAGATTACACATTTATTCTAAAAAGACATAACCAGGAACAGTCAGAGAGAGGTGCATACAGAGGGCACGGTATGGGGAAAGTGGGCAGAGCTTTCATGCCCGTTCAGGTGCACCACTCTCCCTGCTCCTCCGGGAGTTCAACCCAGAAGCTCTGTGAAAAAGAGGTCAGTTACTGCAGCTCTCCTTGGGTTTTTCTAGAGGCTTCATTATATGGTCAAGATTGACTAAGTCATTGGCCATTGGCAATTGATTCAACCTCCAGCCCCTTCTCCTCTCCTAGGTGGTCGGCGGGTAGGCTTGAAAGTTTTAACCTTCTAATCACATGTTGGCTCCGCTGGTAGCCAGCCTGCATCCTTGAGTGGGCCTCCAAAAGTCACCTTATTACCATAACAAAAGACACCATTCTTGCTCTCATCACTTAGGAAATTTCAAAGGGTTTAGGAGCTCTGTGCCAGATATGGGGATAGAGATAAAATATATATTTATAATAAACTAGAGGCCCGGTGCACGAAATTCATTCATGGTGGAGAGGGGGGGTAGCGGGGGGTGTTGTCCCTCAGCCCAGCCTGCAGTCTCTTCAATCTGGGACCCCTCAAGGGACCTTCATTTTTTCCTTCAAGAGTGTGGTGGAAAAACCCTAGATTACCTTCTTGGATTCTTATAACCCAAATTACCAAGAACACTGCAATTGGTGGCCTACAGGGAGCTTAGCCAATGAGTTGTCAGAAAAGGTATTTACTCTCAAAATGGTTTGGCTCAGTGGATAGACCGTGGGCCTGCAGACTGAAGGGTCCCAGGTTTGATTCCTGTTAAGGGCATGTACCTTGGTTGGAGGCATATCCCCAGTGGGGAGTGTGCAGGAGGCAGTTAATGGATGTTTCTCTCTCATTGATATTTCTGACTGTCTATCCCTCTCCCCTCCTCTCTGTAAAAAAAAAAAAAAAAAAAAATCAATAAAATTTTTTTAAAAAGGTGTATCCTCTGCAGCTCATGCAGCCCCTGGGTTGTGTCCACTGGGCTAGGGGCGTGTCCCTGCCACCCAGTGGTGGCTGCCGGGGTCTCCGCACACCCCAGAGGCCAGCAGCCATCCCCCTGTGGAGGGCACTAGGCTTGGAGCATGGACAGAATCTGCCACTTGGTGCTGGAGCTTGGAAAGCCTCTGGGGCTGGGCGGGAACATCCCCATCTCCAAACGCCCCAAGGCCAGCAGCCAGCCCCACCATGGGCCCCAGGCTCGAGGCTTGCAGGGACCCTGGGCAGCACGCAGCAGTGGCCGCCAGGGTCTCGGCAAACCCAGGAGGCCAGCAGCAGCCCCTGGTCCTGGGCGTCTGGCTGGGGGCGTGGCCCCAAACCACTGCTTTGTGCAGGAGCCTTTGCAAGCGGCTTGGGGAGGCCAGCAGCCAGCCTGACCATGGGCCTCAGGCTCGGGGCTTGCAGGGACCCCAGGCAGCACACAGCAGTGGCCGCCAGGGTCTCAGCACACCCTGGAGGCCAGCGGCAGCCCCCGGTCCTGGGCGCCTGGCTGGGGGCATGGCCCCAAACCGCTTGCAAAGGCTCCTGCACAAAGCGGCGGTTTGGGCCCACGCCCCGAGCCAGGCGCTCAGGCTGGGGGCTTGCAGGGACGCCGGGCAGCACACAGCAGTGGCCACCAGGGTCTTGGCACACCCCAGAGGCCAGCGGCAGCCCCAGTCCTGGGCACCTGGCTGGGGGCGTGGCCCCAAACCGCTGCTTTGTGCAGGAGCCTTTGCAAGTCGCTGGGGGCGGGGTGGATGTTCCGCCCGCCAGGTTGCTTGGCACCTATACCCATAGGCTCTGAGTGGCCAGGGGGCATTCTGGGACCCCTGCCGCTCAGGACCTAAGCACGGGCCTACAGGCTAGGAGCGGCCTGGGTCTGGAGGATGTTTCCTGGACCCAGGCCACTCAGCACCCGCATATGTAAATTAACCGCCATCTTGTTCACTCTGATTGGCTGTGGGCGTAGCGAAGGTGCAGTCAATTTGCATGTTTCTCTATTATAAGGTAGGATAGCAATATCACAGACTGCTTACGGAACCCATGATACAGAGATATACAGAGTAATAGACTGTTACATAACCAATAAAATCTATGATTATAAGAAGAGCTTATAATATGATGAAGCACAAGTATAGCATACTATCAGAGCAATGTTATATGAACAAAAAAACAGGGTAAAAATGTAGCAAGTGTTAATAAGCTGTACTGCTATAAATGTTAATGGTGGTTGAGTTTTAGCATTATGGATGTCTTTCCCGGTGTACTTTACTCTAATTTAAAAAAATTCAGTGGAGTAAATTTGAAGATCTAATGGCTTTATTAAGCAACTCATAAATCAGGCAGCATCCCATCTAGCAACTAAGAAGGGCACTCAGAAGGGCTGTACAAAATGGAAGGTTTTTATAGGAAGAAGGATGGGGCAAAGGAGCTATTAACAAAAGAACAAAGGACTATTTTTAGACCAGGATATCTTCTTTGTGTGTTGAGGTGGGGGTGGGAGGGAGTATGAATGAAAAAGGAGCTATATGGTACTAACCACACAGGATGATCTGATCATCAATTCCTAACTGGGCAGGTCATGGTGGGTAGTCCTGCCCCAGGCCTATAGCTTCCTTAGTAAATAGTTAATCTTTGCCTTAAATGAGCCCTGCCCATCATTCTTGTGCATCCATACCTTTAAAATGCCAGAGCAATCTTCTTTTCCAGACCCCTTAGAGGGGAGGTGTAACCCCCCTCATGGGAGTACATGCACCAAAACTCCTCCTCATTGTTGTCTTGTTGCCCTCATACTATTTCTATTCACTGTAAATGTTAACTATTCTGTAGCTGCCAATGTAAAAGAAGTATGGATCTCTCTATTTTACTTTTTATCAGATCAGATTTCCCCACTTAGCTTTCTCTGGCCTCCTTAATCTACCACCAGATTTCCTGTAATTTTCCTTATGTTTTCTCCTTTGATTCTAAATGTACAAAATGAACTGCAAAACTGCCACTTTCTGGAACATTTTCTCAATCCCTTGAGATCTTGCTTCCAGGCATGTCCTCAGTTTGGCTCAAATAAACTCCAATAAGCTCATAAAACATCTATAGATTTGGACATTCTTGCAAGGGTTTTTATTGTGCAGACTGCCTGCTCTTTCTTGGGGGTGGGGGGTATATCATGATGGAGGAGTCCCATGTGACAGATTACCTTACTGATTCCACCAGAAAATTCCAGACTGATTGATTAAGATTACATTTCTGGGAGAGGCTGAAACTGCAATTGGATCAGGTATTAAATTTAAGTTTAGTGTCATGGACTTTTAGCAGGAGTGACACCAGTTTGGGCCTGAGGTTTTCTCTTTCACACTCTGTGGTGCATATTTTCTACATTGACCATCCACTATTTAGTGGCAACTGTATGAAAATAATCACTGCTAATCCCTGACACCTTTTATCTTATTTGGTATCTCTTTAGTCTCCTAACTTGGCACAACAGTTTTAGATGCCAAAGATAGGAGATTTCAGCTTCTGGTTTGGCCCACTGCTCACTGCTTCTCAGTGCTATCTGAGCGTCTTCAGCTAAATTCACAATTATTTAATGAGAAACTGTTATTTGCTGATCATCATGTTAATGCAATAGGAAATCCAAAGAGGTATAGTATACCATGTCTCTGGTTTAAGCTTACAATTTGGTTGGGGACAAAAGTCATATACTTGAAATAAAAATTAGGGAGCAAAATAGCATTTAATCAGATACTTCTGGCCACAGATTTAAGCTGCTATTGATAGCAGAAGAGATGTTAGTCTAATAACAAAGTTAGAGTTTTCTATTTTATTAATTCAGAGAAATTTTTAAGTCATTCTGATTTTTTTTTACAAATGTATTTTTTAATTTAGCCACATTAAAACTCTTCTCCCTGGAGTGCAGGAAGTTGTTAAAGGACACAGAAAGTTGTTTTAATTTTAAAAATTAAAGAAAAACTCTATTTTATCAAACTCTGATTTGCTTCTTTAGGTATTTGCTAACTTTCTTTTTTGCAAAGAACATGTTTCACTCCATAATAAGAAACAAATTTATTATTAAAATCTGAAGGTGCTACTTAGAAGTTGTGTGAGACAGTAAATATTTATTTCAAAACAATAACAATTTACTTAGAGAAAGAAAACAAAGGGAAAGTGTAGAATATTTGACAAGAAAAATTATACAGTGATTTAAAAAAAAGGTTGCCAAAACTTAATTTGGTGTGGAAAATTAATTACCAAATATACATAATTTGTCCACTAAATTATACTTGGCATTAAATCAAGGAGAAACAGAAACACCTTAAATCATCACATTGCCACTTCATGTAAACTATGAGAAAATATAGCAGATAAGAACCTCATACAACCATAACTTATTTTTTTAAATGAGAGTAGCAAGGTTGAATTATGTTTTAAATTCTCTTCTTCTCTCATTAATGAGATGTACTTATTATTTTTTATTTTTTTGTCATTTCTCTCTACTTAAAGTGAGACTTTTCACTCATTCCTTAAACAAAATTTCTCTTATCATTTCAATATTCTGTTATGGTTAATACCTGATTCCTACTCATCCCATGCTTGCTTTACTAGATAACATACAGAGGAGTGTCCAAATGCTCAGAGTGTGTGTGTGTGTGTGTGTGTGTGTGTGTGTGTGTGTGTGTGTGCTCGCGCGCATGCGCGTGTGCATATCTGATACATTTAGCCACAAGGAATAAAAATGAAAGACATTGTTGAAAAATAGGCAAGTCATTAAATCAAGTAAGCTTTTTTGAAACTCTCTGATAGCCATTTAATATTTTTCAGAAGAAAAAATTAATCTGGGTAAGGCTATTCTCTGTCTTATTTTTAAATCAAAGTATGCTATGATTCATTCTTGAAAAATAAAACAATAAAATGAAACTGCACTGATTGCAATGTCTTACTCACCCTCCCACCCCATCTCAAACAAAACAAATCCAAACAGAATGCTGCCAAGGGTTTCTGGGAGAAAATATTGGTCCAGAGAAAAAACTGACAGCAAGATCAGGTAGGCCACAAGCAGTGGGGGAGGAGGAGCTCTGCCAAGCAATGGTTAAAACTGGAAACCTGGTGTGCTTTCATCTAAGCTACCCATCAATCTGCAATGTCATTGACCTTGAAGAAATAAATTTATCTCCTGGTCAAATACTTTCTGAATAGGTACTTGCAGTTTAATCAATTTCCAGGCCCTCACTCAGGTCCAGATTAATTTGTGCAGCTCAAAAGTTAATTAAACCCCTTCTTCCAACAAAACAGATTCTTTCCAAACCATTTGATGCTAGTTTACATAAGCCACATCTCAAAAACGCTCCTGAAAAAAATACACGGATGGTAACAGAAACCGAGACTCCTGGGGAGCCCTGGGTTCACGCAGGCTTCGGAGCCCTATCCTGTGGCTTTTAGTTAGGAAAGCTAACAAATTTCAATGACACACCCGTGTCCTATTGACCTCGGTTAGCATCCACTCTGGCGGTCTCAAAAGCAAGGTTGTTGATTTTATGGAAATTGAAAAATCAAGAATAAATTCCTCTGTGATTTTTTTTCCTTTCATTTCCAATTAACTTAATATTTCCCAAACCAGAAGACTAAAAAGGAAACAAAAAAATAACCCCAGTTAATTGTGTAAAGATGTCATACAAGAAAAAAAAAAGTAGTTTGAAGTCTGAGTGTTTCTGGAGGTCTTTAACGTTCTGGAAGATGCTTAAAGCTTTTCTAGCAGCTACTCCAGCTGTAGTGCTGGAGGGGGGAATGAATGAAGTATGCAAGTGTCCTTCGATATAAAGTGACTATCTCCTGGCTGTAAATCCAACTGTCTTCAGCAATCACTGAGGAAGCAATAGTGTTATGCATGTAACTGGTTAGTTTTTTATAGCTAAGGTATGTGGAATATATTAGATGCTTAAAAGAAATGGGTGATCCCTTTAAAATATCTCCTTTAAGAAAGAACTAAAAAAATATATTTTCCCCCATCACTTCGGTAGAAAGCTGAAGAATAAATTCCAGTCCCATGCCACTTGTCTGTTCAGTAGAGCTCTTACTTAAAGCAAAGAGAGAAAGGCTAGAGGCCCAGAAGGAGAAGGGAGGATGACTCACACAAACTGTGTCGTCTTTAATGGGCTAAAACATGGTCTTAGGAACCAAGGGACAGAACAACTGGCCTCTTCTTTACTGTCTGTGCAATTGTAATTTGAGTCAAGCAGAGAGTATGCACCTCATCTGAATAGCCGCCACTTACAAGCTCAGTGTGAAGAACCATCATTCATTAGTTGAAAGGATTTGACACATGACGCATCCCATGCTTACCTCTGACACATTAAGGCTCAACACCTAAATAATAGTGAGTTCAGCAGAGAAAATCTGGAACAACTGCTTGAGGCCGAAAACAAAAAAAAAAGAAAGGGTAAAAGTAGGTTGTAGGCAAACCCTAGGATTGCCTAGTTTCAGTTAATAACATCAAGAAAAACTGTCCTAGTAAAATAGAATGTTCCTAACTGTGTCAAGACTTTTAAATGTTATTCCTCTTTATAACCCTAAATGGTATCATATCTACATGAAAATATAACCAGGATCTGGTGAGAATTTAGATTTAAATAAGTATATTTCACTTATAAAATTCTGAATGCTTAGGTAGATTAATCAGGGGGGATCTCATATCAAGATAATATAACTATCTATTGTGGGGCTTCTGGTCAAGATGCAGAGTAGGTGAATGTGGTACTCACATCTTCCCATAACCACATCAAAATTACAATTAAACCACAGAACAACCATCATTGAGAACCACCTGAAGTCTATTCCTATAACCAAGACTTACAATGTTAGCTTGAATTTGCAGCACTGAATTTTCTACACATAAAGTTCTAGAATTTGGGAGAACCATTAGTGAAAAATCTCACATTGTTAACATAAAATCTGAATCTATATTTGGTACTAATCATTGTTAGCAAAATAAAATATATAAAAAGTCCATTCTCTTTGCTCAATGGAAATTCTGTGCCCTGTGGTCTTATACTTTAAATATCTCAGCTTTATGTGTTTTCAAGACACAAAGGCTACAAAACTGAGTAAATATCAAACTGGAAAATAATGATCTATAAACTGTAAATATCCAGTGCTAATTTATGGCAACAAAGACAGACTAGATGGAGCTAATATGACCTGGCTATGTTTATATAGTTTTCTGTCTTAATGGGATAATGTAATGATCAAGTCATTATTCATATTTTATCTTCATTCTCACTATTAGTATTAAATCATAAACTCAACTAATTTAGAATTAGCCCTTATGTGACCTAATAAAGAAAATGGTGAAATCTAAGGAAATGTAGGGCATCCAGATGAGCCAAGAAGCTTTTTTTTTCTGTAACACATGACCTATCAGAATAATTACTGCTGAAGAAAGATGAGATAGTAAAGCAGAATGACTCAGAAGAAGAAAAAGCCAATCTCATATTACTAAACTCAAATAGAACGTAACAGGAGAAGTATTGATTATAATTACTCATCACGCTTTGTAACATTTTAAATAAGTTTTTAGGCCATGGCTTAGGGCACTATTTGCCAGGCTTATTAAATTGTTTTTATTTAATAACTTTTCACATTTGTAGCTTTACTGAAAACTTCCATGTAAATGGCATATGTGTACTCTGTATCATTTTTCCATAGACTTACTATGTGATCTCAGATATGTGTTCCTCTTTTGATATGGCAGGAGAGTAAATGAAGATTTCATGAGTCAGAATTTTAACATTTATTTCTATAAGAATCTTGCCTTTATCAATTTCCTGTCCATTGTATTTACTTCTTCCTCAATACACGTATCCATGGCCATCAAATCCAAATGCTTTTCCACACTCACTGAAACCCAATATTTGGTTTTCATGTCTAATTCTCAGTGACCCTGTGGAACCTAAACGTTTAAGCAGTCACAATGCTTAATGCATTCTTGTTTTCAATTGTGGCAATTGCTATATTTTTAAATTATATTTTAATATTGCTTATTATTTATATACAATAATTTATTTGATTTTTAAAAATATTGATCATTCTCTGTAGCTTTTCTTGAACTTTCATGCATAATCATATAGCATCTACAAATGATGACACTTTTGTTTTTTCTAATCCTTATTTTATACATTTTATATATCTTATTGTTTAGCAGAGACTTCAGTATAATCCTAATATATAAAAACCCAGGGTCCATAACGACCGAAGGCTCGACTAAACACCAGGCTGCGCACGCAGCATGCTCCGGTGGGCTAGGACTGGCAAGAGGGATGAACTGTTGACTTCTCGGGGAGAGAGAGAGGCAGGGCTGATCAGCGGCTTCCATGGTTGCTGGCAAGGCCCCGAGAGAGAGAGAGAGAGAGAGAGAGAGAGAGAGAGAGAGAAGCAGGCTCTGATCTGCAGCCTCTCTCTCGGGGCCTCGCCAGCAGCTGTGCCTCTCTCTCTCCAAGAGATCAGCAGTTCAGCCCGCTCGCCAGCAGCCTGGGATGGCTATTGATCAGCCCCACCTCATTGATCAGCACCGCCGCTCTGAACAGGCCTGGAGATAGGCCCAGAGACACTGACTGGCATAAAAACTGACTAATCAGAACCAAATCTGGGTGAACTGCAAGGAGCCAATGGCTGCCTAGGAAGCAGAGCTTCTGATGCTGACTGGCATAGAAAGCAACCAATCAGAACCTAATCTGGGTGAACTGCGAAGGCAGAACCTAAGGTTGGGGCTGAAGAGGGGATTTAAGGGCAACAGCTGTTTGGTGTAAGGTGTAAGAAAGCAGTTCAATTTTTTAATGACCAGTTTGGAAATATAGTGCATATGGCTGGCTATCAGTCCAGATATAGGGATTATGTATTTTTGTCTGCCAAGAGCATCTCCTCCTGCTGAAAAAGGCTCTCCATCCGCCCTCATTTAAGCAATCCTATCCTATATAATCTATCTATACTAATAAAAGGGTTATATGCTAATTAGACCAGGTCGACCGGCCATCTTCCAGATGTCTGACTTCCTTCTGGACAAAGCCATGGTAGTAGGGGCTGAGGCAGAGGCAGTTAGGGGTGATCAGGCCGGCAGGGAGGGCAGCTGGGAGTGAGATCAGGCTGGCAGGTGAGGGAAGTTGGGGGCAACCAGGCCAGCAGAGGAGGGCAGTTGGGGCCAAGATCAGGCTGGCAGGGGAGGGCAGTTAGGGGTGATCAGGCAAGCAGAGGCAGTTAGGGATGATCAGGCTGGCAGGGGAGGGCAGTTGGGGGCAACCAGGCCAGCAGGGGAGGGCAGTTGGGGGTGAGATCAAACCAGCAGGGGAGGGCAGTTGGGGGCGATCAGGCAGGCAGAGGGGTTAGGGGTGATAAGGCAGGCAGGCAGAGGCAGTTCGGGGCGATCAGGCAGGCAGGCAGGTGAGCAGTTAGGAGCCAGCAGTCCCAGATTGCGAGAGGGATGTCCGACTGCCAGTTTAGGCCCTGATTGGAGAGGGTATGGGCTGGGCTGAGAGACCCCCCCCCCCTGCCATGCATGAATTTTGCTCACCAGGCCACTAGTAGTGAATAAAAGAAGGCTTGAAGTCTAGCTCCTGACTTTAAAGACAATGTTTTAATATTTTGTTATGAAGTATTTTGTTTCATGTAGGTAATATTTGGTGGCTAACTTTTAAACATAGTAAGTAGGGGCTATCTCTCTTATTCTTATTTACTAAGAGTTTATCTCATGAATGTGCCATGAGTTTATTAAATAATACTCTGGCAAATTTGGGGGTAATCATAATTTAAAAAAACTTTTAACATTTTATTGTGATACAATACACTAATAGATGTTTTAACATTATTATACCTGCATTCTTAATTATACTTTGTCATAATTTATGTATGCATACTTTTCTTTGTTATATTTGTCAATATTTAAATTGGGATTTTTTCATCTGTATATATAACAGACTAGGGGCCCGGTGCACAAAGATTCGTGCATGGGGTGTAGTTCCCTCAGCCCAACCTGCACCCTCTCCAATATGGGAGCCCTCAGGGGAGCCCTCTCCAATCCAGGAGTTTCTGTCTGTCTTTGCAATCACATGAGCGAATTGTCTGAGACCCCAACTTAGTTTGGTTTGGCGCTCACAGAATAATAGAGGTCTGTTTTATTCTTTGCTCCATTGGTGGAGATTTCCTAGAAGTTGCAGGATATCTTCCCTTTAATTTTTCCTCGACACTCTGACTTTACTTATGTCTCTCACCTTTGCTTTCCCTCCATCCCCCAACCGCAACAGTAACTTGCTCCAGGCTCACTTTGCTCTAGTGTCTAGGAGATCCCAAAATGAGTCTGGCACCAGAACTATGATTCCCAGCATTCCTGGTGCTCCCCATATTCTTGGTTTCTGCTTCTGGTCCAGGGGCTGCACAAACCAAAAAGACTGCGAACTCCAGCCACCCCCAGGCCAGACGGACAGGACTGGACACTCCAGTGGTATCCCCAGGACCCTGGCTGCTTGGCGCAGGCGCGCGCGCGTGCTGACCACAGGCTCGAAGCAGGCGGGGTCCCGGGGATGCTTGCCACATCACCCCAGCTACGTGGAGGGCGGGTGGGCGTCCCACCCCTCCCCTGGCCGTTTGGCACCTGCACACATAGGCCCTGAGCAGCCGGGTGGTGGGAACGCCCGCCCGCAGCATCCTACCCTGCCCCCGGCTGCTCGGCACCTGCGTGCGTGTGTGCTGCCCAAAGGCCCGCCATCTTTGTCAGGTTAATTTGCATACTCACTCCTGATTGGCTGTGGGCGTTGCGGAGGTATGGCCAATTTACATATTTATCTATTATTAGTATAGATAATGGTCTGAAATGTTCTTTCATTAACCATCCTTGTAATTTTATATAATGTTTATAGCAAATATTACATTTGCTATACTAAAACATAAAATTGAGGTGGTTTCTTATTTTATCTCTTCTTTAGAACAGTGTAAATAAAATAGAGATTGTCTAACACCTAATTGTCTGGGGAAATTATCCTGTAAATACATATATTAAGGATTAATTTTGTTTTGCTTGTTTGGTAGGTTTTTGTTTTTGCTGTAGATTCTCCTAATGGTTAAATTGTTGATTGCTAATTCAGTTTCATTAATTTTGTTAGGATTACTCAGATTTTCTATTTCTTCTTCAATATATTCTGTGAACTACATTTTCCTAAGAAACTTATATTTTTAAAAATTATTGGCAAAATGTTATTTTGTAATTGTGGTCTCATTTTCATTAAAGCTTCTCTCATTCTCTTGCTTAATCTGCCAGAGATTTCTTTATTGTATTAGTTTCTCTAAGAAAATTAACTTTGGATTGTTTACCCTATCTACTGCTTTCTTATATATTATTTAAAATTTTTCTGCTCTTATTCTTACTTTTTTCCACATCTTTCTAACCAAAACTTTGGTGTGCTCTAAGGGCTCAATCCTCATATCTTTTTTTCTTCTCTATCTATACTTATTCCTTAGGTTAATTGATACAGTGTGCATGTAGTTCATATATCATGGTTTATAATTTCTAAATATATACTGATAATATTCCCAGTCCAGACTTCTATATTGAATACTATTTGCATATTTAACCATCTCCACTATATTTTCCAATGAGCATCTCAAATTTAATATATCCCAAATAAAACTTCTCATTTATTTTGTATCTAAATGCATATTCTCTGAATTTCTCATCTCATTAACTTAAATTTTCTATATTTGCTTACTTGTGACAAAACCAGTAGAATCTCCTTTTATGTCTTTTACAACAACTTATATACAACACTAGAGGCCCAGTGCATGAAATTCGTGCACAGGAGGTTGTGTCCCTCAGCCCAGCCTGCACCCTCTCCAATCCGATCACGGTAGGATTAGGCCTAAATGGGCAGTCAGACATCCCTCTCACAATTCAGGACTGCTGGCTCCCAACTGCTTGCCTGCCTGCCTTCCTGATTGCCCCTAACCACTTCTGCCTGCTAGCTTGATAACCCCCTAACCACTCCCCTGCCAGACTGATTGATGCCTAACTGCTCCCCTGCCAGCCTGATTGCCCCTAACTGCCCTGCCCTGCAGGCCTGGTCACCCCTAACTGCCCTCCCCTGCAGGCCTGGTCTCCCCCAACTTCTCTCCCCCACAGGTCTGGGTCCCCCTCCAATTGCCCTTCCCTGCAGGCCCGGTTGCCCCCAACTTCCCTCCTCTGCTGGCCTGGTCACCCCTAACTGCCCTCCCCTGCAGGCTTGATTGTCCCCAACTGCCCTCCCTTGCAGGCCTGGTCCCTCCCAACTGCCCTCCCCTGCTGGCCTGATTGCTCACAACCTCCCCTGCTGGCCATCTTGTGGAGGCCATCTTGTGTCCACATGGGGGCAGCCATCTTGTGTGTTGGAGTGACAGTCAATTGCATATTACTCTTTTATTAGATAGGATACCAGAAAATCTTGTTAGTTCTATCTTCAAAACATATCCTGAAACAAATGACATTTTGTCACCCCCACGAGCAGACTTGTCCAAGCTTCCATGGTCTCTTGCCTGGATTATTGTAACAGCACTTTACCTACCCCCTGTTTGCATCCTTTCTCTCTATGGTTTATTCTTAACTCAGCAATATGAGTGAAAACATAAGTAAAATAATTTCTTTGCTAGTGTCTTCCCCTCACTCTTAGAGGAAAAAGGCAAGGAAACTTACTGAAGCCTGAAAGGCCCGAGAGCATCTGCTCGCTCCTCCCACAGCTTTCCTTTGTTACCTCTGTGACTCATCTTCTAGTACTTTCTCCTAGGCTCCTTCTGATACCACAGGAATTAATGGGCCAGATTTTCCAGACACAAGTAGGAATGAGATCCTTCTTCAGATACCTTCTCTGACCACCCAATGGGATGTTGTGATCTCCATCTCTGCCATAGCATGTCCTAGCCTTCACCCCAGTATATTTCTCTCCACAGCACTAATTCTAATATGATAAACCCAGAAGCTCTCCACTTGCACGGGTCCCTTCCAAGGCCCTGTACCTTTTTTGTATTCCTTCTCTTAAAGAATTATTTAAGCCCAGCCAGCTGGCTCAGTGGTTAAGTGTCGACTTATGAACCAGGAGGCCACAGTTAGATTCCCGATAAGGGCACATGCCTGGGTTGCAGGCTTGATCCCCAGTGTGGGGCAGGAAGCAGCCAATCAATGATTCTTATCATTGGTGCTTCTCTCTCTCTCTCTCTCTCCCTCTCCCTTCCTTTCTGAAGTCAATAAAAATATGTCTTTTAAGAAAAGAAAAATCAGTTTCAAATACAAATATAAAGGCCATGGATATAACTCTATAAAAGTAATAACTTTTATATTAAAAAGTAGCATAAACAGAATTAAATGGTAAGTAGTATAGGAAAATATTTGCCCTGACTTTGACAGACAAAAGTTGAATGCTTTAATATACTAAAACAAAACAAAACAAAAAAAATAAAAACAAAATCTCCCCACCCCCTCCCCCAACAACAACAACAACAAAACCCATGCAAACAGACAAGGTAAAGTCTAAGTATTCTATAGGAAATATGTACATATGTAAGCAGTTATTTGCCAGCTTTAATGAATATGCCTTTGTGCCCTTGAAATAAAGACTCGTGTCATTTTGATATAAGAAGCTAACAAGTGATAATTAAGTTATTTTGCTCAGTACTTTTTCTTTATTAATATTATTATGTTGGCTCTATTCCAAGGTGTCTGGAACACCAAGACACTATGGACTGCTCTCATAAAACAGAAGCAGACACACGGCTTTGGACTTCATATTTTTCAAGAAGTACACAAGTATATTTTCTTATTCTTCATAAAATAGTAATTTTAGGAGTATCTAATCCTGTTGAATAAGAAAATGATTGCTTATGAATCATAAGCTACAAACCAGGGAGCTACTTTTGTACTGTTGTCTTTAATTATAAGCAACATTCATATATTTTTTTCTAATATAGGCCCTAATTCCACTAGAGTTGTTGGTAGGCTTGCTTATTTATAGCACATGTTCTTTAAACAATTACATAGTATGATTAAACATTACTAAGTCGGTTGTGGGAACTGCTATTGCCGATTTTTTTCTTTTCTTTTTTTGTAAACACATTCATTTAATTCTTTTATGATTATAAAAATAATTTTTGTTAATTCATTGTAAAATAAATATAATATACAGATAAATATAAATAAGAATGTTTTCCCTATTCTCACCACATAAACTATTTGTATTTTTGTATAGTTACAGTAAAATTTAAGCTATATTTTAGCAAAGCTAGGATCTTATTGTAAATATTATTTTGCTTCTTGATTCTGTAATTCAATTTTATATTGTGAACATTTTCTCATATCATGTTGTTCAAAAATATATGAACTCATAGTTTTAATTTTATAAATGCAAAGTTTTTAATTTACATGACAAAATTGATCATGTGCCCCTATTTTAATATTGACCTAAATGGAACTGATTAGGCTTAACACATATTTTATAAGTAACCGGAATCAAAGGTTTCTTTTGAATGAAACCAGAACTAAGGACCATTTTTATTAAATTGATTTGCCTGGAATACAAGGAGTCAGGCCAATGGATATAGTCAGGCCGAACAGAATGCATCAGCCCATTGCTCTCTTTGGTAATCCTGGCTCAGACTTGGATGACAGTTAGTCAGAGGCTGTGAATAGCCAGCCTCCCAGATACAATGAGATCGTGGCTCAGCCAATTGGCATCCTTTCAATAATGGAATCACACACTTCTGGCCCGGGCCTTGGATGGCCCATCCCAATGAGCAAGACCATTTGTGACTTTTCTAGCATCTGAAAAATATTAAAAAGCCAGAATCCTTTCCAATGTCTTCTGAATCTTAAACTTAAAATTCTTTTTAGTCTGTAACTAGTTTTACAGAAAATTGATATATTAAGAAACCAAGACTATAAATAATACTACATCAACGCCTTCACAAAATGTCTGAAATTGTTATTGCCTGGGACAGCAAAGCAATTACTGTCTTTACAGCTCCCTGTTCCCATTTTCCATGGGAGAACACTGCCCTCGGTTTACCATGGTTCTGCTCCCTGGTTGACCTAAAACATTTAATAAATATGCTTTCATTTGTAAACATCAAAAGTTGGTCTGATGAAAATACCACATTATAACCTTTCAATGTCTACAAAGTTTGAAGGTGGGAGTATATTTTTATGGTTAAGAAGGACCCTCTGGGTAGAGTGGGAATAAAAAGTACTTTTAAGCTGCAAAAGCTAATGAATAAATAGATTGTTAAACTAGAATCTCTTGCTTCTGAATCTTAAAATTCCATTCCAATATATTTGCATGTCTAATTCCTTCTATTTATATAAAATCCAGTCTGAGGACCAATTAGATTGATAGGATTTTTCTTTTTTAATTACTTGCATGCATTTCATTTAGTGGTTCTTGTCATGACTTCACCTTTCATTTTTGTGGCAGCTGTAGAGATAAAATATTTAAAAAAAACTTTCTACCCTGTTAGCATTCCTAACTCATATGCCTACCATTTTATCAAATCTAATTTAAATGGATACTGTATCATTTTTAAAATAAAAAAGCAAAGGGCCGTTTTAGTTTTCTCTCATATAACTTACTCCAAAAGATAAACAACTTTAAAGCTTTTTGCCCTTTTTCTCCCACTGTCCCTTATGAATTCATTGATTTTATAATAATCACAGAATGTGTAAATTTGTCCCAAATATATAATAATGTTTATGTTCTCAAGCAATCTAAATCAATTGAAGATAATGCTTAGATGCTAAATTATGAGATTAGAAGTCTCAAAAATATATATTGATAGTGTGAATAAAACAGCATTCACTCATATACAAATTTTTTTAGTCAAGATACAATGAAATTGCTCAGAAAAATAACATTTTTTTACAAACATTTGTCTTAATGTGCTTGTCTTTAAAGACTAATAATGCTCACTGAATTTTCCAACTAAAGTCTAACCATTTTGAGTATGTGAGATCTGAAAGAATGAGGTTCTATTTCTAATGGACTCAATAAAGGCCAACCATGACAGTTATATAACTGAAACATAACATTCATCTCTAAAACATGCAGTTTGTTTTCTAACAGGCAAAAGATGAAATTAGTCAATGTCCAAACAGGAGAGTATGTGTATGTGGGGGCCGCTCGCACCCACTGTAGTTCGTATATATATGAACTACAATGCTTTATATATACATTCTGAACATAATGTGGATTCTGCTGTGGAAGTAAGACAGCAATGAAAGTTTAATGACTATATTCTATGTGGCAATGTAGTAGACACTTAATTATTATGTCTGCCCTGCAACTCCCTGAGCCAGGCACCTTCTCCACTCTGCTGCCTGCCCCACGAGGCTGACCTGTAGGAATGGTATCAATAGATTCTTCTACTGGTTTTGGCCAGTGGAGAGTTTAGATAAAATATGGAAGAGAAGGGTTGAGGTTAAGGTGTTTATATCTCTGTTCCCTCACAGTGAGGTTGCCTTGGGCTGCCCATGTCTTTAAACAGAAGGCCACTACTCTTCTCAAGGCAGCCCGAGCATCTAACTCTCTTCTTCTGGGCTCTGGTGAGCTCTCCTTCCTGTCATCCTTGACAGTTTACAATTCCTTATAGTTCTCCTGCAACTTGCCCACATTTTTATAGTCACTTTTTATAGAAATTTTTCTTGAATCATCCTAATTTGTGTGGGCCATGTGATTTCTGTTCAGGTCCTGACTATTCTGTCTCCTCTGGATGTATTACTCCTCTGCTGAGATATATCCCAGCCATATATTAGTACATGAACTACAGGAAAGAGCTAATATTCAATTAGAAATATCAATAAGACAAGTAATAATTTAAGAAAGAAGTGTATGGGTAACCTTTCCTGTGCAGAAAAGCCACCATCAAGGATGAAAGATGTCAAACCTCCCTTGAAATCTCCACAATTATATTGGAAATTCTTCTGTGTTCCCCTCTATTGCAGTACAACTTATGGAGCTGGGGGAAAGGTATCTAAGAATGCTTGCTCATAGCTGCTTCTAACATTTGCCTTTCAGCAACTTTCCCCCTCCCTAGTTCAGGGATCAAGGAGGGAAATACTTGCTCTACTAGTCTACATCACCCATCAATCTTAACTTCTTCATACCTGAAACCCTTTGAAGAGCTTGAAATATTGGTGGGTTTGCATATTTGTTTGCTGGTCTGAGTCTAACATTCTGTTAGCTCCTGAGGGGCAACTCATAGTGTTAAAATCTGAAGTTTACAGAAAGTTGCAGTGTCAAAGGTCTGTGTAAAGAGGATAGTTAATATTACATACCTCCTTGTCCTGTAAGCATAATTAGTATGTCCCATAATTAGTATTTCATTAGCTTATAATACCAATAAGATCGTGATTATATTAATGCTTCTAAATCTTGTGTTTCCCCCACCCTCTACTTCACTAGCAAAAATTCCAATATTTTCTTAAGGTTGCCATTTCCATTATTTCTGAGAACCCGTGCCTGTAAATCATTCTTAGTCAGACTCAGTGCTCATTGGAAAGTAGGAATTCAGGTATCCTTTGAGTTTAGGCTCCAAAACAGTAGTATCAATGATCATTGAATGAGAAACTGATCGGTACCAGCTCACTGCTGAGAACAGCCCTGCAAGTCCTCTCAAAGTGAGGGAAAATAGTTCCTTCCTCTCTGTTATGCTCAAGCAGGGACTGCCTTCAGCCAAGCTGCAAGGCCCCAAAGCATTGCAGGTCACACATATATACAAAGGCACACGAGAAGACACACATGCATATGTGCATGCAGTATTTCCCCTCGGGTGCACTCCTGCAGTCAGATTGACTAAGGTGGATCCTGCTCTCAACTTTACATGGAATAGGGAATTCTATTCTTTTCCAATCCTTACATTTTGCCTCTCAGTCTTCACGCAGGTTCAGACTCCTTAGTCCTAGTAGAAATTCCATTGTTCTTGCAGTCTGTAACTAGTCAGCACCTTCACCCAACACATGTATCTCTCTATATAAAACCCTAATATGCAAGTAGACCATATGGTAGAACAAGCGAACAACCAAACAACCAGTCACTATGATGTGCACTGATCACCAGGGGGCGCGCGCGGAACATGGCGGGCGTTGGCAGCAGGTGGCAGAGTGCAGAACATGACAGGAGTTGGCCATGGCAGGATGGTGGAGCAGGTGAACAGGGGCGCCAGACCAAGGCAGGGCACCGGTCACTGTCATCAGGGTGAGCCTCTAGTGGTTACTGAAAATTCTTTGCTCCCACACACCACAATCCTGCCTGGCACTCAGACCTGCTGCCAGTGCCTGATGCCAGCCCCAATTGCTCAACGCAGTCAGCGGGTGTAAGTGGCAGCTGCTGGCCCTGATCGCCCCTCAGGGCTTCTCCACCTGCCCCTGCTCCTGAGAAACGATCTGGGTCAGCAGCTGCCTCTCACACCCGCTGGCAGCGATGGCTCCGCTCGCACCTGCAGCTGGCACCAGAGCCATCACTCACACCTGGTGCTGGTGCCCGGTGCCTGTCCCGATTGCTCAGTGCCATCAGCAGGTGCAAGCAGCAGCTGCCAGCCCGATTACCCCTGAGGGCTTCTCCACCTCCCCCTGCTCCTGAGGGATGATCGGGGCAGCAGCTGGTGCTCAAACCCGCTGTTGGTGCCGGCCCCAATTGCTCCGCGCCGTCAGCAGGTGTGAGCGGGGCTGGTGCTGTCAGCGCATGGGAGCAGCAGCGGTGGGAGTGGGGCTGCAGGCAGACAGGGGGCCGGGGGCCACAGTGGGTGGGGCCTGGCAGGGGCACAGAGGGTGGGCGGTGACCGGCTCCTATGCCCACCGAAGCCTTGTGACCCACAGTTCCTTTCAAGGTGCACGAATTTGTGCACTGGGCCCCTAGTTTTTATATAAAACTCATGGGGATTGAGGTCAGATTTTCAGTCCTTTTTTGTCCCCATGTGTAACCTGCTGGGTACAAAATAGTATTTGAGGAGAAGCACATAATAGTATGCAAACACTGAAATGCGAACAGGTACCGTGTAGGAAAGGTGGCACCCACCTCATCCAGAGCCAACAGAGGCTGTGCCCTGTGAGTCTGTCTCACAGCTAACATGAGTACCACACATACATGTGAATATTATTATGAAACATTGGGTTTCACTTTTCCATGGGAAAATTAAATCTCATCTTTAAAAACTATAGACTAGAGGTTTTTTTTAATTTTGGTATTTAACCAGTTTTGTTTCCTGAATTTATTTTCAAATATGCACACTTATTTTTTATTAACAAACAAGTTATTTTTTCATAGTCACTAATACTAAAGACACAGACGTTGTGGATACTAATCCTAAAATGCTGTTCATCGCATAATTGTAAAAAAAAATAATAATCATTTCCCCCTAGGTGCTATATTTATTATGAGAGAGAAATGGTATGGACTGATAGTTTGTTGTAATTTTACTTGATAATAGAGGCAAATTGAGAAATAGTATTCCTAAATTTTCTTTTTTCTAATGGCAAGAGCACATATCTTGGAGGGAAAAATCACAAGTAGGTGCAAGGAGTAGAAAATACAAATTGCTTAACAAATAAGGATATTGATTAGCATATAACAAAAATCCAGAGGCAGAGCATGCTTTGGGGTTAGTTGATTAAAGGCTTATTTTGTACTAAGATCTCAGGATCATTTTCTTTTTTTTTGTTCTCACCAATAAACACCAGCTTCATCCTAAGCCTAAATATCCCGGCTTTAGCAAGATATCTGCCACCAACAGCTAAGGTTACATGTCTCTTTGTTCAGGAAAAACAGTCGAAAGAAAATCCTTTGTCAAATACCTTGAAATTAAAGACCTTCCCATTAATCACCTTGGACCAATTTAAGTGGCCAGCCACCCCTGGACTGTTATGAGCCACCATGGTTATGCTGAGCACCAGTGAGCCTAAATCAGTATTTATGACAATTTCCCTAATGACAGAAAGGATTTTCAGCGTTTGGTAAAAAGACAGATTTCTATTACAACTCAGACCTACCAAATCAAAATTTCAATAGGAGAGTCTGATAATCTACACATGTAATAAGGTTCTCAGGTGAGTCTTATAATCGGGGCAATTTTGGAAACCTGCAGATGGGTCAGAATCCATAACTGGAGTTGGGATGAGGTCAGTTCTGTGAGTCATACAGGGGAAGAGCAAATACCTCAATAGATTCGGATTATTTTGGGATGGAGGCAGACGGTATTGATGCTGGATACCAACCAGCAGTAAAAACAAGAGGGGCAGATTCTATCTTCTTAGCTCTTTACTCTGAGGGCTTCCCCCTAGGGCAGTGGTTGGCAAACTCATTTGTCAACAGAGCCAAATATCAACAGTACAACGATTGAAATTTCTTTTGAGAGCCAAAATTTTTAAACTTAAACTTCTTCTAACGCCACTTCTTCAAAATAGACTCGCCCAGGCCATGGTATTTTGTGGAAGAGCCACACTCAAGAGGCCAAAGAGCCTCATGTGGCTCGCAAGCCGCAGTTTGCCGACCACTGCCCTAGGGAATCAGATGCCTTTCCTACTCTGCCTCCACAAGCACTTCTTCCCTATGCACTGCAAAGCCCAGATTTCTCATCCTAATTCCAATTAGGGGTGTAAGGCTGGGAGCATCTACTAAAAATATTTGAGCCTACGCTGGGCCCGTGTGGCTCAGTGGACTGAGTGTAGTCCTATGCACCAAGAGGTCATTGGTTCAATTCCCAGTCAGGGCACATGCCCAGATTTCGGTCTGGATCCCCAGTAGGGGGCATGCAATAAGCAGCTGATGATGTTTCACTCTCATCAACGTTTCTCTCTCTCTCTCTCTCTCTCTGTGTTCCTCTCTAAAATCAATAAAAACATATATATATATATATATATATATATATATATATATACATATATATATATATATATATATATATATATATATATATATATATATATTAGAGCCTAAGCATCATCATTGAGTGAGAGAAATTTTTCTCAGGATTTCCTCTACACTCAGAAAATATCAGCACATAGTTTGTGACCTATATGGCCTTCACAGAAGGCCAGTTCTCCTGGTGGCATAGAGTGTTGGCTTGGAGAGCTCTTTCAGATTTGTATTGGTTCTTCTCATGCTCTGCAGTAAGTCATAAAGCTTTGAAACTTGTTATTAATAAAATAATAATAAAATATATAATATCTCCTGAGGTTGAAAACATACCTTATGGGAAATGCATTGATTTGAAGATACAGCCAAGATACATGGGAAGAATAAAGACCCACAACCAGAAATGAGAAACAGCCTTTTACTCTGACACTAACAATGTTGAGGGCATTTTTCATTAGAGCAGATGCTCATTAGAGTGCCATTAGTTGGATGTTTTATATATAACTAACTGTAAGCTTATAGAAGAAACAATTATTAAAAGCCTATGGTTACTTTCTAAATGTTACTCAGAGGATGAAAGCAGATGACACAACCAACCCCAATTTACTCTCCTGTCATCTATGTCAGAGCTTCTCATTATTTCCCATCATTTTTATCATCATATTAACATTCAACACATGCCATCATTGGACACACACTTTTCTTGCATTAATTTGCTGTGAGGAGCCCTTGTACAGGCCTCCTGAGTGGGCAGCGGGACAACACAAAGGAGCGACCAAAGTCACCAAGAAGGAGGGAATCTAATGTTCCTGATAAACTGAAACCCTCTTCCCACTTTTCATAAAAGGGTAAGAAATCATCTAGCTTTTTGATGAAAATCATCACTTGACCCAGAGGAACGACTGCATATTTCATATCTATGGATTTATTCATCTTTGCTGTGTGGCTTTTGTACAGTTCACTGTGTGGCTCATTATTCATCCTTGTGCAAAATTAGTTCTCAGGCTGAGGCACCAGACTATTCACGTGGAAATATTTTCTTATGTATCCTGATTATTTTATAGATGGTACATTGAGCAGAATACACACTTTAACATATGTTTATTGATTTTTTTAAATGAGTCAATATGTAATTGAGGAAGTTTTCTCTAACTAATACCATGTTTTTTGCACAATCCTTATAGCCATAATGGTTTGTGTCAATTGAAGTTCAACTTCCCCTCCCCCAAGCTTTGCTTACTAATAGGTGAAATACCTAGTAGAATGTTTATATTTTTTAATTTTGCAGAATAAAACTCTATTTGAGAAGGGATTTTTGTCTGTTTTGTTCACTGTGTATCTACTGAATCTAGGAGAGCACCCAGCCTAAAACAAGTGCTCAAATATAAAGAACTGAGCCACTCAACTCCATCTTCTGTCCAACTTCACTGTCATGGCTTTAGTCTATTACAGGAGTCAGCAAACAGTAACCAATCCAGCCTGCTGCCTGATTTTTAAGTAAATTTTTATTGAAACAGAGCCATTTCATTTGTTTACATAAATTGATAGCCTCTTTTCTATACTACAATAGTAGAGGTGAATCACTGAGACAAAGACACATTTGGACCACAAAATATAAAATATTGATTACCTGATTTTTATAGAAATGTAGAGGCCTGGTGCATGGGATTCGTGCACTGGTGGGGAGGGGGTATGACCTGCGGGGATCAGCCTGCTGTGGGAGCACCACTCATTCCAGTCAGCTGAGCAGCTGTGGACCCCTCTAAGCAACTGCACTGTAGGAGCGCACTGACCACCAGGGGGCAGCTCCTGCGTTGAGCGTCTGCCCTCTGGTGGTCGTTCTGGTTGTTCCGCTGTTTGGTCACTGGGCTTTTATTATATAGGATGTTTCCAACCCCTGGTCAATTGCAGTAATTTATAAGTAATTTCCCTTTGTCCAGTAACACCACCTCCGTTCCTATACATACACTCCCACCCTAATCCCCTCTGCATTGGCCCCAAAGAAATCATTATAAAATACAAAGACAATCTTGTCAATTTCCTAGCTTCTTCCCTGAAATACTCATCAGCTGACTCCCTTTTTATGTATATAACTAGTGGCCTGGTGCACAAATTCATGCACATTGAAAGAAAATTAACTAGAAGAAATATTTTAATGTCACTATTTGCCCTTTCTCTATAATAGAAGTGTCAACCAAATTCACGATCAACAATGACAGATGGAAACACATGCATGTGACTGGCACCAGCAAGAGCTTTATATGTATCGCGCATGCACAAGTCAACTTAGCCTTTTATAGATATAGAATTATATCTACTTGCTTACTTAGTCCTGCTTTCTGATTTAGCTAAACTTTTTCTGGCCCAGTGAAGCACCCCAACTTCTCTTTCAGGTAATTGTCAGAAACATAGCAGTAAATATCAACACAAAGCAGATTATTATTGTAGAACATGCAGGTAGAACAAAGGGTAAAATATTTAGCAACCGCAGTATTTGACTATATTCTGCACAACGAGAAAACCTGAAGTCATTTTCAAGGTCCACCATTTCTTACTTCTTTTCAGTCAGGCCAAGTTTCTAAGCTTTCTAAATTTCTGTTTCCCAGCTAATGAAAAGAAAATAGGATTCCACCAAGTCTCCTATTTACCTACTCCAGAACTTCTGTGAGGATCAAATGAGATGAAGCACAGGAAAATGCTTCACAGACATTTGGTTACAGTGTAAAGTGTTTCCACCTGGTTATAAAGCAAGTCTTGTTGCTGGGCTGAAGAAACTCCAGGGAGGCTAGTTGTCGCTAGGGAGAGGAAGCCGGGCATTGCTCTGTGACTTCATTACCCAGACAGATGGAAGGTCACTTAGCATATTAGCCTTTTATATATATTTTTTTTTCTCAGTCTTCAAGGGACTAAACAACTTTCACAATAAAGTTTCAAGCCTGCTCCCTCATCACCCATTAATACACATCTCCAACCATATTGTAATTGTATATTCCTTTCTATATAGAAACTCTTCAGTTGGTACTGCTAAGATAAGAAAAGGAACAAAAGAATAACAAGGACAGGATGCCACCAAGTTTCTGCAAATAAGCAAGAAATAGAGAGAGAAGGGTATCCAAATGAGATATCCCTGGAGGTCTAATGTATTTAGGTTTCATGTGTTCATGTGGTGAAAAGGATCATAATTGTTAAATTAAGACTGTCACCTCATCTGTTACCCCAAACTTTGATCTCATGTGGTAGGCAGAATTCTAAGATGACACCCCAAATACTCATCCCCTGGTGTCCACACCTTGTGTAATACATGCCCTGCCTTTGAATGAAGATGGGACTTGTGAACATGATGGGATAGTCAGTCTCTTGACTAAATTATGTTATATGGAAAACAGGAATGAGGCAGTCATTTTGTGATTACCTTCAATTGCATGAGTTGCATGAGAGCCCTTCAGAAAAGACTGGAGAGAGATTGGAAGTAAGAGGGTAACTAAGAAGGGGCCTTGTGCCCTAACCGGTTTGGCTCAGTGGATAGAGTGTTGGCCTGTGAACTGAAGGGCCCCGGGTTCGATTCCGGTCAAGGGCATGTACCTTGGTTGCAGGCACATCCCCAGTAGGGGGCGTGCAGGAGGCAGCTGATCGATGTTTCTCTCTCATCAATGTTTCTAACTCTCTATCCCTCTCCCTTCCTCTCTGTAAAAAATCAATAAAATATATATTTAAAAAAAAGAAAAAAAAAAAGAAGGGGCCTTGTGCAAGCACCTGGGACTGGCTTCTGAGAGCTGACAAGAAAACAAGACCCCAATCATACAACTGCAAGGAAATTAATTCTGCCAACAAACTGAGGGAGCTTGGAAGTTTATTTTCCCTGGTTAAGCCTTCAGATAAGGATGCAGATGGCCAATACTTCCATTTCAGGACACTGAGATCCTGAGCAGGGGACAAACATGCTAGAATCCTGATGCACAAAAACTGTCATGTAAGAAATTTGTATTGTTTAAGCCTCTAAATTTGTGATTTGTTATACAATAATTGAAAACTATACACCCTATTCTGTAAAAAAAAAAAAAAAAAAAGAATTACTTAAAGTTTTTCTTAGGGTTGGAAATACTTATTTAGAATAATGGCACTTATCTTTTGATCACTGCAATTGTAATATTTTTTTTCTTACAAAGTCCTCGAGTTGTCAAATGTCAGACTCTTTATGATGAGAATATCCCATGAGAGAAGTTCATGGTCAGGTTTGTAATTGTAGAGTAGGCGAAAGTTTTTCTGAGCTTAGAAAGTGAGGATTAATTAACATTTGTATAGCCTGGATTAGTCTGCTCTACTTTCCTGAGTTCAAATTTTCATCAGAGTCAACTGGAAAATTAAGAGTTTCAGGTATTTGCATGAGCCCAATTTAAAGTACAAAGTCAAAGTTAAAAATAGTATTAAGTGAAATTTTAAACATAGAAGAGGAATAAAATTCTGACCTTGAAGTGTAAATGTAGAGATTGTTATATCAGTCGGGAAAATATAGGTTATATTATAGTAACAAACAATCCCTGAGTCATAGAGGCTTACAAAAATGAAAGTTTAATTCTTGCTCAAACCCTATTTATGTTTATCACAATGTGCCCTAAAGGCTCAATTACTCTGCTTTCACATTTTCTGAAGCTGGAAAAAGTGAATGTGGTAAATCACACACTGGGTCTTGAAATCCATGCTTGAAACTGACACATTTCATTTCCATTCACATTTCATTGGCTAAAAATCACCATGTAGCCTATATTAGTCAGAGTTATCCAGAGACTAGAACCAATGGGTGTGTGTGTGTGTGTGTGTGTGTGTGTGTGTGTGTGTGAGTGTGTGATATTTATTTTAAAAAATTGGCTTACATAAGCATGAGTGCTGACAAGTCCAAAATCTGCAAGGAAGGCCAGAACCCAGGGAAGAGTTAACATTGCAACTTGAGTCCAAAGGCAGTCTGCTGGCAGAATCCTCTCTTCCTCTGCGAAGTTAAGCCCTTTTTCTCTTAAGACCTTCAATTGTGTGGACAAGGCCCAGCTACATTATGGAAGGTAGTCAACCTTACCTGAAGTCTACTGATTTACATGTTAATCTCATCTGAAAAATAACCTTCATAGGAACATCTAGAAAAAATAGTGCTTGACCAAACATCAGATTACTTTGTCCCAGCTAAGTTGACATATAAAATTATCCATCACTTGGCCATACCTTTCTTCTAAGGAAGTAAGGAAGCACAATGCTACCATAGGTTTGGTAGGCAAAGAGCCAGGAACAGTTGGTGAATATCACTAAAACCAATTGCAACCAGCTATAGAAACTAGAGAGATCTCTATTACCATGTGTCTATTTCTTTGAGCAGGATAAAAAGTTTGATACTGCTGAGTTGATTGTTGGAACTATAGAAAACACTAAGATTAAATGTCTAATCAGAAGCTGGGGAGAATTTTAGCATAATGTTACACATCAAACCACAGGGACAGTAGTAGCTCTTCAATTTATGATTAACCAGCACAAGTTTTATTTAAAGATCTCAAGAAAATGATTGAATTGGGGAGAGAGAGGGCAAACAAATTGGGATTCAAAGGCGTATAGAATACTTACACTCAGATTCAAAGTGTCTGCCTACCTTTAGCACTCTGGCCTAACTGGTAAAACACTGTCAAGAAACTCAGGGCTGCCAATATCTTTGTCTAAGAAACTGTAAAGATCCTTCACTAAGGAGGTTAGTCTATTGTGAGATGGAAACATATGGCCCCATACTCTTGTTTTATAGGAGGAAAATAATGTCCTAGTGATACCACTGTAATAAACCTAGTTATTACACTAGGCAATAGCTGGAAATGAGCAAAGAGAAGGCCAAATATTGTGGGCATGCCATTTGTGCAGCTTTGGTAGGAAGCTATAGGTTAACACTCCCCAGGCAGCCACTGGTCTATTCCCCGCAGATCCCTGGGGGAAGGGACTGAACAGGGTAGAGAATAGATGCATGCCCAGTAAAGTCTGGGTGACAGAGGGATAGGGTTTGTCTGTCAGTCACACCTGGGACCTGGTCACTGGCCAGAGTGGGTGTGGCCACCACAAGCGTGGGAAGATTTGAGATATTTAATTTCCTAAACAAAAGTGTTCACTCTCTTGTGCTCTTGTGTTTCTGGACTCTTGGGACTCTTGTTGCAGGGGGTGTGTTCTCTTGGTTCTCCTGCATTTGCCCACATGGCTCACAGCCATGTGGACCCCACACAGTGAACTAACGGACTATGACCAGCCTGATGCTGTACTGCACTCAGTTCCACCATGGAAAGGCAATTTTGGACACTGGCTTTGCTTCCAGCTCTACTGAATCCCCAGCAGCACATCTTCCAGGACTGGAGTAAGGGAATGGGACTTTGTAAACCCAGAGATGTAATTCCACGCAAATAAAAATCACTCATCCTCCTGTTGGAGGCTCAGAAAAATTTTTTTCTTGAGATATCTTAAGGACCCCACCACAAGTCCCTAGTGGGGAAAGGTATACCTCACTTCCACCAATAATCCTAGTTTTTAAAATATTAAAGGTTTTTTGTGGGGTTTTTCTGCATTGTTTGATTTCTTTTTCTTAGTGAAAGTTTGAAGATAATAAAGTACTTCAAAAATATCAAGGCTTTTAAAAAGCTTAATTAAAGAAAAATGTGTATAATTTTTATAAATTAGATCATTAATGAAATTTACAAAAGTGCTGTAATAATTTTGTTATTTCATGACAAAGTTTAAAATATAGTATTTTAAATATAATTTATATATTATAAACATATATAAAATATTATAGTTTTAATGTTTTAAAATATTATTAAAATATATTTCATATATTTTGAAGGGTAAAGGTAGGTTTATGATCATAGCTTTCTTATTTAGTTAGAAGACATAGGACTTGGAAATTATGACTTTTCCATGAGAAAGTTGTTTTAAAATAAATAACTATTTTATAGCAATATGAATGTACTGAAAGCAACATAAGCGTCCTTTTCCTCAACAAAATCTGCAAGTGAAATAGGCACAGAAGCAAGCCTTAGGGCTAAAACAAAACAAATAACCTCTCTGATTTCTTACCAGTAGGAGCCACATTGCATTGAATGAGATTATACTCCAATATAAATTTTAAAAACCCATTATTTTCTTGGAGGAGATCATAGGGTTTGAAAAAAGGACTTGATTTTAAGACCTTTTAAGAAAGCTTTTTTCATGTTTCAAATTCAAAATGATATATTAGAGATACATTCCACCAGTTCTTTAAAAAAAGACCTACACATAATTTTGGCAGTAGAAATATCATACAATCTCTCTTACCTCAGGATATACCTTAAAAGTCAACCTCAGCTGTTAATCATAGATATAAGTGAACCCTAAATATAAGATGCAGTTGTTACCCAACAGAGAGTATTTCAAGTGAGCAGTCACATAGCTCTATTCCAAATGTATCAATCTCCACAGGATAGGATGAGCTACCATCATCTGGCTCCTACATTCCTGAATTTACCTCTCAACTCCTACCCTGCTGCCATCCCTAAGGTCTATTCTCCATAGAGCAGTCAGAGTGATACTGTTAAAACCTAAGGTAGATCATGTCCCATCTGTGCCCAAATCCTCCCTCGGAGTAAAAGCCTATGTCCTTAAAACCTCCTACAAGACCATACATGACCCTGCCCTCTACAATGTCCCTGGTCCTTCTGCCCAGAATGCTCTTCCCCGGATACAGGAATGGCAAATTTCCTCACCAGCTGGAGTTCTTTGCTCAAATGTCACCTTCTTAATAAAGCCAGTTCTGATCACCCTATAAAAATGCCCCCAACCCTGACTCTTTCAATTTTCCTTACTTTGTTCTACATTATTTTTAATAATACTTATCTAATGCGTTACATAATTTAAAGAAATTTTTCATATTTATTGTCTCCTTCCATCTTCAACTCTCTGCTGGAATATAAGCCCAATGGGAAAGTTTGCCCTCTGAATTATTACAAGAACCTAGAATAGTACTTGATACATAGCAGACAATCAAAAATATATATTGGATGACAAATGATTGCAGTAACTGGGAAATGGGCAGAGATTCAGGGAGTTATTGGAAGGGAGAAAGATTCATAATAATGTACTAATATTATAATTAACATTAAAAAATCTAATATTAATATTAATTGCTGCTCTTTAATCTGTACTCTAGTCTAACCAGCGTCTATCTATAGAATGTAAGAAGTCTATGACATGTTGTTATAACATGTGTAATAGGGGTATCGATTGGTGAACAATGTAATTGGCTGTAGACCTTCACCTCATTGGAGCTGAACCTCCAGTTTGGAGTCAGCGAATTTGAGTGCAGGCTTAGAGCTACTCATGTGAGCCTTTCCTTCTTAGGAATTTCTGGCTCGGGCTGCCCATTTCCCAGTTCCATCTCCCTGCTGAGACCTATGTTTCTTCTATGTAAATTTCTACCCAGGCAGAGCAAGACAAACTTGAACAAATCATCACTAATGAGAGTATTCAAATTCACAACATATACATCCCAATAATAATTCAAATATCTGTGCTGCAAATAAATGCTGTATAAATTAGTAACAGAAAAGACACAGTTTAATCAGCTTTATATGAAGATTTTTATGCAAGTATTAACAACTCTAGGCAACATGTAGGCAGCGAGGAGAGCCACTATCCTCAGAGTATATGATGAACTCTATTGACATGAACCATATTATCAAGGACCTAATTCTACTGCAGACCCAACACACTTCCTTATGGTCAAGAGTTTTCATTGTGGTCCCTAAGGAAATGCCCAGTAGAACTATGTGAGGGTCTTTTACTCTCTCCAAGTCTATCCCAGGCATCACAATCCCAGGGTGTAACAGGGGTGGAGGAAAGTGTAGATACAAAGCAGAGAAACCTACATTGTCATAGTCAGTCCTCCTGGATCTCCAGACTTGGAGTTATATCAAGAAAGACACCTTGGACTGGGAGTTAGGAGGCCAAATTTCTATTCCTGACTTTGCAACTAAACCACTGAGTGGCCTTAGCAAAGTCACCAGATCTTGGAGTTTCTGTTCCTTCATTTGGATTATAAGAGGGTTGGACTAAATTGCAAAGGTCATTTCAAAATCTAAACTCCAGTTAATCTATGCTCAGGCTGATGAATTCATGGTTAGCCCTCAGTTGACAGGCTCCAGGAAGTGGTAATAAAGATTTTTCATGTAGCATGAATGTGCCATATGCCTGAGATGCTGACAAGGAGCCAAACGAAATGCTTTCCCTGCAGTGCTCATGGTGACTCTGTGAGGCTGGCTTACCTCAGAGTCACCATGGAACTAAGGCACAGGAGAAACTAGCTTAAGGGATGTCAGACTCAGAGGCAGGTTCTCTCTCTTTATTCCCACTATACCACATAGCCTCTCATAACCACCAGTATTTATGACCATTGGAACTTCAAAGAAGTAAACATGAAAATACTGCTTCCATTTATTTAGATTAACTAATGTGTCAGAAATGCAGAGCTAAGGCGAACTTTGAAGTTGTATTTCAGCCCCTAATTTTACAGATGTGGAAAATGACACCCAGGGAAGTTGAAGTAACTAAGAAATAACAAAGCAAGAAATAACAAAGCATATTTTCCTTCCTTCCTTCCTTCCTTCCTTCCTTCCTTCCTTCCTTCCTTCCTTCCTTCCTTCCTTCCTTCCTTCTTTCCCTCCTTCCTTTCTTCCTTCCCCTCCTCCATCCTTCCTTCTTACCATTTATTCCACAATTCCCAAAGTATCTATGACATGGCACATATATTAGAAGAAATTATTATGTGCTAGAAATATTCCTTTCCTCCCAGAATGACTGATGACTCTTTTTCAATAATAGTATAGCAGGCCTTCTTATTTCTTTACTAATGTAGACACTACTATCAACACTCAATATTTAAACCAGAGGAATAGGGAACTTTTATGACAGGTGTTTTTTAATTATACCATCTCACTTCCAAAAACTCATCTCTTTGTACACAAGGATAAAGGGAATAATTAAAATCTATAGACTTGAAGACATAACAATTAGTTTTAGTATTATTTAAAAGTTGTGAGTGGCTTTTTATTCATATATAAACATTTTTTTCTGCACCTTAAACAGATTTGAGCATCTCAGAGCAACAAATAAATTCAGTGGTTGCTAATAATGCATGAATTTACTAATAATATTTGATGTCTATTTTTCTAAAGAGAAAAAATCTACATTGATACATTAAGTGGTGAAAATGAAACTCATTTATAATAAAGTTTGCCAAATAAAATCAAAACAAAGTAGCTGACACAAATGCAGTAATTAGAAGCTCAGCTGCCAGGACACCGAGTGGGGAAAAGGGGTACAACATTTTTCTTTTGTTCTTTTGTTATTGTTGTTAATCCCTACCTGAGGATATTTTTTTCCATTGATTTTTAGAGAGACTGGAAGGGAGGGAGGGGGAGAGAGAGAGGAAACATAGGTATGAGATAGAAACATCGATTGGTTTTGTGTGTGTGTGTGTATTACACTTGCTGCAAACTCCTACTCTGTCTTACTGTTTAAGTTGATCATCATGGGATAAACATAACATTGTATATTATTTAAATCTGCTTAGAAACTAAAATTAAGTAGGAGATCTTCATAGAGTCGCATATATTCTGTCTTCTCGTTGTCTAAGAAAAAAAGTGGCTCCCTTTCAGGGATTACCTTTAATCTCTTCTCTTTCAAATGCACGTCTTCACTTTTTAGTGTCTAGAATTAAGTGCCAGAGCCAAATGCTATGAGGTAATGATTAATACAATCATTTTTCTTTTTCCGTCTCAAGTCAGAATTTCTGAGACTAGATTGTCAACAATGAAGTGTTTGGGGGCGAGGAGACAGATATTTGTTTTTTAAAGTTTGCTCATCACTCTAAACCTGAACTAGTTACTTGACATTATTATTCTTATTTTATCTAAAGCAGCCCAGGCTTGAGTGGGGGTGAAGGGCGAAACTTCAAGTAATCAGGGGATAGGCAAAGAAAGCAGTTGTTAGGAGGCCTGGATCTAAATATATGTCCCCAGAGACCTGGGCACTGATACTTGTGAAGATAAAGTACTGTGTCCAAGTACGCTAGCAATTATATTAAATACATGAGGACAGAGCATATTGACCTGGCCTCCAGGCCTTGTTAGCGATGATGAATCTAACAGTTTCCAAGCAGAGAATAGAAGCCTGAACAAACAGGATAAAGCCTACACCTTCCTGCTTCCCCTTTCTATTCCTTCAAGCACCAGATCCCACATTTACCACAAAGCCACCTTCACCTATTCCAGCCTCCCACTCACATCTTATTCCTAAAGCTCAGAGTCCAGAGGAGTGCATTCACCGCACTATGCCAACTTGTTTTTATCTTTTTTCCTCCATTGCTTTATCATTTTTTTAAAGCCAGTTTTGCCTATCTAGGTATGTGGTGACTCTCTCTGGAGATGGCACTTTTAAATTAATTATTAACTTACTATCTGATAGATTTTTTTTCTTTAATCCTCAGCTGAGCATATTTTTTTCTATTGATTTGTTTAAAGAGAGAGTGGGAGGGAGGATGGGAGGAGAGAACCATTACTGTGAGAAAGACACATCAATTGGTTGCCTCCTGTCAGGGCCCAGGGATCGAGCCTGCAACTAAGATATGTGCCCTCATGCAAAGTCTCTTCAAATTCAAGAAGATAGAAATCATATCATGCATCTTCTCAGATCACAATGGCATAAAATTAGAAATCAACCACAGTAAAAACAATATAAATAAATCAAACATCTGGAGGCTAAATAGCATGCTATTGAACAGTGATTGGGTTGAAGAGATCAAAAAAGAAATAAAAAGCATCATGGCAACAAACAACAATGAAAACACAACAATCTAAAATTTATGGAAACAGTGAAATCAGTCTTGAGAGGGAAGGTCATAGCTCTACAAGCCTGCCTCAAAAAACAAGAAAAAATTGTAATAAATTATCTAACCCTACAACTCAAAGAGTTAGAAAGAGAGCAACAGGAAAAGCCCAGCGTAAGCAGAAGGGAGGAAATCATAAAGATCAGAGCGGAGATAAATGACAAACAGACAAAAACAAAACAAACAAACACACACACATACACACACACACACACACACAAAAAAATAAATAAAATAAAAAAAAATACAAAAGATGAACAAAACCAAGAGCTGGTTCTTTGAAAGGATAAACAAGATTGATGAACCTCTAGTCAGGCTCACTGAGAAGCAAAGAGAGAGGACCCAAATAAACAAAATCAGAAATGAAAGAGTTGAAGTAATAACCAATCCCACAGAAATACAAACGATTATGAAAAAATAGTATGAACAACTCTATTCCAACCAAATGGACAACCTAGATGAAATGGATATATTTTTAGAAAAATACAAGCTCTCAAAACTCAATCAGGAAGAATAAAAATACCTGAGTAGGCCAGTAACCACCAAAGAAATTGAAGCAGTGATCAAAAATCTTCCAGCAAACAAAAGCCCTGGTTTGGATGGCTTTACAGGGGAGTTCTACCAAGCATTCAAGGAAGAACTAAAACCTATCCTCCTTAGACTATTCAAAAAAATTCAAGAGGAAGGCACACTTCCAAGCTCTTTCTATGAAGCCAGCATTACCCTAATTCCAAAACCAGATAAAGACATCACAAAAAAAAGAGAATATCCAATATCCTTGATGAACATAGATGCTAAAATCCTCAACAAAATTCTAGCAAATCGGACTCAGCATTACATTAGAAAGATCAAACACCATGACCAAGTGGGATTTATTCCAAGGTTGCAAGGATGATACAATATCCGCAAATCAATAAATGTGATACATCACATAAACAAACTGAGAGACAAAAATCACATAATCACATTAATCGATGCAGAAAAAAGCATTTGACAAAATTCAACACCCTTTCTTGATAAAAACTCTCAGCAAAGTGGAATAGAGGGATCATACCTCAACATAATAAAAGCCTTATATGACAAACCTACAGCCAACATCATACTCAATGGGCAAAAACTAAACTAATTTCCCCTAAAACAGGAACAAGACAAGGATGCCCACTTTCACCACTGCTGTTTGATATAGTACTGGAAGTGATAGCCATAGAGATCAGACACAAAGAAGAAATAAAAGGCATCCAAATTGAAAAAGAAGTAAAACTGTCCTTATTTGCAGATGACATGATACTGTACATAGAAAACCCCAAAGACTCCATCAAAAAACTACTAGACCTAATAAATGAATTCGGCAATGTAGCAGGATACAAAATTAACACCCAGAAATCTATGGCCTTTTTATATACCAATAATGAACTCACAGAAAGAGAAATGAAAAAAAAAATTCCTTTTACCATTGCACCAAAAAACTTAAGATATAGGAATAAACTTAACTAAGGAGGTAAAGACCTATACTCAGAAAACTACAAGACATTGAAAAAAGAGATAGAGTAAGACATAAACAAATGGAAGAACATACCACGTTCATGGATTGGTAGAATCAACATCATTAAAATATCCATACTTCCCAAAGCAATCTACAGATTCAATGAAATCCCCATTAAAATACCAATGTCATATTTCACAGATCTAGAACAAACTCTCCAAAAATTCATCTGGAATAAAAAAAGACCCCGAATAGCTACAGCAATCCTGAGAAAGAAGAACAAAGTTGGAGGGATCACAATACCAGATATCAAGCTATATTACCAAGCCACGGTTCTCAAAACTGTCTGGTACTGGCACAAGAACAGACATATAGACCAATGGAACAGAACAGAGAACCCAGAAATCGACCCAAGCCATTATGCTCAATTAATAGTTGACAAAGGAGGCAAGAGCATACAATGGAGTTAAGACGGTCTCTTCAATAAATAGTGCTGGGAAATTTGGTCAGATACATGCAAAAAAATGAAACTAGATCACCAACTTACACCATACACAAAAACAAACTCAAAATGGCTAAAGGACTTAAATGTAAGACGGAAACCATAAAAATCCTACAAGACTCCATAAGCAGCAAAATAGCAGACATATGTCATAGCAATATCTTTACCAACATAGCTCTTAGGGCAATGGAGACCAAGGAGAAAATAAACAAATGGGACTACATCAAAATAAAAAGTTTCTGCACGGCAAAAGAAATCATCAACAAAACAACAAGAAAGCCCACTGCATGGGAGAACATATTTGCCATTGCTATTTCAGATAAGGGTTTAATCTCTAAAATTTACAGAGAACTCATACAACTTAACAAAAGGAAGATAAACAATCCAATCAAAAAATGGGCAAAGGAACTAAGTAGAAATTTTATGAAAGAGGACATACAGAAGGCCGAGAGACATATGAAAACATACTCAAAGTCACTAATCATCTGAGAGATGCAAATCAAAACAACAATGAGATACCATCTCACACCTGTCAGAATGGCTATCATCAACAAATCAACAAACAAGTGCTGGAGAGGATGTGGAGAAAAAGGAACCCTCATGCACTGCTGGTGGAATGCAGACTGGTGCAGCCACTGTGGAAAACTGTATGGAGTTTCCTCAAAAATTTTAAAAAATGGAACTACCATTTGACCCAGTAATCCCACTTCTGGGAATATATCCCAAGAAACCAGAAACACCAATCAGAAAGGATATATGTGTGCTGCACAGGCACGGCCAAGGGTGAACCTGAGAGGGGGTGGCTGAAAGGCTTAGAAAAGGCAGACAAGAGAATGAAAGCGGGGTCTTGGTGGGACACTGCTTCCTGAGAGACAGCGCCAACGCCCACAGGCCGTGTTTTTATTTTATAGCAGATGCCACGAGGCAAAGTAAGGGCGTGATCAAGATGTTTACAATATTCTCGTGGGTTTCAATCCTACTCAACTACATGCACCTGAATTCTATCACTCAGGCACATGGGGCCACGTGTTCAGACCATAGGTTCAAGCTTACAACTACAGCCATTGGCTATAATTGTGCTGGAAGGTCTCTGCCCTCCAGGCTGGGACTTGCATGTGGCCACGAGAGGACTGTGCCTTCTCATTAATCCGAGGCTTGAACCTGTCCAAACGCTGTAGCCGCACCCCACATATATGAACCGCTATGTTCATAGCAGCACAATTTACAACAGCTAAGATTTGGAAACAACCTAAGTGCCCATCAGCAGATGAGTGGATTAGAAAACTATGGTACATCTACACAATGGAATACTATGCCCCTATGAAAAAGGAGGAACTTTTACCATTTGCAACAGCATGGATGGAACTGGAGAGCATTATGCTAAGCGAAATAAGCCAATCAGAGAAAGACAAATATCACATGATTGCACTCATATGTGGGATCTAAATGTAATGATCAACATAATTTGATAAACAAAAATAGATCCAGAGACAAATGGCAGGGGAGGTGGGAGGAAGGTGGTGGGGGTTAGAGAGCAACCAAAGGACTTGTATACATACATATTAGCATAACCAATGGACACAGACACTGGGGCAGTGGGGGCCTGCCCCAGGTGGGAATGGTTGGGGGGGGGCAGTCAATTGGGGAAAAAGGAGACATATGTAAAACTTAAGATAAAAATAAAAGATATGTGCCCTTGACTGGGAATTGAACACAAGACCCTTCGGACTGCAAGTCCACTCCCTAACCACTGAGCAAAATTGGCCAGGGCTAATAGATTTTTTTTAAGAAAGACCACAATAATGGAGTAACACCTAGATATGCTCTAGACTTTATATTCTGCAGTGAGAACATTCAAAGAGGCCCTTCTCAGTCCATCAAAGCCTTTCAACATTTAATGCCACTGCTAGAGCAAAGCTTTTCCTTCAGATCCCACAGAGCATTCCCCCCAAAACTTAACAGTAAAATAGGAAAGTAAAAATAAAGTGACCAGTATGGTTGAAAGGGAATGGAAGGGAAGAAAGTCCAGCACTATAAAATACTAGGCATTGTCATTTAAATTCATTCTTACAACAATCCTGCAGGATGTATATTTTTTATCCTGATTTCACAGGTGGAGTCTCAGAGGGTTTGTGAAGGCAGAACTGGGAAGCACACACAGAGCTGACTGACCCCTTAGCTCAGAGCTCCAGGAGGTTAGATAATGACGGGGGGACAAGAAGGAAGAGTGAACAGAGTTAGTGTGTTGGAAAGGAAGGTATTATAAAACCTTGACCAGTGGGCATGGCACCTGGAGCGCCAATGACCCTGGTCCACACATGGTCCAGAAAATGGGAGGATGGTTCTTGTTGGAGAAAGAAAAGAGAAATCTGCTAGAGACTTTCATAGGGGAGAAATACTGCCTCTTTTAGTAGATTGGAGAAATGCCCATTTCAAAACCAGACCAGGAAAGTGTCAATGCTTTTTAGTTCCCTGAAAATTGCTCATTCCCTTTAATGCAGTTCCCCCACTTAACTTCAAAGAGAAAGACTTACAAATGAACTTCCCAATTAAAATTGCCTTTAGTTCAAGTCAACTAGTTTAAGACTAATTTTCTTCTGCTTTCTTATGATAAAGGTTCACTGTTTTGTTGTCACATCAATTTAGCAGAAAATTCCCTGCATGCTTAGAAGTTATGCAAATCTCCAGCGTATGTGGAACACTGAATACTGAATTTAGGACTTTGTGTAAAAAAATAAATAAATAAAAGAAAGAATCCTCCTTGTAGGGATAGGATGGTATTTTGACATTAATTCCTCACAAAGTATAAATACCTAGAATCAAGAAGTTTTAGCATAGTATAGAAGTACCTATTTGCTTCCATATGATAGGATATAACATAACTATTTTTCCATATCGAGTGGATTTTAAATAGATTAATTTGCTGTTAAAAATATATGTATAATGAAGTAGGCAACATGAATGCCCATGATATGTTTTGTGTGTTTTAAAAAATATATTTTTATTAATTTCAGAGAGGAAAGGAGAGGAAGAGAGGGATACAAACATCAATGATGAGAAAATCATTGATCAACTGCCTCTTCATGCCCCACACTGGGGATTGAGCCCACAACGCGGGCATGTGCCCTGACCAGAATCAAACCATGACCTCCTGTTTCACAGGTCAATGCTCAATCACTGAGTCACGCCATTCGGGCTCCATTGTATGTTTTTAATTTGAAATCTACAGGGTCAGTACTCCTCTCAAATTCTTCAAAGTATATCTTACTTTTTGTACATCTCATGATACCTGGAACATTGCCATGCCTAAATTATATATTTAATAACTGGTTTGTGAATTGATTTGAAAATAAAGATAATATTCTTTTTCCCCAATATATTTAAAAATCTGAAACAAAAAAAAAAATGTCTCAAAGCAGAGAATGTAAAGCTGTAGCCTGTCAGCTACTAGACTGGGTGCACAGATGTGTTTTGTCTGGATGGAATATTATGCTTTAGAGTTTTTGGAAGAGTTTCTTTGAAGAATCAAAAGATGTTTACATAAAGATCTAGATTTTTGTCTTGCTTTAAAAATTAGTGGATCTGGCAAGACCAGTCTTTAATTTCAATATGACAACAATCAGCTGGAGTGGTCTCTCCTTTATACCTTCTACAATTTACTGCCCTCCACAGTTCCTGCTGTCCTGCACCCAGCCTGCTTCACTCATTTATATTACCTTCCTGATTAAGAATCCTTCTGTAAAAAAAAATAGCCCATTTCTCCATCACTTGAAATATACGTGGTCTTTACAATGCTATCTGCTGTCAGTATTTCCCAAGAAGAGCCTTTAAGGGTGCTGTTTGCAGAGCAATAGAATGTCTTCAGATTTCACTTGGTCACAGTAATTAATCACCTGCCTGTTCAATGACACAATCGGTTCCACAGAATGAAGATCTTGTAAACAGAGAATTACCCCAGGGAATCAATACTATTCCCAGGGAGGTCAGAGGTGGTTGGAGAAGGGGAAGAAGAAAAGAAGTCATCAAATTTTAAATATTTATTTTCACAAAAATGTGCCTGGTAACTTACAAGTGAAGAAATAAAAAAAAATAGTGTTTACTATCTAAATTTTTTCATAATCAACTTCTTTTCAAAGTTTCATTGGTGAGAATTCAAAACTTCTGTCCCGGTGTCCAAATCTTATATTTAAAAAAATACCCACTTCCACTCTTTTAATCCACCACGTGACTAATACCATAGTTCATTAAAATATATTCAGTATCTTTGCCCAATGAGTCTAAATATCCTTCTCTCATACAAACAATTGTGGTCCATTTGATTTTTCTGCCATTCATTGGGCTCAGATCAGTCGGTACACAGTGGTAACGCCCCTTCTCATTGATACTGTGGTTCCATTTCATTGTAAATTGGAAGTGTTACTAAACAATCAATCAGAAAACAAATTTATTCTTAGGGTGTGTGTTATCATGGCAATTTATGTAAATTAATTAGAAACAGACCTCCTAAGTAACTTGAAGGAGGCAATGCAGAAAGCCAATGATAAACCTGGAGACATACCATATTTTTCTCTTTTCCACCCCAATATGAGATTTTTTTTCCTACCAATACACTGTTGAGGTTGTTTTCAGGTACCACTTTAATTCAGGACATAATGCAATTCCCAATCTAATTGAAGCTTATGCTTCTATTTAATTAACTTTAGTTAATTTTTTAAACACTCTGGAGATTGATGAAATTGAATTTTTCATTTAGGAAATGAATCTAACTAAACAGTTACTGATTAAATATGACTTTTCAAAATAAAAATATTTGGTACGACTCTGCTGCACATCATTTTCTTAAAAATCCTCTGTGTGTGTGTGTATGTGTGTATGTGTGTGTGTGATCATTATATATTTTTTGTAAGCACAACAGATAGATCCTTTGAATTGTGAACTCCATGCAATGCTAAGAAACTGGTTTCCTTAGTGATAGTTACTAGGCACTTAGAAGATATTGGAATTTCCTTCTATCCTATCATAATATGTACTGTACGTTTCTTCCAGAGACCTCATTATTTTTACAAGGTAAAGTTATTTAATTCAAATGCACTTCAAAGTAAGACAACATGCCTAGTTTATGAATCTGCTACTAAAAGAACCTGAACATCCAAACCAGTTTCCTACATATATTAAAATATGGATAGCTACAGAAATTAATTTCAAAATTAGTTCTTTAAAGATTCCTACAATTGCAATATGTGTATAATGATATTGTTTAGTGCTTTCAACAGATAATATTTCTGTAAGATTAAATAGGAAATTAAGCTTGATTCACCTAATTTGTAACTATTGCTCTTTATTAATAATCCATTACACTTCCAATTGTTAACCGGCTGGCCATTGATCAGTTTTTCAGTCTGCCACACACTTATCCTATACACAGTTTTATCAGTGAGTAAAATTGAAATTTAATTTGGACTTACATAAAGTATATTTATTATCTATTATTTCAGATTTGCCCCTAATTGATACATTTATTATCCAGACCTCAATGTTACACTTTAGTTATACACTCAGTAAATAAATAAATAAATAAATAAATAAATAAATAAATAAATAAGAAAGTTGAAGCAAATAACTGGAGTAAGAAAGTTTACTCTGTTGCTGAGTAAAAATCATTTGGTCCTGAAGTAGGTGGACACTATAAAGGAGGGCAGGACCAGGGAGAAAATTGACTCTATCAAGAGACCATTCCTAGCTGACTGAGTTATTATTAGCCATGCTGAGAATCACTTTAGTTTGTTTAGAAGTTCAATCTTGGTAATTGGCATTCCTTGTTTCTAGATACTTTCTGGACTACCTGGAATTTTTCTTTTTTTGTCATTAGTTTTACAGCATTATTTTCCTGCACACGACAATCCCACTGGGGTAAAATGATTGGAAAGTTCTTTGTTTAACTCTATTTTGTTTCTAAGCAGGAAAGAGTCTCACAAATAACAGTATAAATTCAGAGTGATTGGTTCAATAGGTAATGTTGGTTTCAAGTGGGTACTTATTAACTTTAGATGACTGTTCAAAAAAATGTTAATCCCTAAAATTCACAACTTCCTAGACATTTTTAGGGTTGACTGGGCTTCTGTGTCCTAGTTAATCTATTTTTTTTTCTGTAATTTCTAAATACTTCACTTCCAGCTCATGTGTTTTACCCCATTTGATTCATAACTCACTGCAATCTGGATTCCCCACTACCACTGCTCTGAAACTTGCTTTCTCAAATGTTTTAAATTTGACATGACTTCTCTGCGAAGTTCTCCTCTGGGCTCTGTGACCCTGCTCTGCCCTGGCTTTCCTGCTAGTTCTTTGACCAGTTTCACTCTCTCACAAGATCCTTTTCTTCTCCTTGCAGGCTTCACTGCAGTAATTCTCCAAGATTCTGTCAAATCTCTTCTCTGCAATCGTTCCACGGGTGGTCTCATTGTTACCCACTGATTCAAATTCTATATGTATATAGATGAATTTCAGCATTGTATCTGGCATCAATCAGACTCCAAATCCATATTTCATACAAAGAAACCTTCATTAAATTCATTATCTCTTCTTTCATCCTTTATTCTTTCTTGTTTCCTCTTTCTGGTTAACGACATCATCATTTCTAAAAAGTTCTGTGATAAAGAGTATTAATGATGTTTATTTAATATTTCTGGTTCTGTTCTCCTTCTGGGCACATAAGAAGATTCCACTTCTGCATTCCCTTAAACTTAGGCATGGCTAGGTGACATAGTGAGGAAAAACATCCTTTCTTGCTCTGAGCCATTGAGATTTGGGGATTGTTTGTTAGTAAAATGTGACTGAGTTCCCTCTGACTGCTTTGTAATTTCTCGGACATGAAATCTGATGTCGCTGGATTAGTCAGGAATAAGCTTAAGTGTATGTGACATAAAATTTTTTTAATGTAAATGACAAAAACATACCTTTATCTTTCCTTCTGTGGGGTGAAAGGCATCCAGAAGCAAGCATTCTGTGGCTGCACTGCAGTCTCTCAGGCTCCTACTTGCCTGCTCCTCGTGAGCAGGAGTCTGGGCTGCAGCACTTGGCTTCCACTTCATGTTCAGGTGGTCAGGGGGTGCTGTCACCCACTCCATCCACATGTCATCCACTGTCACCCACTCCATCAGCACCTGGAAGGAAGAATTGGCAGAAGAAAACATAGATCTCAATGAGAATTTCTAGAAGTTGCACTTTGTCTTATAGACTCAAATTTAATCCCATGGCCACACCCAGCATGGAAGCTCTAAAATACAAACCTTTCATCTGCTTGGCAACCTGCCAGCTAAAATTTCTGGGCAATGATATTAAATAAGAAAGGGGAAATAGACATTGAAAGGTAAACAGCAGTTTCAGCCACAGGTATATTTGACTTTAACATTTACCTGGTCCTTCACATCATCAATATTCATTAAGCCCATTTTCTAAATGTCTCTCAATTCTGACTCTTCCTTTTCACCCCAATGATACTATGAAAATATTTTTCACTAGGACTATTGCAATCACTTGATAATTGCTTTTCCTCTACCCTCCTTTGAGAATTGGAACTTCTCAATGGTCAATGCTTCACATAGCTACAACAGTTAGGAATTTATATGACCACTATTCTATATAATCCTTTACTCACTCATTGTTCTTTCTTCAATGATTCCCCATAATCCATAAGATGGAGTTCAAGTTCCTTAGCATGACATTCAAGATTCTCTATTGTAGATTTGGTCATAACACACCTTTTTGCCATCATCCTCCACGATATACATTTCTCTTTCTTCCTCTGGGGGTAGGCAGAGTCCTGCCTCACTTCCACTTACCACTATTGCTTCCATTTTCCAAGCACCAGTTGAAATATTGCTTCCTTAGGAAGACTTTCTATCTCTCAAGCTATTTGTACTGCTCTTTCTTCCTTCCCTCCCAGAATTTTATTTATACTTCTCTTTAGTACTTAGGCTGGTATTCATGAATGTATATATCTTCCACATTGAATTATAAGATCTTTTAATGTAATGACTGTGTCTTTCTTGCTTTTGTTCCTTTAAAAATTTCATATGCATAATGGATATTCAAGAAATGATGGTTGAATCAGTGTGTACATGAGATTCTGTGCCACAGAGATATAATATGCATAAAATATCAAGACATGATAATTATGCAATAAATATCAAGACATGAGTATAAATGGCATCTCATTTCGTTCTTCTGTGGAACTAACTATAGTTAAGTAAGACAACGTTGGCTCTAAACCAGATTCCCAGCTTCTTCCCAGACCTGTCATCATTTATCTTAAATATCCTTCATGACCTAATTAGGAGTCCTAACCAGAGTAAATGAAAAAAAGTTGTCATATTAACTGCTTTATTTTGAATACAAAGAAGCCTGATTGCTGCCTAATCAGCTAGATTAGCACCTAATAAAGTGTATCTCCCTAAAGAAGCTGTGTAAGTGTTTATTTTTAATTGCCCAATCTCTACATTAAATTAACTAGTGAGTTCTTCTTAAAAACACTAGGCTCACTTTAATGATCTCTTGTCCTTTTCAAAATAAGCACAGTAGTACTGATGCCAAGAAATGAAGATACTTTTACAGTCTTGCTTGGTTTTTATGAGCCAGATGCACTATATGTGCATAATTGTGCATTATTCTAAAATTAAAACTAGTTGGCCATTATTAGAATCAAATTCATGAATTGCTGAGTCTTTCTAAATGAACTTTGCTCATTTTTTTAATTTAAAATAAAAAATACCTTGGCCCGAGCTAGTTTTGCTCAGTGGATAGAGCACCAGCCCACAGACTGAAGGGTCCCTTGTTTGATTTTGGTCAAGGGCATATATTTCAGTTGCAAGCTCCATCCCCGGCCCTTGTGGGGCACATGTGGGAGGCAACCAATCGATGTGTCTCTCCCACATGGCGATGTTTCTCTCTCTGTGTCTCTCCCCCTCCCTTCCACTCTCTCTAAAAAACAATGGAAAAATATCCTCAGTGAGGATTAACAAACAAACATAAAAACCTAAAAGATCTGGGTGCACAACTACATCTAAGGTAAGGTGACCAGACGTCCCGCTTTTGGCGGGACAGTCCCGATTTTTAACAATTTGTCCCGCGTCCCGTGGCGTTTTAAAAAAGTCCCGATTTTTGGAAAGAATGCATGACAAGCTAGGGAACGGCGGGAGAACAGGAAGGGAATATAGGGTTTTCGGCAGCCACGTGGCTATTTAGCCAGGATATGAGTTTTATATTATTTTTGTTAATTTTATAATGTTAAACTTTAATAATAACAAATAATTGTTGAGAACTGATTATCGAGAACTGCTTATCAAAGTTCACATTGTTGATCAGTTGTTAGAATTCGACCACCATTGTTTGGACTTAATGAACAATGGCATTTTTTGGGATTGGCAACGACGAAAACATTTTGTAACTGTCTCTCAGAGGATACACATCGTACTGCGTGCTAGTAAGCTAGTTAAACAAGTGATGTCATTACAAATCAGATAATTTAGGTAAGTAATTTATGTATTTATTTCATAAATACATACATTTTCTTGAATTTAGCAGACAGTACTCGTATTATTTATATTTTATAGTGGCGGCAAAAAGTCTAGTGCCGGCCTTGAAAGTGACACTTACGACTTACGTTACGGCAAATTCAGAGGAAAAATAAGTTAGTATTGTTATTATTTAGAAAGAAATATAGGATTAAAATAACTTTTAAAATATAGTTACTTTATAACAATCAAATTAATTTAATTTATAAACTAACAATAAAATATGTTCATGTAATTATGTACCTACTTACTGTGTTTTAAGCAATATGTATATAATAATTTATAATATAATTTTAAATTATTTGTTTTAGCTTTTTAACATAATGAGTAAGAAAAGAGGATGCAAATTCAACGATGATCTAAGAAGTGAATTTCCTTTTATTAAAAAAACCAAAAGCGATTACAATATAGACCAAATTTTTAATCAAGAACCGCCCCCCCCCCCCCCCCGGGCCGCAACCGGTTTGGCTCAGTGGATAGAGCATCGGCCTGCGGACTCAAGGGTCCCAGGTTCGATTCTGGTCAAGGGCATGTACCTTGGTTGCGGGCACATCCCCAGTAGGGGGTGTGCAAGAGGCAGCTGATCGATGTTTCTCTCTCATTGATGTTTCTAACTCTCTATCCCTCTCCCTTCCTCTCTGTAAAAAAATCAATAAAATATATTTTTAAAAAAAAAGACCCCCCCCCCCCCCCTCGGTCAATGGTGTCCCGCTTTACCAATGTTAAAATCTGGTCACCTTAATCTAAGGATAGAGGGGCCCTTTTAAGTATCTCCTTTCCTTGGGCTATTTCTGGGAATTATCCCCATTCCAGGTTCTAGGAGTGAGTCCTATTTGGGCACAGTTCACTTAGTGAGGTAGAGACCTGGTATAACACATTGAGTTCTTGAGGGAATATGGCCAAAAACTAAGGAGGAATTGCCAAAATAATCCCAGAAAGATGGAGTAGAAGAATGATTACTCTGTCGTCACGAGCAAATTAACTCTATTGTTTAAGCCAGTTTAAGCTTCCAAACTAATGAATTACCTAAACAAAGGCCCAAAGTCACAGAGGCCTTTGTCAACTCCACAACTGAGCCATCGTCATATTTTTTAATCACATAAAGGAGAAATAAGATGCTTTTCAAACATAGTTTAAATAATACTTCCTAAAAAGTAAATTCACCAATGGGAAAGATTATTGCTTAAATCTTGGCCTCTGGAAACATTTAAGGGTGAACTTTGCTGAACAATTTGTGTACACTCTAAAAGACAGGCAATAATTGGGAATAGAGAACCTTGAATTACAGTGGCCTACAAAAGAGAAGCTACCCTCTCTCACTACTTGGCCTTATTGATCCAGCTTTCTCAGTTCAAAGAATCTGAGCTAATTATGAAAAAGTTACTTTCTCTTCACAGCTATTGTTACATATTGATCTCACAACTGTATGTTCCAAAAACACTGAATTATGAGTTTATTTCCTAACAATATTTTCTTAAGGCCCAAAGAACTGACATTTACTCAAAAAGTACAAGGTATTAAATGTTATTCACCCTTCTGAGAACATTGCCTTTATATAATATATTAAGAATAACGTTTGAAAAATATCTTATAAAAATGAAAGGTCAACATACTGAAGCATATCACCTAATTACTCCATGTCACAGAATAGGAAATACTTTAATTTCTATACTTTATCCCTGGATTTGAATCATTCTGAAACTCTAAAGAATAATCCAAACTTCAGTTGGCACCAAAGAAAATGGCAAAGATAACAAAGAAGTGAATCAAACATTTAAAAGTTTTGTTAATAAATTATAACCCTTGCTGAAAAAATACAGTCCAATTTAATATTGAATTTAAATATTTAGTTACTTTCTGAAAAATGTTTAAAGAACTTTCCATGGTGATTAAATTGATGTTGTATACTTGACAGTTGCTGAGACTAGATTTTAATCATTCTCACTGCCCTCCCCCATACACACACACACACACACACACACACACACACACACACGAAAAATGAACTCTATGAGGTGATGGATGTGTTAATTATCTTGATATTTGTAATCATTGCCCATGTATATGTATATCAAATTATCACATTGTACTCTTTAAAAGTTTACAATTATATTTGTCAATTATTTCTTAATGAATTTCGGGGGGGAAAGAAGACATGTATCTTCTTTGTCTGGTTCTTGGTCTCTCTTTATCATTAATTTATTTGCTCCATGTGTATATAAATTCATGTTTTAATTTTTATACACTGTATTTGTTTGCTAGAGATGCCATAACAAAATACCACATACTGGCTAGCATGAACAGCAGAAGTTTATTTTCTCCCAGTTCTGGAGGCTGTAAGTCCAAGATCAAGGTGCTATCAGGGTTAGCTTCCTCTGAGGCCTCTATCCTTGACTTTGAGGTTGCCACCCTCTTGCTGCCTCTTAACATAGTTGTCCTTCTGTTCAGGGTCACCTCAGTGTCTCTTGTCTTCTTATAAGGACACCAGTCTTATTGGGTTAGAGCCCCATTCTAATGGCCTCATTTTAACTTAATTATCTCTTTAAAGATCTTATCTCCAAATACACCTACATTCTAAGGTACTGGGGGTTGGAAACTTCAACATATGAAATTTAGAGGGACATAATTCAGCCCATACCTGTCACTTTGCTTTCTTTTTTAATAAAAAGTGTATAAATTACAAATATGTTTACACTCACCATCCTATCTCAATTATTATATTCTAATGTATGTTCCAGCCAGAAAGGAAGTGTTTAATATAGATAAGTCATTTAATCAATATTTACTGAATAAATAAAAGAATGAGTGAATCTAATACATAGATATACTTAGCAAATTCATATGCATCAAGGCCACAGACTTCTCAAATGCAACTTCACTGAAATTGAACTCATCCCTTTCTCTCACAAATCTTTTTCTTCTCCACTCCACACACTGCCCCAGCCAGAATCCTCTCAAAGAATTTTCAAAAATTAGTGAATTTTTCAGCAAATGGTGCTGGAAAAACTGAATAATCTCATACAAAAAAATGAAGCTGCACCCTTACCTCACACCTTATAAAAAAATTAACTCAAAGTGGACCAAAGACTTAAATGTAAGACCTGAAACTACAACACTCAGAAGTAAACATAGGGAAAAGTATTATGACATTACATTTGGTAATGATTTCCTGGATATGATAAAAAAAAAAAAAGCACAAGCTACAATAACAACAAAAACAGATAAGTTGACCTACATCAAAATTTATAACTTTTATACATCAAAAGACACTATCAACAGAATGAAAAGGCAACCCCAAAATTGAAAAAATATTTTCAATTCATATATCTAAAAAGGGAGTAATATCCAGAATAAAAAACTCTAACACAACAAAAACAAGAAAACAAACAACTAAGTTTAAATGTGAGCAAAAGGCTTTCAGAGACATTTCTCCAAAGAAGGTAGACATATGGATAATAAGCACATGAAAAGATTCTTGACATGACTAATCATTAGGGAAATGCAAATTAAAACCATAGTCAGATATCACTTCAAATTCATTAGGATAGCTATTATCAAAAACACATGAAATAACAGGTATTAGTGAAGATGTGGATTAAGTCACACCCCTGTGTACAGTTAGTGAAAATGTAAAATGATTTAGCTGCTATGAATATGCAAAAAAATTAAAAATAGAATTACCATTTGACTCAGCAATTCTACTTCCAAAGTAATTAAAGGTAAAGTCTCGGCCAGATATTTGTACATCCTCATTCATAACAACATTATTCACAATAGCAAAAAGGAGGAAGCAACCCGTGTTCATTGACAGATGAACAGATTGTATGGAACATGACGGAGCATTATTCAGCCTTAGAAAGGAAGGAAATTCGGACACATGCTGTAACAGAGATGAACCTTGAAAACATTTTCCTAAGTGAAATAAGCCCATCTTAAAAGGACAAATACTGTCTGATTCCACTTACATGAGACCACTTACAGTGGTCACATTCATAAAGACTGAAAATAGCATTGTGGTTGCCAGGGACTGGAGGAAGGAGGCTATGGGGAATTATTGTTTAATGGATATGGAGTTTTAGCTTGGGAAGATGAAAAAAGTTCTGAAGATGGATGACAGTTGATGGTTACACAATGAGAATAGAACTAATGCCACTAAACTGAACACTTAAAAGGGGTTAAAATGGCAAATGCTCATTTTTTTGTAAAACATAATTTATAAAAAGTAAATTCTCTACAAATTGATCTATAGAAGCAAATGCAATCTCAATCAAAGTTGTATATAGAGATGCTCAAGTCAGAAGCAAGACAAACAATAAGGCCAGGTGGGCAGAGGGGGCTAAGTGTATCTGAGGAGGCACAGAAATGGAATCTTGTGCACTAAGAACAATAAAAACTCAGTTTTGCAATTTCCCTTTCTAATTGTAGTATGTGATATGTAGTAGGAGCTTTGTGTATCTTTTTTAATAATTAAATAATTTGTGGTAAATGTATTTTGCTTTTCTTAGTTAAGAGGGACATCATATATGTATGCTTTCCTGACCCAACTTTCTTTTTAGTTCCAATTATTTTTTATCTCCCAGGAAGTAAAGATTGCCTACAAACAATAAAACACACACACACACACACACACACACACACACACACACAAATGTGCAAAGACTATGAATTGATAATTCACAAGAGACAAGAAAATGAGCAATAATCATATGAAAATCATATCAACCTCAGACAAAAAATTAAATGGCTAGAATTAAAATGTTCATTTATCTCTTTGCTGCCTTTTAGAACTCCACTAAAATAACAGCAAATGGGTATCAGTAGAAAAAAAGCAACAGTCAATGAATAATGTTCATAAATATTTGCAATATAGAAAGTGGATAAATGCATGGTAATTGATATCAAAGGATAATGAGAGGTTAAGCCTCAACATCAGCACAGAGGATACCTATAACAGAGCATCCTAATTCACAAAAAAAAAACCTATACAAGGCTCAGGATAGAAGCACCACTTACTTTCAAAGGGGGAGATGAAAGATGTGGTAGAAAGCATGGAAGTGAATTTAAAGTGAGCACAAAATGGCCCTGGATGGTTTTCTCAGTGGTTAGAGCATCGGCCTGCATATGAAAGGATCAAGGGTTTGATTCCTGGTCAAGGGCATGTACCTCAGTTGCAGGTTTTATCCCCGGTCCTGGTTGGGATGCTTGCGAGAGGCAACCAATTTTCTCTCTCTCTCCCTCTCTCTCTCTCTCTCGCCCCCCCCCCCCCACATCCCCCAACAATTCCTCTCTCTAAAAATCAATGGGAAAAAATATCCTTGGATGAGGATTTTTTTTAAAAAAGTGAGCACAAAATGGAGTTAAAACCAAGGTCTCATCTACTTCCCTGCCAACCACATGTTTATTCCTCCCTGTGGGGAAAACCAGAAGCTTTTTCCCTGGAGAAATTAAACTATAGTAGCTCTAGATTCACAGACACTCATTGAAAGTGGGGGTCAGATATGGAAATAAAAATAAGAAGTTAAGTGAAAGTATACCCATTAGATAGTGGAACACTCTCCCTACCTGCCGGCCATCCTATTCCCCAGCTCATGTGATTAAATGTTGACAGTGAGGCATTGATGAGCAAATACTGTCATAACTGAATGGCTCTTCACAAGAGGGATTGAGGAGCCCAGAGATAAGTTCAACAAATAATGGCATTTACGTCCTCCAACAAATTGAGGAGGCGCAACCCTGCTGTAGAGAAGTGAAGCCGACTAATGGACAAGCTGCACCAGACACACAGAGGTTTCACTGAGCGTTTTAGAGCATAAACCTTAGATTTTAAATGATATCCAAAGATCACCAGAAACTTGAGAAAAGATAAATTTTAGAATCAGCTTGTCAATATCTGAGCAAAATTATAAAGATCCCTATCAGATATATATTTAAACTAGAGGCCCAGTGCACAGATTTGTGCACTGGTTGATGCCTTGGCCTGGCCTGTGCCCTCTCACAATCCGGGATGCCTTGGGGGATGTCAGACTGCTGTTTTCTACCCGGTCCCCACAGGCCAGGCCAAGGGACCCCACTGGTACATGAATCCATGCACTGGGCCTCTAGTATGCATGTAAGATCTTTGGTTAATCTCTTCTCATCCTACCCCCTCCCCTCTTCCCTCTGAGAGTCATCAGTCTGTTCCATGTTTCCATTGCATTGAGCGTCTTCCCCCTGGTGGTCAGTGCACATCATAGCTACCGGTCGAACGGTCGGCCAGTTGCTTAGGCTTTTATATATATACTAGAGGCCCGGTGCACGAAATTCATGCACAGAGGAGGGCGGTGTCCCTCAGCCCAGTCTGCACCCTCTCCATTCTGGGATCCCTCTCACAATTCAGGACTGCTGGCTCCCAACTGCTCACCTGCCTGCCTTCCTGATTGCCCCTAACCGCTTCTGCCTGCCAGCCTGATCACCCCCTAACCACTCCCCTGCCAGCCTGATTGATGCCTAACTGCTCCCCTGCCAGGCTGTTTGCCCCTAACTGCCATCCCCTGCAGGCCTGGTCACCCCTAAATGCCCTCCCCTGCAGGCCTGGTCCCCCCAATGGCTCTCCACTGAAGGCCTGGGTCCCCCCCAACTGCCCTTCCCTGCAGGCCCAGTCACCCCCAACTTCCCTCCTCTGCCAACCTGGTCACCCCTAATTGCCCTCCCCTGCAGGCTTGATTGCCCACAACTGCCCTCCCTTGCAGGCCTGGTCCCTCCCAACTGCCCTCCCCTGCTGGCCATCTTGTGGTAGCCATCTTGTGTCCACATGGAGGCATGATCTTTGACCACATGGGGCAGCCATCTTGTGTGTTGGAGTGATGGTCAATTTGCATATTACTCTTTAATTAGATAGAATAGAGGCCTGGTGCATGGGTGGGGGCCAGCTGGTTTGCCCTGAAGGGTGTCCCGGATCAGAGTGGGGGTTCCCTTGGGGTGTGGGGTGGCCTGGGCGAGGGGCCTGTGGTGGTTTGCAGGCTGGCCACGCCCCCCAGTGACCCAAGCGAAGGCCCTGGTATCTGGGATTTATTTATCTTCTACAATTGAAACTTTGTAGCCTGGAGAGGAGGCCAAGGCAGGCCAGAGCTTCAGAAGCTTGGCTTCTTCCATTGCCGGGGGCAACCCTAGCCTCCTGCTCTTTCCAGCTCTGTGGCTGCCTCCATTTCTGTTTGGATTTATTTAACTTCTATCATTGAAACTTTGTAGCCTTGAGTGGAGGCCTAGGCCAGCAAGGGCAGGCGGAAAGCTTGGCTTCCTCCATTGCCAGGGGAAACCCAAGCCTCCCTCCTGCTCTCTGTGGCCACAGCCATCTTGGTTGGGTTTATTTGCATATTCACTCCTGATTGGCTGGTGTGCATGGCTTGTGGGTGTTGCAGAGGTATGGTAAGTTTGTATATTACTCTTTTATTAGATAGGATATCGATTATTTTATTTGTCAAACATCACATCGTTAGCATGGAGATATGTTTCAAGGCCTTTGCAGAGGACTTTTTTAAAAAATATATTTTATTGATTTTTTTTACAGAGAGGAAAGGAGAGGGATAGAGAGTCAGAAACATCAATGAGAGAGAAACATCGATCAGCTGCCTCCTGCACACCCCTTACTGGGGATGTGCCCGCAACCAAGGTACATGCCCTTGACCGGAATCGAACCTGGGACCTTTCAGTCCGCAGGCCGATGCTCTATCCTCTGAGCCAAACTGGTTTTGGCATGCAGAGGACTTTTAAGTAGCCTGCAGAACTGCAGCGACTGAGTACGTTCCCCTTTCTACTTGAAAACCTCATTTCTTGGTTCATGTAAATTCTTAATCTCTGAATCACTGTGTGCATATGTGAATATCCAACTCAGTAATAAACAAGCTATATGTCCCTAAATGCCCCTCAGTAAAACATGCAGTGATATCCCACTATAGGGATTTATCATGACAATATAAAAATTATGTCAACTTAGTACTGTGGCTGAGACTTAATTCCCATTAAAATCACTACAAACAATGTAATTAATTAGAACCAATATCTGCTATTTTTACATGTATCAATCTGACAAATATGTTTACAAATACACAATGTCTTTTTAATACTATTAACACAAATAAGAGCCAATGTAATAGACCCTAAGCAGATTGAAAATGAAAAATTAGGCTTAGAGTGGCTACAGATAGTTCAAGATTCTGCTTCCATTCCTCTATTTCAATATTTATAGAAGTGATGTCATAAAAGTTTCTAGACAGCAAGCTTTACAATGTCTCAAACAATAATAACAACAACAATAACAAACTGCCAGAACAGCTTATGGCCTCAAATTGCTTCTGGTTGTCTTATTTTGAAACTTCATATCCCATTACTTCATACACAGGTAAGTAGAATTTCTTGTAAATATTTCAGTCCTGCTAATTTGGGAAAATTAAAAAACCTAATTATAATCCATTATTAACATAGATCATTAGCATTTTAATCAGTATAACTTGGTAGAGCAATGTAATAAAGAATAATCAAAGTGAAATAAATACCTTCAGTAATCAGGTTTAACCCAAATTACTTGGTGAGGTATAGTACTTAAATTTGAATAATATTTTCCATTAAATGTGTTCTCAATTCTGAATCAAGATGACATATTTGTGCAATGGAAAGTATTTAATTAAACTATTGCCTATGGTTGCATGCATCAAATTCCAACACAGCAAGGATATACCTACACAGACAAGGCAGATTAGATATCTACTATCTACAATGATCAAATTAGTTGGAAAGTTTCCAGATCTTTATTTCTCTCGGTATTCTGTACACCCAGTTCTCTGTTCTCCATTTATCTAAATCTGGGGCAAGAAAGAGCACCCCATAAACCACTCGCCATCAGTCTATTTACATCTAGGGAATTGATTCACATATTAATTTTAAAGTATTTTATGATAAGAAAACTAGATTGGGCTTTAAGCATTATACAATTATAATTGCTTTTATCCAGTTAGTATATTTGGCATATTGAGCAGTCTCTCATTTCTGTAGTTCTGGACAATAAAATATAAACTAATTAGTCACCAATGATTATTGATTTCTCACTGAGGGGGACACTTTAAGATAAAGGAAAGTTATCAGATTTAGCCTCTCTGTCTTAAAAACAATACATTGTCACAAAATCAAACTTTTTATCCCACCCAATGACTTCACCAGAAAAACAAAAATGCCTGAACAAGAGGGGAGAATATCTTTGACCTGTAATAATGTCAGGTTGTAGTCATTTTTAATCTAATTGCTCTCAGCAATACAATATGCATCTGTTTAACTCTGTTGTTATTATGTATAGTCCTCAAATCTACTTTTTCTGAGTTTCTTTGGGCAAATAATATATAATTTATATACTTATATATAGATACTAGAGGCCTGGTGCATGAAATTTGTGCACGGGGGTGTATGTCCCTCAGCCCAGCCTGCACCCTCTCCAATCTGGCATCCCTCTCACAATCCAGGACTGCTGGCTACCAACTGCTCACCTGCCTGCCTTCCTGATTGCCCCTAACTGCTTCTGCCTGCCAACCTGATCACCCCCTAACCACTCCCATGCCAGCCTGATTGCCCCTAACTGCCCTCCCCTGCAGGCCTGGTCACCCCCAACTGCCCTCCCTTGCAGGCCTAGTCCCTCCCAACTGCCCTCCCCAGCTGGCCTGATTGCCCCTAACTGCCCTCCCCTGCAGGCCTGGTCACCCCCAACTGCCCTCCCTTGAAGGCCTGGTCCATCCCAACTGCCCTCCCCTGCTGGCCATCTTGTGTCCACATGGGGGAAGCCATCTTTGATCACATGAGGGCAGCCATCTTGTGTGATGGAGTGACAGTCAATTTGAATATTACTCTTTTATTAGTTAGGATAGAGGCCTGGTGCACGGGTGGGGGCCAGCTGGTTTTCCCTGAAGGGTGTCCTGGATCAGGGTGGGGGTTCTCTTGGGGCATGGGGCGGCCTGGGTGAGGGCCCTGTGGTGGTTTGCAGGCTAGCCACGCCCCACAGAGACCAAAGCGGAGGCGCTGGTATCTGGGATTTATTTATCTTCTATAATTGAAACTTTGTAGCCTTGAGTGGAAGCCAGGGCAGGCCAGGGCTGCAGAAAGCTTGGCTTCCTCCATTGCCGGGGGCAACTCAAGCCTCCTGCTCGCTCCATGGCCGCAGCCATCTTGGTTGGGTTAATTTGCATACTCTCTCCTGATTGGCTTGTGGGTGTAGCGGTGGTACGGTCAATTTGCATGTTTCTCTTTTATTAGTGTAGACTAGAGGCCCGGTGCACAAAATTTGTGCACTGGAGGGGGAGCCCTCAGCCTGGCCTGTGCCCTTTCGCAGTCGGGACCCCTTGGGGGATGTCTGCCTGCTAGGGTAGGCCCAGCAATCAGACATCCCTCTTGCAGTCTGGGGCTCTCATAGTCCGGGACCCCTTGCTCCTTACCGCCCACCTGCTGCGGAGGCTGGAGAGGCTCCTGCCACAGCTGCTGCACTCGCCAGCCATGAGCCAAGCTTCTGGCTGAGTAGTGCTCCCCTGTGGGAGTGCACTGACCACCAGAGGGCAGCTCCTGAATTGAACGTCTGCCCCCTGGTGGTCAGTGCACATCATAGTGACCGGTCATTCTCCATAATGGTAGCTTAGGCTTTTGTTATACAGGCTAGAGGCCTGGTGCACGAATTCGTGCACCAGTGGGGACCCTGATTTCAAGAGGGTGCAGGCCAGGCCGAGGGACCACACCAGTACAAGATCGGGCCTGGGGAGGGAGACGGGAGGTTGGCCAGCTGGGGAGGAACTGCAGGAGGGCTCCAGGGCATGTCTGGCCCATCTCTCTCAGTCCCGATCAGCTGGACCCCAGCAGCAAGCTAACCTACCAGTTGGACGTCTGCTCCCTGGTGGTCAGTGCACATCATAGCGACTGGTCAACCAGTTGACTGTTTGCCCCCTGGTGGTCAGTGCACATCATAGTGAACAGTTGAGCAGCCTTAGCATATCATTAGCATATTACGCTTTGATTGGTTGAACGGCCGACTGGTCGACTGGACACTTAGCATATTAGGCTTTTATTATATAGAATAATCTATAATTTCTGTACTGCAAAGCTAATTAATGCAATGATCGAGTTAGCTAAATGGAAAGACATATATTGTGCTACTGCACTAATGTAGGCACATTGCAAATATTATTACATTCAATTCTTACAACAAATAGGAGACTTAAACTTTAAAATTCTTATAAGAAAGCAGGCCTAAGGACCCTTATGGCTGCTCAGAATTGGCAAAGTTAGAACTCAAAGTCAAGTGTCTTAACTCCAAAGTTTATTCTATTATTATTTTATGTTATTTTACAGGGACGAAGCTATAAATTGTGAGAAAAAAAAAAGTGATAATACGATTTTTAGTTTCTAAAAGGTATGTATTAATAGCTAACATTCTTTGGCACCTACTATGAATCAGGCAGTCCTCTAAAAACTTTAGAAGAAAACTTTTGAGCTCATTGGATCCTCATAAACCCTTGTAGGCACTACAATTGCCCTCATGGTACACATCAAGAAACTAATGCTTCAAGAGGCCCAGTAAATTGCCCAGGGTCACAGGGTTAGCAAGGAATGCTGCAGGTTTACATGCTTTTCAATTAAGGAACCCAAACTCTGAGCCACTGGATGAAACCACAACCAGGCATGACATTACAAACCATACTGCTTTTGATTCATTGTTTTCATATAAATATGTTTATCTATTCCCTAATTCCCACACTATGCAATATGCTGGATTCACAAACAGAAAAAGCCAAAAATTTTATGTGCAAAGAGTCTGTGAAGGAAAATAGGTAATGATGATTAAAATGTTCTGTAATAGGCATATACAGAGATTGATTATGGTTGGGCATCTTATCCATAATGAAGGAATAGAAAAACTTGAGCAGATTATTAAACAAAATTAGCATATATTTATCCATAACATCTTCTCATTAAAATATAGTATATTTCATAAACTTATAATATTTTTATCATCTTTGCTCCAAACTTCTCTGGTTTAATAATATTTTTAAGAGGAAAAGTTCTTCTGCAATATTACCTTTGTCAAGATTAACTGACAAGTCTAGCTAAATTATTAGCCTATTTTCACAGTCCCCATTAAAAAAAAAATCAATAAAGTTTCCTTTTACTCTGCTGAATGATGTGATATTTGGTGTGGCTCGTTTTGGATGAAAGGGTGTCAGTCAATTCCTCTCTGGAGAATGCTCTTGATTTGATAGATTAAGAATTGAGAAATCCAATATATTTGGACATTTCAGTTCAGAAAGCACCTAGCTAAACTTTTCCTTGTGCTTCCATTGCAGCAATGGAAACGCTGGCCTTTATTATGAGTGCTAACTTAGGCATCTTGCATGAGGATAAGACAGATTGAAAAGCTATTCCTATCAATGTACATTAAGACATAATGATCTTAGCCATCTTGAAATGTCAAGTTTAACCCGTGACATTATAAAACTAGCAGAGAAACTAGAACTTTTGTTATACAATACAAACTGAACTGGTTAAAACATTGAGTAAAACCGTTTTTGATGAACTGGGCTTACACAAGGGTGATAAACATGACTGGACCAAAACATAGCAGGTCAGTTTGGTTTACCTGAGGCAGGAAATCTGTGAGCAAGCCAAGTTCCTGTCCATCTTACCAGGAGTGAATTATAACTACTGGTTCTTTTCTCTTTTCTTTTTTTATTGTTTAAAGTATTACATATGTCTTCTTTTTCCCCAGTTGACCCCCCTTCTCCACCCCCCCCAGCCACTTCCGCCCCCCAGGACAAGCCCCCACTGCCCCAGTGTCTGTGTCCATTGGTTATGCTAATATGCATGCATACAAGTCCTTTGGTTGATCTCTCAATGCCCCCCCCTGCCCCGCCCCCACCTTCCCTGCCTTCTCGCTGAGGTTGGACAGTCTGTTCAGTGTTTCTTTGTCTCTGAATCTATTTTTGTACATCAGTTTATGTTGTTCATTATATCCCACATATTAGTGAGATCATATGATATTTATCTTTCTCCAACTGGCTTATTTCACTTAGCATATTGCTTTCCAGGTCCATCCATGCTGCTGCAAAGGGTAAGAATTCCTTCTTTTTTTAGCAGCGTAGTATTCCATTGTGTAGATGCACCACAGTTTTTTAATCCACTCATCACTGATGGGCACTAAGGCTGTTTCCAAATCTTAGTTATAGTAAATTGTGCTGCTATGAACATAGGGGGGCATATGTCCTTTCTGATTGGTGTTTCTGGTTTCTTGGGATATATTCCTAGAAGTGGGATTACTGGGTCAAATGGGAGTTTCATTTTTAATTTTTTGAGGAATCTCCATACTGTTTTACCAGTCTGCATTCCCACCAGCAGTGCAAGAGGGTTCCTTTTTCTCCACACCCTAGCCAGCACTTGTCAGTTCATTGATTTGTTGATGATAGCCATTCTGACAGGTGTGAGATGGTACCTCATTGTTTTGATTTGCATTTCTCGGATGATTAGTGACTTTGAGTATGTTTTCATATGTCTCTTGGCCTTCTGAATGTCCTCTTTTGAAAAGTGTCTATTTAGGTCCTTTGCCCATTTTTTTATTGGATTGTTTATCTTCCTTTTGTTAAGATGTATGAGTTCCCTACAAATTTTGGAGATTAAACCCTTATCTGAGATAGCATTGGCAAATATGTTCTCCCTTGCAGTGGGCTTTCTTGTTGTTTTGTCAATTGAAACTAAGGAGAAAATAAACAAATGGGACTACATCAAAATAAAAAGCTTCTGCACAGTATAACTACTGGTTCTTACAGTTGTTTCTGCATCTGCTATGGTCATGTAGCAGCCCTTATAAGGTTTCTCACATACTTGTCATAGTTCCATACTACTTTTATGCATTTCATTGTTATCTTAATACATACACATCTTCCTTCTCCCCATAATAAAACCCAACCCTTCAGCTAGTTGGGACATGGAATATTGCTTCACCATGAGTTTAAAGGGCACTTGCTGCTGGCAAATCAATAAATCAACTTAACCTTCTCTGGCCACGGCAAAATGGTCCAGGACTGGAAAGACCTTTGTAATGGGTATAATGGAATGGTCCCCACTCCTATGAGAACCTACCACCTTGGTGGTGTTTGCTCAATCTCTGGCATTTCAGGAGAAACAGTCAAACTCTTTTAAAAACCATAACATTTAAAAAAGGGCTAAGGCTTTATTTTTTATGTTTGTTCCCCTTAAAACAAATGATATGCCTTGCCAATGTTTTCCTTATTACTTACTTCATAATCACCTGTTTTGTGGACAAATCAGCTAAAAAATGAGATAGAGAAAACATATGTTACTTAGCTCAAGTAGCTCTAACAAGTTTGGTCACACACACACCAGCTAATAATCCTAAATATTATTTTGTGTACACTACTTTTTTCTCCCTTGTTCTATCTTATGGACACATTAACCTTAGATGATGCTTATCTAGTTTTTTCCAGAGAATTTTTCCTAAAAGGGTAGTCTATCATTCTTCACAATCCACAAAATCATTTGAAATTTATGTTTGTTTGTTTGGTTGGTTAATTTTAACAGAAGATTGCAGAATTTGAGCCATACTGTTTTCACCTTTATATTAAGAAATCTAGGTCAAAGATCATTTTCTCCTCTTGCTTCAGGAACTTAAAAAGTGAGCTATTTGAATAAGCTTCTTAATTTGCATGCCATCATCAGCATTACCATTGACTCTGTTCCTCATCCACATTGAGGCTTGTACCCTCTAGGTCAATGTGCTTTCTGCTGCCAACTAGGCCAACAATGTTGAAGTAATATGGATTAAAAACCAATGATGTTTAAATAAATGAATGATTATCCTGTGACACATGTGGCTATAAAGAATACTTAGTAACATGCTCCTGAAGAGATATGTGTGGTAGACAGTTCTGGTCTAAGCAAAGAAAACTACTTGAAACATTTCTCTTATGTATCCCTTAGTTTAACTTATTATTTTTACTTATTTTTAAAACACTTCTGATTGTGGAAGAAATGCATGGTTATAACATAAAAGCATGACTACAAAGAAGAGGGTAAAGATTACCATACAATCACATAAAATTCAACCACTCCCTGATTGTGCCTGTAAAAACCAGGGAGGGAAGAAAGAGGAAGGGCCATGCCTAGGGAAGTGTCAGTACAGCGCTCAGGCCAGGGAGGAGAAAGCCAGTACAAGTCGTGTGAAGAGGTGTAGGTATGTGAGGGGCGGTCTCGCCATGAAGTAATCGGTGTACTAACATTTTTGAGAAGACCACCATGTTTCAGTTAAACTCAGAGTCCAAATTCCCTGTCATCTGGAAAACTACTTACGGGTTTTTGAGGGCTTTAATTGGACTCTATGGTTAATCACCCCCCTCCAGCGCTCAAGGGCAACGACTTGTGTGGAATTCAAGCCAGAGAAGTTGGCAAAGAGGAAGATCTGACATCCATAGCATATTTCTTGGACATGGCGTACGGGGTTTTCTTTGTGTGGAACTATGGGGCAGATAAACCTCATTTTGTTGAGGGATAGGTTGAGACAAATTTAGAAGTGACTTCACTTTGGCAGAATAAAAGAGCAAAGAGCTCTGAGTGCTTTTTCAGAAATGCAGCTGGACTCGGAACACATTTCTGGGAATCTGCCTCCACTTTTAAGAGCTGTCATTTAGGACTTACTTCCTCCAACGGTTCTTCCTCTTCTGTGTAGTCAATTCCAAGCCCTGTCTTGAATACTCCCTTTATTGAAGCCATAATAATGCAAATTTTTCTAGTCAATGGATTAACTTGAAATCTGTGGAAATATTTATTGTCTTAATAACACCAGACACTAGAGGATAGAGAAATGATGAAGCTGAGCCACTGCACCAACAAAGCCTACGTGCCTGTCACATAATCAAACGCATCGGTTATGCCCCTTGACTAATCACAGGCATCTTTATTTTTATTTTTTTAAAAAAACGCATGGTTCATGGAGCTTAGTCTTTTGATGAACATTTCCCCTCTGAAGACCATACTACGAAGATGCTGTGAGGGTGTTGCCAGCGATAAACCATTACCCATAAAGCTCCATATTTCTTCCTGACAGTCACTTAGGTGGGATCTAAGATCTAGGAGTTTAAAATGTACTTATCACAGTTATTCCACTGAAAGTTTGGAGTTTTAGATAATGTTTTGCCATCCTCTAGAAAGAAACTGCATTGATTGGAGTGATATAAAATAGAAGATTCCAGAATGAGTTCAGCTTACACAGACCCCTATCTTCAGGGGGCCAGCTCAAGTCTCCGAAGCTCTGCCCCACAGGCTCCGACCTGGTGTGGAAGACTGCTGTGTGCTCAGAACAGGGCGATAACTAATCCCAACGCTTTTAGCTTCAGTGATTTGTTTATAATTAACAGTGTCTTATGAGAGTTTTATGTTAAAATAAAACAAGCAAGGCTTACCTATATGAATTTTAATATGTTCCTTAAAAATCCAGAAACACTCAACAAACTATACCCACTGCATTTCTAAGTTAGGCACCCCGGGAGAACTGGGACTCTCTATGTTTTTGGAAAATATCTTTTATTTTCCATTTATAGTTTTCTGTATCATGTTTTAGTTACAAAATTCACTCCACAGAATTAATTTGCCACATTGTTAAAAGCAAACATTTCAAGAAGAACAAAGTCTGTCATTTCCTAAAGAGAAAAGGGGTGAGGAAGCCTTCTGAATATAAATCCATTTCTAGGTACAATTGCTCTCATGGTGAAATGAATTTCACAGAGCACGCGTTAGAATTAATCATTTTAAGTCGCCTAGGTTGGTTTACATGTTAATCCACTCCCCCAGCACCTCCCTCTGTGACCTGGCAGGTTTCAGCTCCGCACAATGGCAGAGAGAGACAGTCTGCTGAAAGGTCTGTTCTTTTAAAATGTCACTCCTCACGGAGGAATATGTTTTATTAAAGGTAATGGGAAACGGGCAGGTCCAGTGGTGAATTTGCTGTTCTTTCCTCGATGAAATTTGAACACAGACTTAATATGGAAATTTGTCATGAGGTTATAACAGCAGAGTGGGGTGGGCTGGGTGTCAGCTCCTCCCCACACAGAGGACGTCAGCCTAACTGCTCTGCGAGGTTTGCCATCATATCCCAGGACGGCCACAGTCTGGGGCCAACAATCATACGGTCAAGAATATGCTAGTAATTAACAGGCTGCAGAGGAAAATGTCCAGGTCACCATAACAGGAAAACTTTTTTCCCAAGAAATAATAGCAATGCATTAACAAAACTGATATTGCACGCGTTCATATAGATAACAATATGCAGGTCAAATCGTTTGATCAAAAGCCTAATGACAATCGAGAAGCCTGCAATAGCATGACTGCCTAAAAGGTGGGGATTAGTCTTTTCCCCAACATCAGACCTATATGAGGATTTCTCTTATCTCAGAAAAAGCCTTCTATGGGTGGTTTTGAATTTATATAACTAATGAATTTGTATAACTCCTATATCCTCCACTGAATGGTGTGATTTCCAAGATGGAAAGGAATTATGCTTTGTAATCCTACCTGTGTTGGATTCCAAACGTTGTCCTTAGTACTAATAATGCCAGCTTCCTGGGTGTGTGACATCATGAAGTTTCATGAACTTGAGCCTTTTTTTTTTTTTTAATATATTTTATTGATTTTCTACAGAGAGGAAGGGAGAGGGATAGAGAGCCAGAAACATCGATGAGAGAGAAACATCGACCAGCTGCCTCCTGCACACCCCCCACTGGGGATGTGCCCGCAACCAATGTACATGCCCTTGACCGGAATCGAACCTGGGACCCTTCAGTCCGCAGGCCGACGCTCTATCCATTGAGCCAAACCGGTTTCGGCAGAGCCTCTTTTTGTTATGAACTCTCCCCCTCTGGAGGCAAGAAGGTTCAGAGAGGGTCCCATGTTTGGGTGTTAATGTTTGCAGTTGCTGTCTTGAAATTCTTCATCAATTTATAACTGAATTTGTTATTTCTTAAGCAAAGTCTGATGGGACACTGGCCCATGTCAGGGGCTCAGAGCCTGGGCTTAGGTGCGGTCCTACCTCCCCCACAGTCCTTCTTTCCTGGGATTAGTTCTCAGCCTGCTCCCTCTTCCCCTGGAACCCAAAGTCCCACCCAGGCTCCCTTTCCAGGCTCCCCCTCCCAGCCCGAGGGACCACTGCTGTCTTTGGCCCCTGGTGGGGCCTGGCAGGGGAAGGTCAGGTTAGGCTTGCGTCCCCAATGCAACAAGTAAAGTGGGGTTTTGGGCACTGGTTATAGTCTGCATGTATCATATGAGTAGACTCACATCCAAGTGAGCACAGCATTCAATGGCAATTTTAAAAATCACTATGACAGCTTGAGACAGAGACTGCAAAAGAAAAGGAAAAGCTTTTATTTCTACTTTTTTAACAAGGGGCCCATATTTTCATTTTGTACTTGGCCCCACAAATTATACAGCCAGCCCTGACGATCAGAATGGTCTTGTGAAAATTACGCAACCTTTATAAGCCTCAGTTTCCCCATGTAGGAAATGGGAATGATGACACCTATAACTTGGAGGTGCCTTTTTTAATTTGTTCTGTTGTGTGTGTTTTTTTTTGTTTTCATTTAATTTTTAAAAGTTAAATTACAATTTACATTCAATATTATTTTGTAGTGTATAACATAGAGTTTTAATGAGGGCAAAATTTAAAAAAAAACATTTAAAGGTCTTAACATAGAACCTGGTGCACTGTAAGAGGACTAAAAACATTAATTATGTGTGTCAAAAGTTAGAAAACAAACAAAAACATGCTCTGACTTCATATACTTATGTGGACAGCAGAGTAAGTACAAGACACACATAATTCAGGATATTTGAGAAAATCCAAGGTCTATATTAAGAATATTTTGGCCCATAATTTCTTAAAGTTCAAACATACCAAGTTAAAATGCATATGTTTTCAGGTTACTGAAGACCTTGGCATTAAAACAAAAACACAAAAAACAGTCTTTCTTTTTAAAAAAGAATAATGTAGAAAATATTAGAAAAAGGAACCTATTAAGGAACAACTATGAATATGTCACTGTACTGTGGAGCCCAAACATTTCATTGTTAACAATGTTAAAAATAAAATAGTCCCACCTTAAATTAATTAATATTAATTATAAATAAAGCTTTTCACAGTTTAATTTATGCAAACTTTGACAGCCATTAGCCCTTTTCCCTAAATTCAATTTACTTCTTAGGAGAGGCAGCACAGTTGATCTAGTTGGCAGCAGAAAGCATATCTAACCTAAAGGGTGCAAGTCTAACCCTAACCCTAACCCTAGCCCTGACCCCAGATGAGCAATATCAGCATCGCCCAGGTTTGACAAGTTAAAAGTGAAAATTCTTAGGGTCCAACCAGACCTACTGAAGTAGTCCTTGAGTGAGGTTCAGAAATGTGTCTTAACAAGAGCTCCAGGTGATTCCCATGCACACAAAATGTGAGGATAACTCGTGTAAAGGAAGAAACGAATTATGGTGAGAAGACCTGAGTTCTAGTCCCAGTCCATATCTTGTTTTGTGAATTTGTGCAAATTATTTAACCTCTTTAAGGATCCATTTTTCTTCTCTGAAAAATTAAGGATAATAACACCTATTTAATTGGTTTGCCATAAAGATTATGGCCCGGCCAGCATGGCTCAGTGGTTGAGTGTCAACCTATGAACCAGGAGATCACGGTTCAATTCCTGGACCTCTATGTATGCAAGGAGTCTGACACACAAGTTCTCAATAATGGTAGTCATTGCCATAGGATAGTTCATTCTGAAAGGTCTAATTTACAACGCTTCACAAATGCCTAATTCTCCTTACTCCTATCCCATAAGGCTTTTCAGCAGCTAACATATAATTCCAAGTTGGTATCAGAAGTAACAGTTATTACAGATTTTTTTTATTTGAAACTATTCCTGACACAATTAACTCTTTGCAACTAAAACTGTTACAGTCTGTTAAGTACTAAGCAAATACTCCTTTTACAGCATATCAATGATTAGCCCCAACAGAATGTTATATGACACAAAGTAAGCACTTAACGTGAATAAGCTATTCCCAGGGAAATCCAGACAGTGGTAAGTGATGAATAAAATTGAACATTCTAGATAAAGAATACCTGGGTTTTGTCAGCAAGATCAAGAAGAAAAACTACACTGAAGGCTCGCCTTCTAATTGTCTCCTCTGTTAGAAAACAAATCCCTTGTGTACTGTACCATATGAGTGACAGGAAAAAGGTAAAATAATAATAATAATAGTTTTGGAAAGGCTGCTTCCTCGGCAGGCTTACCAGCCTATTACACTGTTACCTAGCTGAACTTTCCCCGAGGCATTAATTACCAGAAATGACCACCTGGAGGTTGGGCGGCCCCTTTGTGCAGGGTCTCCCATTGCAGGGCCCCTGATGAAAGCCCTCACCATCTGTGATAACCACCAGTGCCAGCAGCAGCAAGGTAATAAGATCAAATCATTCCCCTTGCACTTTAACCTGGGTGAGGCAATGGCTCAGCAAAGAGATTACATCACTGAATTTAATGTAGACGACCTTTGTTTTCATCAATAACAGAAATGTTTAAATCTCAAGCCATTTGCAGGGGCAGAAGCAATGAAACACTGATTTCTTAGCTTCTAGATAACGCTAGGTTCTTGCCAATGCATACGTTTCTAATAAAAGCAAGAAAAATGAAAATGGTGAGTGCTGTCTACTGCCCATTTAAAAGATATATTCCAGTCATTGTTTCCAGTGATCTTAAACACATAAGCTTTACATTCTTGGATGTTTATAATACTTGTCTTTGTGTTTTTGAATAATGTTGCAATTATGTTGAGCCTGAATTATAGGCTTGCATTTGCTAGGCACAAGATACTGTCTGCACTAAATGACTTTTTAAAGAGTTTCCTAATGAGCAGTGCTGTTCAATATATTGGGAGCTATGAACACCACATGTATCAACGTGTAGCTATTAAAATACATTTCCTTAATTAAAAGGAATTAAATTATCTTTAAAGAAGCCATTTGACTTTTTCAAATAAACACAATACAATGATATGGGGAGGAGTCAGGCTCACTGTAGGTGGTAAAGTGCCTGGAGAGAAGATCAATTAAAGTTTCTCATTTCCTTCCTCTTCTTCCCTCCAGCAGCTGATTTATTTGCTTCTAAGTTGACAGTAATATAGATGTCTCATCGTCATGCTGACCCTGGCTTTTTCACTCAAGGTCCTAATTTGCCTTTGGCATACTTGGCTTCACAAACATCCTAGGTTACTTCATTCTTTGCACATCAACATTCCATATCAAAGACTATAAATATTTTTTGTTTGTCATTTCTTTTTTAATCTTTGTTGTTGAAAGTATTACATATATCTCCTTTACTATAAATATTTTAAACATGAGGTATTTGTACCACATACAGAGGTGAGCAAAAGTAGGTTAGAACATAAAATTTATTCTTGTATTATTATTTATTAATTAATGTATTGTTTTCCATATGAACAATTATAAACCTATTTTTGCCCCACCCTGTATTTTAACAGCTATGCAAACTTTACACATATGCTAAGAGAAAGACCAAAGAGAGCAAGCCTAAATTTAAAAACGAACTAATATTGTAAGCAAGTAAAAAAATCAACCCACTTTATAATCTAACATTTTATCTATATATATATATAAAAGCCTAAGTGACTGTTACGACGGAACGACCAGTTGCTATAATGTGCACTGACCACCAGGGGGCAGGAGCTGCGCCCAGCCTGCAGGCCCCGATCGCCAATGAGGCCTGCCGGCCAACCTCCTGGTTTCTCCCCACAGCTAGCAGGTCCCAATCACCCCATTGGGGCCGGGCCCCCCAGGCTGGGACAGGGAACCAAGGGTGGGTGTCAGTGGACAAGGCCCCTTTCCCAGAGGGGCCAAGGGCCAGCTCCCTCCTTGGGGCTGGTGGCCAACCTCCCGGATCCCTCCCCCATCCCTCCCCCTGACTGGCAGGCCCCTATTGGCCCACTGCCAGCCCGCTGCAGTGGTGGTTGGTCCCTTCTCCCAGCCTCCAGGCCCCGATCACCCGATTGGGGCTGGGTCTCAGGCTGGGAACCGCATGGTGGTGGTGTGCAGGTAGTGAGGCAAGGAGGAGGCGGGGAGGCAGAGAACCTGATCGGCCCTCATCTCTGGCCAGGCCTAGGGACCCCACCCATGCACAAATTTCATTCACCAGGCCTCTAGTCTATATATATAAAAGCCAAGCAACCAGAACAATGGAACCACCGGAACAACTAGAATGACCGGTCGCCATGATGTGCACTGCAGCGGCCAACTGGTCTGATCGGTGCCCTGATAGGCACCTCCAACCTCCCACAGCTCCTCCCCTGGCCAGCCAGGCCTCCAATCGGCCACCCCTACCCCGATCAGGGGCGGGGCCAGCCAGCCAACCACCCACAGCCCCTCCCCCCAGCTGACCCCACCCCCAGTTGGCCCCCTGCACCTGAATCAGCACCTCCCCTTGCCGGCCCAGCCCAAGGGTTCCCATTGGGGCCAGGCAGCCGGACCCCACCCATGCACGAATTTGTGTACCGGGCGTCCTGTAATTCCATGAAAGTTGCCTTAAAAATATAGAGCATTTGCCATCACAATGTTCATTAAATATAAGTGATGAATGACTTTAGGTCTAATTAGACTACTTAGTGGACTGCTGATGCATGTACTATGTCTATGGTTATAGGAGGAACAGCCATTCAGGATTATAGAGCATCTAATTTTAGCCTCATTATTTTGTAGGCTAATGTACTTCTATATTACCAGCTATCTACCAAGCTGGAAAACATGGACATATAATCAGAGAGGTGCTGTCAATACAACATCTCTAACTAAATACTATTATTAAACAATGAAAGAAAGTGGTGAAATTTAATAGCTACTATTTTTATTATGAAAAATATTATTTTTTTAAGATTAAGGAGATTTTAATCTCAGTGTTCTGCAACAAACCAACCCACGATGGGCATTAGGTAAATTCTAAATAATAATTAATTTTTAATAAATCTTCAACAAATTCATTTTTCTGTTTATGAAAGAATGTGTAAGTTATTGTTAAAATCTTGGAGAATAAATAAATCATAGAGAATAAGAAGAACCCATAATTCCACTACCTAAAAATAGTTCTAACATGTTGGATATTAAGCTCATTCTTGCATATCATTTCCATACTTTTTAAATAATGGATATCACACTTCCTCTGGGGAGCTGCTCTGTCTCCTTCATCCTGACCAGACTAGCTTCCTCTCTCAAGATATCCATATTCCCTCACTTATTTACTTCATCTTACTCTAAGCATCTATTTAAATGTTTGCCCACCCTTCTGTACAAAGAATTCCAAGTGGGAGGGATCATATCTAATTTCTCTTTGTAGATAGCACCAAGTGCACTGCGTCTATAAACATCAAACCCAGGAATATGAAAAGAACAAATTATTTCAACTATAATTTTATATCCATCTTTTCCACCTAAAATTATATCAGAAGAATTGTCCCATGTCATTAAATTCCCTCAGAAATTCCCTTTTTAGGTATAATAATTCATTACATAGCTATACTGTGATTTCTTTAACCTTTTTTATATTATTAATCACCCTTTCCCCTTTTGTCACTATACAAAGCACAGTGTTGCTGCAAAAAAAAAAAAAAAAAAAGGTCAGTATAGCAGAGAAATTGAAAGTATGAATCTTACCATTAAAAATGGTGGCTGGGAAATAAAATTAAATATAGAGGGTATGTTAGATGATATTTTTAAATTAATGTTAAATGTCCTACCTGCAATAATGATATGTGCTTAAGCAAAACAATATTTTCATTCTTTGTGATACATGCTGAAATATTTTGGGATGTACATATATATAGAAAAAAAGAATAAATAAACCAAAAATTTAACAACTGGTGAATCTGATTGAATAGATGAATGGTTCATTGTACTCAGCTCTCAACTTTTCTATAGACTTAAAATTTTCAAAATGGGAAGAAAACTATGGACCTTAAATTCCATGTACCTAGGTTTTTATCCCAGTTTCACCACTTATTAGCTGTGTAATTATTAGGTAACTAACTTTACTGGACCTGTTTTCTTATCAATAAGAGAGAGGCAACAATAGTAAATACCTTATAGAATTGTTCTGAAAATGATTATATGGGATAATAATTTTAAAATTTTATCACAATTCCTATTGTATAGTAAGTTCAGCTATTATTGATATCATTATTCTATATAATAAAAGGCTAATATGCAAATTGTCCCCTCAACCGGGAGTTTAACCAGGAGTTCAACTAAGAGTTTGACAGGGGGCGGGGCCAGCTGGCCAACCGCCCATGGCCCCTCCCAGGCAACCCCACACCAGATTGGCTCCCCCACCCTGATCAGGATCGGGGCTGGCTGGACTCTACCCGTGCACAAATTCATGCACCAGGGCTCTAGTATATAAATGTTTGCCTACATTGTGCATTATTTAGACTATTATAATTTTTTCCTTAGGTGAAAATCCTAAAAATACAATTACTGAGTCAAGAAACATGAGCATTTTGGGGGCTTCTGACTAATAGTGACAAATTGCTTTCTGAATAGGTTGGATCAGTTTACATTCCAGCAGCAGTCTTTTCAATACTGAGTATCTTTATTTTTTTTAAATCAAGGATAGTAACTAATTAGATTGCATTCATTGATTATCTTAATATGTCTTAATTATAATCAAACAAACATTTTAAAAGCTTACTGCAAAAGAAAATAGCTTACTGCTATCCCTAAAACTGAAAAGCAATGCTGACATTCATTCAACTTGCTAAAAAATAAGATAGTAGAAGAAGAATTGTTGTTAATTCTTAACCTGAATAAAACAGATTCTGAGTGTTGTAGATTGCACATATTTTTCCTTGCTTTTTTTCTTTTTCTAATTATTCTGACTTGAAACATGTATTATTTATTCCCATCATTACTAAAATATACAGGAACTTACTTTTCTCACAGCGCTTTTAGAAACCTTAGTCAAGGAGGCAGCTTGAAAAGAGTGACTACACTGAGCGTTGGTGGAGGTGATAAGGTTACTGCTGCTTCACATGCCCACTGATTGCAGTTAAATTGTGAATCTATAGAAATTCTACTTCTCAGGCTGTTTGCAAATTATGATGTCTCACACAAACCTACCCTATGTTAATCACAAGTTCTTATTCCTATCCACATATTTTATATACTTGCCATGCACAGAGCAAGCTTAATCACTCAGACAATAGTCCTCATGTGTAGGAAGCAATGAGAAATGAACACTGTGTTTAAAGAAAAAATAAGACTTTAGAAAATATGTAATCAAAGTAGTTCCTAGACTATTACATTTTTATAATGTGACAAGTTATTTCATCTGTAATTCAACTAGAGCATAAAGGATTCACATTTTAAAGGCAAATAAACTCTGAAAAGCCATCTCAAGTTTTAGCTTTTCTATAAGACTAGAGGCCCGGTGCACAAAATTCGTGCACAGGCAGGGGGGAAGGGTGTCTCTCAGCCCAACCTGCATCCTCTCCAATCTGGGACCCCTTGGGGGATGTCTGACTGCCTGTTTAGGCCCGATTCCATGGATCGGGCCTAAACAGGCAGTCAGACATCCCTTTCACAATCTAGGACTGCTGGTTCCCAACTACTCGCCTGCCTGCCTTCCTGATTGCTCCTAACTGCTCTGCCTGCCAGCCTGATCACCCCCTAACCACTCCCCTGCCAGCCTGATCAATGCCTAACTGCCCTCCCCTGAGACCCCCAAATGCCCTCCCTTGTCACCCCCAAATGCCCTGTCATCCCCAAATGCCCTCCCTTGCATATTCCTTCTTTATTAGATAGGGTTTTTTCTTTAGCATATTGGACAGTCCTAACTGGTTTGGCTCAGTGGATGGAGCATTGGCCTGCAGAATCAAGGGTCCTAGGTTCGATTCTGGTCAAGGGCATGTACCTTGGTTGGGGACACATACCCAGTAGGGAGTGTGCAGGAGGCAGCTGATCGATGTTTCTCTCTCATCAATGTTTCTAACTCTCTATCCCTTTCCCTTCCTCTCTGTAAAAAATCAATAAAATATATATTATAAAAAAAGAAACATTTAAGATTCCTCCATATCTGCCTGGCTGGTGTGACTCAATGGTTGAGACCCCAGGCTGCCACTGCTGGAGGGATTCGGGCCCTGGCCAGGCTGAGACCCCTGGCCAGGCTGCCATCTCAGCCTGGCTGCGGATAGCCCGGTGGGTGCCTTCCCTGGCCTGAAGATCGCGCATTGGGGGTGCACTGCACTGCCGGACTGACACCCCGGCCCCAAGCCCTGCGGCCCGCTTTGCCCCCAATCACGTGCAGCTCAGGGGGCGGGGCACTGCCAGCCTGACACCCCAGCCCCAAGCCCCACGGCCCGCTTCGCCCCGGATCGCGTGCAGCTCGAGGGGCAGGGCACTGCTGGCTTGACACCCCAACCCCAAGCCCCGCAGCCTGCTTCGCCTCGGATCGCGTGCGGCTCGGGGGCGACCAGCCGGACACCCTGGACTACCGCCACTGGGCAGGGATTGCTGTGTGTGGGGCAGGCGCCTCCCAGCTAGACACCCTGGACTGCCACTTCTGGGCAGACTTGGGGACTCCGCTGGGGCTCGGGGATAAGAGGACTGGGCGCTGCCATCTTGTGGCCATGGATGCTGCCATTTTGTTGTGGAGTGATGGTTAATTTGCATATTACCCTTTTATTAGATAGGATTTCCACTTTAGTTCAGATTCCAGTGGTTGAAAAAAAATATCCATAATTTTGACTATAAAGGAGGAATTCTGGAGTAAAATCAATCAATAAGGAGAAGTCCTTAACTTCAATTAGCTTTCATCAGTTTCAGAGACAATTCCGGAAAGCTGTTGAATTGGTTCAAGCGTAGTGAATCCTGCTGTCCACATAAACCCTCATTGGGAGCATAACTTCTATTTCCAGTCCAATAAAGAAAGTCTCTTTAGATGAACAATGTTCTCTGTGTTTTTGACACAATGACCTACATCAACCAATATCATGGCTTTTTACATTGAGACTGCAGACATCCACGTTTCCCATTGCATCTTTCAGTTCAATGTAATGAAAATTATCTCCTCATAAAGGTTTCCTTGGGTCTTCAGGTCTACTTTTTTCATTTCTTCTTTCATTGATATTTTGAGCGCATCAGATCTTTCTGCCATTTTTCTTAAGATATGTTTTAAGTATTGCATGTGTGTATGTGTGCATGCATGCATGTTAGCTATACCCATAACTTCTAGCCAATAGCTTGCTTTTTCTAAGATTATGTCTGAGTCCTTTAAAAGGAGAATCTTCAAACAAAGATAAGACCCACGGAAAATATGTATCCATTCTAGGATTCAAAAACAGCCCTGTAAAGTAAGCACAAGGCCTTTTTAAGATCCTCACTGAACCTAAGGTTCTGACATTTGGAGGCACCACTCGAACTAAAACAGTTTCATCAAAATACATCCACATGCCACAATAAATAAAATTTTTGCTATAAAAAATTGACAAATTTTTATCATTTTGTTTTTCAAATTATTTGGCCATGAGTAACTTTTTTAAGTTGGGCCATAATTTTTATGGCCATTAATGTGGATGATAGTTGGGGATTTTTGTGAAAAGAAAAATATGTAATCTGCCAAAGAATTATAAAATAGAATGCCATAAACCATGAATTAAAAATTGATAATTTTTAGGACAGAAAATTAAGATTATACTCACATGCACATGTGCACATGCCAATACATAGAAAGCACATTAAGCATCAGCTTAGCCTTTCAGCCTCAACTGTCTCTTTTTCCAGTGATGGCTGGGAAGAGGAGAAAGCCTCCATGGAGGAGGCTGGGGCTTAATTTGACAGTGTTTTAACTCATCTCCACACCAAGCATCTCTCACTTCCTGCACTGAGGCTTCCCCAAGAGATACTGCTCAACCCTCATCATGCTCAACCTGGAAATTTGGGAGAGTTATAGTTTTTTGGGTAAAAATTTCATCAATTGGAGGCAGAGGCTGTTAGATAAATCCTCTCTTTCTTCATTTCTTCCTTTTGGGGAACTCAGGCTACAATGTTATTTACATATAAATTTTCTGTAAGAGGTAATTAAGAAACAACACTGGTTAACAAGAACATAAAAGTAATATATTTTCATTTATTCACTTTTTGTCATTTGAAAAATTTAATGTGTTTATCGTATACTTAACTAAAAATGATTTAACGAATGCATTAAAAAGAATAATGATTTTATGAAAGCAAAAGAATCCTTAAGCTCTGAGGCTCTCAAGAGTATAGCACCTCTGATGGACATCTCTAAGCAACTTATTTGGGGAGAAATTAGATGTGAAACCTTGGAGTTGTAAAAATTCAAGAATGTATAAAATTGGTGCAGTTTGGACATTGCTGATTTTTTATGAAGTCTGACAAAACCTTCTTTTTACATTAAACACAAGTATTACTTTAAAATGTATACCATACCTTATGATAAAACTTCTTTAATAATCCTGAGATTCAGCAAGTGAGAAAGATCAAATTGGTATTGGTGTCCAAGAACATACAGTTCCTACATCCTGTTCTCACTCAAAAATAAACCACAACCACCGACTCTGTAACATGAGCTATAATAAGGCCCTGCACATTAGTACAGATAAATAAGCAGCAACTAAAACAAAGTATATCAACCCAAAATTCGGCTCAATTTAATAAGGTGGGAGGTTGAAGAACTTTTAGTTGAATGGATTAAAAGATATATAACTGAGCCTTTTTTAGGGGAATTAGAATGATCTAGAAATAGAAAAAGGACTAAGAACTGAACCAAAGTTAATTATAGTCATTTTCTGCATCTTTCAGCTGAAGATATTAAAGCAAACTTTATTTGGTATAAGGTGGGAGGAAAGTGGTAATTAGATATTATTTATTTATTTTCCTCAGTCAGCCTCTCACTTCAGCAAATTTAAATTTAAAATTTCCAGTATCCTTAAATGTTTCAGAGATGCAGAGAGATTACCATTCCATGCAAATTACATTAAAGGGAAAGTTTTCATAATTTCAAAATTGGCCCGTAAACTAGTGTTTCCTGTAATTCTTATTAATAAGACAAAGAAGTACTATTTCTCAGGAAACAACATGAGAAACACTGGCAAAAGCAACTGCTGCTCAGGGAGACAATGACCTTCTCCCTGATGTTCATTTCCATATCTTAGGAAGCAAGAGCGTAGGTACTCAAGTGCTTGTGAACTGACTACTTGACTGACTCTACTAGTAAATCAGTGATTAGAAAAAAAAACACAACACAAATAAATCCAAGAGATGCAAATCAAAACAACAATGAGGTGCCATTCATGTCAGAATATCATCAACATATCAACAAACGACAAATGTTGGTGAAGATGTGGAGAAAAGGGAACTCTCTTACACTGCTGGTGGGAATGCACACTAGTGCAGCCTCTGTGGAAAAGAGTTTAGAGTTTCCTCAAAAAATTCAAAATGGAACTCTTAGTGATCCCACTTCTAGGAATATATCCCAAGAACTCAGAAACACCCATCAGAAAAAAATATATGCACCCCTATGTCCATAGCAGCGCAATTTACAATAGCAAAGATATGGAAACAGCCTAAGTCCCCAACAGCAGATGAATGGATTTAAAAACTGTGGTACATCTATACAATGGAATACTACACAGCTGTAAAAAAGAAAGATCTCTTACCATTTGCAACAACATGGATGGACCTAGAGAGCATGATGCTAAGTGAAATAAGCCAGTCAGAGAAAGGTAAGTATCACATGATCTCACTCATATGTGAAATCTAATGAACAACATAAACTGATGAACAAAAACAGACCCAGAGACATAGAAACACAGAACAAACTGTCAAACCTCAAAGGGAAGGCAGGGGAGGGTGGAGGGGAGAAAGAGATCAACCAATGAACTCATATGCGTATATGCATAACCCATAGAGACACATAAAATAGGGTGGTGAAGGCTCTGGGTGAGGGGGTGGGAGAGGGAAATAAAAGGACACATGTAATACTTTCAACAATAAAGATGTATAGAAAAAAACAAATAAACAAGTGGCTGACTGAATTAGTACTAGATGAGTAATTAAATAACTGAATAAATGAAAGGATGAATGAATAAATAAATGCACAAATTAGTGAGTTAATAAATTCATAGGTGAATTAAAAATTGAAACATGTAAAAATGACTACAATTACATAAACTGAAAGAAAAGTGCCATTTTTTTCCTCCTTTATTCCAATGGCCTTCAATACTGCCTGCACATTGGAGTCAACTGTGAAGCTTCCTATATAATAAAAGGCTAATATGCAAATATACTGAACGGCAGAACAACCAGTTGCTATGATGCGCACTGACCACCAGGGAAGCACCGCTCAGCCAGAAGCCGGGCTCACGGCTGGCAAGTGTAGCAGCGGTGGCAGGAGCCTCTCCCGCCTCCGCAGCAGTGCTAAGGATGTCCGACTGATGGCTTAGGCCTGCTGCCCCAGGGAGCGGGCCTAAACCATCAGTTGGACATCACTGGAGGGCTCCCAGACTTCAAGAGGATGCAGGCCAGGTGAGGGACCCTCCCCAGAAGTGCATGAATTTCGTGCACCAGACCTCTAGTTAAAAAATAACACCAGCTGCCTCAGCAATGAAATCTCATTTTATTGGTCCAGAGCGAGACCCAAGTATGGGTATTTTATAAAAGACCCACAGGTAATTCTATTGTGTTGCCAGGGTTGAGAATAGCACCTAGACCTCTCTCTCTTTTAATCACAGAACTCTTTTTCAGTTCTGTGTCTTTTATGCTTTATTTCTTTCTCTAAAATCCCCTGTATTTTCATCTCTGAGTATTAATTTCCATTCTTTTCCCACCCGGCCTCATTCCTGAAGCCTTGGTTGACAAATGGGGGCCATGAAAGCTAATGGATTTTTTTAAGACTAGTTAAATTTTTGTGTTCTTCAGATAAGTAGGCTGGAGATATTCAGATCACAGGGTCAGAAATAAAAATGGAGTGTAACAGATGTAAAAGATTATAAATTTATATTAACAATGACTTTCGTAGACATCTTTCTGTAGCTCAAATATGGAAACTATGCACATAGGATGGAAACAATCTTGTTAATTTGAATCTGCTATAATAAATGTGAACATGACATGGTGGTTTTAGAAGTTAATCATATGATTTAGTCCTACATTATGGCTGAAGTATATTAATGCTGGGAAATATTATTGGTCACAATTTACAGAAAACTACTCAAAGAAGTCAAATGATACTAAGTGGCACATATTTGGAGCTATACACATATGGGTTCAAATCCTGGCTCTACTATTTACCAGTTACATTACCTGGGGAATGTTACATAACCTCTCTGAAGCCCAGATCCCTAATTTGTGAAATGGGTTAATAGTAACTACTTCACTGGATAGTTGAAATAAATTTGATGAAATGTCTAAAATTACCTTCAAATTGCTGGACAGAGAATAATTACTTGGTAAATAAAATTTAAAATAAAAGATAACACGGATAATCAGTACTAGAGAATGTAAGCTCTACCTTTTCTCCATTTCACTCCATAGCCTTACCATAAGATATTTTCTGCATATTCTTACAGCAATAATTTGACTAATTTTGTCTCATAGATAATATTCCCTGTATCAGTGCTAATTCATTTAGTTTGCCTAGAAAACCCAACTTGAACTAGCCTCAAGCAGAAAAAAAAAAAAAATGAAATAGTACAAGAGTGTCTGACATCATGCCCTGCGGGAAGCAGATAAAATAATGTCATCCATATCTGATTTCATCCATTCCTAGGGCTCTTTCCTCATGGCTGCAAAATGACTGCCAGAGTTTATAGGACGGGCAAATCCAGTCCAAACGAAAAAGAGTCATTTTACAGAGCATCTTGTTCTGGGAATTCTTTTTTTTTTTTTAATATGTTTTTTATTGATTTCAGAGAGGAAGGAAGAGGGAGAGAGAGATGGAAATATCAATGATGAGAGTGAATCACCAATCGGCTGCCTCCTGCATGCCCCACACTGGGAATCGAGCCTGCAACCTGGGCATATGCCCTGACCTTGAATCGAACCATGACCTCCTGGTTCATAGGTTGACTCTCAACCACTGACCCACACCAGCTGGGCTGTTCTGGGAACTCTTTACAAGAATTTACTCTGATTGGTATGGCTTACATCACCTGCCCACTTCGGAACATATCAGTGGTGATAGAGCAGTGGGGTACCCCGATTGGCTTAGATGTTTCACATGTTGGAGCCCTTGTGAGCAGGATTGCACCTAGATGACATGAGTGAAGAGTGGAGATGATCTGAATCTCCAAATAAAAAATGCTGATCCTTTGTATCAGAATCATCTTTTTATGTAGATGCAACTCTCCCTTCCATGTCTATATTTTACAAAGGCAGAAATCGTGTTCTAATAAATCTTTGCGGAAGGAGAATGGATCTCTGGGTCAAGGTGGAAATAGCAGTGGGCCATTTTCCTAAGAGTCCTTTGCCAGGACAAAAACTTCAAAGACCCTAGGTTTTGTTTTAATAAGGAATATTTTATCATTATTAATTTCTCATAGAATATTGAAGATTAATTCAAAATGTCAGCATTTATTTTTAAAAATAGGTTCATTCCATGGAAACAGCTAAAGCAAAAATATATAAAATATTCTCCCCAAAGAATTAGAGTTTGTTTGATTAAAGATTCTCTTTACACTTAAAATCCACAAGCAGAAAGTCACAAAGCTTTTAAATATTTCTCATTTCTTTACCCACCAGAAACTTTAAAAATACAAATGGAGCATGCTATGAAACCTCTGCAGGTGTTGGGGAATAAAGATAAGCATCATTTCAGAAACCAGGCATTTTTGGAACATAACATATATTGAATAAACCCTAACTTCCATCTTGCGGCATAAAACTATAGGTTCTCAAAAGGAGCCTAACACTAATACTGAATTTCTAAGGTGTTCTCTGACTTGCTAAATATAACTATTTTCTCTAACCACGAGTTTTGAATTTTTCATTCTGTCTCTGGTGTAACCTTAAAACTGAGTGAAAGAAAACTATATTTAGTGAGAAGAAAAATAGAAATTTACATTTATTTATAACCTATCCTGTCTCAAGAAGGATTTCTCTTTTATTATTTATAAAGATATGTACAGATTTTTAGAGTGCAGCTCAATTAATTTTGACAAATGCAAACAAGCATGTAACCCACAAACCTACATAGAATATTTATGTCACACCAGAATTTTTATTCTGAAAAACTACTAAGTCAGTTCCACCTACCCCCCACTCAGACCCGCAGCTCCATTAGGATAATTAGTTTGTCCCATTGTATTGCTGAGTGGTATCTCATGTTTCTTCATTCTCCTGCTGGTGTGTATTTGGATTGTTTCCAGTTTGGGGATTTTATGAATGAAATTGCTCTGAGCATTGTTGTCCAAGTGTTTTTGTGGACATATCTTTTTATTTCTGTTGGATAAATAATTAGGAGTGGGAGAGCTGGCTTAGAGTCAGGATAGGAGTTTAAATTTATAAGACATTTTCAAACAGGTTCTACCATTTTACATTCCCACTAGCAATACAGAAGAGCTACAATTGCTCCATATCTTCAAAAATACTTGGTATTTTCAGTCTTTTCAATTTTATACCATTCTATATGTTATGTCATTTGCATATTCCTGATAATTAATGATGGTGAGCATTTTTCATGTGCTTATTGGCCATGTATATCATCCTTTTGAAATGTCCATTCAGGTTTTTGCCTGTTTGGGGGGTTGTTTATCTACTTATAACTGAACGTTAGTAGTATTTCATATAATCTAGATACAGGTTCTTAGTCAGATATAAATAATGCAGATATTTGGTCCTAGTATGTATCTTGCTTATTCATTTTCTGAAAGTTTTAAATTTTTATGAAGTCCAACTTTTCATCTTTTGAATTTGTTTAGACAAATCTTAATGAATGTTTAACGTACACTTACAAAGAATGTGTATTCTACTCTGTCAGGGTTTAGTGTTCTGTGAATATCAATTAAGCCAAGCTGATTGACAGAGATTTCAAGTCTTCTCTAGCCTTTGTTTGTTTGTTTGGTTACTAAATCTATCAACAATTTTAAAAGGCTTTAAAATCTTTATATTTATAGATTTGTCTAGTTCTCTCTTTAGTTCTGAAAATTATTGATTAATACAAGTATATATTGAATGCTGTTATTTATTATTCCATTATATATCCTCTATTTTCTTGTAATTTTATCTAGAGTAATTTTATTGGGGTTAAAATATGCATCCCTAACTTATTTTGAGTTAGTATAATGCCAATTTCCATATGCTTTAAGAACCACCTAATTAATAATATACCTGCATTTATGCTATTTTCTTCCTTGTGCTATTGTTGTCATAAATTTTGTTTCTACATACTTTATAAATGTACCAAAATAACATTTCATCATTATTTTTCTTTAAACAGTCCCTTATCTTTTAAAGATATTTGAAAAATTTTTTAAATATATTTTATTCTTGCTCACATATTTACCATTTCTGGTTCTTTATTTCTTCATACAGATCTGCGTTTCTACCTGATACCATTTTCCTTCAGCCTTAAGAACTCTCTTTAATATTTCTTTTAGTGCAGATCTGTTGAAAACAAGTTCTCTCAACTTGGTTAACCTGAAAATTTGGCCTATATTTTTTAAGGGTATTTTCACTGGAAATAGACTTCTAGACGGACAGTATTTCTCCCTCCACCCCCCAATCCTAGTTTTAAAGATGCCATTCCATTGCTTTATGCCTTATAGTTTCTGGTAAGAAGTCAGTGAAAATTCTTATTATTCTAGTTGTTTTAAGACATTTTTTAACCTTTCATTTTTAGCAATTGCACTATGATATGCTGAGATGTATTTGTATTTATTCTACTTAAGATTTTTTGAATTTTGAGATGTAGACATTTTTTTTCCACTAAATTTGCATGCTATTCAGACACTATTCTTCAAATATTTGTGATGCCCCTGTCTCTCCCTCTTCTTCTATTGAAACTCCAAAAAACAAAGACTTGCAATTCATGGACACAAAATGTTCCCAGTCTTAGAATCATAACTGTTTTGTTCTGGTCAGCATGGGTGGGATTGTTAAATTTTATGAGTTTGGACAGGTCTTCTACCATATCTCTGATACTGGTCTCAGAATATAGCAATTAGAAGTGTCAGGTTTTGATTAAGACTCTATAACTTTTAGTCTCTTCCTCCCATTTTTTGGGGGAACCTTTGTAGTCTGTCTCCTAACTCTTTCCTTTAGTATGGCTTGCTGGACATTTAGAAAAATCCATATTCAGTGGCTATGGGCAAAGCCTCACACATATTGAATATTGAAAGATTTAATGATTTTAAAAAGACTCTTCCCTTTCTCCTCTACATTTCATCACTCTATATGCCAACTTCTGCCCATTTGGAAGTCTTCCAATTCCTGGCTTCCTTTTTAGATCATTTCTCCATTTTACCCATTAAGACAATATTGACAAAGCATAATTTGCTTGTTACCATTTTTTCCCTTTTTTTCTTCTACTTCAGTATTACAATAGTTCTGTGATTCTACATTTATCTGGAAGCCAGACTTCTGGAAGCCTAACTATTCCAGAACATAGTCGTACATTCTTAAAGAAGAACACAACCTCTGGGCTGTCAAAAAAACTTTCCAAAAACTCAAGCTCTTTATTCCTTGGGATGCCAGATGATTTACATTATTATCCACACTATAGAGGCCTGGTGCACAAATTTGTGCACCCGTGGGGTCCCTCAGCCTGGCCTGTGGGATTGGGCCAAAAACAGCTCTCAAACATCCCCTGAGGAGTTCTGGGTTCTGAGAGGGCACAGGCCAGGCTGAGAGACCCCACTGGTGCATGATCAGGGCTGGGGAGGGATGCAGGGGGTTGGCCAGCCAGGAAGGGACTGTGGGAGGGCTCCAAGGCGTGTCCGGCCCATCTTGCTCAGTTCCTATCACCCAGACACCAGCAGCAAGCTAACCTACTAGTCAGAGCTCTGCCCTGTGGTGGTCAGTGCACGTCATAGTGAGTGGTTGAGCAGCCTTAGCATATCATTAGCATATTATACTTTGATTGGTTTAATGGCCAACCAGTCAACTGGACACTTAGCATATTAAGCTTTTATTATGTAGGATAATATGCAAAGCTCAAAAAAGCTTAGTATAGAGGTTACCAAATCAGAAAAAAATTGGACATAGGCAATTCAAATAGAAGTAAGAGGTAGTTCTATTGAAGCCCACTCATGTCGTCTGTGAGAGAAGTGACATTTGATAGCAAGGGAAAAGACAGAGCAACTACTAAAACAGAAGAATTATACATGCTCAGCAGGGTAGAGCCATTAATGTAAGTCAAACCAAAAAGGTCAGATTAAATTCAGTGGAAACCATTTAGGAAGGCAGGGAAGTGTGTAATACATTTCAGAAAGGTTCCTATCAAAATATTTGTTTAGTGTTTATTTGCTACTTAGCTTTAGAGCTTAAATGGTAAGTATGAGTTTTATTAAGAACTCCACAGCACTATATGATGATGAGGCATTCCTGTACTGCAGAAAATAAAAGTAGCTCCTATGCTTTCATCAGTTTTATCAGCAGCATCTTGTTCTGATTATTTTTATCTTGTTTTTCAAACAAGATACTGACTACCTCTCCTCTCACCCACACAAATTTTAATATATCTAATTTTTTTCTCTGTTTGTATCTAAAAATGTCTATTTGCAGTAACATCTTGCATGAAACATGTAGTACAAAAATGAAAGTGAATTATTTAGTTTCTTTACACACCTGTTTAGGTGATAGGATTAATGATGAGAATAATTTAAAATGGTTCCATGAACTCTGTACATAGATTCAATTTATTTTAGCATATTTTGTTTTAAAGCTCATTTTCTTATAAAATAATGTTTTAAATTTGTTAATATTAAATAGAAGAAAATTTTAAATAATACTATTTTGATTTTTAATATATCTTTTCTAATTTTTTCTATCTTTGTATATTTGTCATGATTGTAATTATGCCTCATTTATAATCTATTTTGCTTTTCATCTAATATTACATGCTAATAGGTATTGCTTCCATATTATATAAGATATATATCTTGTGGTAAAATACACTTAACATGAAATTTACTATCTCAACCATTTTAAAATATGCAATTTTTCAGATTTCTTAAGTGTTCATTTTAAAAATTTTATAATTGTTCTACTGTCCAATTGTTTGATATTTAGGACATTTCCTTTTTTTCCAAACTCTATATAATATGATGATGAATAAATCTGTATACCTAATTGTAAGGTTCTTAATTTTTTCTTAAGACACTTTCCCACAAATGAATCACTAGTTCAATTGACCTTATCAGCAGCAATGTATGAGCCTAACACTTTCAGAGCTAACTTTCAAAGACCTCTATGGCAGATCATTTTCATAATGCAAATACTTGTTTCTAGTTTATCGGATGTGTTCATTCAAATTTTATATTTCAGAACCTCTTAAGTCAAGGCATACATGATTGCTTAAAAACTAAAGTTCTCCAATGCACAATCAATGCCATTGACATACAGAATAAATTACTTCTCTACTACTTTCTATGAAAACAAGACAGGGTCTACAATGTTTAACAGTTTCATTTTTATTTTTAAGATGAATCATTATGACATTATTTTTAAGTCATAGCAGCATTGCAATTGCAGGTATGGCAATTGCTGGCAATGATTAGAGTGACTGTTTTGAATTCTTTTGGAAGTTTTCAGACTCGTCTTCACCATCAGATAGACAAACAGATGATCAAAATTCAATTTAAAGGTAGAAGTATGTTTTTACCAAAAGAATATATAAATATAAATGTGTTAAATTATAAAGTATGCAGGTGCATAGAAAGAGTAATTGGAAATTTGATGTCAATTGTCAAGATTAAGGTTAAACATCACATTCTAAATATATACATACGCATAACACATACACTGAGTGGCCAGATTATTATTATCTCTGAACGCATAATAATCTGGCCACTCAGTGTGTGTGTGTGTGTGTGTGTGTGTGTGCGTGTGTATGTGTGTGCGTGCGTGTGTGTGTATATATATATATATTAGAGCCCTGGTGCATAAATTTGTGCATGGGTGGGGTCCAGCCAGCCTGGCCAGGGGGATGGGACATGGGCAGTTGGCCAGCCTGCCTGCTGGTTGAACTCCTGGTCGAGGGGACAATTTGTATATTAGCCTTTTATTATATAGGATATACACTGAGTGGCCAGATTATTATGTGTTCAGAGATCATAATAATCTGGCCACTCAGTGTATACACATATATGCCTATATATGAAATTATCAAAGATTGCATTATACATGAGTAATTTATGTTAAATACATCAGGCAGAAGAAAAATAAGCTTTTTTCAATACTGCTCATGATTGCAATGATAAAATTCTAACCAAGTTGTTTCGATGGCTGGCTTGTTTTATCTTCATGCACCAAAAGAGACAGGGAACAATGTGACTGTGTTTGCTGGGGAGGGGAGGCAAGACAGCAAAGGAGACTACTGGAGGAAAATGTGTCACCAGGATATTCTAAAAGCTATGGGTCATAAAGACAGCTCTTATCACAGATTCTACTGTGTTATTTTTTTTATGATTCAAAGGCTTAAAATACCCCCACATTAGTCCTTCCTAGTGTGTTCTCAACTTGGTAATCTGACCTTTTCATTTTCTTATTATGACTTCTATGACTATTCCAAGGTTGGCCCTCACCAGTGGAAGATTAAAACAAATCCTATGAGAGGTACAAAAGCTCTATGAAGGTACTCTAGCAAGTATCTTCCTGAAAGCTAAAATTCCTTTAAAAGACAAAGCCCCTAATTTCACAATTCGTGATGAAACCTAAACTGTAACACGTAAAAAAAAAAAAAAAAAAGACATCATGGGGAAGGAATAAACTTTCTCAGAAAGAAACCATTGGTTTATTTAGTCAACACTGGCTGCCCAATAGAAATACTGGGAAGCTTCTAAAATATTCCAATGCCAAGACCTCAGATCCATTAGATTGGATCTCTAGAAGGAGGGGCCCAGAGAAGGGCACTTTTGAAACTTGCCCCACTCTAAGGTCTAGCCAGGTTTTACTGCCAGGCTATGAACAATTCTGCTCCTAATTAATTACATTTTTACAGCACTTGACAATTTCCAGAACACTTTCTCATTCATTATCTCATTTGATCTTCATTAGCAACACAATAATTAGAGCTCACAGATTAGAATCCTTATTTTATAAATCAAAAACTGTGAAGTCCTAAGAAATTGAGAAAATTTCCCCCAAATAGCAGTGTGCAGATTTTTAGATCACAAAGAGGGAGCAAAATATAAGCTATCGAAATTTAAAGATGTTTGATAAGAGAGGCTCCAGAATCTATGAGAAATGCATAGAAAAATAAGACCCAGGCCACCAAAGACAAAATTTGCCTGTATGTTTTTATTTCTATTGTAAATCTCATAAACTCAGAACCTATATGGTCCATTACAGAATACTGATGAAGATGGACAATCTGTAAACCAGAAGAGACAACTATATGCAAAGCACCTGCAAGCTGGAGTCCTTGAGAGCTAGTCCTTGGTTGACCTTTAGCTCTCCTACTTCCCCAGCGATTTCCCAGGAACATATTTTTGAATTACTAAATCAAAGTAAAATGTTAAATTACCTAAAAATATAAAATTGTACTTTTCCAAAATTCTAAATGAGATTATGAAATCCTTAGAAACACTAATTTGAAATCTGTTTTCTTTCTACCCATCTTTTAACTTGCAGCTAATCCACTACAGCTTTCTCCCAACGTGCCTTCCGCCTCCAACCCTCTCTCGGCAAATTCTTTTTGTTATCAGTTGCACTAAGAATCCTTCCTCTCTAGGAGAGGAAAGAAAGGAGAAAAATTGATTTCAAAATAACAGTAGTAGTATTAGGAGAGGAGAAATCTGTGACCATGTCCATATTAATAATTTATGTTCAGACACACTTGCTCAGATGGAAAATGGGCAACTTCCCAGGAAACAAACATGAGACTCTAGCATTTAATACTTCCCTCCCTAAGGCATTGCCTTCATCATGGGGAGGGGAGATTGCATGGGAGTATTTAGCCACTAGATAACCCCACTTATGTCACAAGTCACAGTAATGCTGCTTACGTCTCACTGGCAGCATATTAGTGGTCTAATTTCACGGGCTTGGCTGAAGGGCATCCTACAATTAAGACTAGTGGGACCTCCTTATACCCACCCATGTGCCTAAGTAAGATCTAGAACCCGACTGACAACTTCCACAAGACTAATCTTTATAAATTTGATCTCTACATAGTCCTGATTTAAATTAGTGGCATGGTTTGAGGGAATACAACTAACTACCAAAGGAATTTAAAAAAACACCTTAAAAGAATGCTGCATGAAGCAAATAATAGTGATACCTTAAATACATACTCCTCAGAAATCCTCTTTGTTCTCCTATCTAGTTCTTTTATACTCCAGATATTTCAGACAACCTCATCAAAATTTTCCCAGCTTTCCCTCCATATCCAGTCCCCATGCAAGTATGTTCTTCTTTTCTACTCTTACAATTTCATCATCATATGCTGTACGTTGACCTAACATTTCTCCTATCAATTAAACAGTGTCTCTCAAGGAGGAGACAGGGAGCAAAATTTGGGTCACTGTCATAGGATTCTGGAGAGGAGAAAGCTGTGAACCTATTATTATTGTTCATTCTTGTTGCATAACATAATGCGGGGAGTCCAAACTATAGTTTGAATTAGTGTTTCTTTTACTTACCTGTTTCTTAATAACCAACTTTTATCTTCTTGGTATAATATCTCAATAAATGTAATTTGAGAAAGTATTACACATTTTATGGAATATAGTCCTTCCAATTTCTAGAACAGCTGTGAAAGCCAAGAATAGCAACTGTGATTGTACTCAGCACCAAGGGATAATGTTAGTCAGAGGAAAGACGATAAAAATTTTGTGAAATTGTAAGGACAAAATGAGAACAAAAGAAATAGCCTGAAAACTTAGCGAGAACATCAATGCTACAACGAAACTAGTCTTGAAGACGGGAAAATGAGCAATTCAGGCATAAAAATGGAAAGAGATTGAATTTAAATTGATAATATGACAATGGGCAATTGTATTGGATAGCTTCCTTTTGGCCCTCTGGATTCACACCAAGCTCTGTTCTCCAAAGGGTTGGTCTATACAGATTTTGTCCACGAGCTAACTTGCATTTTGGTTTCCCTTCAGTTTTTGCCAAAGAGAAGTGGGGGCAAGAAATAGCTGGATGGAAAGAGGGTAAGACTGGCTAAAATTTTTGTTTTTCCAACTCTCTTCTACCAGCTCAACATGATTTAGTTGCTCCCACTACAGAAGGCCATGGGCCTGTTAGCCCTGCCCAGGCAGTTCCTCTAGCTGGGTGCTGCCTTGCCTGTTCTTGCTGGCCCTTTGGTATTGCGTATCCCTTGTTGAATTCTCTGTTTACCCCACAAAAACCTTCTATAAATGGTTCCTTTATCAAATTCTCCTCAATTAGTAGTTCAAGTTTGCTGTTTCCTGACACTACCTTAATTCAGATTTCTTAAATTAAAAAAGACAGATTTTTATGCTCTGAACTGACACTAAAAATCATTTCCCAACAAATTTTCCTGGTTCTTATCATACATCAACTTCCCATAATTTTCTTTCATCAATATTCTTTAAGTATGCTACATCCTTGTATATCCAAGCTAAAAGAAAACTATCCTATAAAATAAAAAATTATTAACATTTATATTATTTAGTTTTGCATTGCATTATTTTTATTTGAGATGGGGAATACATTTGTCTTTAAAGATGTCTTGTGTTTGTGCCCCAAAATCAATTTATTTTTGAAGATTGAGAATGAAATGGGCTCTTTAGAAGACTGCTGCTTTGTAAAAAATATATATAAATATACTGAGATGAAAATATGACTGTAATTTTAAAAAGTAATGCCCTTAACCCCTTGTAAAATATACATGAATGTCCTCATAAATACAAGTTGTTTTATCTTCACACAGAAACAGAATTATTTAAAGAGTATTCGGGGAACCTATAATAATCCCAAATTGTCTCCCTCTTGCAAGTGTTAAAATGTTTGAAAGGTTTTCATTAGTTATTCCTTGGGTTTGGTTGAGCATTGCCCTCATCTTCCTATTTGCTCCCTTTCCTCTTCTTTGCAGATACATTTATCTATAAAGCAGGAGTCACACATTAAATCATTAACACCTTAGAGTGAATTTTCTATCAGATCTTGACTTGTTAGCAAGAGTCAGGCACTTGAGCTGCCTAAGAGAACAGGTGCTCTATAAATGTGAGAGGCTGGACTAGCAAACAGCGAAGAAAAAGGCGGCATGAGGATGCTTCATAACTGGTGTACTTCACATGACATTTCTGGAGGTGAGCAGCACAAGTTTCTCAGGAAAGCCCTTAAAAAGGAGATGGGGAAGGAAGAAAAGAACAAAGAGGATAAGAAAAGGAAGTATCTCCTTTGAAGCCTTCCATTAATCCAGATAGTTTTCCATGAGTCAGTTACCCTAAACTAAATTATGAAATAATTTCTGGCTCCCCTATTCCCTACCAGTGATATAACAAATTGTTCATTAACCTGTTGCTGAAAACTGAACTCACAAAGACATAGATCGCCATTCTCACAAGCTTTTACCAGCATATGGGCAACTGCAAGACCTGAAAAAGTCTTCAAGGACTTAATTTTGAATGGTAGCATATCAGCCCCAATGACAGATGGTTTGAGTGTCAGGAAGCTTCGGTCCTATCACACACAAAGGTGACCAGAAAGCCTGCAAATATGTGTGTCTGCCTTGACCTGGGTATCAGCAATTATCTGCATGGCTTCTCTGCGAAGTTCCTCCCTGGGTGTACACTTTCAGTTCTCTAGGTCCCACAGTTTAAGATCAGAGACCACCTAAGCTTCAAGAAAGTAAAAATGTAATCAGATTTAGGAAGCATAGTAGAGATACGCCCAGAATAACCACATCACAACAAAAGCAGATCTAACAAAACCTCGGTGTCAGAGAGAAAGAAGGCACATCTGTTCATTCCGAGATAACCTGCTCATTTGTTTGAATATGTTCCAACTCTCTCCTAAATTATACACCCAGAACCACCCAGAGTAGCTGCATGCAGACCTCTCTAGAACGCCTTTATGTCCATGTATGTTTTGTTCTTGAACCAATTTTTTTTTTCTCTCTCTCTATTGAATTTGTTGAATCACTCAGTTCGAAGGATTTGTTCTAACTCAAGCTTCTTTTCAGTTGGCACATTGTGTTACTGTCATTCGGAGAGACCTGCTCTTGCTGTCATCAAGAGGAATATTTTATTCTGCCCTAACCTCTTAAGCCCATTTACTATTGTTAGCCTCAGCAACGGCACTGCAATGATTTAAGTCCTTTACTAACACCCTCTATGACCCTTCATTAATTCGTTCTTTTCTAATTTAGAACCATGTACAAGACAGAAAACATGCTGTCCGAACCATCAATCAGCTCATCCTTAGAGATTATGATAAAATTAATGATAAATTTTCACGTTTGTCATTTCAAAGACAAGCGTAAGGGGCTTCATTTCCAAATTTTTACTGCAAGTTTCTAATTCCACATTGTCAATTATTTAAAGTATTCTTTCCCCTCAGCATTGTGTGCTAAATATACAGGTAGAATACTCTCTTATTCAAATACTCTGCAATTTCATGCCTCTTTCAATTTCCCCTTTATGAATCTTCATGTAATTTTCCTGGTTTTCATATCTTAAATTATCTTCACTGCCTCACAGCTTCAAGTAGAAAAATAAAGACCTCCTTTGGGGTGACATTTAAAGGTTTATTATTCTCTCTTTGATATATGAGCTTAATGCTCATTAACACTAAAATGAACCAGCTGAGAAAAAAAAAAAAAAAAGCTGCCTTCAAAGATCCTGGGATAAATAATATAACACTCTTTTCCTTCCTCCTGACTACAATGATATTAACCAATTCCACATTCCTGCAAGGTAAGCTTTTACAAATTTAATACTGTCTGTTTTAACTCTTCAAAGTTATGCAAATGCTGCCCTAGAATCTGGTTGCTTTGTTAGAAATTCTTTTTCCTCAAAAATAGATTTAATACAGCCTCTTCCATTCCATTTTTCTAGAATTGCCCCTTAAGATTAAATTTAAAGCAGCCTCTAAACACTGAGTTATTTGAAATTAAATATAAAGCATGTAATCCTTTAGGAAACATCATCACGTGGTCCTCTTGGGATTTGGGGAGCTCCAATAGTTGAGGGAATTTTTAAATTAAAAACTTAATATAGGTATTTAAAGTAATATTTTTCATTCATCATGTTTTCCAGAATCCCTTTGTGGTCTGTATATTTACCAGTTTCTTCCTGTGTAGATTTCTATCTTTCTTCTATCAGAATATTTTAGGTAAAGTCAAATTTACCCAGCCTCTGCTAGGAACTACTGGGAACACAGTTCGTTTCTCTGGCCCTTTAAATCATACTCTTTCACTCGGCATCAGCCAAGAAACATCCTGCCAAATAAGTCTGATGGTGATTTGATATAACTTTTCACAGGTGACCTATCATATATGAATCATGTATTATATATTGGAAATGGTTCAGAAAAGCTGCTGTGTTTTCTCTCTCCATAATGAACTTCCAATTTCTAAAACAACATTAAATCCTAGGATTTCCTGAGATGGAAAACACTCGGATTTCCTGGAACAACTATTAAATTCCCTAAAGGGATAACAAGTTGCTCATTTTGCCAATGATCACAAGTCATTCCTCAGAGATCTTATCCTCAGTGGATAGGTTTCTATGCACAATGATAGTTTAAGAAAACAGAAGCTCTCCAGAATAGGAAACACAGGCACTACCTCCTATTAGTGCTAATTTCAATTCCTACCTGAGGTCCCCTTTCCAGAATTTTCCACTTGCTCCATTTCTCCATCCTCAAGTTTCAGTGATTAATGCTGATGAGGATTATCTCAGGGTTCTGTTTTGTGTAGCAGACTGCATGCAGAGATAATAAGATAGCTAGAGTTTTCGTATCTGATGGGCCTCACTGCTTCAGCAGTCTGGATAGTGGAGCAACATTTTCCATAAGCTTGTCTGATAAGTAAAGTCAGACCCAGCAGGTCCTCTAACACAGGTCTTGCCCTGTCCTGTGGCAGACACAGAAATGAGGACAGCTGACTGGAGCTTCATTCAGGGAAAAAACAAAAGTCAGATATATTAAATCCCAAATGTATCTTCCTCAATTTGATAAGACACTTACTAGCTTTTAATGTTCAGGTTATATCAGTGCTTCTCAGAATTGAATGCATCTGTGACTCTGAGAATCTCCTTAGGGTGCAGATTCCGATCCCCTGAGTCTGGGATTTGGCAGGAGATTCTGCATTTCTAACCACCTCCCAGGTGATGCTGGTCCAAAGCTGGTCCACAGATTACACTTTGAAAAACAAGAGATCCTAGGAGCTTAGACAGTTCTCAGACTCTTCATGTGCAGAAGAATTCCCTGGGGAAGTTGTTTAAAATGCAGAGTCCAAATTTTCCATGCCCAGAGGGTCTCAGGTGGAGCCGAGGCTCCAGGGCATCAGCAGACCACGCCACAGTTGAGGGTGTGCTGGATCCAACTTTGGACAAGGCGTCAGACCAAGGTGCCAGCCACTCTTGGCTTTACAACCTACTCAGTCTGTGATCTGAAATAAGTAATTTAACATCGTTTAGGCATAGTTCCCAAAAACTGTAAATGGGTTTTGTATAGTCTGTTCTGTCAGTGCCCTCAGATTGCTGAATCGCTCTGTATGTTCACAAGCTACACAGATGTAAGTTTCTGGCAGCTCTCGGAAATCATTTGCAGATCATTTGATACTAGGATGTCACCACCTTCTGCCTGATGTAGGACCCGCCCCGCTTCTCTGTCCTTTGAAATAGTCAAAGAGGATCACAGGACTATGTTCTGAGGGAGTTCTGGAACCTCACCAGGAAGTCTCAGATGCTGAGAAACACACACAAAAAATCTACTTAGCAGAGTCGGTCAGAGGTGGGCTTCACCCATGTCAGTGTTGGCTATCAGAACAATTGCAGATGCAAATTTGAACCCATAAAGCACCTGTCCCCTAAAAGATCACTTTTGTCTTTATGCTCCAATAATATCTTTGATATTCTTTTGTTCTTCAAACCTACAGCTTTGGTTTAAAGACCTTATGATACACTGACGAAACTTTCTTTTTCCCTCTCTGCCTAGTAAAAAGAGAGGATCAGTGGCCCTCGTGCTTGCATCCACTGTTTCTGAGGCTAAAGTGGTGACACTGTTTTTGATAAATTGGAAACAATGCAAGTATCACGTAACCCTCTAGTCCTTCCATTTCTTCCATTTCATTGAACATCTATTCAATCTCACAGTTCCATCAGCCTGCAGAATATGTCCTCTCATCTTTCTGTGTGCATCCCCTTCCACCCTAGCACCCTCACATTCAACATCTGTTGCTTATTCAAGATGCAGGAAAATTCCCTTTTGGGAGAGATCATAATCCAAAGACATGTGAGTGCACAATCGCTTGGAAATAATGATCTGAGCCAATACAAAACATTAATTTAAAAAAATAAAAATAAGTAAAACTGAATATGTAAAAATGTACTGCATAGCATCTGAATCCACATTCATGCCAAAATATGGACACATACACATGCATACACACAAATACATGCACACATACATGCACAAGAAGTTTTGAAATCTTTTATAACTGAAAAGGGTTTCACATGCAAAGGCTGCACTGAGCTCAGCTGAGTCAGTGAGTCTCCGTGAGATTTGTGGGAGGAAAGATGACTCCTGGAGCCTGAGTGTGATGCAGGTCTCCAGGAAAGTTCTCCCCACCAGGTACGCTCATCCAAGACCACTTTCCCCAGCAGACTTATTTCTGAATTGTAACCTTTGAAGGTTTTTTCTTTTAAGAAAGAAGGGAAGGAAGGAAGGAAGGAAGGAAGGAAGGAAGGAAGGAAGGAAGGAAGGAAGGAAGGAAGGAAGGGAGGGAGGGAGGGAGGGAGGGAGGGAGGGAGGGAGGGAGGGAGGGAGGGAGGGAGGAAGGAAGGAAGGAAGGAAGGAAGGAAGGAAGGAAGGAAGGAAGGAAGGACCCCTCACTGGTCGCTCAGTTCCTGGCCCTGGTTGGGGTGTGTGCGGGAGGCAACAAACTGGTGTGTCTCTCTCACATCCATGTTTCTCTCTCTGCGTGTGTCTCCCTCTCTCCTCCACTCTCTCTAAAAATCAATGGGGAAAAATACCCTCAGGGCTGGAGCCTGAGTAACTGATGGCGGCGGAGTGACAGGGGTCCCTTGGGGGCGGGCGGCCGAGGTGGCAGGGGCATCACCGCCCTAACTCACGGCGCCCCTTTACCAGCCCGGACGTCGCTGCGAAAGCGAGGCCACCGGACCCCATGGCCCAGCCTGGGAGCCGCGCCCAAGGGAACCTGACTGGGCGGTGGCCGGGTTCCCCTCGGCGGATTCGGGGCCCTGTGACGCCAGAAGCCGACCAACGTGCCGCGTTCCCCGCCGCGCTCCCCGCAGCTCCCCGCAGCCCGGCTCCGGGGACCAGCCCAGAGGCCCGCGTCCTCCTCTCCCAGGTGTCGGGGCTGCGCCCCAGCCTCCGCCTTCGTCTCCCGCGATGGCGGCGAGCAGCAGCGGGTCCAAGACCGAGTTCATTGTCGGAGGGAAATACAAACTGGTGCGGAAGATCGGGTCCGGCTCCTTCGGGGACATTTACCTGGCGATCAACATCACCAACGGCGAGGAGGTGGCGGTGAAGCTGGAGTCTCAGAAGGCCCGGCACCCGCAGCTGCTGTACGAGAGCAAGCTCTACAAGATCCTGCAGGGCGGGGTGGGCATCCCGCACATCCGCTGGTACGGGCAGGAGAAGGACTACAATGTGATGGTCATGGACCTGCTGGGGCCCAGCCTGGAAGACCTCTTCAATTTCTGTTCCAGAAGGTTCACCATGAAAACGGTCCTGATGCTGGCGGACCAGATGATCAGTAGGATTGAATACGTGCATGCAAAGAATTTTATACACAGGGACATCAAGCCAGATAACTTCCTCATGGGTATCGGGCGGCACTGTAATAAGCTGTTCCTTATTGATATTGGTTTGGCCAAAAAGTACAGGGACAACAGGACAAAGCAACACATCCCATACAGAGAAGACAAAAATCTCACCGGCACGGCCCGCTATGCTAGCATCAATGCACATCTTGGCATTGAACAGAGTCGCCGGGACGACATGGAATCCCTGGGGTATGTTTTGATGTATTTTAATAGAACCAGCCTGCCGTGGCAAGGATTAAAGGCGGCAACGAAGAAACAAAAATATGAAAAAATCAGTGAAAAGAAGATGTCCATTCCTGTGGAGGTTTTATGTAAGGGCTTTCCTGCAGAATTTGCCATGTACTTAAACTATTGCCGTGGGCTGCGCTTCGAGGAAGCCCCGGATTACATGTACCTGAGGCAGCTCTTCCGCATTCTTTTCAGAACCCTGAACCACCAATATGACTACACATTTGACTGGACAATGTTAAAGCAGAAAGCAGCACAGCAGGCAACCACTTCAAGCGGGCAGGGTCAGCAGGCCCAACCGCCCACAGGTTTCTAGGCATGAATGAAGGAAGGAATAGAAGGAGCAGTGCAGATGGCCCGAGCAGCATTTGTTTCTCCCCAAATCTAGAAATTTTAGTTCATAGGAACACTAGCCAATGGTTGTGGACAACCATTCACTTGGTGTAAAGAACTTAAGTTCAGTATAAACTGGATCTGAGCAGCATTGGTGATGCTGTGTCCCGAGTTGTAGCCGCTGTCATTGTGAATAATAACCGAGATAGTGAAACATGGTGTCCAGTTTTCTATTGCATTTTTTTTTCAAGTGGAAAAGTTAACTAAATGGTTGACACCACAAATTGGTGGATATGCCAATTTTATTTTTGTTAAAGTCTTTTTCTTTGAACTTATAGTGCTTTGAGATCTCATTTCAGAAGAATGGCATGAACAGTCTTCAGCCACAGTTGTGATGGTTGTAAATGCTCACAATTGTGCATTCTTAGGGTTTATCCACCCCTGGGGTTTGCAAGTTGTTCACTTTAAAACATTCTTAAAATGTTGGGCTTCTTGTTTGCAAGTCAGCTGATATGGTAGCAACCAAAGATTCCAGTGTTTGAGCCTATGAAAGACTGCCTGCTAACCTGTGCTAGAAATAACAGCATCTAAAGTGAAGACTTAAGGAAAATGTAGATCCTTAGGACTCTGCATTAACTCTATAATCTTGGTATTAAAAAAAAAGAAAAGCATATGGTAATTTGTCACAGAAAGTTAGTTAATATCTTAAAACCGAATATGTATGTATGTTGCTTAGATAAATGTAATCACTGTAAACATCTATATGATCTGGGATTTTGTTTTTATTTTGAAATGGGAGTTTTTTGTTTACAAGTTCATTAAAAACTAAAAACTGTTTCTGTAAGAAAAAAGAAAATATCCTCAGGTGTGGATTAACAAAAGAAAAGAAGAAGAAAGAAAAGAGCACATGTTAAACTTTGTCAATGGTTTGCTCCTCCCTATGAGTGAGTCTGTGTGCTTCTTTCAGATAGATTTCTGTATGCATTTCCTATGACAAATTACCACCAGCTTAGTGGCTCAGTACAACACAAATTACTTATTTTACAGTTCTGGAAGTCGGAAGTCAAAACTGGGTTTCACAGGGCTGCATTCCGTCTGGAAGATCTACTGGACAATCCTTCTCCTTGCCTTGTCTAGCTTGTAGAAGCCATCAACATTCCTTGGCTCGTGAATGCTTCCTAAATCCTAGCCAATAGCCTAATTTCTCTTTCTTTCTCTGAGCTCTGTTTTCATCTTCATAACTTCTCTGACTCTTCTGCCTCCCTCTTCCACCTTTTAAGGACCCTGGGGATTATACTGAGCCAATCCAAGTAGTCCAAGATAATCTCATCTCACAATCCTTAATCACCTTTGCAAAATCCATATTGACATATAAGGTAACATATTTACAGGTTTCAGGAACATCCATTATTCTGCCTACCATTATTTCTAGAAAACTACAGTATAAAGGGTTGGTTTTGCTAACAGGGCCCAGGAAGTAAAGGAGTGAGAAGGCAGGACCTGGATAGAAATGGGTAGGACACCAAAATAAAGATATTGAGCACCTGAGAAAGAGAAGGTATTCCCAAATTGTGGAATAACAAAAAGGTAAACAGTGATTAAATAAAAAAATTTTTCATAGTTTTAATTAGAGCTGGCTATAAAATGAAAATATATAGGATATATAGGCAATAAGCACAAAAATGCTCATCACTATAATAATAAAAGCGGCATGTGCTAATTAGACCGGACATCCTTCCACTGACCTTCCAAATGAAGCCAGGGCTGTGAGGGAAGCCTGGGTCCTGGGTCCCTGCCGGTAGCTAGAGGGAAGCCCTTGTCCCGGGTACCAGAAGGAAGCCGGTGCCGGCAGCCAGGGGAAGGAAGGCCTACTCTTGCACAAATTTTGTGCATCGGGCCTCTAGTCTATATATATAAAAGGCTAATATGCTAAGTGTCCAACCATCCGACCAGTCACTATGATGTGCACTGACCAACAGGGGGCAAATGCTCAATGCAGGAGCTGTCGAGCTGCAGTGACTTGGCAGTGCCGGTTCTGAGGTGACGCACCCTGAAACCAGAGAGGAGGGAGCCTGATTTCTCATGGGGCCACGTGATTCCACCTTCGGCCATGGGTTATGTTGTTGCTGGGGCACCGTTGGCCCCCAATCTGGTGTACTGCACACTTGCATTTGCGTCCCACACCCTGTTATAGGGTTAAGCCTCGGACTGACCTGCTGGCAAAGTCACAAACAAGTCCCAAGCTTGGAAGGGCACAGTCCTCTAAGCATAATTAAGCTTGATCCTGTAACTGATCCCTAGATCTTTCCTGGGTAGCTAGTGGGCTGTGGGAGGGGCAGCAAGTGCTGCCAAAACAAGTGAAACTTACAAGAACATTGTCAATTGCCTTGTTTGTCCCTGATTATAAATAAAGCCTCAGCTTTGCAGTCTGGATCAGTTCTGTGGCCTCAGCCCGGCACAGAAAGATCCACCCAGGCTCCCAGCTTCATGAATCTATTTCTGCGTCTTGTTTTCTTTATTTCAATTATTTTCTCAATCCCTGGCCACCTCCATTTAGAACCGGTTCATTCATCTCTCTTTCCGCGCAGGACACGGAAAAGGGAGATCCCCGCCATGTCTGGCCCCCACTGCATCAGGCCCCCGCAGACAGCAACTTTGCAGAGTTCCCTCCACACACCAGGACCCCTCGGGGGATGTCAGAGAGCCAGTTTAGGCCCCATCTCTGCAGACCAAGCTGAGGGACTCCACCTGCCAGAGGGACCCGGCTCACTCCACAGACGCTGGGGCAGGACCACTGGAAGTTGGCTCCAGGGCGTGTCCAGCCCATCTCACCCAGTCCTGCCCTGCTGGCCACCTTCTAATTAATTTCCTTTCAATGTGCACGAATTAGTGCACCAGGTCACTAGTACATAAATATATATGCATATACACATGTCTGATGAGAATTATACTGCTTGTTTTTGGTAGTGTCATATGAATAATTTTTTCTTCCTCTGTTTTCTGTAATTTCTCTGGATTCTACCTTCTAAATATTCTCCCCTCCTGCTGTGAACTGCCTTAGTCCAGGTTACATTGCTTCTCCCTCTAAAATTTTCTCTTATTTTCATGTTTGTTCTTTTAATCCATTCTCCAAACAGCATTCAAAAATATCATTCTAATTGCCTATCTGCCACCTTAGCCCCCCTGCTTCTCAAACCTCGGGTCTTTGCTGGCTTTTCTCACTGATCTTTCTAGACCACCTGCTATGCCCTCCATTGTCCCCTGAATACCTCCACTACTATTTCATACTGTCTTGACGTTCCACTAGACCAGTGGTCGGCAAACTCATTAGTCAACAGAGCCAAATATCAACAGTACAACGACTGAAATTTCTTTAGAGAGCCAAATTTTTTAAACTTAAACTTCTTCTAATGCCACTTCTTCAAAATAGACTTGCCCAGGCCGTGGTATTTTGTGGAAGAGCCACACTCAAGGGGCCAAAGAGCCGCATGTGGGTCGCGAGCCGCTGTTTGCCAACCACGGCACTAGACTATATCTCCATAAAGGCAGGGATTGCTATACCCAGCATTTGACAGGACGCCCATAATAATAATTCTTAGTAAATGTGCTTAATAAGTAAATGTACCACTTTTTAAATAAAAATACAGACAGCATAGCTTTTCCTCTATTCTCAGACAGAAATACAGAGCGTGCTTCTGCCCTTGCCAACACACCTTTGCCAATCACTCTTTCCAGGATAGAACCTTAGCAGTGAGAGCCCAATAGTCATTGGTCCATATCCTTTTTTAAAATATATATATTTTTATTGATTTCAGAGAGGAAGGAAGAGGGAGAGATAGAAACATCCACGATGAGAGAGAATCATGGTGGATTGGCTGCCTCCTGTAAGTCCCCCACTGGGGATCAAGCCCCCAACCCAGGCATGTGCCCTTGACCGGAATCGAACCTGGGACCTTTCAGTTCGCAGACTGACACTCTATCCACTGAGCCAAACTAGCTAGGGCCCATATCTTTATGCTAACAGTGATATGCTTCAGAAAATTAATCACTAAGTTAGCATAGAAATGACTAACTATATATGAACTATGATCACAGAGATGTGACATACGTATGGCAATATAAGCATGCATCAGAAGCCTCTATAGAATATCTAAGATAGTTTTGTTACTGTAGTGGCATTGTGGTAATGAGCTTTCTATTTTCAAAATGCTTTTTAATTTGGTTTATATGTCTTTCAGGGAAAGTTCTTGCTATTATTTACAGTACACTAGCTAGACAGCATTACTGCTTCCATATAAAGACACACCTACATACGGTTCAATTCAATCAAGTGGGAGGTGTTTTTCCTACATATCTCTAGATAATTCGTTTTTTATACAAATTTAACAGATTTAGTACTTTATTTTCTTGTCCACAAAATGATCTTTCCCCCACTTTTTTTAAGATAAGCAGCCTAGCAGTGAATATCTAATAGCTATGCCATGTGCATGGTTTTGATTCCATAGACTAAGACATCTGCCAGAAACTCCAAAGCAGGGGGGGGATGCCTCAGGTTTTCAAGACGCAAAAGTCCCCTGATATTTTGGGGTAACCCTCAAGCCAGCATGGTGCCAGGGATGGTGGTTTAGGGAGACAGAGCTCAGGCACTGACCAGAGTAAGGAGAGGGAAATGTTTACATACAAAATCTTTTGAACTATGTTTCTATGCAACCCTAGGTGATGAGTAAGACAATGGATAAATCACAGCCCCACCTTCATGGAAGACAGATGATGTTTTGAACATTATCTCTCTTCACAGTACAGATGTTATTACCTTTTCTTTTTTAACCTAAAACTTAAGGTGCAGCTTACTATACAAATGTTCTAAAATAAGGGTAGTATCAGGGCTCTTTTTTGAAATGATGCAGACACTGTATCATTCTGTAACTACCGCTTTTATCTTAACTTTAGCATTCCTATCAATACTGCCTGGTTAACAGTCATGACTGGTGACAACAGCCAGCAGTGATGAATCTTTGAACATCTGTCAAATAAATCCCCTGGAATCCATTTTGATGATTAAAACAACAACAACAGGAAGGTTTTTTGACTAAGACATTTAAAGAACTCCTAACAAGTGAAAGGGCAAGGAAAATGTAAAACAATGTTTAGATTTAGATCTTCTAAATTTCATAGCTAACAATTTAGAAAATGATATTTATTCTGTAATGTTTATAAAGCTATATGATAATTAATTGCAACATCAGGTTATACTTTTTCAAATGGAAAATGCTAATAGATCTAATATTGCATTTTTCGTACATATAAAGTTGTAGCACTGAAGTATATCATCAGTTTTACTAAAGAAACTATGAAACTTCTCCATGCAAGGTACAAAATAAAGCTTTTAAGGGACAGAGGGGCATAATATGTAGGAATTTTAAAACTCATACCTTGGTCTTACCCTCAGTTATTCTGTAGAGAGTACTCGACATGGAAAATAGTTCTGCCACATAAAGTCACAGAAGTGCAATAGAAACAATGAGGAGACTGGTATGTTGCATTGGGCCCTGTTAACACAGGTACGTAATAATAACTGGTGATGATGTATAATAAAGCAAATAGCACTCAGAGGTAATTGTTCGCAGTGATAGAATTTTGGTAATCAGTTCTAACAAAATTCTTTAGTAACTTTTAGAGAAGAAATCACTTTATTTAAAAAATGTAATAGCCATGAAGAAACATATTGGAAAACATTAAATAATACTTTCTCTGTGAAATAGTCATGCTGTAAAACCCTTTGGTATTTGAAACATCTCTGCTTAGATGAAAATTACCCTAGCTTACCCTGTACTAAAATTCTTAGCTAAAAATAATATATATGAAGAGGTAATATGCAAATTAGGCCAGGACGCCATAACGGTCATGACCAGCTCAGGAGGAGGGGCCTGGTGCGGGCCCAGAGCCTGAGAGAACAACAGACAGGGCGGCCAGTGCCTGGCCCTGGAGCCAGAGAGAACAGCACACAGGGGTGCTGGCCCCCGGCCCCAGCCCCATGACTGCAGCTCTGGGCTGCAACGCTGGGCTGCTGGGGCCAGAGCAGTGGAGACACAAACCTGCAGGGGGGCCGGTCCCCAGCCCCAGCCCTGCAGCTGTGGCTGGGAGCTGGGTTTGATTCTGATCAAGAGCATGTGCCTAGGTTGCAGGCTCCTCCCTGGCTGGGGCCCAGGTCAGGGATCATGCAGGAGGCAACCAATCCAAGTGTGCCTCTCACATTGATATCTTTCTCTGTCTTTCCCTCTCTCTTCCACGCTCTCTAAAAATCAATGGAAAATATCCTCATGTGAGGATTAAAAAAAGAAAGAAAGAAATGTCATATCCTATGAAAGAGACATCTTGAAAATGCCTAAAGAAAGTTGTCATTTTTTCGTGGTGAGGGGACTGGAGTCCGTGTTGATGAAAACACCTTGGCAGCTGCAGCAGCCGGCAGTGGCAGCAGCAGCGGGGTGATGGGGGTGGCACCTTCCCCTGATCAGCCCGGTTGCCTCCTGCCATCAGTAGGACATCCCCTAAGGGCTCCTAGACTGTGAGAGGGGGCAGGCTAGGCTAAGGGGACCCCCCCCCCCCCAGTACACGTATTTCGTGCACTGGACCTCTGGTAATTATAATATTTAAAAATATCACTGACAATTTTTAGGCAAAACTATCAATTGCAAATTAGAAAGAACAGGTCTCTGTTTATGTCTTATTTCATTTAATGATTATCATAACTGGAGTTTTAATCTATAATAATAAAAGTATAATATGCTAATTAGACCAGACATCCTCTAGACATCCTTCCAAATGACCTTCTGGATGAAGCCAGGGCTGCAAGGGAAGCCCAGGTCCCAGTGCCTGTTGGTGGCCAGAGGGAAGCCCAAGTTCCAGGTGCCAGAGGGAAGCCGGTGCCTGCAGCTGAGGGAAGGAAGGCTTACTCTTTCACGAATTTCGTGCATCAGGCCTCTAGTAGATAATAAGATGATTTTGTAGCTAAGAAGGAAATAATAAAAATACAAGAACAGATATTTATTTCAAAATAAATCAATTGCTTAAAATTGTTCAGATGAAAACAGAAGCTCACAGAAATTAGCAACCTGCCTTAATCACACAGTTAGGAAATGATGCAGCTACAATTTTGGCCCATGTATGTCTGACTCCATTTTCATGTTCCTCACCATCTTGCTGTATGGCCCCCAAATATAAGAAAACATCTTAAAATAATAGACTTCTATAATTGCATTTGTTTACTAGAGAGGTTCTGCATAGCGCCTCATGGTGCCAAATTGGATTCCAGAAATGTTTTATTTGGCAGGCAGTATACCTCCTTCCTACCTCATTTATCTGCCTGGGGGGAGTGGGAAGGTATTTGAACTGCAACCTCTGATTTAATGTAAACTGTAGTTCAAATTATTTTCAAAGTACTTTCTCATATTGTATTTGCTATTCAGAATGAATCCAAAGGTTAACAGGAAATACAGTGCTATTCCCATATGATGAGAGTGGACCAAAGAACAGAAAACTTAAGTAACTCATGAAGGATCACTGGAAAATGGTGAAAAGAGCACCACCTCTGATACAGATTCTCATTTGATTACTTTGGAGCAAGTCTCTAAAACCATCTAAGCCTCAGTTTTATCACCTATAAAATGGAGTTAGTATTACCATTCCTACTGGGTGTGATGAGGCTTAATTAGATTATACAGATAAACCCTCTGTCATCTAATAGATTCTCAATAAAAATTAATTTTTTCTGTTGCTAATGATTGAAAATGAAGTTAACAATGTCTGAAGAAATGAGGTCAGTGGATAAGGTAATAAAGATCCCTTCTGCTATCTCTCCCAGATATGGTTCTACCCATCTTTGTGAATGCTGATTAGAAGCTTAAAGTTAAAGAGTATGATCAATATATTCTTGAGCTTAATGAAAAGGAATCAATGTTTAACTAGATTTTTAATTATAAGAATGAATATATGCTTATGGTAAAAATAAATTCAAAGAGTAATAGGAATAAAACTATAAGTCATTTGACTTAAAGTTCCAACAACACTCCAGGAATAATTACTACTGGCTATGTCTACACTCCTATTCTTTTCATGTTCATTCAAAGAAGTTCTATAACATCTAAATATACAGATAGCATTTATATATAGCTACTTAACTAAAATAGTCTATAAACATATATAAATATATATAAATAGACATACATGCAAAGGAATACTACATACACAATGGAGGTGTATATACAAATATATAAGTGCATAAATTTATACTAAATATAGCACATTCTTTATAACATCTCTGTACTGCTCTTAAGTCAGAAGTTTTTGTCATCTTGAAACCCTTTTGGGTTATTATAACAATACTGCAACAAACAAGAATCTTTGCACATACCTAAAGCTCTATCTCTAGAATACATTCTAGAAGTATGTCTCAGACAAGTCTCTCTCAGCTACACTCCAAACAGTGGCTCATCCCTCCAACAGTGTATGAATGCCTATTTACTCTCAACCATTCCAATACTGTTTACATTTGACAGAGAAAAATGTAAACTCACTGCATTACTTTAATCATTTGTGAGGCTAAAAAATGTTTTGGCCTTTGTAAATCTTTTTCTGTGAACTACAATTAGCTCATCTATAATAATAAAAGCATATGCTAATTAGACTGAACAGCCAAACGACCTTCCAGACATTCTTCTGGATGACGTTCCAGACAAAGCCAGGGCTGTGAGGGCTGAGGCAAGCCGCTGAGGCTGGGAGGGCTGAGCCACTTGCACAAATTTTTGTGCATTGGGCCTCTAGTTTTAATATATTTCTTTATTTTGTGAGAGACTTTTTATATAAAGTTTTTGTATGCCTTTTTAAAGTATTGCTGATAAATTAAAATTAACCTTTAAAAGCATTTAAATATTTTCTTATATTGTCCTTTATCTTCTGATTGTCTTTATGAGTTATTTTGTTCCTCAACAATTTATAAACATTTTAAAACAAATTTTATTAATCATTCTATTTATGAATTTTAGTTACTGGGTCATTTGTAGAAAGACCTTTCCATTCAAGATTCACATAAACATTTATTTTCATGACTTTGTTTCACTGTTGACATATACATAATACCTCTAACTATGATTCCATTTTAGTGTATCAAATGATATAGAAAAGCAATTTAAATTTTTTCACACTTGATATACAATCATAACAATACAAATTATTGAAGATTTTCCCATTGATTGGAAGTTAATCATATTCTAAAGTCTTACATGCAATGGTGTATATTTTTAACTCTCTATAATGTTTCATTAACTCAGATCTTTGTAAAATATTTTAGCTTTTAAATATATCAAATAAATTTAATTGTTCAAATTACTCTTTTTTCACTACTTAGATAATCTCATATTCTAAGTAAACTTTTGTTGAATACAAATAAAGTCTGATAGATAATTTTGTGAGACAATGCAACATATTTAGGTTAGCTAAATATTATTAGCTGTGTGAACATGAGAATATTATTGAAATGCCCTGTGCCTGTTTTCTCATCTACACAATGATTATATAGTGATATTTTTTCATAACATTATTGTGAGGATTATGGAGAAGCAAAAGCAAATAGAATGCTTAGTATCATGCCTGCCATATGATAAACATTAAATATGTTAGTGATTCCATCACTATTTATAATTTCTAGAATGATTAATAGAAAATTGGCACAATATCATGCCTTTTACAATTGAATGAGTTATATTTTTTCATTAATTGAAGGCAGACTTTAGTTGCATAAATTTCTAGAGCTTTAAATTTTCATTTATATGAATTCTGAATGATTTTGTTAAACTCATTTTAAGAGTTTCTCTCTGCTATTAGTCATATTTTCTCATAAATCAATTTCATTAATTGCCACTTAAATTGTCAAATTATTTAAAATAATTTTAAGATTTATTATTTGTGTTTTCTAGGTCAATCACGTGATTTAACAACAATATAAATTATTGATAATTATTTTGTATTTTTAGTTTGTATACTTATTTAATTATACTAGAGGCCTGATACACGAAGATTCGTGCAAGAATGGGCCTTCCTTTCCCTGGCTGCCGGCACCACCTTCGCTCCAGCCAGAGCCACCTTTCGGCCTTCCCACGCTGCCCAGAGGCCCGGAGCAGCTGGGGCAGTACAGAACGCCTGTGTTGTCACCATGGCATCCTGCCCCTGGCCACTTGGCACCTGTGTATGCAAATTAACCCTCCATCTTTGTTGGGTTAATTTGCATACTCACTCCTGATTGGCTGGTGGGCATTGCGAAGGTACGGTCAATTAGCATGTTACTCTTTTATTAGTGTAGATAATAGACATTTTTCCAAAGGAGATATACTGATGCCCCTGGCCGATTGGCGCCTGTGTATGCAAATTAACCTGCCATCTTTGTTGGGTTAACTTGCATACTCATTCCTGATTGGCTGGTGGGCATCACAAAGGTATGGTCAATTTGCATCTTTCTCTTTTATCAGTGTAGACTGGTTAATATTAAACATGTCATTTAATATTAAGAATAAATTTACTTTTCTTTTCTAGTATTCATACTTATTTTTCTTTTTGTCTAATTACATAGGCCAGTATTTTTAGAATAATACTAGAGGCCCAATGCACGAAGATTCGTGCAAGAATTGGCCTTCCTTCCCCTGGCTGCTGGCACCACCTTTACTCTGGCCGGAGCCGCCTTTTCCCTCCAACCTGGAGCCGCCTTTCTGCCTTCCCACACTGCCCAGATGCCCAGAGCAACTGAGGTGGTGCTGAACGCCTGCGTCATCACCATGGCGATGACGCAAGCATCCCGCCCCGCCCCCAGCCACTTGGCGCCTGCATATGCAAATTAACCCACCATCTTTGTTGGGTTAATTTGCATACTCACTCCTGATTGGTTAGTGGGCATTGTGAAGGTACAGTCAATTAGCATGTTGCTCTTTTATTAGTGTAGATAATAGACATTTTCCAAAGGAGATATACTGATGGCCAAGAGTACATGAAAATATGTTCAACATCATTAACCTTTTGCACTCGGATGTCGAGTGTGACTCGACACGGTTAGCATTAGAATAAAGGAATCGAGAAAAAAAGCAAGCAAGTGCAAAGGGTAAATCATTAGAGAAGTGCACATGAAAACCACAATGAGAAAACACCTAACACCTGTTAGAATGTCTATTATCAAAAAAACAAGGTGAGGATATGCATAAAAGGGAACCTTTGTTCACTGTTGGTGGGAATGTAAATTGGTGCAGTCGCTATGGAAAACAGTATGGAAGTTCCTCAAAAAATTAAAAATAGGACCTAGCTGGTTTGGCTCAGTGGATAGAATGTCACCCTGTGGACTGAAGGGTCCCAGGTTTGATTCCGGTCAAGGGCACATGCCAGGGTTGTGGGTTTGATCCCCAGTAGGGGACATGCAGGAGGCAGCTGATCAATGATTCTCTCTCATCATTGATGTTTCCATCTTTCTCTCCCTCTCCCTTCCTCTCTGAATCAATAAAAATATATTTTAAAAAATTAAAAATAGAACTGCCTTATGACCCAGTGATATCACTTCTGGGTGATAATAAGGAGAACATTAACTTGTAAAGATATATGCACCATATGTCCAAAATGGCTCTATTTACAATTCCAAGGAATGTAAACATGTAAACTACCTAAATGTCCATTGATGGATGAATATATTAAAAAAACAAAACCATATATATATATATATAAAAATATATATATATCTCAAAGGCCTGGTGCATGACATTCGTAAACTGGGGGAGGGTGGTGTCCCTCAGTCCAGCCTGCACCCTCTCCAATCTGGGACCCCACGGGGATCGGGCCTAAACCGGCAGTCAGACATCCCTCTCAAAATTCTGGACTGCTGGCTCCCAACCACTCACTTGCCTGCCAGCCTGATCACCCTATAACCACTCCCCTGCCAGCCCGATTGCCTCCAACTGCCCTCCCCTGCCGGCCCAATTGCCCCCAACAGCCCTTCCCTGCCGGCCCGGTTGCCCCTAACTGCCCTCCCCTGCTGGCCTGGTCACCCCTCACCGCCCTCCCTTGTAGGTCTGGTCCCCCCTAACTGCCCTCCCCTTCTGACCCAGTCACCCCCAACTACCCTCCCCTGCCAGCCATCTTGTGGCGGCCATCTATGACCACATGGGGGTGGCCATCTTGTGTGAGGGCGTGAGGGTAAATTTGCATATTACCTCTTTATTATATAGGATATATACAATAAAATATTTTTCAGCCATAAAAATAATAAAATACTGCCATTTGTGATATTGATTATCTTGGGGAAATTATGCTTGATTAGTCAGACAGAAATACAAATACCATATGATCTTTCTTATATGTGGAATCTAATAAAATAAATTAAAAAATAAATAAACACGCTCATAGATACAGAGAACAGATTAGTGGTGTCCAGGGGCAAAGATATGGGGAGAGAAAACAATGGGTGAAGATAAAAAAGAATCACTTTTTAAAATTAAATACTAAAATGATATATTCAATGTTTTAAAAAGAGAAAGCAATGAACTTATCTTTAGTGAGGAGTAACTGCTATATTTGTTTAGATAAATGGGATGATAAGCATTGTATAATTCATCAACTTTATGACATAGAGTGACTTAGATGGAGAATATGCAAAGAAAAAAGGTATAGGAGTTTAGCAAGCATAATTGCCAGTACTGTGGTTAGCAACAACAACAAAATTTTTAATAAAAATAAAAGGATAATGGCTCTAAAGTGTTGATTCTGCCTTAGAGTTATGATTACAATTGGATAAATAAAATTCACATTTTATTCTATTAAGATAATAAGACAAATATGATTATCATTTCACTTGTTACAACAATGCTGTTCAAAGTTAGTCAGATCTGTTTTAGTGATTTGTCAGGTATCTAGTGAAGGATTGCTTTATCCTTAAAAATTAAATTAAATTAAGGACCTCTTTTTATTAAAAAAAAATAAAAAAGTGCATTAGAAGCCAAGCTTCAGGGTAGGAGAAGATATTTCAATGCAAACAGTTAACAAAATTTCTAAATTTAGACTATACAAATGACTCCTTCAAATCAACAATAAAAAGACAAAGAACCCAGTGTAAAAATGGGCAAAAGACCTCATAAAGAAAAGAATATTATATGGTAAATAAACATAAGAATTGTAGTCATCAGAAACTACAAACTAAATGCACAATGTGTCTGTTACAGATTTGGGACTATGATAACAAAACAATAAAAAAGAATAAAAAATTTCTTATCTACAGTATGACCCAAAAACTGTATATACATTACAACAGCTGATAGCTCAATTTTGAAAAAGAGATGTATTTTTTTTTAATTTTTTAAAATACATTTTATTGATTTTTTACATAGAGGAAGGGAGAGAGTGAGAGAGTTAGAAACATGATGAGAGAGAAACATCAATCAGCTGCCTCCTGCACACCCCCTACTGGGGATGTGCCTGCAACCAAGGTACATGCCCTTGGCCGGAATTGAACCTGGGACCCTTGAGTCTGCAGGCTGACACTCTACCCACTGAGCCAAACCGGTCAGGGCGAGATGTATTTTAATAAACACTGCCTTTATAATTATTCAAAGTATGTATATACATTTTTGGGGGATACCCTATATGTACACATTTTACTTATGGCAAGGTGGTATTTCAAATTAATTGGAAAGGAGATACTATTCAATATGCGGTATGGAAAAAATTGGCTATCCACTTGAAAAACAGTTATTCCACTACCTCACATCATTCAGAAAAATAAATTCTAGACTTATTAAAGACCTAAGCATAAAACTGAAATTATTAAAAGAAAATACAGAAGAATACATTTTATGTTTTTCTCATGGGGAAAGCTTTCTTATATAAAGCAACACCAACAACAACAACAACAAAAAAAAAACAAAGAATTATAAAAGAACAAAATTTGATAAATTTAACTAAATGAAAGTATAAAGCTTTTCTACACAATATGAAACAAAGTATAAAGACAAGTGACAAACAAGAAAGAGATTACAATATATAATAGACAAAGAAAGATGTTATTCAATATATAAGATCTGATACAGAAACAGGAAAATACTAGGAATTATAAATTAACAAAATAAAATGCAAATGGCATTTTAAAAATATGAAAAGATGCTCAACATCATTAATAGTTCAGAAATGTAAACTCAAACAACAATGAAGTACAATTTGTTACCAATCACTTAAAAATATTATAAACTGATGAACAAAAATAGATACAGAGGCAGAGAAGCATCAAACAGACTGTCAAACTACAGCGGGAAGGCTAGTGAGGGTTGGGGGAGGGGTGGGGTGGGAAGATAAGAGATCAACCGAAGGACTTGTATGCATACATATAAGCATAACCAATGGACACAAGACACTGGGGAGGGGGGAGGGAGGGCATGTGTTGGGGGGTAGGGGAGGCTGGGAGAAGGTCAATTGGGGAAAAAATGAGACATATGTACTGCTATTTGTAATACTTTAAACAATAAAATAAAATTTAAAAAAATTAAATTAAAAAAAAGAAAGAAAAAATATTTAAAAGATAAATGATAGTCTATATTGAGGACATTATATTGATGATGATGCAGGGAAATAGGTACTCTCATAAACTCTTGGTAGGAATATAGTTGATACATTGGCAATTTCAGTGTATCAATTTCAAGTTTCAGGATCAATGAAAAATTTTTAATTTGTCTCTACTTTAACCTCAAGGTTTATTTCCTGGAATCTACCCTACAGAAACACAGGTATATAAAAGCATATTATTTGTAATGGCAAAAACCAAGAACAAACTTAAACACATTAATAAATCATGATATTGCCTTAACATGGATTACTTTCCTCCATTAAAAAGAATGGTGTAGCTATATAATTGAGACATGAGAGGAAGACATAAAGTAATCTCCAAGACATATTGTTAAAATCAAAGAGCAAATTGTAGAGGAATACTTTACTATGATGTCATTTAAATAAAACCCTAAACTAAATGTGTATGTCTCCATTCAAAAGGTTGAACTGAATATACAAGAAACTATTACCAGTGGTTAATTTTGAGGAATTGAGCTAGGGGTATCCAAGAAAATTAGAAAAAACTTGACTTTAAATTTCTTATTATTTGACTTGATATCTACCAGTTATTTCATATGTTACATTCGTAATTCAAAAATAAAAAGGATATGTTTAAGGTTAGACATTTGTAATTCATCAAATATGAAATCATAGAAAGAAGGGAATGCTAATATGCTAAGCCTGGTTGACCACAATGTTTGTAACACCTACCATCTTTAGAAAGATGGGATATAGGCAACACTTGTGAGACAGTCTTCATCATGTACATCTTCAAAATCTATTGCCCTGAAGGCAACAAGAATTGGAAATGGGTTTGAGGTTGAGAATATGGAAGTAGGAGACATTAGATCTTTAATAGCATTCAACGCCTGGAAGCAAATGTAAGAGGAAGGAGGTCAGAGCAAAGAGAATGCCTTCACACCTAGAAAACCGGGAGCTTCTCACAGAAGGAAGAAAGGCTCCAAATGCAGAGTCTGCCAAATACAGGGATTTGAATCCACCAAACCCCACTGTGTATTCCCAGCCCCTGGCTACAGAGCAGCCAGTTTATGGAGCAGTCACAACCGACGTCAGGGACTGAGGTCCCAGACTTTCATCACCAGGCCTCTTCTAGCCCTCAGTTCTCTGCAGAACTCTCCCACCGTAAGCATCTCCTCCTTCATAGCTGCTCATCTGACCCTTTCTGCCTTTTGCAGAATGTCAAGGTGCAGAACAGCAAGAACAGGAGGAAAGGTAGTGACCATTGCCCATTGCCAAATGATCACTGCCTCAATCTCAGTCACCGTCCCCAGTGTGGCATTCTTACTGACTGACATAAACACCCATTGAGCCGAGTCTCAAATAATGGCAGGCAAGCCATGACCAAAAGCTATAAGTTATCTTAACGTTTATGAGAATTACCAGATATGTACCTGCTGAACATCCCCAAGGAGTCTTCCTAGATGCTTCCTATGGTAAACAATCAAAAATAAACTGAGCTAAAAATGAAAAAGAGTTCACACAATTTCTGACATTTATTTGAGAACTAATTAGAAATATAAAAAGAATGGAATTCAATTTTAAATATATAAAATTAAGAATATGAAATATACATAAATATAAACTCGCTCTCTTTCTCTCTCTCTCTCTCTCTCTCTCTCTCTCTCACACTCACACACACACACACACACACACACACACACACACTATTATATGACCAACAGCTATGACATTTGATTGCTCTCCAGTTGAGACAACTAAATGAAAAATTCACCCTCCTGTGACAGTCATTGAAAAGCAGCAGTAGCTTGATATAATCCTCCCTGTGATGCCTTCATGAACAGGGCCATTTTAACCCCTAGATTTGATCTTGACCAACATATAAATATTTCTGTACCACCCATGAACCTTCAGACACTTTTTAATTATCATAATTAATTATAAGAACTATGACCACCGTCAGTATCACCTTCAGAGCATGGCACTGTATCAACACATAACAAATCCATTCATCACTGAGGGCTATTCTTTGGACTCCAGTTAAATTGGAAGTACAGAGTAAGCAGCATATTGGAGACAAGTTAATTAAAACCATAAAGGTAATTGTAGACAAAGGACAAAGAAGCAGCATTTAGTACCAGACTTTCTACCTAGTGCTATTCAGATTAGTTATTTTTACTTCATAGTCCTCCGGAATCCTCTTTGTTCTCCTATCTAGTTCTTTTATACTCCGGATATTTCAGACAACCTCATCAAAATTTTCCCAGTTTTCCTTCCATATCCAGTCCCCATGCAAGTATGTTCTTCTTTTCTACTCTCTTACAATTTCATCATCATATGCTGTACGTTGACCTAACATTTCTCCTATCAAGTAAACAGTGTCTCTCAAGGAGGAGACAGGGAGCAAAATGTGGGTCACTGTCATAGGATTCTGGAGAGGAGAAAGCTGTGGACCTATTATTGTTCATTCTTGTTGCATAACATAATGCGGGAGTACAAACTATAGTTTGAATTAGTGTTTCTTTTACTTACCTGTTTCTTAATAACCATCTTTTATCAGGATATGTATGGGAGAATTATGGAGAAGGCTTAAATTATATAGACTTTCATTGTGGTGAGTGTGGCCCAAGAGAAGTGGCCTATACATGAAATAAGCAAATTCTGTTTATTAGAATTTCTACCCAGGTAATGATAGAAACAAATCCGTCTCACCTAAGCGGTACCATATAACTAATGACATTTAAACACTCTCTAAGCTGCCTCCACAGTTTTTAAAACAAAGAGAATCTGTGGTTTTAAAATAGCTTGCTTTATTCAGATCTGCGTTTAAAGTTTAGGTTTTGTGCTCTTGCAACACATATTCTGTTCTATGAATGAGGTATTACTTCCTGTGTCTTTACCACAGATTATTTTACTAAAATCTATTAGCTCCTAGACACATCAAAGCATGTATTTGGGTTGCATTGAAATTGATTTTTAAGAAAAGTGCTGAAGTTAGAATGAAAGGTTAATGTTATTCTGACATCTTCCCTGAGCATTGACAAGGGTCAGTGCATGTTCTGGCATTTCTTTTCCCAGCAGTCGAAAACCACCACTCAGCACCACAGAAAATAATGGGGCATAAGGGACCAGAAGAAGAGATCCTTACCAAGAGTCAGGTCCTCAAAGATCACAAGTAGAGCTGCTGAAACCAATCTATTTTAACCCTAAGTTAAACATTCCCTTGATCATGGACTCCTGCAAAAAGGAGAGAGGCAAATTGTCCTCTCTTCCTCATCTAGAGAGGGTATTTCTTATTTTGAAGTCCAGGATAATAACAGACAGAAATCTTTGTGATTTTTTTTCAATAAGAGAAAAAGTCAGATAAGAAAGAATTATAGAGGTGGTAGCTGACAATTTATGAGTTTTTGTCATTTATTTAACAAGATAAAGAAACCCTATTTGGGTAACAGAAGGATCATCTACCCTATTGTTAATGTATATTATTAGGCTAGAATCCTAACAGTCCACTCTGATGTTTATTAAATAATCTTCCTATAAGTAAAATTTCTGTAAATTAAGCTGTTATGTTTCCCTCTCAAGAATAAGATGCAAAAGCAGTGCAGAATCTTAAAAGAAACCAACTTTGATCCTGTCCAAATGAGAGCCCTATTCCATAATAGCAGCTCTATTGCATCACTTTGCCATCTGCACACTCTTCCCTGAAAAGGACAGATGTGAAAAACCTAGGAAGATGTGAAATCTCATACCCTAGAGCAATTTGCCTCTATTATTTTTTAACTGAGTTCAAATTTCAAAATTCTCATTAAAAACTTCAGACAATTGGTTTGAGGTGGGAGAAGAAACCTAATGCGTCTGCTGGCACAGCTCCAGCCTCTGTATCATCGCCCTACATTCCTGGGAGTATCTCCATTACCTGGAGGTGGAAAAGCTAAAGTGCAGTTTAAGCCAAAGAGATTGGAGAAGAAGGAAAACACCCAACATGCAACGTAATGGATGAACTTTCATCAGTATCTCCCGTCAACCACTCCTTAGGACAATCGAGAAAGGCATGCTAATGAGTTCCCATGTCCATATCTAAAAAAGTGTGGAATAGCATAAGGAAATAAGGCAAGAAGATTAAAAAAACTGCGATTTCCCTCAGAAAATTTCATAAGATCTAAAGTTTATCTTGTGGATTTCATAGTAATGTATATATGGGCAAACCCTCCCAATCCAAGACCGGAAGCTCTGTTCTTCCATTCTAAGTCTAGTATTAAAAGGAGGGATTGAAGGGGAAATCAAGAGCACATAGAGGGGCCAGTAAACTTACTAGAGAGAAGGATACTAATTCTTAATTTTCAAAATTATTTCCAGATGTGTATGTACTAGTATATATTTAAATCACGCAGTACAATCATTCTAGGAGAAGATGATTGCTTTATTGCGGTCTGACTGCTCACTATCAACCACTGTGAGCCACATAATAGAAATTAGTCATAACATCATGATGAATTATTTGGGGCTCCTCCATATCACAGTGAATAAGATTGTGGCTGCATGCCATTATTAAGTCAGCATCCGGCAGAGGCCGATTTAATGCAGTAAGACACGATTTTGTCACAAAAGGAGCTGCTTAAGAGTGGGTACAATGCAGGAAAATATTCACCAATACTGGATTAAAAGGTAAAAATGCCCTGTGTCATAATACTTCCACATTTCTGAATATATCCAATTGATCTAATCCATAAAGAATCATAGATGAGGATTAGTAACTGCTTATAAGAACATTTAAAAAAATAAATAAGAGCAACTCTTCCCCAAATTCCACTAGGGTCTAGCAGGTCTGAAAATTTACTGCTTAAGCCAATCCTCCCCACTCCCACTTCTCATAGCCACCTAGCATGCATTCTAGAGAGGAACCACATAGGAATTCATTTGATCAAATATTCAATGCCTCTATCTGACTTCTTAGTAGAGAGCCCAAAGATTTCTAATATTGTCAGACAACCGTAGCACAGATTTCACTGGGCATCTCAGTACCGAAGGTGCTGCGTGAATATAAAATCATGAAACTCCATTAAAGGGCAGAGTTTAGCCAGTGTTCTCTGTGCTCTTACCTTGTGAGGCTGGCTTCGCCCTCTGCCATGCTATTAAACTGCTACAGTGCATTTCTCTGTCGAATCGAATGACCTGGCAACTTGTGAAATGGAGGAGAGATTTAAAGACTTTCCAAGGAATGTAATTGCCAAGTGCTTTCTGGGCAGATAGAAATTGAAATGCACTGTTTCCTGGCTGACCCTTACCAAATGCAAGCTTTTCAGACTACTCTCAGGTCATCAGAAAAAAAGAAAAGTATATACACCAGTCTGGAAATACTACTCATACTTGTAATATAAGGAACAATTAAAAATAAGTAATAAAATTAAGTGTATCCTGTATGGACCCAGTCGACCAATGATCATTTTCAGGAAATATAATTTGGTTTTGCCTGAAAAATGGCTGATGATTGCCCCAGATAAGTGGTCTGTAATTTACTTGCACTTTACAAAGGGCTACTGATTAAATACTATCTAAAGAATTTACCCAGAAGGTTAGTAAATATGGACTCAAGAGTAAGATCCCGGGATATGATAGGAAACAGCCTGGCTAAGGCAGAGGGTAAGGAAGCAATTTAGCCTAGAAATGAGTGACCAGCCAAATGTCACAAGCTTCAATATTAGAACCAGTTTGCTTATTTACTTGAGAGATTAAAGTCTTAAAGGGAAAGGGTGAGAGAGTGATGGCATTTCGGATATAAAGCTGGAGAATTCTCAAAGTCAAGCTCTCATTCATGGAGAGCACGACAAAGAAGGATGAAAGCTGTGCTTTAGAGTGTGCACCACTCATGATTGAAACGGGATCTGGTGCAAAAAGCATGAGCAGAAGTATAGCTTTATAGAATAAATTTACCCAGAGGAAGCAATGGGTAGAATGCAAAAATCAAAATGTCAGTTCTCACTCTATCTTAGAGAGCCTTTGGACCACAGTTCCCTGTTGTTGAGTGAAAACAAAGTTGGTCAAAGTCGTTTTCTGCCTCAAACACCTGGATTTGGATACAAAGTAATCAATTTGTAATCATTTCTACATCTATAACCATCTCTTACTCAGAAAGTCCTAGCATTGTTCAAAAGAATTGATTTTGTCTACCTAAACAAAAAGAACTTAGAGGTGGAGTAAAATAACTGCAAGTCCAGATTGGAACTGAAAGCTAATACAGATCCGTGCAATTGCAATGCTTATTTGTCCATATCCTGAGGTTATCTCTGCTCATGGAGGTAGCCCAAATAATTAAATGCAGGAACTTTCAATATTTAAAACAAACAAAGTAATCTATGCCTTTGACATAGAAGAGTAATAGAATTTCAAATTTAGAAAGGATCGCAGATATTTCTTTGCTTGATCCCCTTATTTTATAAATCACAGAACTACAGCTCTACAGTGTCACTTACCCAGGACCAGGCAGGATTTTAATAACCAGAGCACATAATTCATATTTTATAACTCTTATTCTAGACATCTCCACCTACACACAGATGCTTCATTTGCGTGTATTTTTTGTTTGTTTGTTTTTTGCCTTACATCCTTCAACAACTCTAGGTATTGCATCTTAAAGCTCAGTATTCTTTGTTACATGACTGACTGCTTGAGAGCAGGAGGAAACAGATTTAAGTGGGATTTGAAAACTCTGGACAAACGGAAATACAACAGCTATGGATTGAACTGTGCCAGCTCTCACCCACATAAACATAATTCTGTGCCAACTGCTGGCATCATCTTAGGCCAGCAATTTTCAACCAGTGTGCCACAGAATTTTTAGAACATGTAATACCTGACTATTTAGTTGGGGGCACTGACCTCTTCTCCCTTAGATTGTTGAATAAAAACAAACAAACATCCAACACAACAATAGCTCTCTGGTGTGAGTGAATCAAAATGATACCTATGCTTTTTGTCACATTGGCAAAAAAAAAAAAAAGTAATATTTTTTTGGTGTGCTGCAGAATTTTAGTAATTAGTTTATGTGTGCTATGAGATGAAAAAGGTTGAAAATCACTATCCTAGGCAATTGCAACAACCATGTGATCTATTCATTCAAGCCCTTATAGTTCCTTTACCTTATCAACTCTAATGGTCTTCCCCTCCACTCCAAATATCATGGGTGATTCCCTGAAAAATTCTCTCACAAGCAATCTCAACCTCCTCACCCCCTCTCCTTCCACTGCATTTGGCCTTACAAATTCCCAGCCAGAAGTCCTTCCTACGATTCACCTGCTGTATACCCACATCCATCTACCTGCGTGTCCTGGAAAATACCATACCATCACTTGAGTCAAGGCCATCACAGATTCAAGAATTATAATTTTAGTGGTCCACTCAAAAACCAAATTTTTGACAAATTTCATTTTTAGTTCTTTGGTATCTTTTTAAAAATGATACCACTTTATTCAAGTATCTCAATCTAACATTTTTGTATTCTCATCAAATGATGTCCTCCTTCTTCACAAAAAAAGCATAGATAAATCAGGATAATAGGCTTGAATTGTCCCTGTGCCCTCCTCCTAGAAAAAAAAAAAAGCTGATCTCTTATTTGTACTTACTTCCTCAAGTGTCAGAGGATGAGGTGGTCACTTTCCTGCTCAAAACCAGCTTCTATTCCAGATTTCATAAATGCTCCCCCTGGCACTCTTTTTTCTGACACATCCCTACGCCAATTATCCCTTCCCTTTCTCTATCTTCAGTCTCTGACTGTCATCTTTTTCCTCAATTTATAAAACTTCCCATGTTCTCTTTTTCTTTTTTATAAGCAAAGCCATCCTTTGACCCTGTGTGCCTCTTAAGCTACTTTTTTTCCTCTTCTTCCAATAATGGCAAACTTCTTAAACTTGTCTTCAGTTATTGTCTTCATTTCCTTAATACCTATTCTCTTCACTAGACTCAGATTCTGCCCCCTCAACCACTGAAAGCTCTCTGGCAAAGGTCATAAATCACTTCCTCATTGTCCTCCTAATTTCTTTGAATCTGCCCTTTTTGAGGTTACTAAAGGCATAATACCCCAAATCTAACTGGAATTTTTCAGTTCTAATCTTATCAGTCTTCTCCCTGAATTTTTGTTATTGACAACCACCTTCTTGTCAAAATTCACTCTTCTCTTGATTTCCTTCACCTCCATCCACTCCTGGCTTTCCCTCAATCTCTCTGACCATTTATTCGTAGTCTTCTTTATAGACTCTTTATAATCTGCCCCTTCCTTAAATGTTGCTTCTCCCCAGAAGTCTGTTATCTCTCTCCTTATTTTCTCATTGTACTTTCTATTTACAAAGGCATCTTTTCCATCCTTATGATTTTACTGTACCTCATATGCTTATGACTCCTAATCCTGACTTAGATTTGACATCTAACTGTGTCTTTTTCTATTTTCCTAAGGTAAAGCTTAGGTTATTGATTTTAGAACTTTCTTTTAACACATCTATTTAATGCCCTAAATTTCCCTCCAAGCCCTGTTTTCATGATATCCCACAAATATTGATAATTTGTATATCCACTTATATTTAGTGGAAAATATTTTAAAATTTCTTTTGAGACTTCATCTTTGACCCATGTTTTCTTAGAAGTGTTTTATTTAATTTCCAGAGATATGGGGATTTTTCTACTTTCTATATGTTATTGACTTCTAGTTTAATTTTATGAGAGCATATTTTGTATGATACTTATTCTTTTAAATTATTAAGGTGTATCTGGTGTATTTTATGACTCAAAATGTGTTTTATCTTGGTGAATGTCCCATGTATACCTGAGAAGAACTTGTGTTCTGTTAGTGTTAGGTGGCATATTCTCTAGTGTTAATTAGGTCAGGTTGATTAATATTGAAGTTCAGGTCATTTATATACTTACTTGCTTTATTATCTGTCTGCTTGATCTATCAGTTACTGAGAGAGGATTGAAATTTCTAACCATAACAGTGGATTTGTCTATTTCTCCTTCCAGCTTTATCAGTTTTCGCCGCCTGTATTTTGATGCTCTTGTGTTAGATGCATAGACATTAAAGATTGTTTATCTTCTTGTATAATTTACCCCTTTATCCTTATATCATGACCCTATTTATTCAGGTACTCTTTCTTATTATGAAGTCTTCTTTGTCTAAAATTGATACAGTTACAACTTTCCTTTGATTTTTGTTGTCATGATGTATTTTTATTCCCCCATTTACTTTTAATCTATTTGAGTCTTTATATTTAAAATGGAATTTTTGTAGACAACATAGAGTTGAGTCTTGTTTTTTAACCATGCTAATAATGTCTTTTACTTGGTATATTTGGAATATTCACATTTAAAGTGATTATTGACTTAGCTGGATTAATATCTACAATGTCGGTTACTGTTTCATATTTGTTCTTTCTTTTCCCCAATTTTTCTGCCTCCTCTATTTCAAATTTAATAATTTACATGTCTCTATTTCATCTCCTCTCTTAACTTATTAAGTATACTTTAACCTTTTGCACTCGGATGTTGAGTGTGACTCGACACGGTTAGCATCGGTAGCAGCTCGTATGTCGAGCCACACTCGACACGTAGTTTCACCGCGGGGGGAAGGGGGATTTTTGTCTATTTTTCCAGTATCTTTTCTTGTTTTCATTAGCATGAAAGGACAAGTAAAATGTAAATGCCGTCTCAAATGATGCCAAAAAAGAAAAAATGAAAAACCGATAACGCATGTGAAATTTATTAGGAAACTAGTACATGATCTTGTTGGAGAATTCAGAGATGGTACACTAACTTCCAGGGGTAGATTATTATCCACTAACTTAGAGCAACATTTAGATGGAAAGCTCCATATAATCACATCTCACCCTAACAAAAAACACAAAGATTGTGTTGTTTGTTCTAACATAAAAATCAAAGGAGGAAGAAGAGAGACGATTTATATTTGCGAAACATGTGAATGTAAACCAGGTCTTCATGTGGGTGAATGTTTCAAAAAATATCACACCATGAAAAATTATAGAGATTAAAATTACTCTTTGAATGTATCAATAATTTGAAATATAAAAAAATCCAAATAAATAAGTTTGTATGAAAAGAAACTCCAGTTTTTTATTCTACTGCCGCACTTTGTAAAATCTGGGGTATTTAAAAAATTAAATCCTGAGTAGAATAAAGGAATCGAGAAAAAAGCAAGGGAATGCAAAGGGTTAAAAAAATTATCTTAGTTGTTGACTTAGAGTTTACAATACATATTTTAAGTTAGTCTGTGTCCACTTTCAAACAACATTATACTGCTTTAAATGTAGTGTATGTACCTTATAACAAAATATTCCTAATTTCTACTTTCAATCCCTTATATTTCTGACATTGATTTCACTTATTCATGTCCCATAATCACCAATACATTATTATTGTTGTTGCTTTAAACAGTTATCTTTTAGCTTAAGAATAACAAAATAAAACAATTTTATTTTACCTTCAATCATTACTTCTCTGATGCTCTACCTTTCTTTATTAGATCCATGTTTCTGACCCATATTATTTTTCTTATTCCTGAAGACCTTTTTTTAACATTTCATGCAGAAAATATCAGTTGACGTAAATTCCCTCAGTTTTTCACTGTCCGAGAAAGTATTTCTCCTTTATTTCTAAAGAATAATTTCACTGGATGGTTAATTCTAGGTTGGTGGTTTTTCTTTTTCAACACTTTAAACATTTCACTCCTCTCTCTTCTTACTTGCATGATTTTGATTAGAAGTTGGCTTTAATTCCTTTATAGGTGAGATATTTTTCCCTCAGGCATCATTCAAGATTTTCCTCATCTCTGATTTCTGCAGTTTGAATATGATATACCTAAGTATGTGTGACTTGGTTATCTATTTATCCTGCTTGATGTTCTCTGAGCTTTTTGGATCTATGGTTTAATTTTGGAAATTTCTCAGCTATTATTACTTTAACTATTTCTTCTGCTCTATTCTCTTTCTTCTGTTTCTGGTTTTCCAATTATACATACGTTACTTATTGATATTGTCCCTAAATTCTTGAATTTTCTGTTTTGTTTTTATTCTATTTTATCTTTGTAATTAGGTTTGGGAAATTTCCATTACCCTATCTTCAAGCTCATTGGTTGTTTCTTCAGCTATGTCTAGTCTACTGACATGTATACAGAAGGCATTCTTCATTTTTTATACAGTATCTTTAATTTCTAGCATTCCTTTTAACTCTTTCTGCTTGCATTGCTCATCTGTTCTTATATGTTGTCCACTTTTTTTTATTATTATTACAACTCTGAGCACATTCATTACAATGTAAAAAACCCTGTGTGATAATTTTAGCATCTGGGTCTGGTTGTGATTATTTTCTTTGCCTTTCCTACTTTTTTTTTTCTTGCCTTTGGCACGTCTTCTAATTTTCTGTTGAAAGCTACATACTGGGATATAGGAACCCGAATAAATAAGCTTTTCTTGAGAGGATTAAATGAATCTGTATAGGAATTGTATTGGGTTTAATGTTTACCAGAGGCTTCAGTTTCTCTTGGGGTCTCATCCTGACTTCAGGCTTCCCTAAGTACTCCTCCGAAAAAGTCTGCAGCTCTTTCAGCTAAAATCCACTGTTTTTATACTGTAACCTGTTAGGATGCTGCTAAAGTGTGGGGGAGATGAGCATTACACAACCTTCTGATTAAATCTCAGCCTTTCTGTGGTATTGTACCTCTGGGCTGTGACTTACATGTGTTTCTCCAGAGCCATCCCATTACTCCCTTCCTGGCTGCAGTGTTCATCATCTATTTCTCTGAAGCCCTAAACTCTGCTGATTATTTTCTTCCCTTAGGTGAGAGAGAAAAGCTGGAGGGTCCTGGAATTAAAGAAACTTCATTCCTGCAGCTGGGATAAAACTCTGGCAGTCTTTTGCCTAGAGAGCAGATCTTTGTTATGCAGAATACTCTGGAAGAATCTCTCAGTGATTACTCATTAGCAACCCTTGCCAGAGCCTTGAGGGGATTTCAAAGACCTTCACCCTAAATTCCTGGAGGTAGAACCCATAAAAGTATGGGAGAATCCCCCTAGAACTTTGTGCCCCATGAATTAAAACTATTTCCCAAAGTAGTTGAAAGCATTATGTAAGAATATGTACTTAAACCACTGAATTTATTGCTGGTACATAATACTCAATAAGTGGTCAATTTTACTGTTATAGTAATAGCAACTCTAGGTTCTATATTATATTTAAGAACTACAACAATAACTAAATTGCTCTCAAGGGGCCAGTTATCTAGAAGGAAGAACAGATATAACAGATAATTAATACATACTATGATAATTGTTATAATACATAGTAGCTGAATCTACCTGTCTGGAGAGAATAAGAAAAGGTATATTGGGAATATATTATGTGCTATTTTCTAATAAAGTTATAAATTAGTCACCCAATATTTATTTATTTATTTTTAAAATTTTATTTTATTGTACCCAATATTTACTTAGCATCTACTACTTAGCTAATGATACGGGATTTTTGGACTGGAAATGTGTGGTGTTCCCCTGGGCAGGATGGCTTCCCAGGCTCTTTGTCCGTTGGAATCAAAGAGTGAAACCATGGAGGGAAGATGCTATAGCAAACGTGGAAATTTATTGAGAAACAAGCACAGACTCCCACGTAGGGAGGGGGAAGAGTCCCACTGAGTCCCCTTTTCCTACAGTTTATAAAGGCTGCAGAGCTTTGTGCCTTGCTATCTCCTCCGATTGGTCACCATCTCCTTCTTTTTTAAAAAATGTTTTTTTTATTGATTTTAGAGAGGAAGGGAGAGGGAGAGAGAGATAGAAACATCAATGATGAGAGAGAATCATTAATCGGCTTCCTCCTGCACGCCTCTTACTAGGGATCAAGCCCACAACCTAGGCATGTGACCTTGGTCGGAATCAAACCTTCAGTCCACGGGCCAAATCTCTTATTCACTGAGCCAAACCAGCTAGGCAGTGGTCAGCAAACTCATTAGTCAACACAGCCAAATATCAACAGTACAACGACTGAAATTTCTTTTGAGAGCCAAATTTTTTTAACTTAAACTTCTTCTAATGCCACTTCTTCAAAATAGACTCGCCCAGGCCGTGGTATTTTGTGGAAGAGCCACACTCAAGGGGCCAAAGAGCCGCATGTGGCTCGCAAGCCACAGTTTGCAGACCACTGAGTTAAGGCACCATCCCCTTCTGATTTGGTCACTATAGCAACTCCTGAGCTCAAAAGTCTAACCTCACATGGGACACGTGAGGCCCTGCTCCCTCATTGTTCTCCTATTCCCTCTGGGCTTTCTTCCTCCTTCCCTTTATTTTATAATTGTGTGCCTTTTGCTACTCCCAGCTCCCTTGTCTTGTGGAAATGTACCCTTTTGCAACTCTGTAGCCTGTGTTTTTTCCATGGACCCCTTAATTTCTAAAATTTCCTAAACTTGCCTATTTCACCACTAAAACTCCTATCACTAACACTTGTTTAAGGCTTTGTTAATAGTTAACCTGGTCCTAACTTGATATTTTGGTCTTCAAAAGCAGAAAGAACAAGAAGTATTATTTTTATTTTAGGAAAACTGGGTATCAAAGAGGACAAGTGACTTTCTCAAGTTTTCACAAGCTAGTTTTAGAACAGAGACCACAATTCAGGGCATGCAAATTATAGAGCATCCTCTATCAATAATACTAGACTAAATATTTTTACTCCTCTATAAAGGAATTGAGACATTCTGTACTTTTCCCCTCAGATTCAGCAATGTTAGAAATGCTCTTAACGGACGTCCTGGGGATAAAACGGACCCTGAAGAGGGACCCACGAGGCACTCTACTTCTGCAGAAGGGTGCCACTGCAACCAGCAACAATGTGGCGCAAGCACAAAGGAGAAGGGAAGTCCCTTATCCTTTTTATCCCTGACTTGTCACTGCCACTTCTTACTGTACCCTGATTGGCTTAAGGGCGTGGTTTCACAATCTGACCCGAATGTCTAACCTGAGGAGGGCGGGACAACAGGGGTGGGGCTGTTTCAAATGCCTGTGGGAAAGTAGGGCAAAACTAAGTCTTGTCTCCTACAGGAATGTCTGTGGTTTTAACCACCTGTTAGACTTTCACTGCCAGCCAGGAAATGGGGGAGAGCTATGCCTTTGTCTTTTCCAGGAAGGGAGGCCTGAATGGATTTGAGAACAAAATGAAGGGTTATAAGAAAAAAAAGAAAGAAAGAAATGGAGCTAATATCTAAACTATCTAAACTATAACTTTGATAGAAAAGACTTCCTAATTCTTACAAGCAATGACTCAGCTTAGAGCACTTTCAAAGAGAAAAGGGTGAATTTTTCCCATGTCAATAATATGTTTTGAAACAGATTTATTATCTGGAGCTTTCTAAGTCAGCTAAAAAGTTTCAATTGAAAAATGGTCATGTTGCAATAACTAGTTGTTCTAGGATATTTTCCCAATTCTAAACCAAATTATAACAAAAGTAGACACTAGCTTGTGCACTGTGAAAGGAGTAGGTAATTTGATATTACAGGAGTCAAATATCTACACAGTCTAAAGTGAGTATAAAATTGAAAAATTAATACTCATTTCACTTAGCTCAGCACTTAAATCACCTACAGTGCAGAAAAGGCCATTCTAAATGATTGAAGACAGCAGCTCTGCTGGGAAATAATGGATTAAACCATCAGGTGATTTCTCTGTATTGAGGATATATATATATATATATACATATATATATATATATATATATGGAATAAGTGAAAAAAATGGTCTGGATTTCAAATGCAAATTTCCCATTTTCTGCCAATAAACCAGAGCCCATTCAATTCACAGGGAGTTCATATTGTCTTACCAAAAACACCTCTTTCAAAACTGAATGTTATTAGTTGCCATTTCTGCTAAGTAATAACAATGCTACCATTTAGAGCCCCTAATTTCTTGACAGCTTCCTGAAGAAAATTTAGAGGCAATGACTGAATAGGTAAAGGATAAATTCCTTATGGGATTGGATGCTTTGGGATATATAGTCTACTCATTATCCTACTGAGTAGCCATCCCAAAGAGGGATTCAAATTAAATTTGATTGAAATGTAAGTATTTAGTTGTATGTACATATAAACTGCAATTAACACATACTTTCAGTTTCTGTCTGGATTGTAGAGAGCTGGAAAGGCTGTCACTTCCAGCCCCTTAAAACGGCAACAAAAATAAAAGCTGGAAAAAAACTGCAACTTTTTTTACTTTGTTATACCCACCAGAGAGTTGAGGTCACAGGGCAACCAACTAGCCCATACTCTAAGGTTATAGAAAACAGAACATGAGCACTTTCTTACCAGTGGCAAACTTTGCCAGAGTACAGTTAGAAGAAATCTGTCAGAATTGTTACCAAATTTGTAGAGGTCAAGTGTGAGCTGGAGAAAATGTGGAGCCCCTGGGGACTGGAGATACAGAATGAGCTCACAAATGCTTAGAAGCTCTTCTCCTTGAACCTCACCAAGTTCTTACAGGGAGGGAAGGAAGTAAGGGAGGGAGGGAGGGAGGAGAGAGAGAGAGAGAGAGAGAGAGAAGAAGGGAGGGAAGGAAGGAGGGAGGGAGGACAAGGAAGAAAAGAGAAGTGAAGGGAAGTGCTGGAAAAGGAAAGAAAGGGAAAGGAAGGGAAGAAAAAAGAAAGAAAGGCTGATGATGTCCAAGACGGCATCCATCATCATGAAAGCCTGGAAGGGGGGACATCAACCACCGTGGGAAGGACATAAAGGAACATAAAGCCTTTGGATTCTTATTCCCTATCATCACTAAGTCACAAAGGTCTTGGGGTGGGGAGAGAGAACAAATGCTGTTGCCCTTAGAATACTGGTAAAAACCAATTCTATCTGGGAAAGAAAATAGAAGAAAAAAAAAGCCATTGTGTCCATGGGAGAAGGATAGCAATGCCTGCTGGGCTCAGAGAACTTCTCCCCCATCTATTATCACCAGAAAAACAAGTATTTAATTACAAGCAACACTGGAATATTGCTGGAGAGAGATAAGAGAAAGATAAGTAAGTGGGGAAGTTATCTGAGGCAAAGCTCATAGGGAAGACCCAAAGCTGAGAGTTGAGCATACATTGGGGAAAATCCTTCTGGTAAATGAGCCCTAACCCTAAACGCAAATATCCCAAAAAGAATTTGAAACTGTGGTTCTTTTAATGTATCCATAGCAACAACAAACTCTAACCCAGCTCAACTCCTGACTAAATTGGCTCATATCCCCACACTACAGACTTAACAGAAGGAAAGGCATACTCATTTCTAGACATGAAAACTTTTTTACCTCAATCCCTACTGCTGTGCATAATACATAAAGCTTTAAGAACAAAAATAATGAGGCATATAAAAAAAAAGGAAAAAAAAAAAAAAAACCAGCACATTGCCATGTAAAAAGGCATTTTATAGATTTAGACTTATGTATGGCACAGATATTGGAAATACATCTAATTGTGTTGAAATTTAAAATAACTATAATTTATATTTTAAAAGCTTTAAATGGAAAAAATGCATGATAAAATGGATAATTCCACCGGAGAGATAAAAGTCATAAGGAATAATCAAGTGGAAATGCTACAAACAAAAAACACCAAGAGGAGGAATGAACAATGCCTATGATGAACTCAGTTGAGGAAAGAATCAGTGACCTTGAAGATATATCAATATAAATCACCCTAACTGAAATACAAGGATAAAAAAAACAGTAAAAATATAAAAATGAATCAGAACATCCAAAAGCATTGAGATAATAGCAATAAAAAGAACATTTGAGAAAGCATGAGAAGATTTGGTCTTAACCCTGAATATGTGTCTCCTTTTTATGTGTCCTTAGAAAGGCCCCTTAACCTTCTCATTTTCATCCAAGTTAAAATAAGTTGTTAGTATTATGTAGGGGAATGACATGGACTTTTCAGTTAATCAAACTGGCCTCATTTCAAATCCTCTCACCTTCAATTTTACCTTATATGATGTTGAACAAGTTATGAAACTTAATGGAGTGCCAGAGTCATTTATCAAATGGCAATAAAATATTAATGTGTAAATTATTTTAAGTTTAATAGCACACTGCATTGGTGAGACTGTGTGGAAGTAGACACCTGCTCCATCTGATTGCATATAATTCTCTGATGGATAATAAAAAAGCAATTATGATGACTACTTCTATGGGCATGTGAACAATGGGAATTTGTTGGGAAGCAATAGGAGGGAATCTTTTCACATAATGGTTGGCAATAAAGCATGTGCATGAATTAATAGTCCAAAATACAAATAAAAATTTAAATATATAAATTATAAATAGAGAGCCCATCCCAGGGCCTGGCACTCAGAAGGCATTTATAAGAAAGATATTCCAAGGGTAGTGGTGCTAGAGAGAGGCATTGCCATAATAAAGCTAGGTTAAAAGGGTTTCAAGTGAATAGTGTTCATTCTAACATTCCGATACAGCTACAAAAGATTATCTGAGCATACCAGTAGTTTCATTGGTGGATGCTGTTTGAGTGCTCGATAGCATTTAGGTAACTTTCAAACATATTTACAAATCAAGGCATCCCCAGTAGAACATTATTAAGCAGACGCTTTACTCTCTACTCTCTTTTTTCTAGTATTTCATTTTTTTTTCTCATCTAGCATACAGATTATCTATTTTTTAATTGAATGTTCTTCACAAAATCAACTTCTAAGTTTTATTCCTAAATGATCTGTGTTATTCTAAGTATTAAAATATTGGCCTTGCTATTTAAAGTTTTGACCAAATGTTTCAAGTCTCATTTACTTAAAAAACAAATAAAACAAAAAAAACCTTTCCTTATAGCAGCCACTAAAATAAGTCATTTCATCACGGCGGCCTGTCACAAAGCACACAGTACATGGCAATTGAATGTAGCATGCTATCATACCTTGTTGACAACATGCTTTCGTGTGCCAACAGCATGCAGTCTGGTTTTCATAACAATTGATTTTATAAAAAGTGGGTACATTTATGCAATAGGAATTATGATGATGGAATATGTCACGTCTTATCACCTCCTGGCAAACATTCCCCTTTCCATTTCAAATGGTCATTCAGTCATCACAGAAGTGCTCCAATACAGAAGGGCCGTCTAGGATGCTGCCATTTATCAGCTATGGTCAATAGTCCTAACAAGGCGAAAGTTTCTTGGTTTAGCTCTGCCAGTATAAAATTCATCACTGGAGTCTAGCATTGCCCAGGAAATTAATGGGTATAAAATGCTGTGTGGAGTTCTGTCATCCAGGGCCCAGTCCAATATTTTATAGGATTTTTAACCACTGCATAAGACTAACCACTATTTTAAAATACTTCATTCACACTTGCTGAATAAGAGAAAAATATTAAATCAATAGCATATATTTTTAGAGTACATAATTATGTATAGAGACTTCTCACTAGAAAAGAACACATACATTCATTCTTGTTTGACATTAGTGTTATATCATAATGATGATGATATTTTTCTTCCTTCAACCATATGGATGAACCTAGAAATTATTATGCTAAGTAAAATAAGCCAGTAGAGAGCCTGGCCAGTGTGGCTTAGTGGTTGAGCATCAACCCATGAACCAAGAGGTCACTGGTCTAATTCCTGGTCAGAGCACATGCCCAGGTTGTGGACTGGATCCCCAGTAGAGGACATGCAGGAAGCAGCAGATGGATGTTTCACTCTCATCTTTGTTTCTATCTCTCTATCCCTCTCCCTTCCTCTCTCTCCCTAAAATAAATAAAATAAAAGAAATAAGCCAGCAGAGAAGACAAGTACCATATAATTTCACTTATATGTGGAATCAAATGAGCAAAATAAACTAACAAATGGAGACAGACTCATGGATACAGAGAACAGACAGACAGCTGTCAGAGGGGAGGAGGTTCGGGGCTGGGTGAGATTGGTGAAGAGACTGAACAAAGACTCATGGACACAGACAACAGTAAACACACAATATACAGGTGATGCACTGTAGGATTGTATAGCAAAACCTATATAGTTTTATTAACCAATGTCACTCCAATGAATTCAATTTAAGGAAAAGATAAATTGTGTTCAGCAAAGTGTCTTATCTTCTCTATTTTTACTTATTTGAAACCACTACTGCTCTTAATGCGTACTAGTTCTTACTAGCAATCTCAATATTTTCATTGTATCAGCAAATGAATGCTACTTAGTTAACTGTATATTTCATTTCATCTTCAAAGAAACCCTGAAAGATGGGTAATTGTGTCCATTTTACAGATGAGGGAACTGAGGCCCAGAGAACTAAAGAAACCAGATGAAACTCACACAGCTGTAAATAGCAAAAACAGCATTAGAACCTCCATCTGTGTGATTCTCCAAATAAGCTCTTGCTAATAGATTGTTTTCCTTCAGCAAGACCAAGGCATATCATTTGTATCTTTCCTCTTCTCTTGTCCCTTACAGCATCTGGTGTAATAAGTATGTAACGTTGAAAGACAATTTTTCATTTCTGCACATCCTTGGACTGCCTTTCTAATGATGTTTATATAGCAAACAGCCTGGGAAGATATAGTGTCTCCTTCTAGAGCAGAGGAAGATTTTTTTCCAGTCCTGGATAATAAAGATCATATCTCCTGGTGGAGTAAAGGTTGGGCAGATTTTTCTCACAGTCTCTTCAGAAGATTGGGAGGTTAATGGGGGTTTCTTGAGGGGGGTGGAGTAGAAGTGAATCAGTGGAAACATAACCTATGAAACAAACCAATGATAAAAGTCCATGCTTCTTGCTGTGCTGAGTAATAAAATCCCAGTGATCTTGTGTGACCAGTTAACTTGTGAATTTGCAAGCAGGGCAGAATCGCAGACCCCTCACAGTTCTTGACAATAGCAGGTACCCAAAATATACCCATTGACTTTTAAAATACATTAGTTTACTACTCAAATATTTTTCAATTTCGTGAGCTATTGATGGATAAAAACTCTATTGTGAATAATATTTTACTAAAGAGTATTTTGCATAGACATATAATCCATTTTCTGATACAGAGTAGCAGGATTTGGTACAACCAGCTGAGCAGCCACATACATGCCTTATCTCTTTAATAATACTAAAGAGTGATAGTAATTTCTATAAGAAAACAGAAAGAAAGAAAGAGAAAGAAGGAAAGCTACTAAATCTATTTTCTATTTTGAGCAACCAGACTATAGTGGGGTTATCAGAGTAATAATTATAATTATCCTATCCAATAAAAGAGTAATATGCAAATTAACCATCACTCTGTTATACCCACAAGCCACACCCACCAGCCAATCAGGAGCAAGTATGCAAATTAACCTAACCAAGATGGCTGTGGCCATGGAGCGAGCAGGAGGCTTGGGTTTCCCTGGCAATGGAGGAAGCCAAGCTTTTGACACACCCTGGCAGGCCCAGGCCTCCACTCAAGGCTACAAAGTTTCAATTATAGAAGATAAATAAATCCCAACAAAAATGGCTGCAGCCATGGAGCAAGCAGGAGGCTTGGCTCTGCTCCAGGCTACAAAGTTTCAATTATAGAAGATAAATAAATCCCAGATACCAAGGCCTCCACTTGCATCGCTGGGGGGCATGGCCAGCCTGCAAACCACCACAGGTCCCTTGCTCAGGCCACCCCATGCCCAAAGGGAACCCCCACCCTGATCCAGGACACCCTTCAGGGCAAACCAACTGGCCCCCACCCATGCACTAGGCCTCTATCCTATCTAATAAAAGAGTAATGTGCAAATTGACCATCACTCTAACACACAAGATGGCTTTCCCCATGTGGTCAAAGATGGCTGCCCCCATGTGGACACAAGATGGCCGCCACAAGATGGCCAGCATGGGAGGGCAAATGAGAGGGACCAGGCTTGCAATGGGGGGTCAGTTGGGGGTGATCAAGCCTGCAGGGAAGGGCAGTTAGGGATGACCAGGCCGGCAGAGGAGGGAAGTTGGGGGCGACCGGCCCTGTAGGGGAGGGCAGTTAGGGGCAAATAGGCTGGCAGGGGAGCAGTTAGGCATCAATCAGGCTGGCAGGGGAGTGGTTAGGGGTGATTAGGCTGGCAGGCAGAAGTGGTTAGGGGCAATCAGGAAGGCAGGCAGGCAAGCAGTTGGGAGCCAGCAGTCCTGGATTGTGAGAGGGGTCCCAGATTGGAGAGGGTGCAGGCTGGGCTGAGGGACACACACCCCTGTGCACGAATTTTGTGCACCGGGCCTCTAGTAATAAATAAATAAAATCCTTGATTCCCTCTGTCCAAAGCCAATGAGACTGTATTTCAGATTTTATTCTGTTTAATTATGAAAAAAACAATGTATAATACTTAACTCTGAAAATAAAAAAAACACAACCCAGCTTTTTCTAACATAATTTCAAATCTATTATATTCCTAGTAGAGATCCTCACATCAGGTGAGTCACAAGTAACCTGTAATTGTTTTAGGCAAATTATACTGCAACTATCAGCAAGAATTAATCACCCTCTATCTCTTTGCTCTCAAATTAAGCCTTCTTTAATTAGAGGCTTCTAATCTTTAAACTCTCTTGACTTAATTTATGAGCATAGTGGTGCAATGTGCACAATGGAAAGAGCACACTGCTCTTTAGAAAACAATGTGGAGTAATTAAAAATTTAGAGAAGGTGAAGGCAGATTAAGACAGGGTTTGGGGTGGGGGGTAAATCAAGAAGCTGGCATGCAAGGATTTTAGCATAGTTCATTTTTTCCTTTTTAGGTTAGGTTTTGAACTATTCACATGTCTGTAAGTTCTAACAGACTAGTAATGTGAAGAGGGATTGAGAAGGACATGTACCTAGAAAGAAAGGAATAGGCCTGTTAAATATTGGCAAGTTTCTAATATCTGGTGGGAATCTGACAGTTGGGTGTGCTGAACGTTAGAAAAAGTACAGGACAGACACAGCACCCAGATTTCTAAATATCTGTTTTTGAAACAAAATTTTCTATTCTCCCAATAAAATCTACTTTATTTCCCAGGGTCACTTTATGTAAATGGCGTAAGTGGGGAGAAAAGAAGAGGGAAGATGTTCCTGAGCAGGCTACCTGCCACAAGTTACCTGTGCCTTTTTCTGTGGTTCAGACTTCAGCTGATAAGTGTGTTTTATTTTTAAAATTTACCTTTATTGAGGAGAAACCAAGATGGCGGCATAGGTGAAACACCTAACCTGCAGCCGGGCACAACAATTTCAAAGGCACAACTAGAGGTCAGAACGGACATCGTCCAGAACCACAGGAGAGCTGGCGGACTGAAATGCCCACAGCTGGGGGGAAGGAGAAGGCCACGGGGACAATCGGGGGAGCCGTAAAAGCCTGAGGTATGGAGAAACTGGCGGAGACACGAGCACGCGCGCCTGCGGGGAGGATGGAGCCGGAGAGGAAGGGGCGGCTGACGGCCTGGCCGGCGTTCACTGGCAGGAAGGAGATAAAGGCTCCGGAGTGCGCTAAGCGCCGGCTCCGACTGCACTGAGCGCCAGTTCCGGGCGAAACCCTGGGAAGCCAGGCGCAGGCTGGGGGAATGAATCTGGGCTGTGGGGCGCAGGCACAGAGGAGCGGGGGAAGGCAGAGCTCCAGAGGCGCGCACGGGAAGGGGCGCAAAGGACGGACTGTTGCCTGCGCCACTGAACTGCCCTAGCGGGAAGGAGACATAAGCTCAGGACCGTGCTGAATCCCAGTTCCGACTGCACTGAACCCCAGTTCCGGGCGAAACCCTGGGAAGCCAGGCGCACGCTGGGGGAATGAATTTGGGCTGTGGAGGCGGAGGCACAGAGAAGGGGCGGCTCCAGACGCGCGCACTGGAAGGTACACAGAGGACGGACTTTTGCCTGCGCCACTGGGTGGCCCTGCTGGGAAGGAGACAGGGACGCCAGACTGCGCTGAGACCCAGTTCCAACTGCACTGAAACCCAGTTCCAGGCGAGAATCTGGGAGTCCAGATTCATTAGGGGAGGGACTGGACTGTTTGGCAGTGGGCGAAACTCCAGGGCGCGTTTCTCTCAGAGGTGTTTGCAAGGAATACAGAGGGACACAGACGCAGGAGCCTCATAGGGCGGGGCTGACAGGAAGCCAAGGTTGTAGGCTCCACCCTGTAGCTCCGCCCCAGCCAAGCTGAGCAGAAGCTTTTTCCTGCTGAGTGCCTCAGGTAGTGGCTGACCCACACTGCATTGGAGACCCAGAAACGAGGGCATCTAGTGGTTGATGGGAGATGACACCAGATTTCAATCACTTGCATAAGGGAGGCATTCTAGAGGCAGACTCAGTGAGCGCCAAGGCATTGCTGCATCAAGACCCGGCCCACAAACATGTCTCCTGCACAGCAACTCTTCCTATATGGACAAAGAGGGTCCTCACGGCCAATTGGCCTGGAGGACAATTCCTCCCAGTGACACCAACAACAATCAAGACTTAACTGTACAAAGGAGGACCAAGATGGAGACATAGGGCGGCAGCCTGATCGTTGCCTACCACAACAATATTGAGACTACGACGGGAGAGCAGAGCAGACACCAGCCAGAAAGACCGGGGGGCTGGCTGAGCAGATGCTCTACAACTAGAATAAAAGAGAGGGGTACGCAGGATGATGCTGATGCCGGTGACCCAAAGTCCACACTTTAAGAACTATGGCTCAGGCAACACAATGGTGGCCAGGAACGTGCTAGGCGCAGTTCCCCCGGCGGTCTCCGGCTGAGGGGACGGCTCCACTCGCTGCCGAGCACGGACAGACGAGCCCCTGGGAGACATGGGGTGGGAGACTCCGTGCTTGCTGACCTTCAAGTCCTTCAAGAATCTCAATGCCCCGAAGTGGCCAGGTGCGCACGCTCAGCGACTGGCCACCGTTGCAGACCCAAGGGCCGACGCAACGACACCGGACCAGCCCACCGCCGGGCACCGGGCACACCGGAGCCTTGCCGAGCCCGCCGCCCAACGAGTTCTGCGGCAGCCGCCCTGGAGCTCTGAGAAAATGACCGAAGGAATTGCTGAGAGGGAATTGACCAACAGGAATTGGGATCAAGAAGACGAAACCCCGCTGAGACCCGAGTCCAGGCGAGCCTGCGAGCCTCTGGGCTCAGATGTGGTCACACGCCTCTGGGTCTAGGTGAGGCCTCACGCCCCTGGGTTTGGGTGAGGCCACGCGCCCCTGGGTCCAGGTGAAGCTGGATTCCGGGTTCGGGTGAGGCCATGTGCCCCTGGGTCCGGGCGAATCTGAACCCTGGGTCCGGGTGAGGCCGTGGGCCCCTGGATCCGGGTAAGGCTGGGTCCCGAGTACGGGTGAGACCGTGAGCCCCTGGATCCGGGTGAGACCACGCGACCAGGGGTCTGAGAGAGGTAACGCGCCCCTGGGCCCGGGTGGCTTCGTGCACCTAGGTCCAGGTGAGGCCACGTGCCCCTGGGTCTGAGAGAGGCCACGCACCCCTAGGTCCGGGCGAGACCATGTGTCCCTGGATATGGGTGGGGCCTCGTGCACCTAGGCACGGGTGGGGCCGCGTGCCCCTGGGTCTGGGGGAGGCCAGGCGGCCCTGGGTCCGGGTGAGACCGTGTGTCCCTGGATCCGGGTGAGGCCTCGTGCGCCTAGGCCCGGGTGAGGCCACGTGCCCCTGGGTCTGGGGGAGGCCAGGCGTCCCTGGGTCCGGGTGAGACCGTGTGTCCCTGGATCCGGGTGAGGCCTCGTGCGCCTAGGCCCGGGTGAGGCCACGTGCCCCTGGGTCTGGGGGAGGCCAGGCGTCCCTGGGTCCGGGTGAGACCGTGTGTCCCTGGATCCGGGTGAGACCTCGTGCACTTAGGCATGGGTGAGGTCACGTGCCCCGGGGTCTGAGAGGCCAAGCGTCCCTGGGTCCGGGTGAGACCATGTGTCCCTGGATCCGGGTGAGGCCGCGTGCACCTAGACCCGGGTGAGCCCAAGTGGCCCTGGGTCTGGGAGAGGCCAAGCGTCCCTGGGTCCGGGTGCGACCATGTGTCCCTGGAGCCGGATGAGGCCTCGTGCACCTAGGCCCGGGTGAGGCCACGTGCCCCTGGGTCTGGGAGAGGCCAAGAGTCCCTGGGTCCGGGTGAGACCATGTGTCCCTGGATCCGGGTGAGGCCTCGTGCACCTAGGCCCGGGTGAGCCCAAGTGGCCCTGGGTCTGGGAGAGGCCAAGCATCCCTGGGTCCGGGTGAGACCATGTGTCCCTGGATCCGGGTGAGGCCGCGTGCACCTAGGCCCGGGTGAGCCCAAGTGGCCCTGGGTCTGGGAGAGGCCAAGCGTCCCTGGGTCCGGGTGCGACCATGTGTCCCTGGATCCGGATGAGGCCTCGTGCACCTAGGCCCGGGTGAGCCCAAGTGGCCCTGGGTCTGGGAGAGGCCAAGCGTCCCTGGGTCCGGGTGCGAACATCTGTCCCTGGATCCGGGTGAGGCCTCATGCACCTAGGCCCGGGTGAGCCCAAGTGGCCCTGGGTCTGGGAGAGGCCAAGCATCCCTGGGTCCGGGTGAGACCATGTGTCCCTGGATCCGGGTGAGGCCGCGTGCACCTAGGCCCGGGTGAGCCCAAGTGGCCCTGGGTCTGGGAGAGGCCAAGCATCCCTGGGTCCGGGTGAGACCATGTGTCCCTGGATCCGGGTGAGGCCGCGTGCACCTAGGCCCGGGTGAGCCCAAGTGGCCCTGGGTCTGGGAGAGGCCAAGCGTCCCTGGGTCCGGGTGCGACCATGTGTCCCTGGATCCGGATGAGGCCTCGTGCACCTAGGCCCGGGTGAGCCCAAGTGGCCCTGGGTCTGGGAGAGGCCAAGCGTCCCTGGGTCCGGGTGCGACCATGTGTCCCTGGATCCGGATGAGGCCTCGTGCACCTAGGCCCGGGTGAGGCCACGTGCCCCTGGGTCTGGGAGAGGCCAAGCGTCCCTGGGTACGGGTGAAGCCAGATCCTGGGTCCGGGTGAGGCCGTGCGCCCCTGGATCCATCCGGGTGAGGCTGGGTCCCAGGCCCGGGTGAGACCACGCGCCCCTTGGGTAGGGGTGAGGCCACGTGCCCCTTAGTCCGGGTGACGCCGTGCCCCTGGGTTCGGCCGAGACCAAACCAGAGGGAGTCGGACCTCCATTACCACCATTTGTCCACCATCCAGAGCTGAGGGGTCAGTGCTGACATGTACACATAAGGAACTACTGGACATTGAAATTGGGTCTCAAAAGAACTGTTGGTCCAGGGGGAAGCTCGCTACAGATTGATTCATTTGCCTGTCAGCATAACTATTATTGCTCGTCTCACATTCAGTTCTTATTAGTATATATCTAGTGACATATGATCTCGCTCATCTAGGGGAAATGATGAACAACATAGACTGAGGAACAAGAACAGAACCAGAAGCAAGGAGGCATCGATCGGACTATCGGGCCTCAGAGGGAGGATAGGGGAGGGTGGGGGGAGGGGGAGAGTTCAACCAAAGGACCTGTATGCATGCATATAAGCCTATCCAACGGTTAAGTTCAACAGGGGATTGGGGCATGCGTGGGGGGAGGGGTGGGATGGGAATGGGGGGATGAGGACAAATATGTGACACCTTAATCAATAAAGAAATTTAAAAAAAAAAAAAATTTACCTTTATTGTTGAAAGTATTATAGATGTCCCCCCTGTTTCTTCCATTGACCCCCTTCACTCTACTCCTGCCCTCTTCCCAGACCTTCACCATACTGTTTGTGTACATGGGTTATGCATATATGCATATAAAATTTTGACTAATCTCTTCCATAGAGAGGAATCAGACCTCTTCTTCATGCACCATGTTTAACTCTTACTGTTTCCAACCACCTCGTACCCTGCCAACTCTGCTCAGCCAGTGTTCCTCAAGCTTTAGTGAATATCAGAGTCACCTGGAGGACTTGTAAGACCCCTCCCTCAGTCCCTTGATTTAGTGTAGTGGGTGAGACCATGGATTTGCCTTCCTAAAAGCTCCTAGGTTGATGTTGCTGATTCTTTAAGTATCACTGTGGCCTCCATGTTAACAAGAGTGCTGAGTAGACAGTATACCAGATTTTGAGGCCCTTAGCTTCTACTCTCTTCTCCTCATGAAGATTAATGTTCAGGTGGGTGGCAGGGGGAAGAGGGAAACCATATTATCACTAGAGGCCCAGTGCATGAAATTCGTGCATTCAGAGGAGTCCCTCAGCTGGGCCTGCACTCTCTCACAGTCCATGAGCCCTCGGGGGATGTCCGACTGATGGCTTAGGGGAGCAGGCCTAAGCCAGCAGTCAGACATCCTTAGCACTACCACAGAGGTGGGAGAGGCTCCTACCACCACCACTCACTCACCAGCCTTGAGCCTAACGTCCTGCTAAACGGCGGTTCTCCTGTGTTGAGTGTCTGTCCCCTGGTGGCCAGTGTGCATCATAGCAACTGGTCCTTCCACCATTTGGTTGATTTGTATATTAGCTTTTTACTGGTATTATATAAGATTATGGTAGCCATAGAGAAAAATGTTGCATTTTGGAAGAAGTTTTAACAAGATTGTCAATGTTAGCATTGTAAGGGCTATACTGAAGTTGTTTTTTACCTTTAAAACTCCATTAAAGCCAAAAGGATTATGTAGTAAATTACCACATAATTGGATATAAGCCTGGTCTTCTCTGAGGAGTTTTTATATAAACCATTTTCTGCTTAGTGCAAGGATCAAAATATGGCAGTTAGCTCACTGTAGTTGTTATTATTATTATTATTATTATTATTATTACTAGTAACTAATATTTATCAAGCATTATTAAGGATCAAGGGCCAGGATGAGTTCCTTCTCAAATACTACATAATATTATCTCACTAAATATCATCGTGGTAGAAATAGAAGACCCCAATACTGATTTATTTACTTGGAGTACATTATAGGATCTGGTTCTCTATACCTATAAAATTGCCTACTAAAATTACAGAATTCTACTGTGTGTACACATTGCCTTTGAAAAATGATCGCATTCCCAACTAATTTTTTTTAGGACAGCATTTACCAGATACCAAAACCAGATGAAGACTTCACCGCAAAAAAAGAAAAAAATTACAGGTCATGTTCATGTCTTCTGAACACAGACACAAAAATCCTTAATCACTAGTATAAAACTCTAGAAGAAACTGTAGAAAAAGTCTCTTACAACTGAAATGACACAACAAAGAGATACCATTACAAGCCTCATAAAATTCCTAGAACTGAAAATACTAATACAAACACTGGTGAGGAGGCAAAGTAACTAAAATCCTCATCTACTGCTGATGGAAATACGAAACAGTACAAACACTTCGGAAAATAATGTGATAGCTATCTATAAAGCTAAACATGCACTTATATGACCCAATAATCCCACTCCTAGATCTGTACCCAAGAGAAACGAAAATTAATGGTCACACAGACTCATATTCAAATGTTTATAGCAGCTTTATTTATAATTGCCAAAAACTGGAATTAGGATAAATGCTCATCAACTAGATAAACAAAATATGCTTCTGCCATACAAGGGAATCTTACTCAACAATAAAATAAAGAAGAATCTACTGATACACAAAACATCCTGGATGAATCTTAAAAGTTATCATGCTAGGAAAAGAATTCAGTCACAATTGGCACCAAAAGCACTCTGAGTTCCCATTTAAATATTTAATCTATATGATTTTTTTTAGAAAAGATAAAATGTTAGGCACAGAAATCAGATCAGTGGTTGCCAGGGACTGGGGATGTGGACAAGTGATTGATTGTAAAGGAGCAGGGAAAACCTTATTGGAGCAATGGAAATGTTTTATATCTGGTTTTTGGTGTTGTCATTACACGACTCTGTACAACTGTTAAAATTCTTTGACAAGTAAATCAAAATGTTCAACGGGATGGGAGTGTTGTATTGAGGCCAGTCTTTGCAAGGCCCAGCTGCAAGGGGGTTTTCCTTTTCTTCTGGTTCTTTCAGAAATTGACCTTCCAATTGAGCTAGTCATGGTGAATCAGTGCATTAACTAGCCACAAAAACCTAGTGTGGCAAAGAATTTGGAATGGCCTAAAATTTGACATTAGTTTTTTCCCCCTTATATTTAAAAATATAACAAGAAAAGGATTAATTTTCCTCGACTTGATTTTAAGCAGTTTCAGACTACAGGGAGAAAGTTTTCTCTAACAGGATTATATGACCATAACTGCACTGGTTGTTTTCCCCCTGTGCCTTTCATCAGAGAGACCTGGGACAAAAAGTTGATCTCTTTGGGGACTGTGCATTTCCTAAGGCTCTAAAGAGTAATCAGCATCCTGTCCTATCCTCCCACTTTGCTTACAGGGCCCCCAGAGCGTTCCCCTCTCTCCTGGCTGGGCCTCATCACTGCTGACTTTTCAGTCAGGAGTGGGTTAATCTATGTCACCCAGTTCCACTGTTCCACTGAGGGTCTGATCTGCAAAGCCACCCTCAGTTATCAGTTTATTTTCTAGTTGCACAAATAGCCAAGGCTCCGTGATGCTAGCTCGAGTAAGTGGAGAGGGGAGGGGGAATTGTAATTTATTATTTTTTCTTTTTATCCTTTAAACCCCATCATCATTTCTCCTACTCCCCCCACCCCCTGCTCCTGGCAACCTCAAATCTATTCTCTGTACCAATGAACTTGATTTGTTTGTTTATTTAAGATTCTACATATGAGACAGATTGTATGGTATTTGTCTTTGTCTGACCTATTTTTCTTAGCATAATGCCTTTGACATCCATCCATGTTGTCGCAAATTGGAAAACTCCATTCCTTTTTATGGTTGAACAATATTACACTGTGTATATGTGTGTGTATGTATCACAAAATTTCTCTACCCATTTATCTAGCACTGGACACTTAGGTTGTTTCCACATCTTGGCTATTATAAATAATGTTGCAATGAACATGGGGTCGCTTTTACAAAATAATTATGAAGAGTTTTCTTTTTTGCCTACAGCCTTTATATTTTAGGAAATGTTGTAGGTATTGCTTCATGGAGGGTGTGCTTGCTTAGGTGTTTCAGCCCTTGGATACACACAAAATCCTCGAAAGTGCTAGAGGAAGCACGACTTATACTGTGGAGGGAGCACTGCCCCTCTTGTTATCCACATTATACAGGTGTGCACAACCCTTTTTTAATAGTTGTTTTACATATGTTGCTGCCTAATACTTGGGTGACACATGAAAAGATAACAAAAGCAACATTCAAAATATATTTTTATTGGAGCATTTATAAAGATAATAATTTCAATGCACTTCGCAAACTTAAATGGGCGTTTATGATAACTAGCCAGCATGGGAGAATACCTGTAAACCAAATTATCATTTTGGAATCGGTAAATACTAGTAAATGAAAGGAGTGATCATTTATTCTGCTTTTCCTAAATAATCAGTATCACTGGATAATTCAGAGGCAGATGAGAGGAAATTTCTCATACTAGAAGTAATACATCTGACAAATGATAGAATTAAGTATCACCATTTAGGAGTAGGTTAGGGACCTAGAGATGCACCATCAGTGGCTGTTAACATCGCAAAAAAGAAAGACAAGAGTTATGTGTGTTTGGATAGAAGAAAGGAAATATGCATTAAAAATAAATACACACAATACGCTCTCTGAACCTGGGTCAGAGTATTCAGTCACTGCAGGGACTGGGGAACATGTAAAACACACGTGAAGGCAGCCAACAGAGACTAGGTTGTGGGAAACAATTTTTGAGAGAAAAATGTTCCATTTCTTCAGAAAATTAATTACAAGGGAAAAACTGGAGTGGGGATCACCTGTAGACCAAAATTGATCACTCATTTGCAAAGTGTATACCTTATCTAAATTATGATTCAAACAAACTATAAATGAAAGGTGACATTTGTGAGAGAGTAATGTAAGCCCTGGATAACATTAAGTATTCTTAATTATGTCTGGAAATTGTATGGAATTTGTGATTATAGAAAGTGTCCTTATCTTCTGGAGATGCATACTGAAATATATGAGAATTGGATGAGAGATTTAAGAGCTGGAGTACAGACAAAATACAATTAGACATGAGTTTGTGATTGTTGAATCTGGGCAATGGGTACAAGGGGGTGCATTAAATTATTCTGAGCGCTTACAACTTTCCATAAAAAAATGTTGAGGAGATACAGAAATGCACAAAAAATAAAATGTTTCTTGAGCTTATTTTAGCTGGTTCTAATAAACACATCACAATTTCAAACTTTAATATAGCCAACAATTGAAAGTGTGAAGAGGCTTGACCTTTATTTTTTCTTGTCAGATATAAATTTTCTTTGCCCTTTCTAATCTTGTAACTAATGAGCTCTTCAGTTATACTTACCATTCAATATTTTAAAACCAACGTTTCTTTCAATGTGACCCTTCAAAATGATCTTTACCACCACCAATTTGCTTCTCAGCCCTATTCCAGCACTACTGTTAATATCTAGAACTAAAGAGTCTTATACAATCAGTTGTGAAAATGTCCACTTTGACCCCTGGCCAGTGCGGCTAAGCAGTTAGAGCATCAGCCCACACATCAAAGGCTCACAGGTTCCATTCCCAGTCAAGGGCATGTAACTGGGTTGCAGGTTCCATTCCCAGCCCCAGTCTAGACACATGTGGAAGGTAACCTATTGATGTGTCTCTCACATTGATGTTCTCTCTCTCTCTCTCTCTCCCTCTTCCTTCTTCCCTTCCACTCTAAAAAATCAATGGGAAAAAAATATTCTGAGGTGAGGATTAACAACAAAAAAAATGTTCATTTTGAAAAGTGAGTTCTAGTGTCTAAATATCACAACAAAACTTCAAGTCCTTTTATAAATTATTTCAGATGTTATCTTCATATTATGGCAGCATGCTCTGTACTTTTGGCTTTACTAACTAAAAACAATATCAGTATTTATGAATGAGGAGTCGATTATTCTTTCTTTTTTTTCTTTTTTAGTCAATGGCATTCCTATAAGGATATACTTTTCCCTCCCCATTATTTAATTCAGGACCTACTGAGAGCTCTGAGGAGGGTATGAAAAGGAAGGCAATTATTGCTTTAAATTTGATTAGATAGTAGAGAAGGAAAAATGTTTTAAAACTATGAGATATTAGTAAGTTAACAATTACTTACTCTGAAGTATATATAAACTTAGTCCTAAAGGTTCTGGATAACCTTCCAAAAACAGCCAATCTTGCACAAGGTTTTAAAATTAAATGATTTCAATTGATGGATATGAATCGGGACAACTTTCAGGGCAAAGTGAAACAGTACTAGATTAAAAAATAGAGATCGATAAAATGTATGAAGCAGCTCCAGGTGTGAAAAAGTGCAGCGTCAGGCTTACTGGCATGAAATAGAATGAAAATGTCTTCATTGGATTGCACCCATTGGATTGATTGTATTTACTAGATTGCTGAAGCTGAATTGATTGTGTTTAATTAAACCAGGGAAGTGCCTTTTCTAGGAAATAATGAGAATGGGAGGTTGGGGAGTTATGAAACAACAAGGGGCTTGTGTTTGGCTGGTTAGATGGTTGGACAGAGCTCCACAACCTTAAACTATGATTCAGAAAGTTAAAAGTTGGATTTGAAGTTAAATTAAATAAACATTTATTCAGTACATTGTAGTTGGCACAGTTAACTTTATAATTCTGGTTATGAAAAAATAACTCAGTAGCTCTTTTAGGACAGACTTGAAGAGGAATAGATTGAGGTGACAGAGATCAGCAAAAATGTCACTGAGATCCTGCAGCATAAATAAGGAGGGCCTGAACAAAGCAGGGGAAGCAGGCTGCCAGGGCTTCAGTCATGTCTCTCCTTTGGTTGAGATCCACGTCTAACCAAATTTATACCAAATTCTGTTTTATACCAAAAAATAATACAGTCAAGTAGCCTGGCAGTCAGTTTTCTTGGTAAATACTTTAGACATAAAATTTCTAATTAATCTGTCCCAGTCACATAACCCAATTTCCTATCCTTCCAGTGAAATTGCCCAGTTACTTTCACAATCCTCTCTAATAAAAGAGTAATATGCAAATTAACCATCACTCAGCTACATGAGCCACGCCCACCAGCCAATCAGGACGAGTATGCAAATTAACCCCAACCAAGGTGGCTACCAGAAGGGAGGCTTGTGTTTCCCCAGCAACAGAGGAAGCCAAGCTTTCCACACACTCTGGTGGGCCCAGGCCTCCACTCAAGGATACAAAGTTTCAATTATAGAAGGTGCCAGATACCAGGGCTTCTGCTTGGGTCACCAGGGGTGTGGCTGGCCTGCAAACCACCACAGGCCCCTCGACCAGGCCTCTCCACGCCCCAAGGGAAGCCCACCCTGATCCAGGACACCCTTCAGGGCAAACCAGCTGGTCCCCACCCGTTCACCAGGCCTCTATCCTATCTAATAAAAGAGTAATATGCAGATTGACCATCACTCCATCACACAAGATCAAGATAGCTGCCCCTATGTGGTCAAAGATCCTGCCCCCATGTGGACACAAGATGGCCACCACAAGATGGCCAGCAGAGGAGGGCAGTTGGGAGGGACCAGGCCTGCAAGGGAAGGCAGTTGAGAGGGACCAGGCCTGCAAGGGAGGGCAGTTGGAGGCGATCAACCCTGCAGAGGAGGGCAGTTAGGGGTGACCAGGACGGCAGAGGAGGGAAGTTGGGGGCAAACAGGCTGGCAGCAGAGTGGTTAGGGGGTGATCAGGCTGGCAAGCAGAAGCGGTTAGGAGAAATCAGGAAGGCAGGCAGGCGAGCAGTTAGGAGCCAGCAGTCCTGGATTGTCAGAGGGATGTCCAGTGGGATCAGGCCTAAACAGGCAGTCGGACATCCCTCGAGGGGTTCCAGATTGGAGAGGGTGCAAGCTGGGCTGAGGGACACTGCCCCCTGCTCCTGTGCACAAATTTCGTGCACTGGGCCTCTAATCTATATATATAAAAGCCTAAGCAACTGGCAGACCGTTTGACCAGTAATTATGACATGCACTGACCACCAGGGTACAGACACTAATGCACAGGCATGGAAACATGGAACAGACTAATGGCTCTCAGAGGGAAACAGGGAGTGGGGAGGGCGGAAAGAGATTAACCAAAGATTTTATATGCATACTAGAGGTCTGGTGCACAGATTCATATACTGGTGGTGTCCTTCAGCCTGGCCTGCTGGAATCGGGCCAAAACTGGCAGTTCGATGTCCCCCCGAGGGGGTCCCAGATTGCGAGAGGGCACAAGCCAAGCTGAGGGACCCCACCGGTACACGATCTGTGCACCGGGCCTCTAGTTGATCTATAACATCATAGGTAGCACCAGTCCAGAACTTCAGCCATTCCCTTTCAGTTTCCGAAACTCTTTTGCCCTGTGTTCCTTTCATCCCTTACATCTGGCAAACCTCAATCCAGAATCAATCTGCCTGTCTGCCTTTCCCAATTCTGTACCTAAATCAAAGCAAAAATATCAGACAAAGCGGGAAATATTTACAGGACAGTGAACAGGCAGGTTTGTAGACTACAGGGTTGTTCATAAGACAGTGGTATTATGGGAGAGAATGTAGGCATAAATAAGCTTTGAAATTTTTCTTAATGAGTTTATTGGCTAAATTTAAAACAAACAAAAAAAAAACAGACTCCTTAATTTCCTTCATGTTCATTAAAAAATTTAAGTAATTGTAACTAGTACCTGCTAAAATTTTACCTTACTCCATCTAAAATACAGCTTACTGGTTAGGAAAACTACCAAAAGCAATTAAGCCTGATTAAGGTTAAAGATGAAGGAATTTTTTTGAGATATTTATGGATAAAAACTGCTAAACATGCACAATATGATTACCAAAAATTGCATTTATACAATTCTTACAGCCTACTTTCCCCTTCCCTGCCCTTGTCAGCAATGTGACTATAGGCATTTAAAAATAATAAAACTACATTTTAAAAATGAATGTTCTAAGTCAACCTGTCACTAGAAGAGACAGGCTTTTCTCCCAATTAGGATAACTAGCCTTGTTTTACTACATTTTCATAGCCAGACTGGGAAGATACTGGATTCTAGGGAGGTTGAGCTGCCTCTGACCAAGTTCTGCATCTAACAAAATCCCAAACATCCTGCTTCAGTGTCCTGGGAGATGGGTAAATGGGTGTTGAAAGGAGCAAACTGAGGAGACAGTAGATGATTCAGAATGATGGGAGAAGGATGGTAGATGCCAGGTTAGCTAGCTAATGCTTCCCATTTCAGTGATTTACAGGAGATGCGCTCAAACTTGGTGTTGAAGTTGGTTTGCTTCCACTGGGCACCGCACTCCTCAGAAGTTTTCAAGTCAGCCTGCAACTCTTCAAAGACTTTCTTCTTGGACCTGGGCTCTTCAACTGGTTGGTCCTTCACAAACACTTGTTCACCAGGAGCAAAGCCTGCAGGAGGGCACAGAGGCCCACTCTCGTGGCTTACCCCTTCTGGAGAAGCACCCAGAAGCCTGCCTTGAGACTCCACTCCTCTCATCTCCCGGGGTTTCAGGTTGCACCGCAGCACCTGCCTACCCTGCAGTTCCTCCTTGGGCATAAACTGCACCAGCCACTCACCGCAGGCAAGGACTACTTATTTGAATAAAGATTATCATTAAATGATATGTTAAAGGTTATTTAGTCTAATGATTTTTCAAGTAAAGTTGTAATTTTAAAGTCAGGAAGCTGATATTTGTTTTTAACAAGAAATCATAATAATGTTCAAATGTGTATTGTCCTTTACTGAGAGACACCATGAAGCATTTCAAATGATATCACTGTTGTGTGAAATCTTATCTAAAACTAGAGGCCCAGTACACAGATTTATGCACTGGTGGGGTCCCTCGGCCTGGCCTGCTCCCTCTTGCAATCTGGGACCCCTGAGGAAACCAGCAGTCCGACATCCCCTGAGGGATGTAGTGGTGTGCTATGCAGCAGGCGGCCAGGGAGGAGGCCGAGCCCAGGCTGCTTGCACTCATTCCGGCCCCACTGCACTTGCCACCACCTCAGCTCAGTAGCACTGCCGCAGAGGTGGGAGAGGTTCGCACCACTGTAGCTGTGCTTGCCAGCGGTGAGCCGGGTGCCTGGTGCCCATTGGTCAGCTGAGCAGCACTCCTGCTGTGGGAGCACACTGACCACCAGGGGGCAGCTCCTGCATTGAGCGTCTGCCCCTTGGTGGTCAGTGTACGTCATAGCAATCCGTCAACCGGTCGTTCGGTCGTTTGGTCATTCAGTTATTCGGTTGCTTAGGCTTTTATATATATAGATGTCCTGATGGAAAAGCCTCCAGAGTCAGTTCCTGAGCCTCTCAAAATGGAAAAAAAAAAAAAAAAGCAGCCACAGTACTTTTTAAAAATTATTTTTATATTAAATTTTTTTCAATTATAGTTGATATTCAATATTATTTTATGTTAGTTTCAGGTGTGCATCATAGTGGTTAGGAATTTATAGAATTTACAGTGATTCCCCCTGATAATTCTAGTACCCACCTGGCCCCATGCATAGTTATTACAATATTATTGACTATATTTCTAGGCTGTGCTTTACATCCCCATGACTATTTTGTGACTACCAATTTGTTCTTCTTAATCCATTCACCTTGTTCACCTATCCCCCCAACACCCCTCCCATCTGGCAACAATGAATTTGTTCTCTGCGTCTATGAGTCTGTTTCTGTTTTGTTTGTTCATTTATTTTGTTTAGATTCCACATAAAAGTGAAATCATGTGGTATTTGTCTTTCTCTGACTGACTTAGCTTAATTAGCATACTTATTTTACTTAGCATAATACCCTTTAGGTTCATCCATGCTGTCACAAATGGTAACTTTTCATTCTTATTTATAGCCAAATAATATTCCATTGTATAACCCCATGGTCAGCAAACTGTGGCTCTAGAGCCACATGTGGCTCTTTGGTCCCTTGAGTGTGGCTCTTCCACAAAATACCACGGCCTGGGCGAGTCTATTTTGAAGAAGTGGCATTAGAACAGTTTAAGTTTAAAAAATTTGGCTCTCAAAAGAAATTTCAATCGTTGTACTGTTGATATTTGGCTCTGTTGACTGATGAGTTTGCCGACCACTGGTATAACCTATTATAATCTGTCCAATTGTCTATTGATGGGCACCTTGGTTGCTTCCATATCCTGACTATTGTAAATAATGCTGCAATGAAAATAGGGGGACACATATCTTTTAAAATTAGTATTTTGAGTTTCTGCAGATATATATCCAGAAGTGGAATTGCTAGGTCATAAGGTAGTTCTATTTATAATTTTTTTAGGAACATCCATACTGTTTTTCATAGTGGCTGCCCCAATTTGCAATCCCACCAACAGTGAATGAGGGTTTCCTTTTCTCCACATTTTTGCCAATACTTGTCAATTAATATATGACAAAGAAGGCAAGACTATCCAATGGAATAAAGGTAGTCTATTCAATAGATAGGGTTGGGAATATTGGACAGATACATGCAAAATAATGAAACCAGACCACTTTTTTACATCATATAGAAGAACAAATTTAAATGGATTAAAGACATAAACATAAGGCATGAAACCATAAAACTAGAAGAAAACATAGGCAGTAAACTCTCTGACATTGCTCCTAGTAATAGTGTTTTCTGCTATATTTCCTTGGGCCAGGGAAACAAAAGAGAAAAATTAACAAATGAGACTACATTAAACTAAAACGATTTTGCACAGCAAAGGAAACTATCATCAAACCAAAAAGAATGGGAGAAGATATTCAACAATGATACATCAGATAAGGGCTAATATCCAAAACTTATAAAGAAATCATATGATGTAACACCAAAAAGAACCAAATAAACTGATTGAAAAATGGGCAGAGGACCTATATAGACATTTCTCCAAAGAGCACATATAGATGGCCAATGAACATATGAAAAGATGCACAACATCACTAATCATCAGAGATATGCAAATTAAAAACACAATAATATATCACCTCACACCTGTCAGAATGCTAGCATCAAAAAATAAACAGCCACAGTACTTTCAATGTGACCCAAACCAGTATTATCAATTTTATTTTCCAGTCTTGCTCACTAAAGAAAATTGACTTTCTATTTAAAAAAATCACTTTTAATGGATATAATTTGTCATTATTAAGGGTATTCAAAAGAATATACTCTGAAGAGTACGTCTAGTAGAGGAGCTTCAAAAATATTTTGAATAATGAGTTATGAGCTATGCTGACCAATCTCTGTCGTTGGGTATTATGTAATATTTTGAGTAATCTATTAAATGAAAATATTTCTTTAAAATTTTCTTAATTTTAGGATATAGTTAGTCTCAAGAGACAGGAGGATAGAGGAGAGACACGGGACCAGAAGGCAGAGGTGCATGGCACTATGAAGTATGCTAATATAAAAAACGCCACTACAAATGGTCTGTGCACACTGATTAAAGGTCTGTAAAACACTTTGCAATGATGGGGATTGCAAAAACATTGAAACTTTGGGCATATGAGGATGACACTTTTCAGTACAATAGTCCCTCCTTATCTGCGGTTTCACTTTCTGAGGTTTCATGTACCCTCTGGTTTGAAATATTACATGAAAAATTCCAGAAATAAACAATTCATACATTTTGAATTGCTCACCATTCTGAATAGCATGATGAAATCTGGTGCCATCTCAATCTGACCCGCCCACTAGGGAACTGAGTCATCCCTTTGGTCCGAATATCCACCCAGTATACACTCCCTGCTCCCCATTCCTTAGTCACTTAACAGCCCTCCAGGTTATCAAATTGACTGTCACGGTATTGTGTTAAAGTAACCCTTATTTTACTTAACAACAGTTCCAAAGCACAAGAGTAGTGATGCTGGAAATTCCAATATGCCAAAGAGAAGGCATAAAGTGCCTCTTTTAAGTGATTAAAGTCTTTCCTTTAAGTGACTGTTTCGGGTTCTTTGAGGTACCATCTATAGCAACTTATATCATGAATCCTAAGTGTTCTAAGAATAAATACATGACTTCACCTTCCTAAAAGCAGACATGTGACATCCTTCCTGACTTTTGAGTTAGACTCAAAAGATGGCCTCAGGTGTGCATACCAAAGAGGCACCAAAAGGCATATTGGGCCACACTGGAGAACTGAAGAAGCTGAGAGGTAAGAGAAGAGGGAAATCAATACTGGCTCACACAATGAAAGCAATAGAAAACAAAATTATTGATTGTGACATAAAAACAAATGGAGAAAGTATATTATGCCTTCAAATTTTGTTAGAGTAAATCATTAAAGGTAAGTCTCTTATTTAATAATATGTATGTTTAAACATTGAAGGAACTATTGGAAAATAAAAATAATGGAATATATGATCTTAAAAATGGAATAAAAATCTTACCATTCCTATCTATTCTATTTAGAATAATCCAGCACACTTTTTGAAAATCATAATTTACTTTCTAGATGAGGTTAAAAACAGGTTTTTGTTATTAGGTGCTTTATAATGACATTACAGAAACACTGTAGCTACATATGTATTTGCATAATTTGTGAGTTAAAAGAACATAACCAAATTGCTCTCATTCTCAATACACACTTGCCAAAGGCCAGGACTGGGGACCACTTTCAATTCTAACTAGAAGTTGAGCAAGGATTGTAGCTGGAACCCACCAGTTACACCATGGATTTTATGTGCATCAATCTTAGTATTTAGTAATTATACCACCCAACTAGCCCACATGAGCACTGTGTTCTTCTCTACTGCTTCTCAGCATTCTTTTTTTTAAATAAACCATTTTTAAGTATGATACACATCCAAAAAGCTGTACATATTTAATGTATACAACTTGATAAATTTGGAGATAAGTATACATACATGAAACGATCACCACAATATATACCATAAGCATACCCATAATCTTCAAACATTTCTTCCTGCTCTATTTATTTTTTTTTTGTAATAAGAACACAACATAAGATCTACCCTGTTAGCAAAGTTTTAAGTACACAGTACAGCATTATTAAATACTAAAGGCTCGATGCATGAAAATTCATGCAAGAGTAGGCCTTCCTTCCCCCGCCTGCCGGCACTGGCTTCCCTCCGGCACCCAGGACCCGGGACCCGGGCTGGCTTCCCTCTGGCCCCAGCTTCATCAGGAAGGGCATCTAGAATGATGTCCTGAAGGATGTCCAGTCTAATTAGCATATTACCCTTTTATTATTATAGATGGGCTCCATGCTGTACAGTAAATCTCTATAATGTATTCATCTTGCACAACTGGAACTATGTACCTTCTAATATCTCCCAATTTTCCCCTTACCCCAGTCCCTGGAAACCACCATTCTAGTCTCTGCTTCTATGACTTTGACTATAGATTCTTCATATAAGTGATATCATGTAGTATTTACTCTTCTGTGTCTGGCTTATTTCACTTAGCACAGTGTGCTCTAGGTTCATCTATGTTGTTGCAAATGGAAGGATTTTCTTCTGTTTTTAAGACTGAATAATATTTTACCTTAAGTATTTAGCATATTTTATAAAACTCATTCATCTATCAATGAGCATATATAGGTAGTTTCTATCTTTTGGCTATTATGAATAATGCTACAATGAACATAGGGATGCAGATAATAGTATGTATTATCCCTATGAGATCCTGATTTCAATTCCTTTGTATGTATACCAGTATACTGAAGTGGGATTTCTGGATCATATAGTAGTTCTATTTTTAATTTTTTTAGAAACCTCCGTACTATTTTCTATAGTGGCTATACCAATTTTCATTCCCAAACAGTGCATGAGGGCTCCTTTTTCTCCACATCCTCACCAACATTTATATATTTTTTAAAAATATAATAGCCATTCCAACAGGCTTTTAGATCATATCATTGTAGTTTTGATTTGTATTTTCCTGATGGTTGGTGATGTTGAGCATTTTAGTCTCTGTAGTGTTTATAAATTTCTAGGAATTCTAGGGTATGCCTGTATATTTACACGTAAAGCCTAGAGAGCCATGGAGGTGGGAGGAAGCTGAAGAAAGCAGGGGAAATAGTACATGTAGATTAAAAGCCTAGTATGGATCCTCATAAAGAAAGTGGGCAGAGAGAGGGAGTCACCCATGGAATCCCATTGTCTATTTTGAATTATGGAAGGAGAATGGAGACTTAGATCTGAAGTTTCAGCTACATCTGCCTTGGGTGAGTCATGAATTACATCCCAAAGGGAAGTATTCAGTGAATGGTTGATATCACAGCAGCCTTTCCAGGGCAAGAACAAGATGGTAACTGGTGCCCATTTTGTGAGGAATATATTGTCCTGTGAAATCACATTTATGTAAATATGACTATTTACACTGTAAGTTAGAAAATAGATTCATTTCTTGTGTTTTTATATAAATTGAGTGGTTTTGGTTGATTAAAGAATTGGTACAAGATAGAGGGCCACAAAGGTTAGCATGTTCCCTACATGCTGTGTGAAGTAGCTTTGGGAAAAACATATACCCTCAAAGAAGTCTTTGCATAGAAGCCTCTAAGTAGTTGATGACATAAATCAGTTTGAAGGCATGACCAAATAATCCCAACCCACAATTACAACCAATAGAATAACATGGGTGTGTAAGTGTATAGAGAATTAACATGTAGATCAATTTACTTTTTAGCCTTCCTTTCTCAGTAGGTGCTCTCTTTAACACTCATTGTCAGAATAGATAAGCAGCCACTCTTTCCCCTCCACCCTACAGGAAATAAGTAACTAATATAACTCAAAATGACAACAGACCAACCAAGCAGCATAATCCAAGACAAGGTCTCCTGTGCCACATCTATGGGATCACTGTAGAAAGTGCTGCAGAGAGCAAGATTATTCCCACTCCAGGGGCACACAGATGACACAAGCAGATGTAGGGCCAGATGCAGTTGTGTGGTTCTGTCTAACCAAAGAATCAGGAGAACAAAGGAATTTCAGGAGAAATTACTAATGGAAATAGATCTATTCACTCTCTGGACAGAACATAAGGAGGGCCATAATGGAAAGCTGTTGTTAGTTCTGTGTCTTGAGCCACAAGAAAATTATGGTCCCAGTAACAGTAAGAGAGTACATCACCTCCCAGTAAGTCTCTGGATTTAATGCTGCCTTTTTTGTGGAAATGGGAGCTCTCAGGAGAAATAAATCTATTCTAATTTTTCTGCAGGACACTGCTCCTTTTGCTGATCTGTGTCTTTTGTGACTCCAAATTCTTATTTAGCTACATCAGCTCACTTTTTCCCCCCAGTCTAAGTGGAAGCAAACATTCTCATGGAAATTTAAGGCAACTTTGGTAGATATAGATTTTGGTTTTTTCCCATCTACAAAATTACAAAACCTTCTTTCTCAGTTGAGTGCTTTTATTCATTCTTTTAACAAGTATTTCCTGAGATTTTGCTACATCTTAGGCAGGAAGATGGCTTCTGCGGCTCCCAGTAAGAAATAAGAATAGGTATTTGCCCTCAATGACAACAGGTCCTTTAAGGTGCCACTTCTGGTTTATTGTACTGGTCACACCCCACATATATGGTTTCCACAGAGCATACTAGCCATTAATGGTCTACTCTGAGGTGTGCAAATGACCTGCTCTACACATTTCCCCAACCTGCTTCCAACTTTCCTGACCATGTGAATGATAATTGATTTTCTGGAAATGAATATTTTATTATTCTTAATTTTTTCCTCTTTCCACCTCCCAGGCAAATTCATTATTTTAAAATTGTTACTTGGAAAGGTAATTTTAGGTATATAGGATTCCCTGCCTCCAACATACATTATTTTTCAGTCATATCAGAAATAAAAGCTCCTAGAGTTAGAAAAAGCTGGACATATCTGCTTCAAGCAGTTGTTACAGGACTAGCATCCATGAGCTATGCATCTGACATGGTGAGTTACATATTGAACATTACATTATATTTATTGTTCTCTGTTATTTTACTAACTCTAAATTTTAAGTCATTTTGGAATTATACCCAATTTTGCCTTGAAATTACTTTAATGCCATTTTATTTAATGTTTTTTTTCCAATTTTAAATATTTTATAGTGTAACTAGGGGCCCAGTGCACGAATTCGTGCACCTTGAAAGGAACTGTGGGCCGAGAGGCTGCGGTAGGCACAGTGGCGGGTTTAGGCCCATCCTGCCCACCCCCACCCAGCCCCTCCCACCATGGCCCCTGGTCCCCTGTCTTCTAGCAGCCCCACGCCCGCTGCCGCCGCTCCCACACACTGATGGTGCCGGCCCCGCTCGCACCCACTGACGGTGCAGAGCGATTGGGGCCAGCGCCAGCAGCGGGTGTGAGCGGGGCCGGTGCTGTCAGTGGGTGCAAGCGGTGGCTGCTATCCTGATTGCCCCTCAGGAGCAGGGGGAGGTGGAGAAGCACTCAGGGGTGATCAGGGCCAGCAGCCTCTGCTCACACCTGCTGATGGCACCAAGTGATCAGGACTGGCACTGGACACCAGCAGCGGGTGCAAGCAGCGGCACTGGCTACAGGTAGGAGTGGGGCTGGTGCTGGAAGTGGGTGCATGTGCCTGGTAGGACCATGGCGCATGGGAGCAAAGAATTTTTAGTAACCAGCAGAGGCTTGCCCCAATGATAGTGACCAGCACCCCACCTTTGTCAGGCACCCCACTCACCTGCTCAACCCACCACAGTCAACACCCACCATATTCTGCACATGCCCCCCTGGTGGTCAGCACACATCATAGCAACCAGTTGTTCAGTTGTTCTGCTGTTCAGTCTATCTGCATATTAGCTTTTTATTATATAGGACTAGAGGCCCGGTGCATGAAATTCGTGCATGGGGGAGGGGGTTGTTCCTCAGTCCAGCCTGCACCCTCTCCAATCTGGGACCCCTTGAGGGATGTCCGACTGCCTGTTTAGACCCGATCCCAGTGGGCAGTCGGACATCCCTAAACGGGTAGTTGGACATCCCTCTCACAATCCAGGACTGCTGGCTCCCAACCGCTTGCCTGCCTGCCTGACTGATTGCCCCTAACCACTTCTGACTGCCAGCCTGATCACCCCCTAACCACTCCCCTGCCAGCCTGATTGATGCCTAACTTCCCTCCCCTGATGGCCCAGTCACCGCTAACTTCCCTCCCTTGCTGGCCTGGTTCCCCCCAACTGTCCTCCCCTATAGGCCTTGTCCCTCCTAACTACCCTCTGCTGCAGGCCTGGTCCCCCCAACTGCCCTCCCCTGCTGGCCTGGTCCCCCCCAATTGTCCTCCCCTGCAGGCCTTGTCCCCCCCCAACTGCTCTCCCCTGCAGGCCTGCCCCCCCCGAACTGTCCTCCCCTGCAGGCTTGGTCCCCCCCAACTGTCCTCCCCTGCAGGCCTGGTCGCTCCCAACTGCCTTCCTCTGCTGTGCCAGTCACCCACAACTGCCCTCCCCTGCCAGCCATCATGTGTCTACTTGGGGACAGCCATTTTGTGTGTTGGAGTGATGGTAAATTTGCATATTACCTCCTTATTATATAGGCTTGCTCAAAGAATATCAGCCCTCACCCAGCATGGCTTAAGACCAGGCCAGGAATGCTTGATGACACCACATTTATTAGAGGCAAGAGAAGTCTCAAGGTGCTCAGGGTGACCCCCATCCATGTTGATCAGAGGCAGTGTTGTGGTCAGAACAAGGATTACTCAGAGCTAATGCTCAGGCTCACACCAATGGCTCACAAATGGTACTTACCACTGCAGACTCTTTGATAACCCCCATCATTTTTATATTATAACGAGTGATTTCAATTCCCTCCAAAGGAGGTAAACTTACATTGTCTCAAAATTAAATTTCAAAATATTTCACATTAAATTTACATTTTTGGTTCAGTGTGAAAAAATTAGCATTTTATAGTTCAGAACAATAAGAAAGCCATAAAACTGATATGTGAAGAAACAGCAATTTTCTGGTCATTTTTCTCTTTTTCAAGAATCAAAATTTCAACAACAGTTTCTAGATTTATTACGTTTGGTCATTGATATTGATATAAATTTATTTGTTCTTGATATATTTATGAAACGTATACCTACACAAGACCTTAGAGGTAGTACAGCCCAATCTCCACTCTGTCCAGGTGAAACTGAGGGTCTGAAAAATTTCCTGACTTGCACAGGACTCCCCAGGATGTCTGTGACAGAAACTGGATAGATATCCTGACTCCAAGACTAGTACACTTTAATCTATCAAATAAGAGGCATGCTGAGAGAATGTGAATGCAGAAAATTCAAAAAAGAATCTACAAACTAGAAAAGCTAGCAAATGAATTTGATGTGAGTGCTGATTTAAACTTTATATGAAAATTTGCTTATTTCTACAAAATGGGACTTCAAGACTGCATTGAATTTACAATTTGAGGACTTGATGTCTTTACCCTATTTAGTCTTCCAATTGATGAACATGAAATATCACTACTTTTATTTAGGTCTTTAATTTCTGTGAGTAATGTTTTATAGTTTTTAGTGTATATCTTACATATTTCTTATATACATATTCTTCAGAATTTGATGTTTTCTGATCCTGGGGTAAATGTGTTTTTAAAGTTTAGTTTTTCATTTCTTGTTATTATATAGAATTAATTGACTTAGACCATTGATTTGTTTTCAGCAAACTTGCTAACTACTCTAGCTAATTATTCTAGTTTATGGCAGCTCTTTTTGGATTTTCTATATCAACAACTGTATCATCTACACTTCATGGCAGTTTTTCTTGCTTCTTTCCAATTTCTCTCTTATTGCAGTGACTGGGACCTCTAAGACAATATGATTACAAGTGGTCATGGAAGACATCATTTTCTTCCCCACTTCAGGAAGAAAATGTTTACTATTTCACCACTAAGTATGATTTTAACTGTAGATTTTTTTTTTTTTGTAGATACTTTTTATTAGGTTTAGAAAGTTTTTTTATTATTATTTTGCTGAGGTTTTTTAAAATAATGAATGAGTATTGAATTTTAGCAAATGCTTTTCAATGTATCTATTAATAGTGTTAATTTGTTTAATTACATTGATTACTTTTCAAATAGTAAACCAAACTTGCATTTTTCGGAATAAATCCCACTTGGTCACAATATATTATTCCTTCATTTCTGAATTTGATTTGGTAATATATTTTTTAGGATTTTTGTATTTTTGTATAAGATATTGGCTTATAATTTTCTTATAATGTATACATGAAAATTCGTGCACTGGAGGGGGGTCCCTCAGCCTGGCCTGTCCTCTCTCACAGTCCAGGAGCCCTCAGGGGTGGGAGGTGACCTGGCAATCAGGGGAAGGTGATGCCCCATCACACCTCTGCTGCTGCCATTGCCAGCAGCGCAAGCCTTTGTAGGCCCTGGTTACCTGAGCCTCGGGTGGTCCTGGGTGGCTGATCAGCTGCCATTTAATGAATATGAAATATCGCTAGTGAACTCAGTGCCTTGGGCTGGCCCTGGGCAGCTGGGCAGCCAACATCTGAGGCTTGCCTATGCCTCTGGCCAGCCCTGGGAGGCTGAGCAGCCGCCATCCAAGGCTTGCCTGCACCTTGAGCTGGCCCTGGGCAGCTTGGGGGCTGAGGGGACTGGGCACCGCCATCTTGTGGCTGTGGACGCCGCCTTCATTGAGGGAAGGGCAGTCAATTAGCATATTCCCTTCTTATTGGTTGTGGGCACCACCATCTTGGTTATGGCATGAGGGTCGATTAGCATATTCCCTCTTTATTAGATAGGATGATATTATATAAATAATTTATATCATTTATTATAATTATATAATATAAATATACAATAGACAGATATTATATAAATGTACAGTGATATTTCAATTGACCTGTCTCTGAGTTCACTAGTGCTTTTCTGTGTCTAATCTGCCAGTAGGCTAATCCAATAAGTACTTAATTTCAGATTTTATATTTCTCTTTCTAGAATGTACATTAGATAGCATTTTTCTTTTGATATCTTTCATCTTGTTCATCTTTCCTTCTATTCCCTTTAACATATTAGTGATATTACTTTACAGTTCTCTTCTAGAAACTACATAAGAGCTGAATCATTGTGGCTCTACCTTTATTGTTTATTCACATGTCCTTTAAATTTTTATTTTATGCTAGACATTGTATATAAAAGAATCTTAGAGACCACAGATTATAATACTTTCTCCCAGAGAAGGTTGAGCTTTTCCTTCATTAGGCAGATAAGGGCCCAATCACTGGAATTAAATAAACAATTTATGATCAAACTGTGCTGCAAATTTAATTAGACTTAATCCATCTTTTATTTATCCCTGTTCCTCAGGTTAATTACCCTCTGTTTCCTCTTCTCAGTAGTATTTCAAAACATTTCTCACCTTCTTCCTAGTCCCTCCAAGGTATTATCTGGGCATGGCTTACTGAATCCATGGCTGGCATAGGAAAAGAGAATCTCTTATTTGTATTAAGTGCCCTGAGTTGCTCTATTTGCTTTTAACCAACTCATATTATCTTGTCTGTCTGATAACTAGTGACCATGCTGGTGCCTGTCATTAAAATCTACACTAGAGAACAAACCCATGACCTGTTCTCCTTTGGCTTGGTCAGGGCCCAGTGGTTCTTCCGACTGTCCCGAAACCTTCAGCTCTTGATGGCATTGCAAACCCCTTTGGGCTGGCTGTAAATCCTAGGTGGTTGGTCAAAAGTTCCTTGAATACTGAAGTTACTACCTTTTTGTCCTTGCAGTCACTACCTTTCTGGCAAGATTACCACCCAAACTCCTGGCTAACTTTCTTCTCCCTACTTCAGAGGAATCCTTGAATTTGAGATTTCTACCTCTACTACGTGAAAAACAAAGGTGGCTCAGAGGAGTGAACGGGAAGCCCACCCTCTCACGCTGATGCAGTCTCTCACAGGTAGATATAAGGCTCTTTTAAAATACAATCTAGCCTAGAATATCAAATACTATAAAATGCTGCAACAGAGAAAAGATGGCGGCGGAGGTGAAAGGCTGATCTGTTGCCTCGCATGGCAGTTTCGGAAATACAACTGAAACATGGACTGGTGAGGGTGGCGACTGCTGCTCGCGTCTCCCCAGACCGGGCGGCTGCTCCTCTCAGTCAGCACCACAGCCGGGGCCATGGGCTCGTGGGTGCCGCGGCAGCTGCTGTGGCGGCGGCCGCGGACTCGGCGCAGCGGCTCTCGGTGAAGGAAGAGACCATCTTTCTGCAGGAGGGGCTCATCCGTGCCACCGACCTGGCCGAGCTGCCCAGGGAGATCCTCGGGGCCCCGGAGGCCGCCAACACCGATTTGGAGGATTCTTAGGATTTCCCATCTTACATTCAAGTCCTTTAGCCATTTTGACAGAGGAGAACCAAGAAGGCGGCAAAGTTAAACAAAGGAACTGCGAACTGCGCCGCACACAGCAATTTCAGGGGCACGACTGGAGGACGGAGTGTCTGCCACCCAGAACTACAGGAGAGATGGCTGAATGGTAGATTTACAGCTAGGAGGGAAGAGAAAACCAGCAAAATCAGAGGGGATGAGGTGCGGAGGCGCGTGGGTCGGGCTGGTGGCGGGGGAAGGAGGCTTTTGTTCCAAACCTAGGGGAGATTAGCTCCCCATCGCCCTGAAACCCAGCTTCTGGGGACGCGCGGGAGACCCAGACGCCTGCGGGGAGAGGCGGGACTCTTGCGGAGGTGCGCCCAGCAATCAGTGTTTGCTGCGCTGGAGTGCAGAACGAGGGGGCTTAGAAACGTGGAAGGCAGAAGGAGCAGACTCGCAGCCATTGCGGTTCGCCGCGCCATGGCCTGTTGGCGCCCTGAGACCCCGCCCCGCCCTGAGACCCGCCCCGCCCTGAGACCCCGCCCCGCCCTGGGACCCGCCCCGCACGTTTTGAAGACCCACCCCGCAAGTCTTGCAGGCACACCTGCGCTCCAAGCAACAGCTTGTGCATGTGGGTGGCCTGCCCTCTGGCAGCTTGACCAGATGAACTGTGGTTCTAGTCGGACTGCTCCAGGGCCACTCAGACAGGAGGAGGAAACTACAGTTTTTGCTGTAATCCCTGCTGAGTGCCTAAGGCAGTAGCTGACCTACACCCCATTGGAGACCCAGAAACGAGGGCATCTAGTGGACTGTGGGAGATGACACCAGATTTCAACCATGCGCATAAGGGACACATTCAACATGCAGATTCAGTGAGCGCCAAAGCCTTGCTGCACCAAGACCCGGCCCATAAACGTGTCTCCTGCACAGCAACTCTTCCTTTATAGACAAAGAGGGCCCTCCCAGTGACACCAACAACAATCAAGACTTAACTATACAAAGGAGGACCAAGATGGAGGCATAGGGTGGAAGCCTGATTGTTGCCTACCACAACAACTTTGAGACTACGACAGGAGAGCAGAGCAGACACCATCCAGAACCACCAGAGGGCTGGCTGAGCAGATGCTCTACAACTAGAATAAAAGAGGGGTATGCGGGATGATGCTGATGCCGGTGACCCAAAGACCACACTTTAAGAACTACGGCTCAGGCGACACAATGGCGGCCTGGAACGTGCTCGGCGCAGTTCCCCCGGCGGTCTCCGGCTGAGGGGACGGCTCCACTGGCTGCCGAGCACGGACAGACGAGCCCCTGGGAGACATGGGGTGGGAGACTTCGCGCTTGCTGACCTCCGAGTCCTTCAAGAATCTCAATGCCCCGGAAGCGGCCAGGTGCGCATGCTCGGCGACCGGCCACCGCTGCAGACCCAAGGGCCAACGCAGCGACACCGGACCAGCCCGCCGCCATGCACCAGGCACACTGGAGCTTCGCCGAGCCGCCGCCCAACTAGTTCTGCGGCGGCCGTCCTGGAGCTCTGGGAAAATGGCCAAAGGAATTGCTGAGAGGGAATTGGCCAACAGGAATTGGGATCAAGAAGACGAAACCCCGCTGGGACCCGGGTGCAGGCGAGGTTGCGCGCCTCTGGGCTCGGGTGTGGTCACACGCCTCTGGGTCTAGGTGAGGCCTCTCGTCCCTGGGTCTGAGTGAGGCCACGTGCCCCTGGGTCCAAGTGAAGCCGGATTCCGGGTCCGGGTGAGTCCATGTTCCCCTGGGTCCGGGTGAAGCTGGATGCCAGGTCCAGGTGAGGCCATGTGCCCCTGGACCCGGATGACACTGGGTCCCGTGCCCGGGTGAGGCCACACGCCCCTGGGTCTGGGAGAGGCCACGCGCCCCTGGGTCCGGGTGAGGCCATGTGTCCCTAGATCCAGTTGAGGCCTCGGGCACCTAGGCCTGGGTGAGGCCACGTGCCCCTGGGTCTGGGAGAGGCCACGCGCCCCTGGGTCCGGGTGAGGCCATGTGTCCCTGGATCCGGGTGAGGTCTCGCGCGCCTAGGTCCGGGTGAGGCCACGTGCCCCTGGGTCTGGGAGAGGCCACGCGCTCCTGGGTCCGGGTGAGGCCATGTGTCCCTGGATCCGGGTGAGGCCTCGCGCGCCTAGGCCCGGGTGAGGCCACGTGCCCCTGGGTCTGGGAGAGGCCACGTGCCCCTGGGTCCGGGTGAGGCCATGTGTCCCTGGATCCGGGTGAGGCCTCGCGCACCTAGGTCCGGGTGAGGCCATGTGCCCCTGGGTCTGGGAGAGGCCACGTGCCCCTGGGTCCGGGTGAGGCCATGTGTCCCTGGATCCGGGTGAGGCCTCGCGCACCTAGGTCCGGGTGAGGCCACGTGCCCCTGGGTCTGGGAGAGGCCACGCGCCCTTGGGTCCGGGTGAGGCCATGTGTCCCTGGATCCAGGTGAGGCCTCATGCACCTAGGTCCGGGTGAGGCCACACACCCCTGGGTCTGGGAGAGGCCACGCGCCCCTGGGTCCGGGTGAGGCCATGTGTCCCTGGATCCAGGTGAGGCCTCGCGCGCCTAGGCCCGGGTGAGGCCACGTGCCCCTGGGTCTGGGAGAGGCCACGCACCCCTGGGTCTGGGTGAGGCCACGCGTCCCTGGATCCGGGTGAGGCTGGGTCCCGGGTCCGGGTGAGGCCACACGCCCCTGGGTCTGGGAGAGGCCACGCGCCCCTGGGTCCGGGTGAGGCCACGCGTCCCTGGATCCGGGAGAGGCCACGCGCCCCTGGGTCTGGGAGAGGCCATGCGCGCCTGGACCCGGGTGTGGCTGGGACCCTGGGTCCGGGTGAGGCCCTGCGCCCCTGGGTCCGGGTGAGACCACGCGCCACTGGACTCGGATGAGGCTGGGTCCCTGGGCCCGGGTGAGGCCATGTGCCCCTGGGTCTGGGTGAGGCCTTGCGCCCCTGGGTACGGGTGAAGCTGGATCCTGTGTCCGGGTGAGGCCGTGTGCCCCTGGATCCATCCGGGTGAGGCTGGGTCCCGGGCCCGGGTGAGGCCACGCGCCCCTTGGGTCTGGGTGAGGCCACGTGCCCCTTAGTCCGGGTGAAGCCATGCCCCTGGGTCCAGCCGAGACCAAACCAGAGGGGTCGGACCTCCGTTACCACCATTTGTCCACCATCCAGAGCTGGGGTCAGTGCTGACATGTACACATAAGGAACTGGTGGACATTGAAATTGGGTCTCAAAAGAACTGTTGGTCCAGAAGGAAACTCACTACAGACTGATTCATTTGCCTGTCAGCATAACTATTATTACTCGTCTCACATTCAGTTCTTATAAGTATATATCTAGTGACATATGATCTCGCTCATCTAGGGGAAATGATGAACAACATAGACTGAGGAACAAGAACAGAACCAGAAACAAGGAGGCATCGATCGGACTATCGGGCCTCAGAGGGAGGATAAGGGAGGGTGGGGGGAGGGGGGAGAGTTCAACCAAAGGACTTGTGTGCATGCATATGAGCCTATCCAACGGTTGAGTTCAACAGGGGGTTGGGACATGCGTGGGGAGGGGTGTGGGATGGGAATGGGGGGATGAGGACAAATATGTGACACCTTAATCAATAAAGAAATTAAAAAAAAAAATGCTGCAACAAATGCTCTGCTTTACATTTCCTACCTATTATGCCTCCATCTGTCCAGGACTTCATTCTAGTGAGTACATCAATATGTGGTGGTGTGTTGTTTTTGGTTGTTTGTTTTTTTAAAATTTCTAAATGATTAGTTGTTAATGTTAATTAGATTAATGGACAGTGCTTCCTCTGCAATTCTTTTATATACCACCTGCGTTTTTAAACTCATCCTCACTAACAACCAAATAACATAATCATTTAGCCAATTCATGCATTCAAGTAGTTGCCAAAGCAACATTGCTGTGACTTTTAAAGCAAGGAAAACCTTGATCAGATACATTCCCAGTTCTTAGAAGAGTATATCCCTAAACTAAGCTTTGGCAAAGGGAAGAGAACACTATGATTGGCTCAGACCAGTCATGATTCAGTCTGGGCAGGAGCAGGCACATATCTTCCATAAGGCTCATGTGGAGTGAGCCTTTCCCCAAGCGGGGTAACTGACCCAAATCAGGGTTCTGTTAGAAAGGAGAAAGGGAAATTCTTGGTTTCTGAATAGGCTAAGAAAGTGCACATGAAAAATGCTAAAGGAATTTTGAAAATAATTTTATCTCTTGATAAATTATAGCTTTCATCATTATTTACTCAAAACCTTATTTTCTTAATCTAAAGCTAAATTAGACAAATGGATAAATCAGACTAATTCATCAGAAGATCAAGTTAATGGAAATGCAAAAGAGAAAACTCATTAATGTATTTCAAAAACAATTTCCCTACTGACTTAAAATAATTATGTCACCAAAATGTTATGAGTTACAGTCTGAATTTCAAATGAAGTGACATTTGGTAGTTATTGTTGACTTCAGTTGGAAAATGACCAACATGTATTTGAAAGTCAGCACGTCTATGTTTAGCCATCTAATGCAGCATTCGGCTACTAGCAGTGTTATTTGGCTTAAAATTAAAAAGAAATTTTTTCTGTATGACACTTTGTTTCTAAGCCAGCTGTTTAAGTTAATTACAAATTTTTCTATCAAAGATCATCTGTTCCAGACTTTGGCTATAATACGTGTATTTGTATAGCCATACATATATTCCTTTTTATGGCTATTGAAGAGTCAAAGAATGATAAAATCCCTCAAGTCATTCTTTGAATTTTCCTCATTCCCATGATAAACAATAACATACCTTAGATCCCAATAAAGTATGATTTTATTTTGACAGAAATTTTTCATTTAAAAAATAATTTGCTTAAAATAATCTTTTTTGATACATCATTTTATCAATCAAAGCAAATTTCTTCATATGGAAAAGTAATGAGATATGAAAATTTAAAGAACACCATTAGGGGGTGTGTTTCTTTTCATCATTTCTGTTTTTTATTTAAAAAAATCCGAATTGAGCCTTGTATAATAATGTTGTCTTCTAATAAAACCACCATTTACCTTAAATCTCCACAATAAATTTGATAGGATTTTATAAATTAGATAACAGTTGTAATTATCCCCACTAACTAATTAAATTGGCTTTACTTAAATAAACATTAAAATTGGTTGGTTAGACACAAACATGCTATTCAAGTCTAATTTTGGATAAAGGCTTTTACATAAATTCTTTTCCAGACACAAAAGGTGAAACTCCACCTGCTGAGGAGGTCAAGGACCAGCTCCTTTCAAATTTCTATTTCCACATATGTCAGCAAACAGCTGGATGCTAACAATAGTAGAGGTTGTACTTTTGATCCTTTAAAAATAAAACAGGCTATACTTTGAGGAGGCAAAGGAAATAATGCATTACAGGTTAAACTCTGTGTTTCTGTTCCAGGCTCCCCCAAGTTGCCACTAACAGAGCTGTCCTCTTAGAGGCTGAGCCGCAGGCAGGCCCTGGTCCAGTGCAGTCAGGCCTGGAGGTTCTCTCTGAGCCTCTCTTTAGCACATAGAAGCATCCCTTAGTGAGCAATGTCATTGGTCCTAAAATGATTGGTGAGTTACAGCCTTTTCACACTACCCCATCACAAAAACAGGACCCCAGAGTTTGGACAGTTGTAACTCCTTAACTCCCAGAGAGACAATTTCTCCAGAGCTGGGCTATGCTTCCAGATCCTTTACCTTATTTCAGTCAGGCCTTCCATCCTTACACTTGAGACACCAAAAGTCAACAAGAGTCATGGCCATCCTATAACCTCCCATTGGCCCAAACCCTGCAAACTGTGATTTAAAAAAAACAAACAAACAAACAAAAAACCTCTCACACTTTAATCTCACTGAGATCCAACCTGATTTTGACACTCTACTTCACACTATATTTTAGGCTGTTTGTCCTCTCCTAATGTCCAGCTTTCCTGAGTCTCCACCAATTCATTACCAGTTCTGCCCAGTCTTCAAGTCAAGCCTGTTGCCCTAGAAGGAAATTGTAAATTTCCTTCCTGGATTCTCTTTTTCATGGTCTCATAAGGTTGATATCAAGATGTCAAACAGAGCTTTCTGAGCCTTGGGGTTCTATCCAAGTTCAGATGGTTGTTGGTAGACTTCAGTTCCTTGGAGCTGTAGGTCTGAGGGCCTCTGCTTCCCCAGGCAACCCTCAAAACCCTCAATTCCTTGCCATGTTGGCTTCCCACACAGCCAGTCAACAATATGGTAGCTTGCTTTTTCAGGCAGAACTGTTAAAGACAAATGGATATGGTGCATATCAGAACATTGGCGTTTAATTGATAGCCACCTAATGAAAGTCAGCTCAACTCATGAACTGGTGCAAAGAAAGCCAGTGACTAGATCTACAGCAAAGACCTTTTTTTTTTTTTTTTTTCTTTAATTAGCAGAACTGTATTTTTTTAAAACTTTGTTGCTAGAGAGCAAACAGCTGGTACAGAGACTATAACAAGAAAGAAGGCTTAAAGAAAGCTGTGATTTTTACAGTTCTTTTGATAAATGTGTGATATAGCCAATTTGGAAGCACATGAAAAGAACTGAAAATGAATGAAATGCTTACTTTGGATACATGAGAACATATGAAGACTCCTCTTCAGAAGTTTGTTCACTGTGAAATACAGTTAGTAATGATAAGAATGGATTGTGTTTATTAAGCCAGCACTTTAAATGCACTAGTCAATTCTCACCACAATCATAGGAGTTGGGAAACTTTTGTAAATGAGGAAACTGAGTCACAGAGAATTTAAAAATCTTATCCAAGGTCACACAAGCAATTAAAAGGCAGAATAAGAATTCAAACCCAGGTAGTCTGATTCCAGGGTGATATAAAGTCAATACAAATCAAAGTTAACTACCATGTGGAAATAAATGCACACATTTCTATGCACCCACTTTCACAGTAAAAATGCTTCTAAAAGAATTTGGGAATAGTCTTCATTCTGGGGCAAGACAAGAACAAAAAATCTGTAAATTTCTTGTTCTCCATTAAATGATCAATTTAAGGTAGCATTTGAGTGAAACATATTCTTTTGCCTTCCTCTACTATCCTATTTTTAAGTATCACCAGCAGTGTTTAATGTGCCTTCAATTATAGAGATGTGAAGAACCTAAAAAAAAATCCCTAAATCCTTGACCAGCCACTTAACATGGCTAAATTGTGAGGGGTCAACGTTTAGTGGACATTCTTGGAAAAGCATGTCTTTATTAACACTTTGGACTTGGTTTCCTACACTGGTGAACTTGGCTGTATTACTTATGATACTGGGAATCCCTCTTCTACACAAGAGACAGACCAAATAAGTGTCTTCTTTGGTCTTTTGTCCCTAAGCCCATCCTGACCTTGCTCTTTGAAATCTTTCTTCTAGAATGGTAAGGAGGAGGATGCAAAATATTAGCCCACGGAAGGAGACTTTTCCTAAGTACACTTCATCTTTCCTTACCTCTTAAATTCTGTACTAACCCCAAGAAGACTTTCCAGATCAGAGTCCCAAGAACACCCATCTCCAGACTGTCCTACTGCACCTGACTCTGTTTCTGAAAGACACACAGGCAGCATGATTTATAAAGCAATCATACGAGTCTGCCATTTGAAAGACAACATTTTTAAAACTCTGCACAGCAACTTTACCCAATTGTGTCCGATAGAATCACTCCTCCTCAGGAGGAAAGACTGTTATGCTGCAGCAACATAGAATCTCAGCAGTTTATAGGAAGAAATGTTTTTTTTTGTTGTTGTTGCCATTATATGTCCAATGTAGATCAAAGTTAGGAAAAGAGAGAGATGGCCAACTTCAAGATGGCTCTTCAAGTTTGTGCTTTCATCCACATTTCATGGGCCAAAGGAAACCAGATGGTCATTCTTGAGTTCAAAGGGCAAGAAAATATAATCCTCCTGCTGGGATGGGCACCACACATTTCATAATGTCAGAGGAGTAGGGAAGTATAAATTGCCCCCAAAGAAGGACAGTGAATATTTTGACAAAGAATACAATATACTACAAGTTGTATGTTTTTTGTCTAGTGGTGCATTATTTTTTTTTCTTTTTTTAATATATTTTATTGATTTTTTACAGAGAGGAAGGGAGAGGGATAGAGAGTTAGAAACATCAATGAGAGAGAAACATCGATCAGCTGTCTCCTGCACACTTCCACTGGGGATCTGCCCGCAACCAAGGTACATGCCCTTGACCAGAATCGAACCTGGGACCCTGGAGTCTGCAGGCCGACGCTCTATCCACTGAGCCAAACCAGTCAGGGCATGGCACATTATTTTCTATACTGCACAACAAATTATCACAAATTTAGCAGCTTAAAATAATACACATTTTACTCTCATAGTTTCTGGGGCTGGAAGTCTGGGCACAGCTTATCTGGATTCTCTTTTTCAGGGTCTCATAAGGTTGATATCAAGATGTCAAACAGAGCTTTCTGAGCCTTGGGTTTCTATCCAAGTTCAGACGGTTGTTGGTAGAATTCAGTTCCTTGGAGCTGTAGGTCTGAGGCCTCTGCTTCCCCAGACCACCCTCAATTCCTTGCCATGTTGGCCTCCCACACAGCCAGTCAACAATACGGTAGCTCGCTTTTTCAGAGCCAGCAAGGGAGACTCGACAGCAAGTCTGCTAGGAGGACAGACTGTTATACAATATAACATAATGTAAATGTAGGAATGACATAGCATCATCTCTGCCATTTTCTTTGTTTAGAGGTAAGTCACCAGTCTCACACACACTCAAGGGTGGGATTAGACAGGGTGTGAATACCTGCATAAGGAGATCAGGAGTGGGAAATGAGCAGGGAATTGTTCGGTTCCCTCCAGAGAATATATTGTTAACAGACACTGCAAAAACATGGCGAAGAATATTCTGATGATTACTGAAAACATTATAGCTCCCTGTACATGTAAGATTATTTAGTTCAGACTGAGATTATGACACCAGTTTTATTTCAATCCCATCATATTTCCCCCTGCCCTGAGGCTGCTATTCCTCTTTTACTAGGAAAGCCATTTAAGAAAATCCTTGGTCATGACAATGATAAAAACCATCTTTGGTTCTTTACTTTTGCATCTCTTGGTTTCCAGAAGAGGACTGTATTTCTTTCACTATGTACCGACCCTACATCTATTCACATCCTAAGGTCTCTTTCACCTGCTCCTTGTGGACTGTCCACTAGCATTTCCACATGAGTCACAGACAATGAGTGTCACAAGAACAGCTAATAAGTACAACCTATGCAACGCCACTTCTGTCCAAATAAGAGAGTATGCCAGGCGCCTGGTTTCCACAATTAGTGTATATTATGTGTTTACAAGCCAAGCAGCTCAAACAAAAGGCATTGCCAGAGAACATACTGAATGAAAATGTTTGCTTACAAAAAACCCCCCCCAAAACTCTAAATTATGACCAATTTGCTTTTCCTAAGACTAAAATAATGTCGCAAAAGACTTTAAAATATAAGTTGGCAACAATAAAGCTGGCCGACTCTAACAGTTTATGGTATATATATTATGAGGAATGTTTTGACTTGAAGCGTAAAATTCATTTCAAAGGGAAATACAAACATGCTAAGGAGCCCAGATTGTGTTTTATTGCCATAATAATCAAGTGCCTGTTAGATAGGAGTGTACTGTTCCTCCCATACACTAATAATGAGAGTATCCTTATCTTTCAATAGTTTCATAATAAAACAATACTGTATTCACACATAGCTGCCAGATGTCATTGGCAACACCAAAGACAATATCATTCCTGACCCCAAAGGTTGCGTGTTGTTCTTTTTCTCAGTGACAGTGGAAGGCAGCATGACAATCCAAATGAAAATTGGGCTCATATGCAGGTCAAAAGATACTCAACTTGACTTATAAACAAGCACATGCTAAATCAAACGGTGAGATATAAGTTTTCATCTACAATAGTGTCAAAGATCAAAGTGCTGTGCTGGCCATGGTGTGAAGAAGCAGGCACTCTCATACTAGTGATTGGTTAATGAGACTAGAAATTGGGGCATCCTCCTTAGCAGGCAATTTGGTATTATCCATCAAAAAATTAAAATACATGTAAACATTGACCTAGGAGTTCTGCCTAGATTTATACTCACACACCAGAGTCAAGATATTTTCTCAAGGATAATTTCCAAAAAATATTGTATACTTTAAGAAAATGAAAAAAGGCAAAACATAGATGTGTATACACAAGAGGCTCTCACTCATTTAATAAAAGGGGGATATATATGTTTTTGTATATGTTTTATTTTTTTTTCCTCTGGAAGGATAAATGAGGAACCCTTGAGTAGTGCCAATTGTCTCTAGCAAAGGGAGATGAACTGTGGCATAGAAATACATATTACTTTTTTATTGTATAGCTTCCAGGACTATATGAAAATTTTACCATTCATTTTTTAATGAAAAATAGAATAAACAAATAGCTAAGAAAATGAAACTGACTTCATCTGAATGAATCTGATACACTGAAATTCTTATTCTAATTAGAATTATGGAGTTACAATTGGATTCTCAGCCTGCACACATTTTAAATGTCCTTAAGAGCCAAAATGAATGACATGAGAGTTGCCATTCAGAATGTTAATTTCTTTCTCTGGCATTCTCAGTGGTATTCATACTTTGGAGATTTCTTCCAGGCTAGCATGACCTCAGGAAATTCACCCAGTTAAGTTCAAGATCATCCTCTGAAGGTGGAAGTTGAGGTTCTGGTTGAGACATAGCCTAGGATGGACCCAAACCCTAGATCAAACCCTTACTGCAGAGAGTAAGAAAGGAGTCAAGAACCCTCTTAAAATGTGATAGGCAAAACAGCTTTGAGAACTTTCTTTATGCCCAAAGTAGAAGGCAGTCTAAAAATTGGATTTTCAGAGTTTGAAGACCAAGAATGGTCCAGAAACCATTCCAAATTGTCAAACCCACCTCAGTTTGGTCCATTCACTTACTCTTAAATCAGATTTAGACTACCCCCTGGTGGTTAGGTTTAGAAGAGAAATTCCTTTCTGTCTAACTCACAAATATATCTATAAGAGATAGATATATTTGAAGATTCTTCCAAGTGCTCCTGGACTACATGGCATCAATATATATAAAAGCCTAAGCGACCGAATGACCGGACGACCAAATGACTGGTCAACCGGTTGCAATGATGAGCCTGACCACCAGGGGGTAGACACTCAACACAGGAGCTGCCCTCTGGTGGTCACTGTGGCCCTTTATTCAGAAAACAACATTTGATCTAATATGAAGTCAGTCAAACTTCTCAGAAATGAAAAACATAATAAAATTTGCCATCAGGCAGGGAACAAAATCTCTAGTATGGTAGTATGAGTGGAGGTCAAGATGGAGAAGACCATAATTGGTAGGAAAATTTATGTTTTAAATAAAATATTTTAAAATGTTTCCCTGCTTTGCAAATGCCTTTTCTTCTGGCCTCATTCTCCTTTTAAATGCCACACTTTAAAAATTTGATTTAATGCCATATGCCCCAGCCTCTCGGATCTGCAACTGATTTATTGGCCCTAATTTGTACTCAGATGGGTTGATAGCATGTCACCTCAGCATACTCTAAATCACCAAAGACACATAAGCTTTATCTTATCTTCTAATACCTAACACCCCTGGGAAAAATTTGAATCTCAGAATCAATCCACTTATATTTGTCTCACTAGATTTGGTGTCCTCTAAATTTTGTGTTAATATAAGCTTTGGTGTCTGAGCATTGCTCCTGGACTACATGGCATCAATATATATAAAAGCCTAAGCGACCGAATGACCGAACGACCAAATGACTGGTCAACCGGTTGCAATGATGAGCCTGACCACCAGGGGGTAGACACTCAACACAGGAGCTGCCCTCTGGTGGTCAGTGTGCTCCCACAGCCAACCTCCTGTTTTCCCTCACCCCGGCCAACCTCCCACAGTCCCTTCCCCTGGCCAGCCAGCCCCCCGCAATTGGCCCCTATTGCCAGCCAGGTCAAGGGACCTCACCCATGCACGAATTTGTGCACTGGGCCTCTAGTCTTTATATAAATATCAAAATATCTATGGATTTCTAAGTAGCATGTGTTAATATAAAGATGAAGAGATAGATATATTTGAAGATTCTTCCAAGTGCTCAGCTATTTGTTCTACATTGTTTAGTTCTACTGAACCTGCAACACTCCCTAAAAGTCTGACTTCTTAAAATTTCCTTTTCTCATCTGAGGCTGGAATAACAAATATGTTTTGATTTCACTGAAAAACTGCTACAGAGTTAGGAGGTGACAAAATAGGGGATCTCTTTCATTTCCGGGGTTTAAGATAAGCTCCTCAGAACGTCCTCTTAACTGGTGCTTCCCAGTCCTCATTTTAAAAGTAAAAGATTAAAATGTAGTTATGACTTTTTAAAAAAACATACTTTTATCGATTTCAGAGAGGAAGGGAGAGGGAGAGAGAAACATCAATGATGACAGAAAATCATTGATTGGCTGCCTCCTGCACATCCCCTACTAGGGACTGAGCCCCAAACCTGGAATCAAATCATGACTTCCTGGTTCAAGGTTTGATGCTCAACCACTGAGCCACACTGTCTGGGCTGCAGTTATGATTTTTAAAAATAATAAAATAGACAAAAAGATAACACTAAAAAAAGAAAAACATTTTGAAAAGTAGCTGCTAAAATTAAAACTACACATGGTCAAACAATTGGAAAAATAACCCTTGACAAGAAATGGCTCTCAGATGTATTTAAATGGCTAAAAAGGGACTGGCATCTGTCTGCATTGTAAACATAAGATATTCTGATTGACAGTCTCTCTGGCAGCTCCTGGGTTGGGTATCTCTGCATCATCACCCTCTATCTCATGCCAAAGATTCATACCTACAGCAAGAGGGGTGCATTCATCTCTTCAGAAGGTGATCAACCACAAACCAATAATCAAATAGCAACAATCGATTCAGCATTCTTCACTCCAGTCATCAGTTATGGAGACTACAAGCCCTCTTGTTCTCCTCTCAAAATTCTTTTCATTTCTTGAGAAAATTCAACTGGTTGATGGTTGCAAAGTAGCAGGGTTGCCATCCATAGGCAAGGCAAGAGTGGAAGCTGGAAGGTGTTACTATGGCTTACAAAACTCTACAAAGTCTGAACCCAGTCCCTCTTTGACTTCATTTCTTGTCAGTTTCTTCCCTCTCATGCTGCTCCAGCCAAACTTATCTCCTTGATTATCTTCTCACATTCCAGGCACACTCCTGTCTCAGGCATCTTCTCTGCTTGGAATGCTCTTTTTAGATATCCTATAACTAGCCCTCTCCTCCTCCAAATCTGGCTTAAATATCCCTTTAATGTCACCATCCTCTCTCCCAGCACATCTGATCTCCTTACCTCCATCTACTTTTTACATAGTACTTACCAGCTTCTTAAATTCTATATAATTTAACTATTATGTTTAGGCATTCCTATCTATCTCCCCCCACACATCCATACATATACACACATTATAATGGAATCTCCACAATGGCAAGCATTTTTGTCTGTTTCCTTCATTGATGTAACCTCAGAAGATTATCTGACACATGGTAAGCATTTGGTAAGTGAAATCCTTTTAAATGAATAAATGAAAGAATAAGTAAAGACATTAACATTGTTTGGCAGATTGATTCTTTTACCATCCAAGTAAAAGGGACACAGCCCTTGGCTCAGAGCTGCTAAGTGGTGCATAAGGAGTACTCAGCACCCAGAAGCAAACAGTGTCAAAAAGTTAATGTAGCAGAACTTGCTATATTGTTGCTGGTAATTGCTAGAATAAGTAAGGACAGCAGTTGCTTATCTACTGCTGCCTGAAAGATTTTGCTGCTTTTTAAATCTAGAATATCTCTAGTCTACCTACTAGTTCAAGAGGTCTCAGTCATTTTCTGATCAACATCCCTTATTTTCCATTTTTCCAGGAAGTGATGCCTTCTCTGAGAGTTTAGAGGACCCTAAGGGTGAGTCTAAATTACCCAGCAACTTGAAACGTGGCCTCATTCATTCTCATCAGAACTATCAACCTCCAAGGACTCTAGTCTGATATTAGCAAAGGGATATACTTCATTTAAATTTAGTTGATTGGGTTGGGAGAGAATCTTAACAACTCTCTCTCACGCTCTCAGAATTATTCTATGACATATCTCAGTATCTACCGTGGCAATGACTGCTTTTCTGCTATTGATACGTGTCTTCCTCTTTTATTTGTTCACAAGTTACAGAATACATTTGTATTGTCACCTTTTCCCTGTATCACTCACAAATTCATGACCCACATTTAACTGGTAATCAAAAACAATATTGCTTGAACGATAAATCTTCTTGGCAACCAAACACATTAAGTTATCCTGTACGTGAAGATACAAAGTAGAAAGGAAGACTAATGCTTATTGAGCAAGTACAGCATGTTGCACACTTTACAAATGCTATCTTATTTTAACTTTACACATAATTTTCACAAGAAATGGAGTATGCTTTACTCCACCAATTAGATGACAAGCTCCTCGAGTAAGTGACCATGTTTATCTTCCTTACCACCATATCCCTAAATCTAACAAGGTGGTTCATAGCAGGTGTTCAATGAGTAGTTTTGAAAAAAAAATGAATGAATAAAATTATGTAATGATAGTTTCTCTTCCTTACAAATCTGGCTCAAATCACAGTTCTATATCCTGCATTATTAGCTGTATTTTGCTCACAACATTGACCCTCACAAAATGATGGGTATGCTCTTTCATATCCTAAGACTGCTTCCTTTTTTTTTTAAATAGACTTAATTCACTTTATTTTTCTGGTATAAAATTATGTGGTGGCCATAGCTGGAATCTGGGTCCTCTGCAGGAAACACTGGGTCTTTACAAGATAGTCAGTGAGTTTCTGATTGGGAGACTTGGTGAACAGGTCTCTTTCCAGAGTTTGAGGGTGAGATTGCTTTAAGTCTTGGAGATGGCATCAAAGGTGGCCTTGGCAAAGTTGCCCAGAGTAGCAGTGCAGCCCTGGCAGAGGTATAGCAGTCTTCACTACCTGCCATCAGCAGCAGCTCTCGGGCACAGGGGCTGAGACGATACCAGTGCCCCTAGGGGTGGGGACGAGGCATATAAGCACAGAGCCACAGGGCCGGTCACCTTGCAAGGGACGGTGATTCCTTGCAAGAAATCATGGCTTGCTGATGTTGTTCCCCCATAGCCTCCCTGCACAGGAACAATAGAGAGCTTGACCAGGAAGATGGCCCATGCTGGCAGTGGCTACTTCCTTGGAGCACTTAACACTGAGGCCAAACTGTCCGCAGAGTACCCAATAGTGACAAGTGCCTTGAACAGGGTCCTCTGGCCAGTGCAGGTCTGCTTTTGCAACAGCATAATCTTCAAAACAGCTTCCTTGAGGGATGCCCCCAGGAAAAAAGTAATGACCTCAGATTTCCTTGATGGGCAGGGAGAAGAAGTAGATCTTCTCCTGGGACTTGATCTTCATGTCCTTCATCAAGCGGCCCAGCTTGGTGATATGGATCCATTCCTTGTCCTCAGCCTTGCCTCTGTGAGTTCCATGGACTCCAAGACTGGTTCTTAATTTTAAAAGCTGTTTTAAAAAACTGTTTAAAAAAGAGTTATGGATTGCTATTAAAACATAGGAAATTGTCCAGAAAATTATTACTAATGTAAAGACTCAGAAATAAAAGCACAATTGGGCAATTCCTTCTTTCATTTTTCTCCCTTGATATTTTCTTAACTATTTTTAGGAACTTTCTCTTCCAGGTGAATTTTAGAATCAAGGTTATATAAAAAGTCCTATTAGGATTTTTATTATAATTATTACATTAAATTTATAGATTCACTCAGGAATAATTGATATATTTACAATATTGAATCATCTACACCAGATACATGTTATACCTCACCACTTTTAAGTATTTTCTGTATCCTGCAGCGAAGGTTGATAGTATTTGGAAAATATGCACCTCGAACATGTTTTGTTCATTACATTCCTAGGTATTTTAAAGTTTTTGGAGCTATAGTGAATAGGCTCTTTCTGTAAATAAATAGAGATATAAGAAACCAAGAACATTTGAACTCTAATGTTCTTTCTTTAAATTTATCTTTATTGTTGAAAGTATTACAGATGTCCCCTTTTTCTAATGTTCTTGGCCTGATTATCAAAGTGACTCAGCAGGTCAAGTCACAATCCAAGAGTAGTTTTTAAGTTTGTCTTTTTTATTGCATTAGAAAATGATGATCCCCAAAAATATTCAAGGACTTCTTGATCAGAAACATATGTACAATCTAATAATGTTTATATTTATCTTGAAATAAGCTCTTGTGAGACAGAACATGTTGTAAGACAGAAAAATGAGAAATAACCTGAGATAACTTCACAGAACATCCAATTATATGGAGCCCATTGCAAAGCACTAGCTCTTTCAGAGCCAAGAAAAGAGGATGGAAAGTTAGCTTTAGTTCAGTAACAGCTGCCAAAAATGTTATGAAGCACATACAGAGATAGTGGCACTGAAATTTCAATGGTACTCACCTCCCCAAACCCTGTGCTAAACACCTGTGGACTGGTGAATTTATTGCTGCAAATGATAAATTGCAATTGTAATCTCAAAAGGATCACTAAAGAGACAAATAGATAACTTTTTATTAAAATTAGGTTTATAGATTGTGAACAGAATTGTGTTTATCATGAAAACTACAATTTGCTGAGCTTTTGTAGAAACAGAATCATTTGCTAGACATTTTTCTCCATACGCTGTATGTCTCCATTTCTTTCTCATTTAGCTCTGTAAGTCACATCTTCCACCTATTTTCACTGAAAAGCCCAGTCCTTTCCAACTCTTGTGAGAGAAAGCAGGCACTTCACAGAGCTCCCGGAATAGTTTCTCCTATTTAAGAAACACCAGATGGAACAGCTAATGCTGTGCAGTGCCTCATCTGTACTGTCAACGTGGCACAACTTTTACTTTCTATCAAAATCAGAAGTCTTTACCTCCATACGAAGAGAAAGGAGAGAAGCATGTTTAGATCCTCATCTCCTAACACTGCTGCATCATGCCCTGAGCCTCTAATCCAGGATCAGGTTCTAAAACAGTGGTATAATCAGAATTGGTAGTTAATAAATAAAGAGATTTATAAATTTTTGAGCAGTCATTTGCATAATGGTGTTAGGCATATATTGAAATTTCAGTGCTAATTATCTACATAACTCTAAAGGAAGGGAAAAGTGACATATGTCTAATCTACTTAGAAGAATCAGAACCAGGAGGTTTCTGATGGCAACAGTCATGTGGGGGTGGGGGGACAAAAAATCAAACCCTTTAATTATCCTTCCAAAAGCACCAGATCCTCTTTCTCCTGAATGTATAGATCATTCAACTTCTACCGGTGTTGCAGGAAGATATAATTAAAGTCTACCCTCGTCGAAGATACGTGTTCTGGGGGAGAATGTGTTTAAGATATATAAATGACTACATTAGAGAGAAACCTGGAATAGAAAGTATTCAAATCAAAGCTCCAGCTGTATGTGTTCCTGATCTAGAAGTCATTAAACAACAGATGGAATTAATAGAAGAAAGTGTTGAAGAAGAAAAGTTTTTCTTAATTAAGATTTTCTAACAAAACCCTAATAACAGCTGAAGTGTTTTATCTGGCCATCTCTAAATCAGCTACCATTGCCACATCCCACTTATGACGTTGCCCTGGAAAGAAGTTGTTCCCCTGCATCAGCAATTCACACAATCAGCATTTCATAATCAAGAGGACAGTCGTTAAATTACAAAGAAGTTAAAGGTTATTCCCTATCGAGAAAATTTTGGAGTGTTCCTTGTTACAGGGTTTAGAATACCTAACAAAGGGGAAGGTGTCAGATTCCAGGTTTAGTAATAGCTCGCCTCTACAAAAGAGAGGATGACCTCATGGTCCCACCTGTAAAATGCTGATAAGTTAGACCCTCTCCATTCGGGATACAACAGCTGGCCAACCTCTTATATGTGCTCATTAATGGAACCAGTGTGTCATAAATTTCCTCTTCTATTAAATCTATCTCCTGAAATCAAAAGTGTTGAGTAATCAAATAGGTCAAGGAGTATATAGTACTTCAGATTTTCCTTGAAAGTTATTTGAAGGGAAAGAGGACTAGTTTAATTCACAGTTTGGCCTTCTTCATAGATATGCTGATTAGAGTGACTGTGACAAGAGACCATGAGCCATATGGAGACAAAAGAGATGTCAAACCAGGGATTCTCCATGAATTAGATGAGCAGGCCTCTGAACTACCAAGTTTGATTATAGCTGCAAAGGCATTATTTGCAGGCCAAAACTGCCATTCTAAACTGTGTCTTATTCTATCTGACACTCCTAGAGATATTTCATTCAATTTATTTTATTATCTACTAACTCTGTGTGTATAAGAATAAAACTTGGGGTATACTGTATTAACAACTACAATTTAAAGGAGGTGAGGTAAAGTGTAAGTGGTAAAATGTATTAGTCAAGACAGGATAGGCTATGCTGTCGGAACAAACACGTACACCCTAAAATGTGGGGGCTTAACAGAGCAAAAGTTTCTTTGTTGCCCGCATCACAGAAAAATTTGTATTGGAAGGATTTCCTTGGTAACTTCCATAAATTCTGACTTAGAGTTCTTCCATCTTGAGACACTGACATCTTCAAAACACAGACTTTGCAGTACCAATAGAAGGGGAAGAGAGAACCAGGATAAGGAACATGAACTCTGAATTGCTTCAGCCTGGAAATCTCACAGGTGACCTCTGCTCCCAGTGCACTGGCCAGAACGTGGTCTCATAGCAGGGAAGCTGGGAAACAGTCTTCCTGATGCTCAGAAAGAAACTAAACACAAACCCCTGCCTCTGCCACAAGAGCCATGGGCTTTGGAGTCAAACAGTTGAGGGACTGGTTCCTATGGAACCTTGGGAAGTTGCCTAACCTCTCCTCACCTGGGTTTCACATCTATACTATGGGAACAGCAAACACCTTGAAGGGCTGCTGTGATGACTAAATCAATTGTCTGCCTAATTGCCTGATTTAATGCTTGAAATATAAAGCCATTATAACTACGATTTAAATAGCTTAAAGTTTTTATAGCTGGTCCCAAGACCAAAGCAGATTTCAAGTTCAGCACCATCGGATCATAACTCTACTCTGGCCTTTAAAATCATCCTGTGTGGATCTGAGCGTGTGCGTTTTCAAGCTTACTTCACCAGGTCAGACTCGTCCCACACAAACATCTACCTTTAATTTACCACAGCTCTGCCTTCTCTGTTTTCTAATGCAGGTTTCATGGCAAAAGTTCCTGAGGCTTTTAGCTGAATTAACCTCTGGAGTTCTGATATGTGCTTTTCTATTCCCCTGGATGTCTTTCCTTTTCTCTCACTTGCCTCCTCCTCCTCCTCCTCCTTTTTTCTTTTTAGCAATGGCTTGCAAGCCTTAGAGATAACATTCTATTAATCAAATGCCTCTTTCTGAAGGTTTACAATGTTTTCAGAAACCAGATTGAAAAAAATTCAGGATCCTGAATGTCCTAATACGTAATGAAACCTCAGTGACAGCCTTTTTTCTCTTTCCCTTTCTGACTTCGCTCTCCCTCATTAAAGAACTCAATTTAACGCATGGAAATGAATGTGCCTTCCCCATTAAGCATTGCTGGGCCCAGATGTAAAAACGACAGATCCATCTTCCAACTCTTTATTTTGAAACAACTAAATAAGGGTCTTTCAAAAAAAAATAAAAAGCTCTAGAGTTGTTTTTCTCATTATGCCTTTACTATTTGACTCACACTACAAAGATCTATCAACACAATCATTCGGAGGCAAGAGAGACAGCAGCTGCTGCCTAACTAGGAAACCGCTGTTATTCCTAGAGTGTGCGCCATCCTGCGGGGCTTGGATTAACTCAAGATGGATACTTTCTCTCCCGTGCTTCCTTACAAATCACTTCTGGTAGTACCAAAGGTACTGCAAAGAAGCATTCAACACCCGCAAAGCAGTTATTTAAAATGAAATATGAAGCATTCTGACTGCGTCTGGATAATCTTTGCTGTGTTTCTTAATGAATTTTTTAAAAGGAAGTGGCATCTTTTCTTCTATTAGTGTTCCTGAAAATGTGCTGGTGCATATATGAACCTTGGTCAAGATAAAACTGTTGAAATATTATCGTAGAAAATAGGAATCTATCCACAACAGACAGTTCTTCTTATACATTGAGTTAGTATTGTTTTGTCATAACTCAGAGACAATTCTGACTCAAGCATGCTTGACTTCCACAATGCATCCTTGGTGTCCTCTGAGCTCCCACCTGCTGCCATTGCAATCCCACCTCCCTTCCCCCCAACCCCCAACTAGGAAGAAAAGTTCAAAATACTCTGCAAACCATCTGATGAATGCTTAATGTTCCAGGGCAGTCCAGCCATCGAAGATGACTCAAGGAGCTGGTTTTCACTGGACAATAAAATTATACCCATTTTTTTAAAATATATAAATCCACTGTCTTTAGCTTCTCCAATTCCTGAAAACATCTTGCACCGTAAACTTTGCCTTATAAAAGGTGACCCTGCAGGATCTCTGTGGACATTTTTAGGAGCTGCTCCTATTTATTTAACCAATTTTAAAACTTCTAAGCAAAGAAGTAAAAAAAAAAAAAAAAGGGGGGGGGGGGGGCTCTCATGATTCCTAAACTCCCTGTGAAGGGAGTGTGAGGTGACAAATCTCCAGAAATTATTGAATCTTTCTTTCTACTTGTTCGAACTAGAAGAAAGAAACAAGATAAAACAGGAATCCTTTAACTTTGCTATGTGTTCATTTCTAAGAAATCACTTTGAGAATGAGTTTGAGTTTTGAGCACATTTTACAATACCAGCCGTTGCTGGCTCCTCCAAGTGTGGAAAGTTTGGAGCGAATTCTGACCACCTTCTACCTGGCCTTGTCAGTCAAATGTAAATAGCACTCTATCAGGATCAGATCCCGGAGCCCAAGAAAATAAGCATAGCAAGGGGCTATCCTCATCATGTACTAACTCTTTTTTATGGTCCAGAAGGGCAATGGTCCGTTTAGCTGCATGCCTTGAACAACTCATTTCTCCTCTGCATCTTAGTTCCTGACCTATTCTTCAGAATAGCTCAGGCATGAATTAATGGTTTTGTCTTTTATATTCTGCCACCTTGTCTTGGGGATAAGGTAAAAATTATAGGAAATAAAAGAAGGGCGTATTAATTAATCTCATTGCAGATATAAGATGGAAGCAATTACTGGACTAAAGTATACAAAAAAAATTCTGTGAGTTACAATGAATGGCAGGCTTTATGTATTAGCCAAGAATGACCCAACACATGGAATATGAGTGAATAGAAACCATGAAAACCAACATGTTCAAATGTACCTCCTCCATTAAGTTGTACCTGATACCTCAGTTGAAGTCTTGAGTCCTTGAGCATATCTGAGCAGGATAAGGTAGTAATTAGCTTTATTGGCCTTATCAGAAGAGATAAGACCCTTTCAGAACTCATGAACAGGTTCTAAAAGGCTTTATAAGGGACAAGACAGAACCCTTGGTCCAGAGGAAATGTGTAAAGCCTAAATGGTTAAAGATAGAGATGCGGGTTTGTTGGGGAGAGGAGACCAGATCATAGTTACTGAAAAACTTGATATAAAGGAGGGATTGGATCACAAAGATATTTAACAAAATTCCATGTACTACTGATGGAGGAGAGGAACAGGAGGACCTCCAGAGAGACAACTTTCCATGTACTGATCTAAGCTTCCTAAGTGCAAGATCTTCCCATTGGTTCAAAAACCTAAATGAGGCCTAAATGTATAGTTGGTTCAGCGGCCTCACCTGTGACAGAATGCCTGAAATGCAGGGAATTAAATAAGTAATTCTGTTAGCTCTTCACCTAAGGCTTCCTCTATTAGAGAAAACTAGAGCTTGAGAGTTACTCCCTAAAGCATTTTACCCATTCCTTTCATTGAACACCCTCATCGTCTTTTGTGATTCTATAAGGACTTCTGTGCTGGTGTTACCAGAGGATTTCATGGGTGAAATTCCTCCTTTGCTGGTGCGAGTGGGGTACTTGCAATATCTTGAGAAAAGGAATTTTCTAAGACTCACACAGAATGAATGATTTTTATTTATAATAAATTATATCCCTTGGTTTCCAAAGTCCCATTTCCCTCAATCCAGTCCTGGGAAATGTGCAGCTGGGACTTTAGTAGAGCTAAAAGCAAAGCCAGTGTCCCGAGTTTCCGTCCCACGGTAGAGCTGGGTCCAATGTATTATCAGGATAGCTAAAGCCCATTAATCCATTGTGTGGAGTCCACAGGTCTGTGGGCCACGTGTGGGAGTGCAGAGCATGCAAGCCCTGCAAGCCAGGAGCGCCAGAGGGCCAAGAGCACCTAGCGAGAATTCCTTTTGTTCAGGAGCTTATGTATCTCAGATTTCGCATCCTTGCAGTGGCCATGCCTATTCTGGCCAATGACTTGTTCCCAGGTATGACTGACAGGTAAGTGTCTTCTCATGTCGCCCAGACCTTACTGGACATTTATCTAAACTGCAGCTTCCCTTTGCTCCTCTCCAGTTATTAATTAACAACCAGGTTATTACATCAGAATCACTAGATTTCTGAAAATCATACTGAGAAATCAAACCCCATCTTGGTTTTGCCTTATCCTTTCATAGCCAAGTGGTCAATTGCAAAGAATCCAAGCTAACATTTAAAGCCAATGCCCTGAACATACCAGAATGGGGAACAGAAAGTAAAATTCATTTTTTTCACCGATCTGTTTTGGAACTTTCTATACTAAAATGGTCTTTAAGTGTTTTCAGCCAGGATTGTTTTTCAGTTCTGTTGTGTATATGGGAAACTGTCCCATGTCCCAGAGCGTCAGTCAAATAAACAGATTCCTTCAACATGCTAGAGCAGTTCTTTTGTCCCTAACTGAGATAACCTCATAAAACTGAGTTCTGGATGCACCATACTGGTTGTAAGGCTTAATAATGACAAAAGCTACCATTTGTTGAGCACTTACTCGCTAAGTGATGTTCTAATTGCTTTACATCTGTTTACTCATTTAATCCTCATTAAAGATCACTGGAGTAGCACCATTCATACCTGCACTTCCCAGATAAAACTAAGGCATAGGATAGCTTCAGTAACTTGACCAAGGACACAGAAGTAGGAAGTGGTAGAGCTGTGATTTGGAAAACCAGATTGATTCCAGAGCTCAACCACCTTGCTGCTCTACCTCCTATTGTTTATACCTGCTGCTAAGTTTCCTTCAAATGACTTCAGAGAACTCTTCTTAGGCCAACAAGTGAGAACTGGAGTTAATGTTGAATGTCCTTGGCTACCATTTCTCAAACTGTATTCTGCAGAATTCTATGCTCAAGAACATCAATAAACATGCTGTGTAAAAGGGATTCGCTACTGAAATGTTTGGGGATACTGAGCACTATGTCCTCTTGTAGAGAGTTACAATTCACTTGAGCATTTCAAAAGGGGTAAGAAGTTTTGTAGCTAAGAAATTTAACTTTTTAAAACCAGCATGTACCCAGCGCATCTGACAATAGGACTCTTTGTTTTAACCATGCATCAATTAACACTCTAGAGAACATTTGTAAAACATCATCTTGAAGAAAGCTGCTCTAGAATCATGACAACATATCCAAGTAGCTCAAAACATGGTTTGGGGGACATGTGGGCCCCATACCCTGAATGAAAACTGAGAAAACAGCCCCTTCCCACGTGACTTTAGAGAAGTCTGAAGAGTAGAATACATGGTCTTACAACAGTGGTTCTCAACTGGGGATAATTGTGACCCTGAGGGACATTTGGCAATGTCTGGAGACTACCACAACGAGGGGTTGGTACTGGCATCTAGTAGGCAGTGACCAGAGATGCTGGCATGCATCAGATAATGCATAGAACAGCTCCCCACAACAAAGAAATGCAGGGCTCAAAATGTCAATAGTGCCACTAGCGAGGAAGTCTGCCTTAAAGGAAATATCTCTTCCTCTAAGCCCCATCTATTCCTGACATACTCAGGGGGAGCACCTGTCTACTGGACTATAAATCCCAAGAGCAAATAGATATATCACCAGTGCATGGCACTATTCCTGTTACATAATAAACATGCTAGCTAGCTTACCATCTAGGCTAAAGGATTCTTCTCTAGTCTCCATAGTGTATTTTCTACTATAATCTTAGTATTTTGGGAGCTTCCAGATAAAGGAAACCCTGAGACAAAACTTTCTGATTCAGGACGATCAGCTGGATTGAATCTTAGAGGGTAAGAGAGGAGATGCTAATTTCAGGCATCCTAGTCGGTAGGCACATTTCTGTGATGTGTCCCACAGTCATGAGGAATGTCTGGGAGCCTGTGCCTACCACTGAGTGCAATGGCTGACTAAAAGAGTCAACTAGAGTTTCTTTGTATGGGAGACAGTGTTTTCTAACTAACTTTTGGAGCTCTTAGGAAAAACAGTTTCTCTGATTGAGAATAAATAAGAGAAACTGACCCACTGAGGTTAGAAGGGACAATTAAAATTAAAGCTGGGTGTTAAGGAAGTTGGCAAATAAATAAGAAACTTGGCCAATAAATAAATGGAATGGGAATAAACTAAATTGTGTATTCATAGCACCCAAGAATAATGTTCCATTGTCTTGGAAAAATCACCTAGAGGCCCAGGAGAGGCAGATTTTGATCATTTAAGGTCATGCTAGACCACAGATCCTCTTCCAGTATTAGGTACACAGCACTGTTCTTGGTGTCCATAGATTCCCCAAACTCAGTGCACATATGTCCATAATAGATTAGGTTTCAGCCTCTGAGCATATAACTTTTTACACATTCCAAGCTTGGAGAAACTGTGCTGAGATCCATCTGCCACTAAGTGTCTGGCTGGATTTATACCTAATCCATCTCTGCCAGGTGTCTGATATCCACACACCCTGAGAACCCCAATGCCAAAATGATATGTGAATTAAGGACCTAGAGTTCCAAAAATTATGTGATTAAGAAATATTTTAAGAATTCAGCTTAATTTTTCTAAGGCTTAAACTTCAAGGATTATTATTATTACACTAGAGGCTGGGTGCACAAAATTCATGCATGGGTACAGTCCCTAGGTCTGGCCTGTGATCAGGGCCATCTTCCCCAGCTGCCGGCAGCTGGCTCTGCTCTCCGCCGCCACCTACCCCCGGTTCCTTGTTCGCCATCGGGCAATCGGAGCCTGCTGGCCAGGGGGAGGGACTAAGAGGTCAGCCATTCCTACCCACTCGCCAGCCCTGCCCCCGCCACGGGTTGTCCTCTGTAAGTGGGGCGATGGGCGGGGTGGGGGGCCTTAACCTGGAGCCACCCGCATCCCCTGCCATGTACCCCTGGTTCCCCATTCGCCATCAGGCGATGGGAGCCTGCCAGCCAGGGGGAGGGACCGAGAGGTGGTCAGTGTGCCTCATAGTGACTGATCGAGCAGTCATTCTAGTTGTTCTGCGGTTAGGGTCAATTTGCATATTACCCTTTTATTATATAGGATAATCAGTGATCTTTGAAACAAAATCAATTAGATATAATTTTTAAACTAGAGAATTTCTCAACATGGTTTGCTAACTTTGTCAATATAATTAAAATGTATGTATCCATAAATATTTTTATAATCAATACAATTTTTAAACACCTTTTTTACAGTATGATAGTATTCATAAGCCTTCGGTTAAAAATAGTAGATAACTGGTAAATATTGCTTTCTTGTATTTTGTTCTGATAACCAAATAGATGAACTACTGCATTCTATATATTGCCTTTCAAATAGCTCTCCAAGAAAAACAAAATCTGCAGTATGTACACTCAGCACTGTAATAGACAACCAAACATTTTGTGTCAAAAATAGGATCCTACATTTTTTGAGAAATAAATCCATGTTTTCACTTTTTTATCTAGTGTGTAAAAGTAATAGATATTTATTAAATAGTACATAAAGTAAACCCAAACTTTATCATCCTGTAAACTTAATAAAAATGGGAATAAGAGTTAATGCACATTGTTAACTGTTTCCCAGATAGCATGCTAAACACACACTACATACATAATTTTCCCAATAATCATCAGATAATTTCTGGCATACTCACATTTTACAAATAGAGAAATTGAGGCTTAAGGAGGTTAATAAATTTTCCCAGAGACACAAAGCCAGTAAACGACAACTTGGTGTCACAATCTCAGACCTGTCTGACTTCATATAAGTACCACATGCCAACCAATTATGCTACAGTAGCTCCTAGATATGTCCGACTTCAGAGTCCACTGCCTTAATTACTGTTTTTCCTCAGCCATGAACATATCTCTCTTCTGGATCTTCTATGAGCAGTAGGCCTTGTGGCGAGGATTGTTACATATTTAACAATTCCAGACAGTGAGCTAACATCTTAAATTGTACATGCTGACTGTGCCAGCTACTCCCTGAGACACCAATTCTTCTATCTCTTTTCTGCCTTGGTTTGACACACCAACCTCTCTCCATTAATGGAAAACTTGGAACCTCAAGTGTTCAAGTACTTGCTTAGTCCAGGCTTCCTGAGTTCTCACAAAGTCTGAGGAACCACTGACCTAGTGACAGTCTAGGAACTACAATTTAGATAGGCTGAGAAAAAAAATTTTTAAATGGCACAGAGGTTAAATAAGTATTCACAAAATATTCAAAAAAACATCTTAAAAATCCTCAAGTTCAATCCTCATTCTACATATAGGAGCTCATGAGGAGAAAGGACTTCCCTGAAAATACAGAGCTAATTAGTGACAGAACCAAGACCAAATCCCTATTCTCCACTTCATCAGGACTACTTCCATTGTACCACATTCCCTCTCATGAAATTATTCCAAGGAAAACAAATACAAGTCTTTCATGCAGGTGATCCAAGGATTTTTTCCAATGACCCTTCTTTCCATGGAGCTTTCTAAAATTGGAGAGAGTAATTATTTATAGCCCTTATTTCAAGGTGCTTTTCAAATATCTAATTATCCAGTGACCCACACAAGAGCTAGAGGTGCCAAAGGACAGTGGACTTGGCTGAATATTTTGTAATCATTCATGTGATGACCAAAACTCCAGTGCTTAGGCAGTGAATGCCCAAGGTGAGGATGCGAGAAAGTGAAGGCAAACATCTGTGCATGTCATTTAAAGATATGCTGAGGGCAGGAAAAAAAATCTAAGAAATACTTTTAACCCATTAGAGGTAGGTAAGAAAGTTTTTGATCTCTAAATGATCAGTCAACTTTGCAAGGGCTGTCTGTCCCATTCCATTTTCCAAAAGTGCTTTTTGGAGTTTTCTAAATTACACAGTATAAGAGAATACAATTCTTACTTGTGCAGGAGACTTCAACTGGCAGCATTTGTAATACAGTCTCGAAGTCTTAGAAATGTTCCCATCTACAGATTAGGCTATTTCCATCTGGCGGACACTGCTACTTGCTTTGGGGGTTGAATGGAACTGAAACAACCATGGCTGCTTTTCAAGGCTTCCACTCAATGTAGGAAGCATTTTCATGCCCAGGTTTAACTTGATTTCATTTCTAGGAAACTGCAGCACCACAGTTATTATGGCCCAAAGAGAAAGATTACCTGCTCTGTGAGGAACCAGACAGATAAAAATATAATCATAAATCCTGGAATCCGGCTTCAGGTGTTAACAGGCATGAGACAGAGTGTTCTTGCAATAGAATGGACAAAAGGCAGCATAAAAAAAGAAAAATTTAAAAAGCACAGAAAGCACAGAAATAATCAGAGTGTAAAATGTCTCCACCTTTTCCTTTTCCCATTTCAGCCATTTTGCAAAAGACAATACCTTTGACCCGCCCTTTGCTTGAGGCACCATTAAGGGACGGAGTGATAATAGCCAGAATTTGGGGCTGGAAGCCTCCATCAGAAATAATCTATATCATAAAGGCAAGAGAAGCAGCTCTTGTGGCAGGTGGGGATGGGCACCAGCAGCATCTGTGGAGTGTGCGAGGCAACACGGGGTGGTGGACATGGCCCTGATGGCAGGCCAGGCCTAGGGGACCCTACTCATGCGCTGGGCCTCTAGTTAGAAAAATAAAGCCAGATCCCCAGGTTCCTTCCTTGCTGGTGTGGCTCTGGGGTTACCCACTTAGCTACTAAAGTTTCCCTTTATCATTGCTGGGGTTACTTCTATTCACACCTTGAAACTCCTATTCACTGCCTTGTATCTTTTTTCATGTTACTGACTGACACCATGTTCTTTGGAAATTACACCCCTTTCTGAGCTACTGCTCTACGTGCTGCAAAATTGGGTAGCTGCGATGAGTCACCATGTTAATATCATTCTTTCCAATTCAATATAGACCTCTAGCATACATCCCACAACCCAATTTATGCCTTTGATTTAAATCCAGTGGCATGAGCTCAACAAGACAAAGCTTTGGGACTTGACTTTGTCACACTGACTTCATTGATTTCTCATAGGTCTCCTTGTCAATATTCTCATTTCTACACATAAGACTACATAAAGCCAAGAAAGCTTATAATATCCCTAGTTATATTTCTTCTAGTCATTTCATTTCTCCTTTCTTCTTCTCTCCCTTTCCCTAACTCCCTTTCTCTCTCATTCTTTCACTTGCCTCTAGAAACCATCTTTTGGAGGTTAGGGGACAAGTTCTTCCCAAGTGTTGGGATAGAAGACAATATGTATAACACCACAGTATAGCAGTCCAAACCAGCAGCCTGTTTTCCTGAACTGAGCCTGACCATTCCAGAGTAAGCTCCCTGCCTCTATGTTCAGGAAAGGCTCTTTCTCTTTACCTTCATCCATGCACTTATCATCCTCATTCCCACCAGTCCCACTGGGTGCTGATGCAAATAAAACTCCCACTGACTTTCTCAAATATGCCCCATGGTGCCAGAATTCCAATGGCGTAACATTAAGTAGCCACTTCTCCTCCAAGGGTTTTGCTCTATATGTGGTCACCAAATGAAATATCTTTCACAATGAACTAATTTAAGGACCATTACAATAGTATGTGTCTGGGGAATTAATAAATTATCTGTATGGCATATTTTGGTCACAAAGACCAGTAGTTTAGGTACAAAGTTTAAGAATGTTGTAATTTTTAAAAATTGCATATTTCTTCCATAACAGCAAAAAAAATGCTTAATGATATCCCTCTCAACCCAATAACAATAGCCTTACTTAAACACCCTTTATCTGAAAACTTTTTTCCCCAAACTCTATTCCCTGATACTTTTGGTTTATTAATTTATTCAACAAATATTATTAAGCACTTGTCACAAGCAAGGTATTGTATCAAGTATCTGGATTCAAATTCTGGATCTGATACTTACTACCTTACTGTTAGGTTGTTCTAAGGATTAATAAAGATAATAGGCTTAAAAATTCAATGTATAGGGAGATGGCTTCTGAAGGGCAGCATGAGGAGCTCTAAGACCTTCTCCCCAGTGAAACATTCATAAGTTGTGAAAAAATATTTAACAAAAACAAATAAACAAAACTCTGGAAATGGGTTTAAAGGAATATTGAAATGAAGAAACATTTACTCAAGAAAATCTCCTAAATCTTGGTAGAAATAAGAAAAGTCTGTGGCATTTGAATCACAAACCTCCTCTATCCCAGTTCAACATGATGAATGCGTCAGTCTGGGTATGTGCAGCCAAAAACTAGAGTTCCCTTTCCTCCCAGCTCCCAGTATTTCTTCAGGAGGGTCAGGCTGCCAGTATGTCCCATCACTCACCTACCCACCCACCTTGATCTGAATTACAGAAGTTCTACTCCAGGAAGAACAGTTTTGAGATCTGGAGGTCTCTTCCTCTAACTAGTCCCCACTCATAGGGTATAAGCTCTATCCTAAACTTACACACCTTTAATACAGAGACCGCGATCACTCTTGCTTCAGCTCATTCATAGAGCAGAGGTTCCATACGAAGACAGACAAGCTGAGAAGGCCAGTAGAAGCTGCCCAGCACAGCACCCTGATTGTGAAGCCAGGGTGCCACTCTAAGCGAAGTGGGCCACTCTCTCCAGACCCACATCTGGAGCAATTACACAGAGGTTTTCCTCAGAAGGAAAGGCAGGTATAAAACAGAGAGCTTTGAAGATTTTTCCTGGGGACCTTATTTTATTTGGAAGAAAGTAAGAGAAAATTGCTATATTCTTTAAAATGCCCAATATTCAACAAAAACATACAATATATGCAAAAATACAGGAAACTATAACCTACATACTGTACTGGGTGGGGGAGGGGGGAGAAGCAGGCAAGAGAAACTACCTTTGAAGGTCCCGTGTTAGACCATAGTGACAAAGACTTCAAAGTACCTATTATAAATATGTTCAAAGATTTAAAAGAATCCTTGCTTAAAAAGGAAAGGAAGATGTGATGACAATGTCTTATAAAATAAAAAACATTAGTGAAAACATGAAAGTTATTTTTTTAAAGCCCAAATAAAAATTCTGGAGTTAAAAAGTACAATAACTGAGTGGTTCATCAATAGATTTGAGCTGACAGAAGAAAGAATCGGTGAATTTTAATACATATCAATAGAAATTATACAATCTAAAGAACAAAGGGACAAAAAAGAATTAAGAAAAAATAAATAACCTCATATGGAATGCAATTAAGAGCATCAACATAAGCATAACAAGAGAGGAAATAAAAGAGAAGAGAGGAATGGAGAGAAAAAAGTGAAAAAACTATGAAAGTAATAATGATTGGAATATTCCAAGTTTGATGAAAAATATTAACACATCCAACACATTCAAGAAGCTTAGTGAGCTCCACGTTAAATAAACATAAAGAGATTCATACCCAAACACATCAAAATGCTGAAAGTCAAATACAAAGATAAAATCTTTAAAATAGCAAGGAAAACATGACCAAACATTTAAAGAAGAATTAATACCAAACTTCACAATCCCTTCCCCAAAAATATACTTCCTAACTCATGAGGCCACTCTGACACCAAAACCAGACAAAGATATCACTGCCATAAACAAAATTATGTCTCCCCCGAATTTTCCTAACCCTCAATGTGAATATTTGGAGACAGGGTGTTTAGAAGGTAATTAAGGTTAAGTGAATTCATAAGTGTGGTACTCTAATCAAATATTTATCTTTAGAATGAGCTTGTTGCTTTGAAAGTTCAAGGAACATGGAAGAGGTCTGATAGAAAAATTTTTCTATCTGTGGATTTGGGTAGTCACATAATTGTCAGATCACCCTACATCCCAAACATCATATTGTATTTTGAATTAAGTAATCCTTTTAAAATCAAAACCTCTCCCTGAAACTCCCTACCAAAAGCACACGCAGGCAGCTTTGTCAGTCTCTTGACTACTGGTAAGTGGCTCTGCTATAAACCTGTATTAATAATTGTATGGTTTTGCCACCATAGCCTGAAGCTCTTCAATATGGTTAGTGGTGCAGATGGGTGGAGGTATATGCACATATTTGATATGACAAATCAGTAAGAGCAAAAGTAAAAAAAAAAACAGGAATCCCAAAGACACACAATGGAAAATTCAACGTTGGATATCATTTTCCAATATTACTATCCTGCCTTTCATAACATCCTTTTCCCCATAATGCTCAAAGCCCTTAACCATCTCATTAAAGTATTTGTCTCAGTATACATCTCACCGGTCTCAGATGTACAGAACAAAGTCAAGTTTTAAGTCAGTGACAGAACTTAAAATGGAATTCTCATCTTGATTCCAGATACTACTAATTAGAATATATACACCATACACAGGCTACATAAGGGAAGTGGTTAACAGCTTAGGTTCTAGAATCAGAATTTGAATGTTTGAATCCAGGCTTCTCCACTGAACCTTCTGTAACTTCTTAACCTCTCTCTGCCTCAATTTTCTCATCTGTAAATAGGGATAATAACAGTGCCTACCTCAGATAACGATGATTAAATAAGTAAATATTTGAAAAAGCTTAAAATAGTGGCTGGTTGATACTAAGCACTATGTAAGGGTCTGTTAGTAAATACACATGGTAATAAAACACCAAAGAAAATAAAGAACACAAGAAACACATATTGAAATCAAAACGCTTTGGCCGAAGAGTCAGTTGCCCAAAAAGGTGAATGACTAGGGTGACCACTGTCTGGGTTTGCCCATGACTGAGCAGTCACAGAGAAGTCTGTCTCCTTGCACTAGCCCAGAGTATACAGTTTGAACAGTCTTCCTCAACTGCTCTGTATAATTTGATCTACTGTACAGCTTGACCAACCACCATCTCTAATTTGTTACTGAACAAATTTCTGCAGATCTTCTTAAGAAAGATCAGTACTCTAGCCACTCTTTTCCATTTTGCTGCAGATGGACATGCTGCTTTGTGCCTAGTCCTCAAACACAGTAGTGTGTTCACACCATAGGCCTTTCTCCTACCTATGCCTTGTGGTAGCAATGTGCTCGTCCTTTTCTTTGCATGACTGACTTCGTGTCATTCATAGTTGGCCTTAAATCTGAAGGATTTTCTTAACTGCTCAGTCTAAAGCAGCAATCCAGGTACCCTGTAATGTCAGCCCAATGTATTGCCAACCGGTATTGTGATTATTGTATTTGTTTATTGCCTTTATCCCTCCTCACCTCATGTGCAGTCCATTAGAACAAGGCCTTGTTGGTCTTGTTCTCAAGTGGTCCCTAGAACCTAGAATAGTGTTGGCATTTAGTCAGCACTCAAATATTTCCTGAATAAGTAAAAGCTAAATAAATTGCTCTCCTGCAACTATCTCCCATGTGGGGATTATTCTCTCGAGACTCAGCTTTTACTTAGAAAAAAGCAAATTTCCATGGAAGTACATCTGAAAGCATCTGTCCCACCACATAGAACTTATTGACCATTCCTAAGGCACATAAATAAATATCTTCCTGAATAAATGAATAAACAAGTCACCTGGAGTTTGTACCTTAATTTGTTATATTTTATGAGAGAGTTATAAAATCATTTTACATACCACAAAATAATATATAAAAAATAGTTTTATTATTACTACAGTCATTGCCTATGCATGTTTTCAAAGTATCCTCAGGTCTCCTTACCCAAATACATCCTAAGAAGTACTAGTCAAACCTGTTAAAATCCAAATGTATAATGAAGTCCTGTTTAGTTCTAAGGGTAATTCCTCATGTGAAAAATCACAAAATTAACCCTTGAAAGTACCTTAAGTCGCCCATGAAGTAAAAGCATGCTCAGTTGCCATTTCTCAACAGATCAGTCCATTTTATTTTATTTTCCAATACTATTGAAACAGAGAGAACTGTTTCTTCAGCTGATCCTCAGATGAAATAGTTGGTCATACCTTAGGAAATATACATCTATTTAAATTTTAGAATTAAGCTCAGCCCAATGAAACATTAATACTCTGAAAACAGAAATTGAGACTGACCAAAGAGAAAGAGGTAAATACACACACACACACACACACACACACACACACACACACACACACACATTATCTTGTTCATTCTCAATCATCCACAGATGGAGCAGAATGGACACTATGGATTGAACTGTGTGTCCCCAAAGTTTACATGTTGAGGCTCTAGTCCCCAGTGTGACTGTAGGGTAGGGCCTTTAGGAGGAAATTAAGGGTAAATAAAAGCATAAGGTAGAGTCCTAATTCAGTGTGATATATGGCCTTATAAGAAGAAACCTTTCTTCTTCATGTGAAGACAGCCAGACAGTGGCCATCAGCAAGCTAGGAAGAGAGTTCTCACCAGAACCACCAAGGTTCTTCCAGCCCCCAGAACTGTGAGAAATAAATGTCTATTGTTTCAGCCTCCCTGTTCATAGTACTTTGTTCCAGCAGAGCCTGAGCTGACTAGCACAATGGGAAAGACATTATATTATAGCTTGTGTTCTCTCTCTGTTTCTCTCTGTGTGTTGCTCTCTTCCTCAATCCCCAAACCCTGTGCTCATGCTCAAATTACTTACATTAAATGTGCATCTGATGCAACACTTCAGTAACACATTGAGTCATAATTGGACATTGCTACCTTAAATGGAGGAGTTGGTATTTATTAGCCACATACCCATCAAAGCCTGGGAGGACAGAATACATAAGAAGTTAGAGCAAACAGAAAGGAGTCAAGGAAATTTTGTCACAAAGCTTCACCAGAAGAAATTCTGATGTGTATGCCGAGGGTAGGTTTGGGCTTGGGCATCTAAGGGGTAGCAGAAAGGTTTAGGCACCAAGTTCTAGAAGTTTGAAAAGGAGATTAACAAAGATGACAAAATAAAGCAACATTGGTAGCAAAGATGACTTTCTCCATTTTGCCTAAGGCTTTTCCTACTAATAAATGTAATAACTGTGAAAATTGCTTAGTATGTTATTAATCTTACAGCTGAGAAATAAACAGCCCCACTCACCAGCTCTTCATATTCCCGCCTCTATTCATTCTCTCAGAAGGCACAAGGAGAAAATTCACTTCCAAGATGACAAAGGGAAAGATTACCTATTCTTATTCACACTTACACACAAAGGTAGGGAAATCATCTCCAAAGAGAAATGGGGTTTGTGATCTTCAGGAGGGAAAAAGGAAGCCACTTCATTTATGCTTTAACAAAATAGAAAATTTTAAGTTAGAGATACTGATTGCTGAGGAATTGAGATAACTTTCAACTGGCTTTAATGGATTCTTTTTTGTGTGACTCAGTCATTTATGGTCTTTTTGAATTTCCAATTTCCTCCATCTTAACTGTCAAAATAGATGGGGTGCTTTGTGCATTACAGTAATTAGTCTAAATGAGGAGAGAGCTGTGAAAGGAATGCAGAAGCCACAGAACATTAGTGTTAATGCTGTTTGTGTTTCAAATATGAACAATAGGCAAAGATATGCATTCCAGAATGACTGGAACACCCAGACATTCTGTCAATAGCACTCTTTGACACCTATTGCATGCAGAACACCAGGACTGGCCACTGTCTGAAGAAAAGATAGACACCCAGGACAGTCCTTATCTTGCAGCTTACAAGGCTGCAGGTCTCAAAGGACCAGGACACTTTGGGAAGTCTTCCCCACCTAAAGAGGCCATTTTATAAAAAAATGATGATGACAATTGTTAAGGGCTGAAATTGTATCTCTGTCAGATAAATGTAAAGTTGTATTGCCTTAAATGTAAGGAGAATGATTTCAGGAGACTGTGACTAATATTTTTTAGGATAGTCTCAATATTGTCTATTACCTAAGTAGCTCATGGAAAAAAATATAGCCCAAGAAAAACAATTCCTTTCTAACCAGTAATCTCCACAGATCAAATCAGCACAAGGTATTCTTTGTGTGTGAGGTTTTTAAAAGTGAGCTTTGAGCCTGGTACTGGTAGATTGTCCTTCTAATAGGAATTTGATTTAATCCAGTGACCATCCCAGAGTAAAGACTTTCTTGAAAAAGGCTTTCTTTTTAAAGACTGAAAAAAAATCAATCCACCTTTAAATTTTCATGCTGATTTAAAAATAACATTTGTGTGAAATTTCAGCACCAACTGAAAACGTGCTTGACTTGCTACAGAAATATTTTCAGGCTGACACAAGAATCAATATCATACTAATCAGGACAGAGCTGTGAAGTAGATATACGTAACTAGTGTGACTCATGGGATAAAATTATAAACAGCTTCATTTTTATCTCCCATTGTCACTTCAAATTTATTCTATTGGGCTAGTATTTCCACTGCCTCCAGATGAAAATTCAGGCCATCCCCACTATTTTTTATAGATACTCTAAAAAATATATATATACTAGAGCCATTTTAAAAACGAAACAGTATTTTATTTTATTAATAAATCTAAAGGCCAAAATTGAATTAAAGTCTAAGCTTCTCCTTCCCCACAGCTAAAGCCTGTAGGAGGGAAGCATACAGTCAGAGAAGAGCAAAGGGTCTTCTCTCTATTCCACTTCAAGTTCTTCTTTTCCACCCCGAAGTTGAATGGAAAAACCTAGAAGGCAGAAGGTTCATAAAAGACCTTACTTTGATGCAGGCATTCCAGGGGTCCGGGGACCCAAGGGTCTGTGACCTACTGTGGGTCTTTGGCTTCACGCAGGAAAGAATTCAAACACAAACCAGCATAGAGTTTAGAGTGAAAGTGAGTTGCACAGTTTAAAGTGAAAGTGAGTTTATTACTGAAGCAGTAAGACAGAGAATGGGCTACTCCACAGACAGAGCTGCCCCGGTTAGCAGAATTTGCTTCCTTTATTAGGGTTCATTTAATCAGGGGGAAGGATATTCAAATGAGGGGAGGAACATTCAGGATCTTCCCAGGAAAGGGTGATTTCTCAAAGGTTTGTGGGCCATCTTGTGTCCCTATATGGGAGTTCCATTTCCAATCATGGTGTTTTATGTTGTTTAGCATGTTAATGTATTACAATGAGCATATAATTAACCTAGTGGTTACTGTTGGTGAAATTAGTTGTAATGGTGGATCTACCCATTTTAAGCCATAAATCCAGTGGGGGGGAGGTGGTCTTGACAGTTCCTGTAGCTTGTATTCATTGCCGCTGTTTTGCCACAAACCCTATCTCAACTTAACTAATACTCTTGTGAGCTGGTTTGTCATATGTTTAAAGGTGAGCTCTTGCCTGGCTGGTGTTTTTCAGTGGTTAGAGCATCAGCCTGCAGACCAAAGGATCTTGGGTTTGATTCCAGGTCAAGGGCACATACCTGGGTTGCAGGTTCGATCTCTGACCCCATGGTTGGACCGCAGGTGGGAGGCAACCAATCAATGTCTCTCTCACATCAATACTTCTCTCTCTCTTTCTCTCCCTTTTTCTCTCTTCCCCTCCCTTCCTCCCTCCCTTCCACTCTCTCTAAAATCAATGGAAAAAAATATCCTCGGGTGAGGATTAACAACAACAAAAAAAAGTGAGCTCTTTTGTGGGTTCTTCTGAGATCACCCCATACACAAACTCACCCACACACATGAAGCTGGGGAGTTCTCAGCTGCAGTGCCAGTAACACAGGAGATGAATTCTCCATGCCATAGACTAATGCTCCTTCCTCACCTTTGGACATGTCAAGAACCCCTCAGGTTCCTCTATTGTAACGGGGTCACTTTTCTAGGTATCTTCTTGGACATAACTTAAGATCACTATGATCAGGTCTCTCTCAGAGCATGGAGCCCATATTTGTCTCATAGAAAATACTCAAGAATTAACCCATTGGTTTACTTATTTTCCAAATGCTTCTTGAGCTTCTATTAGGTAGCAAGCACTCTTAAAACATCATATACTGAATGACTGGTGATGTTGAGTATCTTTTTATGTATCTACTGGCCATTTATACATCTCTTTTTGTGAGTCTAAGTCTTTTGCCATTTAAAAAAGTCAAATTATTTGCCTGTATTCTGTACAAAGATCTGTATCAGATCTATGTACTGTGAACATTTTCTCCCAGTTGGTGGCTTGCCTTTTTATGTTCTTAATAGTGCCTTTCAAAGAGCAGTTTATAAATTTTGCTTAAGTCAAATTTATTTAAAACACACACACACATACACACACACACACACACACACACACAAACACCATCATATACTGAAATGTAAATGAGTCATCAGCCTTAAACTCTACCTTTCCCTAGGGGTATTTGCATTTTTAAAAGACAGTGTTTTTAAACCACACAGATAAATCATACAACCCTAATCACACAGATGGACTTATTCAATAGAGACCCAAAAGCTTTACCAGAAGACACAGCATGAGACTCCTACAGGGAGAGTGCTCCAGAGACACAAGTGTGCTCTAAAGGTGAAGCCAGCGGGCTTTCAACTTTCAATGAGCAACAAGACCACTGCTTCAACTCGGTGATTTTCAACCTTTTTCATCTTACGGCACATATAAATTAATTATTAAAATTCTCCGGCACACCAAAAAAATATGTTCTATTTTTTTGCCAATCTAACAAAGGTATAATTTTGATTCAGACAGATATTGTTGTATGGGCTGTTGTCATTTTTTTATTTGACAACCTAAGGAAAAAGAGATCAGTGTCCCTGACTAGAGTCAGGTATTGCATGTTTTAAAAATTCTTGTGGCATATCTGTTGAAAATCACTTTTTTAACTTAAAAAATTACTCTTTTTTAATTATGTGGTTCTTTGAGGTCATTTGAGGGAATGGAGGGGCTAAATCCCTTCAAGCTACTCCTTGATTTTGTTGGCATATCATTATTATTTATAATTTCGTGTTAGTGTTAATTTTTAATACCAGAGTCATAGAGTATCAGTGGTGGAAGAGACCTTAGAAACTCTGGTCAGTCTCTCTGTACATACCTTTCCTGTGTATGTGTATGTAAGGTTACATGGGTGTATCTATGAGAACTTTTGCTAAATAAGAGCATGCATGCAGAAAATACATGAATACAAGTTCTGACTCCTTTCAATAGTTGTTTTGATTATAGTACCATTTATCTTGCACCCTCAGATGACCAGAATGAAGGCTAAATTATCAAACAATAGGAAATCTACTTATATGAGGGAAATACAATCTGGTCTAGTTTGAGGAGTTTGATTGGGAGAGGGAGGGGTGCTGGATTACAAGAGGCTAATCAAGGTCCTTCCACTCATAATTTGTTAGGGATCTTTAAGCTTGACATTTTAAAGACCTGAAGGAGATTCACTAGAGGGAGTGTTAGAGATCACAAAGACAGGTGGGAGTGTGCCTGGTTGTTTGAGAAACAGCCAGGAGGCCTGTGTGTCTAAGGTTTAATAAAAGAGAGACTAGAATGTAAGAGGAGTAATGATGAAAGTGAGAGAAGATTGTGGAGGACAGCAGATGCTCATTAGAATCACTTGGGGACCTTTCAGAAAATATCAATGCCCCAACCATAAAACCAATGAAGTCAACATTTCAGGGATCAGACCCCCAACATGAGTATTTCTTTAAAGCTCACCAGGTTGTTTCTAATGGGAGCCAAGTAGGAAATCTCTGTAGGATCTTGTAGATAATTTGACTGACTTTGGGTGAAATGGGGATACTAGAATAGGGGTTCTGAGAGGAGGAGTGTCTCATCTCACGTAGGTTTCCAAACAGTCCCTCTGATTTCAGTGTTGAGAATGGATCATAAGGGGACAGAGGCCAGAATTAATTTTAGAATGTCTTTGCAATAATCTAGATAATGGTGGTTTGGTCCAAGGTGGGAGGAGTGGTGGTGTGAAAAGTAGTTGGACTCTGGATATATTTGAAGAGAAGACTGACAGGGTTTACAGATGCATCTGATATGAGGTAGGAGAGAAAAATGAAAGTCAAGGAAGGCAAGCTCTGGAGGTACCGATCACCCTTGCACTCACTTTTCTTGTAGCGTCTCCCCTCTGTGGTTATTCCATTCCCTCCACACCCCTCTCCTTCCCCCCCATGTTTCCATCTCAAAATCTTGCTCTACTTAAAAGGTCTTTAAAACTTTATAAAACATGTATATTCTTGTTAACCAGTGTCACCCCAATAAATTCAAGAAAAAGAAAAATACTTTTATCTACTGAGGTATAAATGAGTAGTAAGGCTTAAAGTGTATCTTTCCCACAGGTTATTTGCAAAGAAATAGTCTTTTATTTATTATTATTTTTTAATATATTTTTATTGATTTCAGAGAGGAAGGAAGAGGGAGAGATAGAAAATCAATGATGAGAAAGAGTCATTGATTGGCTGCCTCCTCCATGCCTGACCAGGAATCAAACCGGTGACCTCCTGGCTCCATGTTCAACCATTGAGCCATACCCGGTTTGCCAGAAAATGTCTTTTAAACCAACTTCATGAATAAAGACCTATTTGGATCCTAATCACACACATTGCCTATTCTATTCTAATAGTAGCAGACCTAGAGTTTCTACTCTGGAGAGGTTTCAGAGAATAGGGACATGAAGCAAGGAATGGGTCAGGCTGATTATTTGGGATTTTAGTTTACATAACAATCCTATTGTTTTCCTTTAGATCACAAACCTATTTGAAGCAGTTTATAGGTGGACTGATGGATTTGGAGGCAGGCCATCGCTTGGTACTACCTCTATTTTTATACATACTTTACTAATATTTTTAAAGAATAAAATAGAATATCTGCAACAAAATAGATTTCAGAAAGCATCTGGTTCATATTTTAAGATTCCAGAAAAGGACACTGAGCCTTGGAAAGGCTGAGTTTCCCACTCAAGGATCTATTGCTATATCAGAGGGAACTGCCTTTTAATATTGCAGCAAAACTCAAGCTCCTCAGACTCAAGGTACCATGGGAATCCATTCAAACTTCAAGCATCAGTGATATCTTAACTAGAAGTGTAGACTTCCTTTAAAATTTTATTTTTATTTCTTTGTTAAAAATACTGCATATCATAACCAGTGGAATAATACAAAGTTGGTTGTTTTATGTGAAAGGCAGAGCAAATTATAATTTCCTTATCTCCTCAATTCTCACTCTCCTGAGATAACGTTGTGTATGTGCATACAAATAATTATATACATACATACACATATTGTGGTTGTACATTTTTTAAAGGGTAATAATTGCTCAGCTGGTATGGCTTAGTGGTTGAACACTGAGCTATGAATCAGGAGGTCACAGTTCAATTCCCGGTCAGGGCACTTACTCGGGTTGTGGGCTTGATCCTCCAGTGTGGGATATGCAGGAGGGAGCCAATCAACAATTCTCTCTCATCATTGATGTTTCTCTCTCTCTCTCCCTCCCCCTTCCTCTCTGAAATAAGCTCTATATGTATTTGTGTGTGGATATCTTACCTTACAATAGACAAATATGCAAATTGACCGCACCTTCGCCACGCCCACCAACCAAGCCACGCCCATCAACCACGCCCACCAGGAAACCGTTGCAGGGACGTTGGGGTGTGGTGGAGCCCAAGGCCGGGAAAGCCGCCTGAGGCTTTCCTAGCCTTGGGCACCAGCGGGGAGCCTGCACCGATCACAGGAGACCACTGGGGGTCAGCTCCTGCGATCAGGTGGCAGGGATGCTGGGTGCGGCCGAGCCCAAGGCCAGGAAAGCTGCCCGAGGCTTTCCCGGCCTTGGGCGCCAGCGGGGAGCCAGCGCCGATAGCAGGAGACCACTGGGGGTCGGCTCCTGCGATTGGTAGCAGGGACGCTGGGTGCAGCCGAGCCCAAGGCCACCGCCCAGGGCCAAGCCTGGACCCTGAAAGAAGGTAGAAGGCGGTGGCCACAGCCAAGGCCTGGGTCCCCGGTGCCGGCAGAAAACTGGTGCAGGCAGCCAGGTGAATGAAGGTCTATTGCACGAATCTTCGTGCAAACGGGCTACTAGTTATATATATAATTACACTATAACTTTCTCACTTAATATTTCATGCATATCTCTCCCAGGGAATAAATATAAAACTATATTTCATAGAATGAAAATATGACAATTTATTCTACCTGCTTAACTCTCAATAAATACTTTTTTGGGTTTTTGTTTCTGGAAACACTAAACAACAACAACAACAACAAAAAACACACACACTTATTCTTACATCCCAACTTTTATTTTTACAGGATATCTTCTCTGAAGGCTTAAATAAAGTGAATGGCTATTAAGAAGTTTATTCTAGTCTCCTTTCTATAAATTCATTCACTAGACTCTATTCTTAAAGTAAGCCTTTGATTTTTTCCTTTTATTAATGTATTCACTGAAAAATATATATTTAGTAGTGTTAATATTCGTGGGTCCTGAGACACTTTCCTGGATCCTATATTTTTAGTTTCTGTTCAAACATCAATATGGTTCTTAATAAATGCTTATTCTCCACACATAGCTTCAATCCAATTCCATTGCCTACTGTAGTAGCTAAAACACCATATAAGCATTCCAGGCCTGAATCTGTGAAAAGTAATAAATCATTTCTAGAAATAACCTTGTTTGCCTTAGGTCGGGACTTTCATTTTGCCAGAGAAAACACCTTGTACAAGGGGCACCAGAAAATTATGAGTAAGAGGACCCTGATTAGCCTCTTGTGGTCTTTCTACCCTAAATCAAAACCTCAGGCAAGACCAGATTGCATTTCCCTCATATATAAGGAGAACTGCCATTTGAAAATTTAGCCTTCACCCTGGTGAGCTGAAGGTGCAAGATAAATGGTTGTGCGGGCTACACAATGTCCAAAGGGAATTGGAGGCAGAATTGGTGGATTTCTTACATACATGCTCAGAGCACATTTTAACTAAGAAATCCCCACAGACTCTCTCTCTGCATAAGTTCTCACCTACACAAGAGAGACAGTGATAGTGATAGCTGCCTTTCACATATAAATAAAAAGCCATTTTTCTGATTATAACAAGGACATACACTGCAATGGTTTGAAGGTGGGGGCTCAATTTGAATAGGAAATCAATACTCAATAAGAGACACTATAACAAAGAAAAGGCACTGCAATAGTTAAGATCATGATCTTTGGAGTCAGACACACATGGATCAAAAGCCAAGCTCTTTTTATACCTTTATGTTGACTTTAATGACTATTAAAGCCTTGTTCCCCTCATCTATGAGTGATAATATAAATACCCTTATGGCTGTTGTAATCTATAATAATAAAAGCATAATATGCTAATTAGACAAGACAGCTGAACGAAGCCGCAGTTGTGGAGGCCAAGGCAGAGGCAGTTAGCGGCGATCAGGCTGGCAGGCGAGCGGTTAGGGGAGATCAGGCAGGCAGGTGAGTGGTTGGGGTGATGAGGCAAGCAGGCGAGTGGTTAGGGGCAATCAGGCAGGCAGGCAGATATTAGGGGTGATCAGGCAGGCAGGCGAGCAGTTAGGGGTGATGAGACAGGCATTCGAGTGGTTAGGGGCTATCAGGCAGGCAGGCAGGCAGAGTGGTTAGGAGCAATCAAGCAGGCAGGCAGGCCAGTGGTTAGGAGCCAGCGGTCCCAGATTGTGAGAGGGTCCAGGCCAGGCTGAGGGAACACCTCCCCCCCCCATGCACAAATTTCATGCACTGGGCCTCTAGTAATTAAATAAGTATTAAACACAGAGTATGGCATTTACCACACAGGAAATACTTGGTGAATATCTGTTATTATTATAATGGTCAAAGGAACTTCAACTTCCCCATTAGTCCTTTGATCAGGAATAAATATCTTGCATTACATTCAAAGAGTATTATACAAAACTACCAAAGGCCTAGGGAAAAAGTTAGCCATTAGATAAATAAAGAGCATATATCAATAAGGTGGCAAAGCACAATAGAATATAGCAATAGAATAAAGACCCAAAGATAGTCCACAAAATATACTTCAGGGCTTTGTTGGGAATCCAGGAATCAAAAAAACAACTAGAAAATAAAGTCCAAATAGAAGAAAAAATTTTTAAACTACAAGAAAATAAAAGTACAAGTAAAAAGACAAATAAAAAAGACTGGTAAGACTGGACTTGGCATACCACTAAGATTACGTCTCCAAGTTCCTCTGGAGACAAGAGCATGTAACAGGAATGGCATTGAGATGTCTGAGTGTTTGTGTGTGGTAGGGCCTGGGGAAAATTAAGGGAGGATATTAACAAAGAAATGAATTATGGAGGAGCTCTGTAGTCCTGCTCTTTTTGTAATTTCAACTTTGTATGAGAATTTCACTCAACGGGAGTATATGTGCACAGGAGGCTACACAACTACATTAAAGCAGTTAATTCAAATAAATCTGATTCTCAAATGCCTAGAATTCCTCAGCTCAGTATGCCAAAGGGAAAAATCAATTACTAGGGTTCAGGGCCTCTATTATAAAGTCTAAAGGTTATTTTTAAATGGAGGATAAAATCAGGGGATTATTGATTTATAATTATAATGTACTGAGCTACCACTAAAGACCAAAAAAAAAAAAAAAAAAAAAAAAGAGGACTCAGTTCTCCATTATCCACACCAACAAAATCAGAACACTGATAATTCAGACTGTTGTGTAGAATTTATTTTCTTCAGAGATTAGATTTCATATCCTTTTAATTCTGGTTCATTGCCTGACTGCTCAAGTATTCTGCACTTTCTCTCAGCTGCTTTAGCACTCCTCACATCTATTCTGAAAGACTTGGGTCAGTCAGCCAGTTAGCAAAAAATGATGAGACATAGCCCGTGCACTGGCTCAGGGCAGTGGGCACAACTTTAACTCAGCTGCAGCAGAAATCCAGTAAAATATTCAGAGAGATACACCACTCTAAATGGAGATGAGATCAGCCACGAGAATTTTAAATGGAAAAAGTGAATTTCCATTCCACCTTCTGTAGTATTTCTAAATAAGCAATTTTCAGGCTTCAAAAGGTTCAGATGATCAATTCCAGGAAACGAGGCTCTTAAGCATCTGATAAATAAATCCTGGTTTCATTAGGGCACTGGCTCTACTTTTGCAAAGTGAATACAGTCTCTAGCAGAACAGTAAGAGAAATCCAGAGGCAGTGAAAATATTCTTGGGCTTAGAGTCAGAAACTGTGTTGAAACATGTATGCCACATTCTATCAGTGTGACCTTAGGCAAATGCATCCTATTTATAGGGTTATTTTGGAGATTTGAGGAGATAATGTAACTGAAATATTTTGTTAAAGGTAGAGCATTATTCATTTATAGATGATTATTAAATATAAGTAAATTATTTTACTTTAATATCAATGAATTTTTCCTACATTCATTGCAAATAAACATATATGTAATCAATATTGTATACCTAGCCTAGTACTGAATTACATAAGACATATAAATAATTCTTCAACATAAAAGACTCTTAACATTTTGTTGAGTTCCAAGTAACTGCTCATATTTACTTTGCTATTTGTCCCCAAAGAAGACAGAATTACTGAAGGTTTATCAGTTAAACTTCTGAAAAATAACAACCAGTTTTATTTAAGCCATAAAATATAAAGTGTTTCCAGGCCTTGGGAGGCAATGGAATAAATGTACTGGAATGAGCAAAGACACACAATCTCAGTGGCATTTATTCAAGTTCCTTAATCACTGGACCGTCCTATTTTTACTCCACTAGTTTCTGTTTTTTCATGGCATTTGTTATTCTCAAAAGACCATAATACTCTACATAAACCCATTAACAAGAAGAGTAGATTATATAAATTACCCATCTATAGGTATAATCTACTAGAGGCCCCAGTGCACAAAATTTGTGCACTTCGGGGGGGGGGGAGGGTCCCTCAGCCCAGCCTGCACCCTCTCACAGTCCAGGAGCCCTCAGGGGATGTCCAACTGCTGGATTAGGCCCACTCCCTGGGGTGAGCGGGCCTAAGCTGGCAGTTGGACATCCCTAGCACTGCCACAGAGGCAGGAGAGGCTCCCGCCACCACCCCTGTATCACCAGCCATGAGCCCAGCTTCTGGAGAGCGGTGCTCCCCCTATGAGAGTGCACTGACCACCAGGGGGCAGCTCCTGCATTGGGCACCTGCCTCTTGGTGGTCAGTGCATGTGTCATAGCGATCGATCGTTTCAATTTTCATATTAGCCTTTTATTATATATCCTATATAATAAAGGCTAATATGCAAAGTGTCCCCTTGGGAGTTCAACCAGGAGTTCAATTGCTTGTTATGATGTGCACTGACCACCAGGGGGTGTCACAGAATGAAGGAGGCCTCAGCTGGCAGCCAGCAGCTGGCAGCCGGGGAAGAAAGGCCCCAGCCAGCAGCTGGCACCCTGGCCAGCAGCCAGAAGGCCCCGATCGGCCCTGACCTCTGGCCAGTCCTAGGCACCCTACCTGTGCATGAATTTCGTGCACTGGGCCTCTAGTGTAAGTATACTTAACCAATTAAATAGATACTCAAAGTTAAAAAGCAAAAGCAAAAAACAACAACAACAAATAAAAACCACTAATTTTAATTAGAGAGCAATCATACACAGGCTTAGGTTTCTGAGTACCACTTAGCAAGGGGTTTCTTAATGCCTACTGTGTATATTTATGTATTTCACATAATTACTTTAATGCTTATAGATCTGCATATGTTAAATACAAAAATATAAAAACTCCTTAAAATTGATTCAGGTTTTCTTTTTATAAAATTGTTCCTCTTTAAAATAGTCATATACTTAAATCATTATATTAATGCAATCAAATTAAAAACAAATATCATTTGTTCTATTATAGAGTATCAGAATCTGCAGCTGCCTTCCATTAAAGCTATCAGACTGGGCTTTCATTTGCAGAATGAGAGCCATTGATTGTGTCAAAGAACATCAGTTTTGTCCTTTAATGACCCATGAGCTCCTTTCAAAAGCAGCTCAGTAATGGTTACTACATTAAAACTTGAACATGCACAACCACAGGATGAGTTTCTAAAGCACGACTTTCATCAGCATCTCAGGGTCATCTGGGAGGAAGAATATTGGCCTGGGAACCAGACTCCTGGCTGTTAGTGCAGACTCTGTTACTAACTTGTTGCCGTAAGGTTGCCATAAAAAATACAAGACACCCTGTTAAATTTTAATATCAATTCAATAACAAATTATGCTATTTAATACAAGTATCTTCCAAATACTACATGGGGTATATTTATGTTAAAAAATGATTCACCAGATATCTGAAATTCAAATTTAACTGGGCATTTTATATTTTTTTATATTTATATTTGCTAAATCTGGCAATCCTACTTGGGCAAGCTAAAGATGGCTTCATCATTTGAGAAGTGCAAGGGTTAGACAGAATGACCTCCAAGTGAGACACCATAAAAAATACTGGATTTGTAGGTAAGCAAGGGTCAAAATTCACCATATTTATATTCCCTAATTTGTAAGCAGAGATTCATAAAATCACTCACATTTAAAACCAAATCAAACTACCTTAGTAGTGAAGATGAATGCAATATCTCTGTAAATTTCCAAACATGGAAACAAGTTCAGGCATTTTAATAGCTCTTGTATTTGCTATCTGTTGCTGCATAATAAGTTATCCCAAAACTTAGTGGCTTAAGACATTTATAATCTCACAGTTACTTGTGGGTCAGAAATCCATGAACAGCTTAAATAGGTTCCCTGGTTCAGGTTCTCAATAAGACTATAGTGAGCTCCGACCAGGTAGCTCAGTTGGTTGGAGCATCCTCCATACACCAAAAGGTTGTGGGTTCCATTCCCAGTCAGGGCACATACCTAGGTTACTGGCTCAATCCTGATGGGGGCGCGTAATAGGAGGCAATCGATTGATATTTCTCTCTCACATCAATGTGTGTGTTTTCTCTCTCTTGCTCTCTCTCCCTTCCCCTCTCTAAAATCAATAAAAAACATATACTTGGGGGAGGATTTTTAAAAAATAGACTACAATGACGGTTTTAAGTGGGCTACAAGCATCTCAAGGCTCAAATAGAGACAAAAACACTAGTAATCTTATGGTTGGTTGTTGATGGGATTCAGTACCTTGTGGATTGTTGGACTGATGATCTCCATTCCTTGCTGCCTATTGGCTCACGGATGCCCTCAGTTCTTGCCAGATGGGCCTCATGTAAGGTAGCTCATAACAAAGCAGCTTGCTTCATCAGAATAAGCAAGCAAGGAGAACCAGAGAGAGTACAAGCAAGACAGTCTTTTGTAACCTCATGTGAAAAGTGATATGCCATCACAATGACCATGTACTATTTCTTTCTTTTTTTTAATAAGTCTCAGTTTTCTTATTCTTCATTTTTGAAAGTATTACATGGGTCCCCTTTTCCCCTCATTAACCTTTTCCAATCTGCTCCCATCCCCCACCCCAGGCCTCACCACCCCATTGCCTGTGTCCATGGGTCATGCATATATGCATACAAGTTCATTGGTTGACCTCTTCCCCCCCAAATTCCCCTGCCTTCCCTCTCAGGTTCAAAAGTATGTTCATGTTTCTATTTATCTGGGTCTATTTTTGATCATCAGTTTATTTGGTTCATTAGATTCCACATATGAGTGAGATCATGTGGTACTTATCTTTCTCTGATTGGCATATTTCACTCAGCATAATACTCTCCAGGTCCCTCCATGCTATCTCAAAGGGTAAGAGATTCTTAGCCTAAGTGCCCATATACTATTTCTTAAAAGCAAGTCAAGCCCGGCTGGTCTATTGAACTTTAACCCATGCACCAGGAAGTCATGGTTCGATTACTGGTCAGAGCATGTGCCCAGGTTGAGAGCTTGATTCCCAGTAGTGGGCATGCAGGAAGTTTCTGATGGATGTTTCTCTCTCATCAATGTTTCTATCTCCCTCTGAAATCAATAAAAACACATATTTTTAAAAAAGCAAGTCAATTAGTCCAGCCCACAATCAAGGGGAAGAAATCATAAAAATGTGAATATAAGGAGGTGGGGATCATTGGGAACCATTTTAGATACCAGCTGTTGTTCTTTTTAAAAAAAATTATGCAATAGTTACTGAACAGCTATTCTTAGTTAAGAGAAATTTATAATTTACTTAAAATGGAGAGCTCTTTAAAAAATAATGGCCAAAATTAAAGACTTTGGATCAAAATGAAATTGTATCATTATGGTAAGTATATCCCTTAAAGATTGATGGATTTCTTCTTTCAAAAGATCTCAAATACAAATGCTTCTTTTCCAGAGTGAAACATGCCAATAGAAATTTGGTTTATCTCTTTTTCAAAAGGTAACAGCAATCCATACATATCAAAATATAACTTTCTTTATTGATTCCAACTTACTATGTGTATTAGTTTTATTTCCATTGATGATACAGCAAAACTAATCTTGTCCTTTACTTGATTATGTCTGGTTTTAAAATACTATTTGGGGTTAATAATCAGTCATCTTAGGATTTAAATTCAGGCAAATTTAACTAGTGGCTCTCAAAATTTAACCACGCAAAAGATTTATCTTGGGATGTGTATTAGTTTCCTAGAACTGTCACACACACACACACACACACACACACACACACACACACACACACACACACACAGTACCGTAATCCAACAGGCTTAAAATAGAAATTTATTCCATCACAGTTCTGGAGGCTAGAAGTTAGAAATCAAGGTGTTGGAAGGCCATGCTCTCTCTATAAGCTCTAGCGGAGGATCCTTCCTTGCCTCTCCCCAGCTTCTGGTGGTTGCCAGTAATGCTTGGCCTTCTTTGGCTTGTAGATGCAGCACTCCAATCTCTCGGCCTCTGTGTTCAAAGAGTGTTTTATTCCTCTGTGTTCTGTATCTTCCTTCACATAACAGTCTCCTGTCTTCCCTGTATCCAAAGTTGCCTCATCTTATAAGATACCAGTCATTAGATTAGGGCTCACCCTAATTTGGTAGGACCTCATCTTAACTTGATTATATCTGCAAAAACCTTATCCTATATAATAAAAATGTAATATGCAAATGGTTGTTATGCCGTGAAGCATACCGACCGACTGTGTAACGACCAGATCACGGATCAGCAGGAGGGTGTGGCAGCGAGCTACAAGCGGGAGGTGGAGAGCTACAGGAGGGGGCAGGGCAGCAAGCTATGAGGGGGCGGGGGCGGGGGACAGAGGGAGCTACAGGAGGGCAGGGCAGCAGGTGGAGAGCTACAGGAGGGGGCAGGGCAGCAAGCTATGAGGGGGGGCAGGGGACAGGGAGCTACAGGAAGGCAGGGCAGCGGGCAGAGAGCTACAGGAGGGCAGCAGTGAGCTACTGGCTACAAGCAGGTGGTGGAGAGCTACAGGAGCCAGTTTTGGCCCGATCCCTGCAGGCCAGGCCAAGGGACCCCACTGGTGCACGAATCTGTGCACCGGGCCTCTAGTATTAAAAGAAATCATAAACATAAAATTATTCATGATAACATTAATAAAAGATCTAACAATAAATATCTAACAAGAGGAAAATGTTTACTGAGTGAAACACTGCAGGCATGAAATAAAAACTATATAGTAATTTGGAAAAAATGCTTCTAATGTAAAAGAAAAATTAGGGCACCAAATAGCTTGTATACCATGATTACAAGTACATAAAAATAGAAATACAGAGAAGAGAGTGGACTAAAACTGTGGTTGACATTTTTTAACTCCCTGGATGGAAGCATTAGTTTCTTCTTTACTTGAGTTTAAGTTGGGTTTTGTTTATTTGTTGTGGTGTTTTGTTTTTGTTTTTTCTGTTTTCCACAAAGGTATTGCTTTTGAAAGCAAAAAAAAAAATGAAAAATCATATTTTTTAATTAGCTGCATATCATCTGGTTACTGTGCCTGACTGATAATCTATGAATGTCAGGTAGATCCAGCTTTCTCCAGGTGTGTGAGACCTTCCCTGAGGTATAAAGCTCAAACAAATCTCTTCCAAGGCCAGATGCAACAGGCTTGTTCCAACATGCCACCATGCATCCCTCCTTTTCCCCTCTATCCTTCTGGGGGGGGGCTCAGTATTTTGCTGCTCTTTCCAACTGGAGCAGCATCTAAATAGGCACTCGGCTTCTATCAGTAGGCTTGAACTGAAATGCTCTAAAAATGACTCCAAGGTTTCATTCTCCTAATTGTAACTGATACTTTGGAGCATAGCAGACAATAACTAGAGTTTGAATTATTTTCCCCAGGAATATTACTTTGGGGTTCATTCACACTAACAGGCCCTGTGCTGTGAGCTTGGCGGGGCAGAAGGAGGTATTCCACTCCTAATTTTTTGACCACTAAGGACCCTATCACTCCCATTTCTCCCTAGCCTTAACTCCAAGCTGCTAAGATGTTCATTTATAAAATAGCATTTATTAAACAGAAAACTAACTTCCCTTTTTATTAAAGATAAAAACTTTCAGTCAGAGCTTTAGACAAATATGAGATAGATAATAAATTTCCAACTGAGAGCAAGTATACTTGACTTTTTTTCTTTTAATTTTATTTTTTATTGGTTTTGAGTATACAGCTTAGTGGTTAGATAATTATATACTTTCATAGTGCACCCCTCAATATTTCCAGTACCCCAACTGGCACCACACATAGTTATTGCAATATTATTGACTATATTCCATATGTGTTGCTTAGGTCCCTGTGATTATTTTGTAGCTACCAATGTGTGCTTCTTAATCCCTTCACCTCTTTCACACAGTCCCCCAAACTCCATCCTCTCCGGCACTCACCAGTTCATTCTCTGTGTCTATGAGTCTATTTGAATTTTGCTATTTGTTTATTTTGTTCCTCAGATTCTGTGTATAAGTGAAATCATATGGTATTTGTCTTTCTCTGATTGACTTATTTAACCAAGCATTAATACCCTCTAGATCCTTTCATGCTGTTACAAATTGTTAAGACTTCATTCTTTTTTATGGCTGAATAATATTCCATTGTATATATGTACAACAGCTTTTCTATCCATTCATCACTTGATGGCACTTGGGTTGTTTGCATAGCTTGGCTATAGTACATAACACCAAAATAAACATAGGGGTGCATATATTCTTTTGAATTAGTGTTTTGGGTTTCCTCAGATAAATCCTAAAGGTGGAATTACTGAGTCATAAGGCAGATCCACTTTGAATATTTTGAGGTAACCCCACGCTGCTTTCCACAGTGATTGCACCAATCTGCATACTCACCAATAGTGCATGAGGGTTCCCTTTTCTTCATATTCTTGCCAACACTGTTGTTTGTTAATTTATTGATGATAGCCATTCTGACAAGTGTGAGGTGATATCTCATTGTCATTTTAATTTGCATTTCTCTGATAGAGCATATTTTCATGTGTCTATTGGCCTTCTGGGCAATGTACCAGAGGCCCAGAGCAGGTCTCAGAGCCAAGTTTATAAACAATGACTATAAAAAATGTCCCCCAATGTGTTTTAACTCTTTCTTGTTAATATATTGACACATTTGAAGCTTTTTTATTCAATATTTAGCAACTAAGGTAATAATGATAAACATCATTATCTTAGCAGAGTTCTTCTAGAAGCTGACTCTGAGAAGAATATTCCAAGGAAAATAGTTTACTTTTTATATGTAGGAAATATATAGGGAATAGAAGGACAATATTTTTAAATAGAGGAAAAAATGATAGAGGAGGGAAGCCAGAAGATAAAGGCAATATTAAGACATCCATCATAGTGGACAACTGAAGCTATACTCCTTCAGAGAAACTCTGGAAATGCAAGTGGTCATTTTTATCATTTTTCATGTACCCTGCATTTAATACTGTGATACGTTGTGGTCAGAGTAGACAAATAATTTTGTTTCCTACTATCATATATATGCTAGAAACTGCCTTGGATAAATAAATGTCTATTTAATTTCCTTGTAATTGACTTTCCCTAAAAGCAAGGATTTCACAAAAATTAATTAATTTGGGGTTCTGGTTTCTGGATACACTGAGAGATGGTAAGGTATAGTTGTTAAGAATCTTGTGTCTAAAGCCTGGGTTCAGATTCTGTGCTCAGGCACTTACTACCTGTGCACCTTCAGCAAGTTACTTAACCTCTCTGTGCTTCAATGTTCTTATCTGTAACATGAAAATAATAATTTTACCTACTTGCTAGTGCTGTGGTGAAATGTTAATGAGTTCGTATAAATAACCTAGAATAATGAGTTTTAATTTGCATTTAAATTGTTTTAATGAGTCCCCTTATAAGTGTTAGTTGCTATTTCTTCTTTTTTTTTTTTTTTTCACTCAGCAATCATTTATTTAGCCTATACTCATGCCAGGGGCTGCAACTCAAGTAAAAACCACTGATAACAAAACTGGTGGATAAGTTAAACAGATAATTACATTATAATGTAATAAGGACCATCGAACACAGGACAAGCACAACCAACCACTTGGGTGAAGCTGGAACAAGTTTGCCCTTGGAATTGGTGTGGAAAGCAGACACTGTGTGATGGGAAGAGACAAGAGATGCTCTGGGAAGAGAACAGCCTGTGTGAAGCAGAGGACCTGTGAACTGGCATAGAGCATTAGAGCAACGGTAAGAAATTAAAGTGTGACTGAAATTTAGAGTGTTGTGTGGGAAGAAATGTAAGGTTCGGATTAGGGAGTAAAGGTTTCTGATCACCAGGTGAAGGATATTGACTTTTCTTCGATAAAAAAAGAGAATCCAGAAGTAGTTGGGTTTTGTTTGCCTGCTTGTTTTTGTTTTTTGTTTTTGCAGGAAGTGACATCTTGAAGTTGTTTCTTAGGAAAATAATTTGGTCATTAATGTAAAGGATTGGCTGGAATCAAGAAAGCAGAGTCTGCTGTGGCTATAGTTCAAGTTGGAGACAATGCAAGTGGAGCAGTGGGGCTCTCCCTAAGGAAGGTAGTGGGGACCAAGAGCAAATGGCAGGTTGAGATCAACTTTGGAGTTTGGGACTAATTGAATAGGTCTGAACAGAAGAGAAAGAGAGGGGTTAAGAAAGATACTGTGATGTTCAGCTCTTGAAACTTGGCTGGCCACAACATTAATAGGCAGAAAGAATACAGAAACAATCAAATTTTGGACCAGGGTTGAGGGAACTATGAGGAGGTTAGATAATGACAGGGTAAATTTGAGGAACCTACGGAAAATTCAGACCAAGGTGTCTATTTGGGTATCTTGGATTGGGAGACATCAACATGCAAGTCTATAAGTAGATGCTCTCACCCAGAAGTTATATTCTATTTGGAAGAAAATGAGATGATGCCTCAGTGTTTCAATCACACCAAAATAAATAGATGAGATGGGTATACCTACTAAGCTGAATAAAACCTCTCACTCCCAGTTCTTCAATGGGTAAATCCTATATTAAGGTGACCAGACGTCCCGCTTTTGGCAGGACAGTCCCAATTTTTAACAATTTGTCCCGCGTCCCGCGGCGTTTTAAAAAAGTCCCGATTTTTGGAAAGAATGCACGATAAGCTAGGGAACGGCGGGAGAACGGGAAGGGAATATACGGTTTTCGGCGGTCATGTGGCTCTTTAGCTAGGATATGAGTTTTATATTATTTTTGTTAATTTTATAATGTTAAACTTTAATAATAACAAATAATTATTGAGAACTGATTATCAAGAACTGCTTATCAAAGTTCGCATTGTTGATCAGTTGTTAGAATTCGACCACCAGTGTTTGGACTTAATGAACAATGGCATTTTTTGGGATTGGCAACGACGAAAACATTTTGTAACTGTCTCTCAGACGATACACATCGTACTGCGTGCTAGTAAGCTAGTTAAACAAGTGATGTCATTACAAATCAGCTATTCAGATAATTTAGGTAAGTAATTTATTTATTTATTTCATAAATACATAAATATTCTTGAATTTAGCAGACAGCACTCGTATTATTTATATTTTATAGTGGCGGCAAAAAGTCTAGCACTGACCTTGAAAGTGACACTTACGACTTACGTTATGGCAAATTCAGAGGAAAAATAATACAAGTTAGTATTGTTATTATTTAGAAAGAAATATAAGATTAAAATTAAAATAATTTTTAAAATATAGTTACTTTATAACAATCAAATTAATTTAATTTATAAACTAACAATAAAATATGTTCATGTAATTATGTACCTACTTACTGTGTTTTTAAGCAATATGTATATAATAATTTATAATATAATTTTAAATTATTTTCTTTAGATTTTTAACATAATGAGTAAGAAAAGATGATGCAAATTCAACGATGATCTAAGAAGTGAATTTCCTTTTATTAAAAAAACCAAAAGCGATTACAATATAGACCAAATTTTTAACCAAACCGCCCCCCACCACCACCACCACCATCCCCCCAGTCAATGGTGTCCCGCTTTACCAATGTTAAAATCTGGTCACCTTATCCTATATAGAAATCACTGTATAACACTTGCTCTTTCATGGTTCCAGTAAATTCATGTGGCCATTTTATTCTATTATGCTGCCCCAACATAGACATTTAAAATTGACAGGGAAAGCCAAATCTTGATTCAAAATATATAAGCTATAATTATAATGCAGTTGTTTTGAGATGAATCTGTCAGTAATCACTTGATTTCCAAGACTCTCTTCACAGAGTGATTGGCTCTTTCTCTCTTATTATTGTATATGTACTTATCCCACGGTTGTACCATGGACAAAGATTTCCTAGATAAAGGAAGCCTATGTTTAAAGCAAGGATCTTACCTTAACTGCTCCGTGCTGCTAGAACTCTAAAATATGAAGCTGGTTTTTGTTTAAAAATAAAACCACACATCTCCAAGTGTTTTATCTTCAATGTAGTGGTCATTTAGGAGGACAGATACCTTTTTCCAATGATGATGCCATCTCTCAAAACAAAGTTAGAATTCTTTAAGAATCATCATCAAAGCCTACCATTCTTATTTTAATGTACTCACTGACAGCACATTCTCATCCTTTAAAGTTGGGTTTGATTTTTATGACCAATCAAAGATCATTTGCAGCCACGTTATTAAGATAAACAAGTAAAATAAAGAGTGAAGCATAATTATAGATAACTAGAGTCCCAGTGCATGGATTCATGCACCAGTTTGGTCCCTCGGCCCAGCCTGCGGGGATCAGTGGACCTCTGTCAGCTGGTTGGGCTCCAGCCAGCTGTTCACGTTGATCCCGCACAGCACGAAGTAGTGTGGGAAGCAGCAGGCGGCTGGGGAGGAGCCCAAGCCCTGGCTGAGCGCCATCTGCTCCTGCTCATCCCGGCCCCACTGTGCTTGCTGCTGCCTCCACTTGGGGGCGCAGGAGGGGTGTCTGCAGAAGAGGCTGCTGTGAGTCTGGCATCTGGCTCCCGTCTATCAGCTGAGCAGCACTCACACTGTGGGAGCACACCGACCACCAGGGGGCAGCTCCTGCATTGAGCATCTGTCCCCTGGTGGTCAGTGTACATCATAGCTATCAGCTGGTCAGCTGGTCGCTTAGGCATCCTATCTAATAAAAGGGAAATATGCAAATTAACCATCACTCTGTCTCAAAGATGGTGGCGCCCAGTCCCCTTAACCTCACCAGAGTCCCCAGTCCTGGGGGGGCTGCCGCTGAGAGCGGGCAGTGTGAGCGGCCTGGCAGAATGCTTGCTTCATCGCCCCAGCAGCGGAGGGTCTCTGGGGGACAGAGGGGCCGGCCCGCAACCTCCGCGGCCGAGCACAGGCCAGGAGAAGAGACAGCAGGCCCGCCTCCCATGGAAGCAGCGTGGCTCCGGCGGTGTGCTGCGATTCTCGTCAGCTCCCGCAGAAGTGGCGAGTGGCCTACTGCGCGTGATATCACATGATGGGCTACTAGTCTCTATATATAAAAGGCTAAGTGACCAACCGTTTGACCATCTGACTGGCCGGCCAGCCAGTACATATGACGTGTACTGGCAATTTAAAAATAAACATTGACTCGCCCATGCGAGATACATATAAAGCTCTCACTGGTGCCAATTGCACATGTGTATTTTGATCTGTCATTGTCGATCATAAATTTGGTTGACACTTCTATTATAGAGAAAGGGCAAATAGCAATATTAAAATATTTCTTCTAATTAATTTCCTTTCAATGTGCACAAATCTGTGCACCTGGCCACTAGTTTATATATATATATAGATTAGTATTTTACCACTCTTTTAGATTTTTAATTAAAAACTTCAAGACTTTCCATCAAAGAAATTAATTTTAGATAAATTTTAATAGATGCTGAAGCTTTTAAAAAATATATTTACCATTAGTCCTTTGCATAATCATCATTAAGGATTTCAAGACAACCCAATTTCGATTGGTTTATTACTAATTTAAAATCTCCTTGTCCTTTATATATAATGTAACATTCTGGTATTTTTTAGTTTATCCCCTAGGACTACAACCTTAATTTAACCATACATCAACATTTTAGATAACACAGCTAAAATGTTAATGACCAAGTCTGAAAAATACCACTGGCCAATTTTTCATTAAAAATAAAATACCCTTTGGAAAAGAGTCACACAGATTGATCACAACTGAATGCTGGTCCCTTAAGGCAAAGCAATGACCTAAATATAATTGGTTCATATAAAAGGAGTCTTATTAGACAAATCTGACAGAAACCTTTGTCTGAATGTCATCTTATCTTTAGACTTTTCAACAAATACTTTCATAAATGTTATTTATAGGCAAATGCTTAATTATATTAACAATCATATACAAAATAGGCAGTTAGTTTGTTTGGTTTTTAGTACCTACTATGTACTAGGCATGATACTTGCTAGGAAGTAAAAATACAGTGGAAAACAAGACAGACACAGGGACAATCCTTACCTTACAGAATTTATGGTCTTGGGACATATCATAAACAATTTCTATTTCTACATAAATTTTTAATCCTCCCTTTGTGCATTAAAAGGAAAAATGACAATGATCAAATGTCACATGTATTTCATTTTGATGAAAGCTTTGAGTATGGTTAACCAAGTCAAGTGAAAGTATGAGAAAATCTTAAATGGTCTTTACTTAAAAAAGCATATGCTAGCTCAATGACAATACATATTCATGTGTCTTCCAGCAAATTTCTTCTGAGTAGCATTGTTTTATTGTCTTTCAGAATCATAAACATATGTTCTCGATCTTATATTTCACTGTTATCTTCACTGATTTACTCCTCCTTTTCTGGGTAACTTGTCAATGGAAAATTTTCAAATTCATATAGAATATGGAGCAGATGACAGTAAAGGGAAAAGAGGTATGACAGAAGCATATTCTAAGGTATGATGACAACTTCATTATTTATAGAGGTTTAATAAAGCATTTGAACAGCTACTTAGAAATATCAAATCCTTAGCTATCCAGTAAGTTAGTTAGTTTTTTGAGTATTCACTTTGAAGAAAGTATTCTTCTTAGCACTTCACATATGTTCTTTTATTTAATTGCCACAAATGCCCCACGAGGTAAATATTATTGTCCTTGTCTTACAGATGAAGGAACTAAGGCTCAAAGAAGTGAAATAATTCACCCAAAGTCATACACGCTATATCTGTTTGAAATTAGATTTAAACTGAGGTCTGTACAACTCTAAAGCCAAATTCTTAACCACTGTGCTGCTTTATAGCAATAATAAGAAGGAAAAAAGAGAAGGAAGAGGAAGAGGCTGAGGAGGAGTAAGAGGAGAAATGTTACTAGTGATCATTATTGAAATTTATTGGTAAAGTCACTTTTTATCATTCTAGTTAAACTCATTGCCAAACTAATTACAGCAGAAAGATAGTGGTGAAATAGTTGTCCATATTTCATCTATATCCTTGATAAAACTAGGAAATACAACTTTACACCCCCAGATAGGTTGTGGGTTCCCATTAACCTATCATTTCAATTGTTATCTCTTTCCCATATTAAGTTATCAAAAGCTATCCTAATATCAAATTCTCACTGATGGCAGTTCTCAGATGTGTTCATATTTTTCTATACACTAGATTCCAAAGCTATTGCTATATCTTTTATGTAGACTTCAGATTAATTGGGAATGAGCAGGATAATTATTTTAGTAAATATTTTCTGCTCCAAACTCTTTCATCTTTTCATCTGACCAGAAATAAAATTGACTGACTTCTTCTCTAGCCAAGTCATAAGGCCACAGTATAAGAACTAGGGCCAGGAAGAATAAAACCATGTGGCTAGTCTCTTTGCATGATAGAAAAAGAACCTCCACAGGGAGAGAAAAAGCCATGAAATCATAGCCCCAGGGAGGAGTTGACCAATAAAACACAAGGTTAAATGAGAATGTGGAACTATAATCCAATTTGAGCAAATCTTGTCATTTTTGGTGAGGCAGGACAAGCATTATCTCTAAAGGTTCAGACTGGGTTAATGTAACCACCCATCGCATTAACCCGCCTGGTGGTTTTGATGCTGGTGAAGGGAGATAGAGCAGCAGTGTAGCCTTGGGAAAGGCTAGCAAGAAAGCCTCAAATTAAATGGCTGAGATAAAGGGCTAGGCTGTGTCAGATGACAGCATTGGAATTAAAAGGAAATGAGACAAGCATGTGGCCCAGACTTTCCAGAGAAGATCTCTCCCCTAATCATAGAATCTTTATGTTATTTCATTTTGGCCAATAGGTAGACCTAGAGTCAGGAAACTAGATCTCAGATCTAATCACTAAACAGACCAAACTATTTGGACATCAGGCTCAAGTGGGCCCACAAATCTGACCTAGGCCAAACCTACCACTTTGAAACAGCTCATTGCACAAGAGAAGCTCACACAAGTCCTAGCACAACTCCCATCTTGGAGAATATTGAGGTTCTAAAAAGATCCCAAACATTTTCTTCTGGTAATTTCTGGGATGATGAAGATGCAAATGATGATGATATCTAGTGATTACATTACTTAGTATGGGAGCATTTTGAGTTGTAATGCCTAGGGTCGCTACTGGCATCTAACAAATATGGGCCAGGGATCGAAACAATCCCATGCAATGAAGAATTGATTAACTTGAAATTTCAGTAGTATGTCTTTTGACACCAATCTGATCTAGGCCCATCCTACTCTCTTGAAATAGCTCTGCGTGAGTTACTTAATTTGATCTTGACAATGTTACAATTGTCATCTTTATTTACTAGAAGAGAAAACAGAGGTTTCAAGAGGGTAAGCAACTATCCCTGATTGTTGCTCACACTGTTTATCAGTGGCAGAACCAGAATTATAATCCAGAGAGCCTAGCTTATTTTTTGGCACACTTAACCCTTTGCACTCGCTTGCTTTTTTCTCGATTCCTTTATTCTACTCGGGATTTAATTTTTTAAATACCCAAGATTTTATAAAGCGCGGCAGTAGAATAAAAAACTGGAGTTTCTTTTCATACAAACTTATTTATTTGGATTTTTTTATATTGCAAATTATTGATACATTCAAAGAGTAATTTTAACCTCAATGCTAATCGTGTCGAGTCACACTCGACATCTGAGTGCAAAAGGTTAAGCACTGAAATCATGCCCACAACATTGCACATGGGGGTTGGTGTTAGAAGAGACACAAACATAAAAGAAGTAGCAAGAGAAGGGTTGGTTGTTGTTGTTTTTCCATTTTTATCAATAGACAAACACTATTTCACTATTTACTTCAGGCTTGCCCAGTGCTGTCTCAAATAAAAGTTAGTAAATGCAAACTTTGGGAAGAACCTCTTATCCTGGGCTAAAACCATGTCTAAATAGCTGTACCTTTCCTTTCTGTTTAATCTGATATGATGAAAAGCACACAGGATTAAATCAGAATTCTACATTTCTAATCCTAGACTATCCATGTAGACTATCCATGAACAAATTTGGACAAGTCATATCCATTGCCTATTTCTCAGTATTTTCCAAACATAAAATGAGATATCTAATTTAGTTATCTCCTAGATCCTTTCAAGTTTGGGGGTGGGGGGGTGGGGTTGGTGTTTGCTTTTTACTTTGCTTTGAATGGTATGTTAGACTGAACATGTGTATAACATATTAGGCTTCAACAAATGTACATATCTTGTAGATGAAGGGTGATAACCCAGCACAATGCTAAATATTAGCTGACCTATAGACAGTAAAATAATTTGACAGGGCTCAGTTTTGCCTATAGGAAAATTGATATTTCACATGTGCTTTCTTAAAAGTTTTGTGAACCACAGTATAACATTAAGAAATGCTCTTAATTCATGCATTTGAGCTGTAAAATTTTAATTACTCATGCTTACAGGAAAAACATTTAAAAGTTAGATGTTTTGGCTAAGGTTTTACAATACTACTGACTCTTTCAATGGAGAATCCAGCATGAAGAGAAAGATCAAGTAAACACATCCAGCGTCCAGAGTTACAAATTATTCTCCTACTTAGATGGACAGGAGCTATTCTGAATATCTGTCCTGAACCCTCTTAAGAAATGGTATGTATTAAAGTCAAAACTGTATATACCAAGCATCCAAAATTCTTGCCAGAACAGAATGTCATACTAACCTCTTCAACAAATAGTTTCTTAAAATACATAAATATGTAAAAATATTATTTTAAAAATCCATTATTAGATTGAATCAATATGAGGACTCAACATACCAACACAATTCTCAAACATCTCTGTTCCTTTATACTCTGGCATTCCTTAAAATTTTGATCTGAATGAACCTATATTTTAGGGAAGTATCTCATTCCTATTTCCTCTTTCCTTTTTTCCCCCTTATTATTTATCTTTTTTTTTTTTAATCTTCATTGTTGACAGTATTACATATGTCACTTTTTTTCCCCATTGACCTCTTCTAGGCCATCCTCAACTCCCCACCCCACACACACACACACTATTGTCTGTGCCCATGTATTATGCACATATGCATACCAGTTCTTTGCTTGATCTCCTCCCACCCACCTACCCATCCCACCTTCCCTCTGAGATTCAACAATCTATTCCATGCTTCACTGTCTATCTCTTCTTTCTAACTGCATATTATCTGCTTGGAACCTATGAGAAAACAAGCTCTTAGATTTTGACTAGTTGTTCTCTATATATACTTTCTCCCCATGCTTTCCTACATAGAGTACATTAAAGTTAAATTATAGCCCCAAACATCTAACAGAGAACAGCACATTTAAAAACTGGATGGTGAAAACTATTCTGCTTACAACCGTATTGAACAGATAAATGTCTGTCTTTAAGAGGGAGAAGTTAACACCTCAAATGAGGGTGTCAAATGTGTTTTTATAATTAAGAACATAAATGTAAATCTAATCCACTCTTTAATTTCCCAAATCCTGGTGCTTAGTTATTCTCTAAGAAAACATTAGCTTGTGAATTGAAAATAATAACACATGATTAGAATATACATACATATTTTTGGTATTTGATAGGTGCTAATTAAAACATTCTTTTCCAATTGAATGTGGAATTAAGAAATAAAAAGAAAAGGATGGGGTAAAATATGTTATGTATTACTAAAATAGTTGAATAGTTGGATGTGGCTTATATCAGTAAAAGAGAGTGTTTCTCAATATTGAACCCAGAATTAGAAAGACTAATCCACCCAGTCTTAGGCACTGCTGGGCAGGACAGGGCTCTCCCTTCACACTCAGCCAAGGAAGGGTAGAGCCTTCATTGGAGAGAAGTAGAGCACACACTCCCTGTAGGCAGTTGGCTCTCAAGAGAAATAAAGAAAGAAGTAGATCCAAGCATGCCCAATTTACTCTAGACAAACTCATCAATCACACAGCGCTCAGTTCCCCTGGAAATGAGTGAGCAAATGTTACATTCTGCCCCTCTATATGGTAGAAACCATAGGAATGGGGAAAAATACAATTATTTAATAATTCTATAAGACAGGCATTCACTTGGCTTGGGGTAATCAACAGAGAGAAAATTCATATCCCCACTAGAGGCTCGGTGCACGAAAATTCATGCACTCACGGGGGGTGGGGTAGGTTTCCCTTTTGCAATCCAGGAGCCCTTGGGGGATGTCCACCTGCCAGCTTAGGTCCACTCCCCAGGGGATCGGGCCTAAACTGGCAGTCAGACATCCCTTTGGCAGCCCGGGAGCCCTTGGGGGATATCTGACTGTGGCTTAGGCTTGCTCCCTGCCGCAGTCGGACATCCGCTGCGCTCACAGCCCTCAGTCAGGCTTATGGCTGAGTGGAGCTTCCCCTGTTGGAGCACACTGACCACCAGGGGACAGCTCCTGTGTTGAGCGGCTTCCCCCTGGTGGTCAGTGCACATCATAGCAACCAGTCATTCCACCATTAGGGTCAATTTGCATATTATGCTTTTATTATATAGGATTAGCTAGTATAATTCCTTAAACAGATATCAGACAAAATGCTCTATGTAAATTATCACTTAGGATCATAGGATTAGATTTCCCACAATGTAATGCTCAACTCCTAGAAATAGATAATAGGAGCATTCATGTTTGTGTGGAACTTTACACCTATCTATATTAACAACAGACCTGATAGTCAAGAGGGAGAGAAGGAGGGATATGTCAAATTTCAGGGAAAAGGATATTAGTATGATCTATTATGATAAGGAAGTTCTTAGGAAAATTAACTAGAATTACTTTCTTTTTCCCATGATACCCTTATTAATGAGCAAGTTTAAATCAATTATATCTAAATCTAGCTGATAATTATTCATTCTGGCAATCTGGGTAGCAAACTATTTCCATGTCTAGTGATGTTGCTTTAAAATTATACTTTCCTACTCTATTAGCTCTCAAATTGCTTCTCTTTACACTAAGTAAATTTCTCTAACTTTAAATCATTTAGATTTAAAAATTTTCACCTATAAATATATAAACAAAACTGAATTACAAGACTTTATTCAGAATAATATCATATAGAATCTCTAGTCAAGAGGGTTCTCAACATTATGAAAGGTGCTAATTTTTTAATGGACACAATAAGTTTTGTTTTTGGCTGTCATTCCAATATTTCAGATTTGGTTTGGTTTTCAAAGATGTTGAAAAGAATTATTAAGTTCTAATTGTTAAACATCCCTTAATAGATGTAATAAGAAATACAAGATCATGATCCTCTAAGTCTAAAGGCTAGATTACTTTAAATTTACAACAATATACTATGCATATTTCAAACAATCATACATACAATTTTGGAAATCTCTATGAATTGTGGCAACTGGAAAATTTGTGCAATGTACAAAGCAGATTCATATTAATCTGGATACTTCTCTTTGCTCTCAGTGACTAACTAGAGAGGGAGGTAGAAGAGATGAGATAAAGATGGGCAAGGACTGACATCCTATCTAATAAAAGAGTGATATGCAAATTGACCATCACTCCAAGACACAAGATGGCTGCCCCCATGTGGCCAAAGATGGCTGCCCCCATGTGGACACAAGATGGCCACCACAAGATGGCTGGCAGGGGAGGGCAGTGGTGGGCAGTTGGGGGTGACCAGGCTGGCAGAGGAGGGCAGTTGGGGGAGACCAGGCCAGCAAGGGAGGGCAGTTGGGGGGGACCCAGGCCTGTAGGGGAGGGCTTTTGGGGGACCAGGCCTGCAGGGGAGGGCAGTTACGGGTGACCAGGCCAGCAGGGGAGGGCAGTTAGAGGCAATCGGGCCGGCCGGGGAGTAGTTAGGCGTCGATCAGGCTGGCAGTGGAGTGGTTAGGGGCTGATCAGGCTGGAAGGCAGAAGCGGTTAGGGGCAACCAGGCAGAGGCAGGTGAGCTGTTGGGAGCCAGCAGTCCTGGATTGTGAGAGGGATGTCCGACCGCCCGGTGGGATTGGGCCTAAATGGACGGTTGGACATCCCTCAGGGGTCCCAGATTGGAGAGGGTGCAGGCTGGGCTGAGGGACACCTCCTCCCACCACCCCCCGTGCATGAATTTCGTGCACCGGGCCTCTAGTGTTATGATAGTCATGCTACAAACTTCTGTGAGGTCATTTCAATCTCAAAGTCACTTGCATTGATGAGTAATTTAATCTGCTTCACCTTCCTTTATATTCCATGAAAGAATCTTGTTTAGGAAATAGAATAAAACATATGATTTCTTCTAAGACTCCAAATGAGCCTACCCAAAAATAAGTGTGTATGATAGTCTCACTTTCTCTGCTGAAAAATAGCTCAAACATAGAAAAAAAAGCAAGAATACATGTGAAGACAGCAAGACATTTTGTCCCACCTCCTTGACTATAACCTCATATGTGATATTAGGACATCCAGACTCTAACAGTAGTGACCAGTCTGGACCCTCATCTGAAAGCTGTGAAAACTGAGGTTCCCAGGCATTGGTTCTCCCACCCCAATTCACATATACTATGACAGGCGGAGCAAGAAGTAGAAACAAGAATTCCTGGCCCAAGTCCAATGGTCCTTCCTTTCTCAAACCTGGAGCAAGAGCTGTGGCTTAAATATTAGAAGACTAAGGGGAAAACAGTAAAGTTTTGTTCTTTAAAACCCTACTGAGAGAAGAGCTGTTCCAAAAAGAGTCCTTTACTTAGGATTTAGAACTTACATTTGGGTGGAGGTTGTTAGAAACCTGAAAATGTCAATAGTATGATTCAGTTTTTCCAGCCTCAATAAAATAGACCTATATTTAACATTTTTAGAACAAAATTCTGTCTCTGCTATAAAGCTATCAATGATCAAATGTGGGAAATGTGGGGCCAAGAGACAAAAATAAAAGGTGGAAGGCTATATTCCAACTACTTGTTTGGGTACATTTTTTAAACAATTTAGATCAGTTTACTGATAGGATTTATGAAATGACTTAGTTTAATCAGAAAGTAACATGTTCTTCATGAATGTGTATTAACCCAAATAAGGTAGTTCTGTCTCCTTACAACCATCTGTTGAAAATTAATTTTTATGAGTTACCTTCCCAACACAGAGAGAAAACAGATGTACATCTAACCTATTAGCTCAGCCTATTCTTCAGCTTGATAAGATGTCTAGGATGTCACACACACAAATTAAAAATAAATCTGTTTACCTTGTGCTTTTATAGTTTAATATTTCATGCAGAACAAAAGTCTATAAATAAAACTGGTTAACTTTCAAACCTGATACAGCCCAAGTCACCCCACTTTCTGCACATTCACATCATCACTGAGCCTTTATTTTTTAACACTTTAAAAGAATTAAAATTGATTTAGGCTTACTGAAAATGTCAGATTATTGTCCTGAGATGATAGTGAACAGAAGGGTCCACAGAAGAGGAAGGGAACTGGCAGAAGTAGAGACTCACTGACCTTTCTGAGTGATGGTTTAGAAGGATCAGCTGTGCAGGCATGGCACAACTTCCAGTCTGAAGGCTTCCAGCTAGTTTACAATACCCAGTTATAGCAGGAGACATTAGGATGCTTCCTATTAGCTGTGAAACATTGGAAGCCTTATTTTCAAGAGTGGATAGATCAAGTCACCAAACCACAAGTGTCTGCGAGGATGTGGAGAAAAGGGAGCCCTAGCACACTGCTGGTGGGAATGCAGTCTTGTGCAGTCACTATGAAGTATGGAGTTTCCTCAAAAAAAAAACTGTAAAAATGCAACTGCCATTTGACTCAATGATCCCACTTCTAGGAATATATCCTCAGAAACCTGAAACACCAATTAAAAAGAATATACACACTCCTATGTTCATAGCATCACAATTTACAATAGTTAAGATCTGGAAATAGCCCAAGTGCCCATCAGTAGATGAGTGGATAAAAAGCTGTGGTACATTTAAATCATGGTATACTATGCAGCTGAAAAAATGAAGAATCTCATCCTTTGAGAGAGCATGGAGGGGCATGGAGAGTATTATGCTAAGCGAAATAAGCTAGTCAGAGGAAGATAAGTAGTACATGATCTCACTCATATGTGGAATCTAATGAACAAAATAAACTGATGAACAAAATAGATTCAGAAACATAGAAGCAGAGAGGTGGGTAAGAGAGTAACAGAGGATCTTATATGCATAGCCCATGGACACAGACAATAGTGTGGTGAAGGCCTGGGAGGGGTGGGTGCAGGGTGTAAGGGAGTCAATGGGGGAAAAAAGAAGGGCAACATCTGTAATACTTTCAACAATAAAGATAAATTAAAAAAGAAAAAGTGGATAGAGAAGTCTCTTTCCTAAACGCTAATAGAACTGATAGAACTGTCTTTCTGAAATGGTCTGTTCTGTTTTCTAAAACTGAGTGCATTCCTTCAGAACAGGGCCATATTTTATACTGTTTGCTTCCTGTGTGTCCAGCAAATGCTTGGAGCACACAAAATGCTTGTCAATGGTGCAACTAACTGTCATCTTAGAGTTCCTTCTAAAACCCTGGACAGAGAGTGAGAGGACTTGCTTTCAATCTGTGGTTTGACTGTTTTATTAGCCATGTGGACATCTCCTTTCTGGGTGTCATATTTTTTCTCATCTTTCGAACTGATTCTCCTAATCTATGATGTATATGAATTATCAAAAACCCCTGATATGTGGGTGAATAAGACAGAACACAAGATCTACTAAGAAGCAGTCCTATAGCAAGTCAGTCTAAAAATCCTGAATATCTCTTGGAAAACCCCAAGGCTATAACTATGCTATCATTTTATCCTCATCAGAGCCTCCTTAACTACATTTTCTTCAATTGAGGCTCCAGATATGTCTTCAATATCTCTGTATTATTCATTTATAATTGATCCCATAGATACCAATTTTCATGAAATGTCTTTATATGGGTACATGGCCAGAAATCATATTACTAGCCTAGAGCACCCAGAGAAGATAGAAGGGAAGCATATGACATCCCATGGTTAGTTAGCAAGTTAAAAGAAAGATCTCTCTCTCTCTCTCACTCTCACTCTCTCTCTCTCTCTCTCCCCCTCCCTCCCTCTCCCTCTCCCTTTCCCTCTCCCTCCCTCTCCCTCTCCCTTTCCCTCTCCCTCTCCCTTTCCCTCTCCCTCTCTCTGTCTGTCTCGATTTAAGGCTACAGAGAGCACTGGTTTTTGAGTTGGAAGATGTAAGATTCTAGGACTGCTGTTTACCTTTGAGAGCTACTTTATCTCTCTTCGGCTCAGACTCCTCATCCATCATCCATTAAGATCACCTTCAGGTGATGGGATCATCCCTGCCCACTCGGAGTTGGGCTAAGCTCACTTACATAGTGCATATAAACATATATTGTAAAACTCTGTATAAAATCAAAAGGGATTATTAAGAGAAGGAAAATGGAGCCAATGTCTTCTTCACTTTTTTCCTTCCCAAGTTTCTAAATGTTGTGTTGATTACTTTGCTTTGATAGATGGGTATGGTTTAAGTGATTGTAATCTTTGAGATGGGAAAACAGATGAAGAGTTCAAAAATAATTGTCATTAAAAAATACAAATTGCCCACCATGTTCACAGCACCACCCTTCCTCCTCAGCTGCAAGGTGCATAGCATGTAATCCAGGGTTTATTGTTATAAAGTTGGAAGGAATTTTAGGGGTAAAATAGGCAGGTTTAGGAAGTTTAGGAATAAAGAGGATCCTTGGGGGAGGAAGGCATAAGTGAGGGCTTGGAGCTGCCAAGAGGCACACATTCACAGAGAAAAGAAGGGGGAAAAAAGTGCCACAGGATAAGGGGGTGGAAGACATCCATTCACAGGAGACAGGGAAAAGCCACAGGGTGTGGGGAGAAAGAGGAGACAGACTTTCACAGAGGACAGAGAAATGCCGACAAATGGGAGGAAGAGTAAACAGATTTTCACAAGACATAGAGAAATGTTACAAGATAAGGGGGAGAGAAGGAAGGGGGCACCACGTGGGGCTTTGAAGCTGATATTCTACCAATTAGAAGGGAGTATGAAGAAACAAAGAACTGCAGCCTTTATAAACCTTAGAAAAAGGGGATTAGTGGGTTACCGCTTTGGAACCTCCTCTCTACATGGGAGTCTGTACTTGCTTCCAATAAATTTCCACCCTTTTCATCTACCACCTTTTGTCCATGGCTTCATTCTTCTAATCCATCTGGACCAGGGAAAGAAATCACCTTGCATCCTGCTTAGGAAAAACCACCTGACTCAGTTGAATCAAAGTGACTACCCACATGAAAAAATACTTGTTCCTATGGAATTATTGAATTCCAGGTACTACAAAAGTTACATTGTCATGAGCTACTTGGGAGACAATATGCTTTTGTAGTAATCATATGTGTTATATAGAGTGTTTATAAACAATTACCCCCTAATTATCTGTTTTGGCTCATTCACTCTGTAACTTTTCCCTGGCAAACTTTACATCCCAAAACTAGCTTTCTTTTTGTCATTCCCCTACAATATGGGAAACTATTTCTCTCCACCTACATACATTTTTGGTGTGTATTTTGGAAATAAAAACCTATTTATTATTATCCTACTCGAAATTAAGTTAGGATGATAAATCTGCTCCCAAAATATTATCAGGACATCGTCCAAGGGTAAAGATAAATGATGTGAGGTCAACCATTTTTTATTTACTTTCCAACTCCTCTCCAGGAAATAATCTACTTAATTTGTTTTGTTGTTCAGATGTTCTTTAATTTGCCTTCTTTTTCTGTTGCTTGAAATCTGTACTGTTTGGTCAGATTAGTGCAATGATGATGTCAAATTTGAAATGAATTAAAAACAGTCATCAAAGGCACATGTGTTTTTATAAATAAATAAATAAATAAACACTCTCAGTCCTTTTTCCCCAATATGCTTGACACTGGGAACATACATTTTAGGGAACACTGCTGTTGTTCCTGTGACACATTTGGAAAACCACTAGTCTGCAGCTTAGATGGACTTGCACTCGAGTCCCTACATCTGGTCATTCACTCACTCTTGGAACTTGGACTCTCCAGAGCTTTTAGTGTCTGATCTTGACAATGAGGACTTTTCATCCCAAAGCATCTCAAGCAATTCACTGCACTTTGTTTTGGATCTTATTTTAGTCCTGGATATAAATATTGCAAGGCCATCAAGTTGCCCAAATTAAGATAAACAGACATACAAAGAGCACTACTAAACCTGACCTACTTAAAGTTAGCAGGATCTTTATTTTTGAAAACCTATTTAACTACTTCAGCTTCTAAACTCAGCTGGGGCAATTTACTCTTCCAAGTAGTCAATCAGATTTTCATATGAATTAGGATAATTATCAGCACCATTTAAATAGATTTCTTAATTATAGCTACAAATATTTTTCTCAGAGAAAACAAGCTCCAGAGCTTTTAAAAGAGTTTTTCATAAATCGTAGGAGAGCACTAATTTCCATGTCTCACATCAGTGGAAAAAAAAAAAATTCTTCGATCATTCATTTTCAGGTCATAAAGAAATCCTTTATCCTAGCTCTTAGCACTGTAGGCTCAGACCTACATTTTTTTGTGTCTAATATTTGGGTACACATCACTTCACACTAACATTGGTTAGAAAACAACATCCCTGACCATCTCATTAATTAAAAAGTAAGTGTGAAGCTGTCTTGGATTTCCTTTCATGCTCAGCCTGGAGTGCCTCATTTTTATTTCTTGTTAACAATACACTTGCCTAGGAGGCAAGGACTTGTACTGGCCGTTCTGTGACTTAGCTTCTTGCTGCTTCTGATGGAAAGCACACCACTCACTCACTTACTCATGTCTGACAGGGATTCACATGGGGGAGGGTGGGCTTGAATAAACACTTCAAGGAGGAGTTCAGATGGGTTAAGTTCAGTGAAAGGCCAGAACCCCTGGAGCACAAGCCAAGTGATTTATGTTCTAAGATATGCCAACTACACAGGGATGGAACGACGCATAATTCATCCCCACGTTCTTCTTCTTTTTCTTTTTTAAGTCAAAATACATTTTACCATGAACTATCCTCTTTTACTTAGAAATTAAAGTGGAATGTTACCACACCACTCAACTGTCTCAAATATAATCTTCAGGGGAGTTATTTGAATAATAGTGTTCAATTTAATTAGCACTTCTACATCCAGGGGGTACCTAGAAAGCATCAAACAGGTGTGCACAACACAGAAAAGACACTGCCCTGTGAAAATATGTCACGTCAACAGAGACTTGTTAGCTCTATGTATGTCAATGTTAATAACTGAAATCAACATATAAATAAAACATTTTAAATTTTTTCAAAAAGGAATTATAGAATGGTAAGAGCTAGAAGGAACCTTAGGAATCAACAACACACCATTCCTACTTTATAGAGGAGGAACTATAGCCCAAAGTGATAAAATGATCACAAAGAAATCTGTGATAGAAGAACCCAAACGTTCTAACTTCTACATGAATTCCACTCCATCTCCTCTCACTGCTCCTAAACAAATGAAAGCTCCTATGGGAGGGTCATAAAATCCTCCTTCTCTTCCAAAACCTTACATGCTTCTTCTATACACAGTCAAATGTGGTAGATAATGGAAACACTTCAGACTTTGGAGTCAAACAGGGCTGGGTGGGATTGCAGGTGTTTTTAGGTACTTACTATTGTATCATCACTAATTAAAATTACATAGGCATTGTAGAAATAGGATAAAGTTGGAATCTGAAACTCTATTATGTAAAGAGTCCAAGCATGTAAAGTGAATGAGGCAAGACCAGAGGCGACTGTGCTGAACCAGACGGAGCATTCATTGTCAGGAGGTTATGTCAACCCAGCGCTTCCAGACTGTCCTATTTTACAGGAAAGCCAGAAGTCCAAAACATTTTATGAAATCTGAGTTTCACAAATAGTAGCAGCTCATTCAAACATTTTAAAACATTATGAGAGCCAAATAAAACATATCTGCAGGCTCCGTTTAGAATGTGAGGTGCCAGTTTGTAATTTCTCAGTGGAATATCTCTAAGCAAAGAAAACATTAGGAATGAGGCCAGATCAGAAACAATTATAGTTTTAAAAGGAAAAAGAGGTTACTTCCATTTAACATAGGAGTATATAACTCAAATATTACAAATTTAAGAGCCTAAATTAATAGAAAATTAGAACTACTATCACTTGATAAATTGATAAATTGATGCACAATTTACAATTGTAAAGCTGTCTAAGGAATTGTGCTGGATGTAATAGGGGATATAAAGATGAGCATGGCATTATCTTTGAAATTTATGCCTTTACTCTTCAGTGCAGAAAACAGGAAATAACAGAAATAGCGAGAATACAGGAAGAATGTAAGGTCATTAGAGGGTAGGTATAAGGCTTCAAAGAAAGGATAACATATTTGGATTGAAAACTCAAAAAGACGTTTGGAAGAGTAAGTGAACTGGGAGACAGTGGAGAACAAGTTGTTCAGTCAATCAGTGGAGGACAAACACCTACTGAACATGTCTGAGACACAGTCTGGTGTATGGGTTACAGTATTGAATAAGGCACTCTGACTTCAAAAAGCTTACATGTTAGTGTGGAGTGACAATATATGAGAAAGAAAATATAATTTCAAGTCATGGAAAGTACTAAAAAGAAAGCCATCAAGGGTCAGGGGCGACCTCCCTCATTATTTACAGAGGTAGCATTATTCCTTTTGTGCATCCAAATGTCCTCAATGTCCTTCTCAGGGTCTCGAAAAGCCCAATATTCATCTGAAAACAGGTTGCCTGTCTCCTTGAAATTCCATAACTGTCAACAATAAAGAAAATTTACCTCCTCAGCCTGTCTGTTGCTATCTTTTCATCACACATACAGTAATAAGGTAAAGAGTAACCGGGCCCTATGTAGAGAAGAGGGAAAGTAGTATCTCTGAAGAGGTCACATTTAAGTAAGAAGGCCAGGCCTGAGCCATTCGGAGAGGAATGCTGAAGAATGCTCTCTGCAGAAGGAACGGCATTCCTGAGAAAGGAATGGCAAGAACTAGGCCTGAGAAAGGAACGGGTTTGTCATACTTCAAGAATAGTAAGGCGGCCAGTGTGGCAGGAACAGTGGACACAATGTAGTACAGAAAAGCTGAGGTCGGTGAGGCAGGCAGTGGCAAATACTGTGGTCTTTTTAGGCCATGGTGAGGAATTTTACTTCCTTCTGGACGCAGAGTGAAGTTGTTGCAGGATTTTAAATAGGAGTTAACATGATCTGATTTAGGCCTTAGGAAGGCCAGTCAAGTTCATTGAAAAATGTACAGTGGAGCAAGGAGTAAGCATGAAGGTGGAGTGCCAGGTGGGAGGTTGTGTCAGTCTGTAATACCCTGGCCCATGCTTCAGTAAATACACCATGCTTCTTACCTGTTATATAAAAGAGGTTGTAGCCAGCACCATATCACATGACTAAGTCAATTCAATGATCCCTCTGACTGACATTGCCATGACAATATTGGTAAGAATATATTTTCATATTGATTAGCATCTGGTAGCTCACCTGTGAAGGGTTTGGGTATACCATGTGACATGGCATACTAACCACAGATAAGTCAATCCTTAAATGTTGGTTAAATTGAAGTTAACTTGGAAATTTAACTTGAAGAAGATAGATAATAACTACTTTGGGGATAGGTTCAGAGAAAGAACAATATTAGGAAGCTATTACATGTCACCCTAGCCCATGCTATGAACTGTGGGTTTCTTCCTTATTAATAATAATACCTAAAATACACAGCAATTCATATCATAATACAGGCCAGATTTTCATTATGTTCTTTTATAATGCTTATTACATTTTCCTCCAAGAAAATATCAACATTTAACTTTTAAACAAAAAATTGGAGAACCCCACTACAGTAAATGTCCCTTCCTCAATGCATAATGATTATTCAACAGAATAATTTCACTTCAAATGTAGCCACCACTTAAATAGTTACAAAGATATTTCTGAGATTTTTAAAAAGCATTAAGATACACAATAAAAATAAAGCTAATAAATCAAAAATCAAGAAAAAAATAAAAGATTTTTTCTAAAGTTAGATATATTCTATATCTATTTACCTATCTGCCTCTCTCTCAATAACATAATTAGAAGAAAAATATTAAATAAATATAAAAGTATGTGCATAACGTCTGAAATAAAATGTTAGAAGATTAGAGTCTAAAGTGATATTTTTTAAATAAAAATGCGTCATTATCATAGAAAAATTTATCCTAAGGATGACAGGATAATTTCACATTTGGATATTTATCAACATATTTCATTGCCTTAATAGATTAAAGGAGAAAAAACATATACTGTATATGTGTTATTTCAACAGATAGTAAGAGAAAAATAAAGCATTTGAAAATTTTAACCACTGTACATGGTACCTTAAAACTCCTAGAAAACTAGGAATAGAATGTCATTTCCTAAACTTAACGAAGATTTACTACTGTAAAGCCATATAATAAAAACCATACATATGGTGGTACTTTAGATATATCCTCATTAAATTCAGGAGTATATTAAGGCTGGCCCAACTATGAAATGTTGTGCTGAAGGGCATAGCCAAAACCAGAAGCAAGACATGGGAAAGAAATATAAGGATTGGAAAAAATAGGTTTTGCTGCAAGTAACAGAAAATCCAAAGAATTAAGATAGTAGTTTTGTTTTGGTGTTTGTGTGTGTGTGTGTATGTGTGTGTGTGTGTGTGTGTGTGTGTGTGTGTGTGTGTTTTCACCTTCTGTAAACATCAGTGGCCTGATTCAGAATCTCTCTTTGTTCTGCATCCTCAATATGTAGTTTTCACTTCATGGTCCAAGATGAATGGTCTAGCACCATGACTATCACTTCTGCATTCCATACAAAGAAGGGGTGGTAAGAGGCTTTATTTTCCTTTTAAATACACTTCCCTGAAGTTGCATACTTTAATCACATGGCCACAATGAGCTACAAAAGCCTGGGAAATGTAGGCTTTATCCTGTGTAGCCATATGCCCAGGTAAAATGCAGGGCTGTCTTCAAAGGAAAACAAAGGATGTTAGAGGACAAATACTGGTCTCTGTCACAGAAAGATTTTAAATATTGCCATTATTTAGCTTCTTCTCCAAAGAACCTCCCAAAAGAAAAAATTATGAAAATCAGTGAGAGAGCTTTTAGATACAAGATCAGTACGCAAAAATCAAGTGTTAAGAAAATAAATAGGATGTATCAATGTTGTTGGAAATATTTTATTTATTCTTTACAAAGAATTGAGAAAGCCCTGAGGATGTGAGACCTACTCTCTGTACATTGCCAAGAAAAAGAGGCATCTGGCTCCCATCCACCTCACTGCTCTGGGCTCCTGGGTGGAACAGTCTGCCCACAAGTAGTGCAGGCACCAAGAAGGCTAACCTTCAGGGACACAAGGCTTCCCCATAACTAGAACACACATGGAAATAGTCCTGGCTGTCAATAGGAAAGAAGAACAAACCAACCATTGGATCTCTGACTACAATGTTGCTTGTGGAAATAAGTACAATATAGAGATAACCAGCAGTCAAGTTCACCTTGGAGAAGCTGTTTATGTCCTAGTTATGTTCGCATTCTTAAGCCTACCAATAATGGCTTGTTAGTAATTCTACTTTTTATCACCACCATTTCCAATTAACACAAGAGATTGAGATACAGAATATAGATTTACTTGCTTTATTTAATATCTATCTATGCCCTTTAATCTCATATCCCACACCTACTTCTCTACTTTCCCTTATGTAACCATTTATGTGAAATATATACATACATATCTTTTATCTGAATATGTTTAAACCTATTATGTATTGCTGTTTTATGTGTGTGTTTTAATGTATGCAAATAATATTATTTTTAAAAATTAATAGTGTTCTCTTATGCCAGAAATATCTGGTTAGGAAAAAGCAAAAATAAAATTATTCCATTTACAGAAGCAGCATTTATTTAGTCTATAAAAAATCCTAACCAAAAACAGTATGAGACCATTTTGGATAAAATGATGAAACTATTTGAGTATAAAGACATGGGTGACTGAAAGGACTCAGCATAGTAACAACTTCTCTCAAAATTAATTTAAAATGTATTCAATTGCCACTAAAATTGCAGTGACATTTTTATAGGACAAACTGATTCTAAACTTCACATATAAAGTTTAAAAAAACACACAAAATAACTAAAACGTTTTTTTGAAAGGGTTCTTGCCTACTAAATGTGAAGCTATACTAATTAAGATGGTACAGTGTTGACCTGGCAGATGTGGGTCAATGGTTTGAGCAGCAGCCCGTGGTCCTAGGGTTGCAAGTTTGAATTCTGGTCAAGGGCAAATATTTAGGTTGTAGATTGGATCCCTGGCCCGGTTGGGGTGCATATGGGAGGCAACTAATTGATGTGTCTCTCTCACAATGATGTTTCTCTCTCTGTCTCTCCCCCTCCCTTCCACTCTCTCTAAAAATCAATAGAAAAATATCCTTGGGTGAGAATTAACAACATCAAAAAAATACTGTTAAAGCCATCTTGGGATGTAGTCAGCAGTATTTAGGGAAAATGCAAATATACCCCATAACCCATACCATAGTGACAACAATCCTGGGGAAAAAAGAACACTATGAACAACCTTCCTCATGTCCAAAAGCAGTACATAAATATACAAGATAAAATGTTATACAGGGATGGCGACCGGCAGGAAGGTAGGGAGAGAGAGAGTGTGAGTGAGGAACCCATAGAGAAGAGTGTAGACGTGTGTGGTGTGTGTGTGTATAAGCTAGGGTCAGTTAGATTCTGCACGTCTTCCAAGGGGCTGCCTAACCGGGCAGTCCTAGACAGCAGAGCCCCGCGCACAAAGCGGACACTTCTCAGAGGCTGGTGCGGACGCGGAGACCACGCCATCTTGAGAAACAGAGCTGCCTGAGACTCCGATCCTGGCTTCTGACACAAACCAGGACCCTGCAGCCACTGGGGACAGAGAACTGCTATCACAGCTTCAGACCAACAAACAACAAGAATCCAGACGTCCCGGCAGAATTCCGTGAGTCAAAGAGCCTACCCCCTCCCCGCAGGCGCGCAGACAGCGCCATTTTAACTGATAGATCCGCCTCTCGCCCAAGCCGCAGAGCTTAGCACAGGGACTCGCTCCCCCTCAGGAAATTTGGCGCGCGCGCGCGAGCGCACAGGAGAGAATCAGCTCCCTGTTGGGGAAATCTGTCAGTGCCACAGAGGGCACCCCTTCGGAGAATTTGGGGGAATTTGGCTTGCGGGTCACAGCTCTCCCTTCAGGGAATCTTAGTGCTTGCACAGAGGGGCTTCCCCTTTGGGGAATTTGGCGCCCAGGACAGACTCCGCCCCCCTTCCGGGACTCCAGTAGAGTGCACAGAGCCAGCTCACCTTCAGGAAATCAAGAGTGTGCGCCCTAGCCGGTTTGGCTCAGTAGAGAGAGCACACACAGGTCGCAGCTCCACTTCAGGGAATTTGGCACGCCGGACACAGCTGCCTGGGATCCCTGACTCACAGCGCATTCACACTAAGAGCCAGCGACCCCAATTGTTGGTGCATGCACACATAGGGACCCTGAGTCTCAACGAGAAACCGCACAAGGCAACAGAGACTCTGACACTCTAGTCTTGGTGCAGACACAGGGAAACTCTGACTCCTGGCACATGCTAAGGATCTCATTTTCGGCACATACCAACAGTGTGGTGCAGACAGGGCCCCTGAATCTAAGTGTGCACACGAGACCACACGGAACACTGGGGACACTGACCCTGGGCAAGCCTGGTTCCCACCAACCAAAGGCAGCCACACGTCCTAGTGTCAGAGCACTTCAGTGAAACTCGGGTGGAGTGAAGTCCCCACAGCACACGGCCCAGGTCCACGCAAACGGAAGCTTGAGCTTTCTGGTGATAGCCAGAATGGGGAAACGAAATAACTCACAGAGGAAAGAAAATGTGGAGTCGCCAAGAAAGGAAATCAGTGAAACTGAAGCTTGCAACATGACCGAAAAGGAGTTTAGAGTAATGGTCGTGGAATTTATACATCGGATGGATGAGAAAATAAACAACTTATGCAAGAATCAGGAAGAAATGAAAAGTGATATAGCTACAATCAAAAACACCATGGAAAGTTTCAACAGTAGACTACAAGAAGCAGAGGACCGAATTAGTGAGTTAGAAGATCAGGTACAGAAACAAGCTCAATCTCAACAGCAATTGGAGAAAAAAATTAAAAAGCAGGAGGAAAGCCTAAGGGAGCTTCGGGACAACATGAAACGAAGTAACATGCGTATAATAGGGCTGCCAGAAGGACAAGAAGAGCAGCAGGGATTAGAAAATCTATTTGAAGAAATAATGACAGAAAACTTCCCGGATATGGGAAAGATAAAAGTTACGCAAGTACAGAGAGTCCCAAGCAGGATCAACCCCAAAAGACCCACACCAAGACATGTCATAATTTCAATGGCAAATATAAATGATAAAGAGAGAATCTTAAAGGCGGCAAGAGAGAGACAGAGAGTTACCTACAAAGGAACACCCATCAGATTGTCAAATGATTACTCAACAGAAACACAACAAGCTAGAAGTGAATGGACAGAGGTATACAAAGTGTTGCAAAGCAAAGGACTGAATCCAAGAATACTATATCCAGCAAGACTATCAATCAAAATTGAAGGGGAAATCAGGAGCTTTGCAGATAAAAAAAGGCTTAAGGAGTTTATCACCACCAAACCAGCAATGCAAGATTTGCTAAAGGGAATACTGTAAAAAGAAGAAATAAACAGGTAAGAAGGAATATAGACACAAAAATAGATATGACCACAAACAAATACCTTTCAGTAATATCTTTAAATGTAAATGGACTAAATGCTCCAATCAAAAGATATCGAGTAGCTGAATGGATAAAAAAACACGACCCATATATATGCTGTCTACAAGAGACCCACCTCAGAACAAGAGACTCACACAGATTGAAAGTGAAGGGATGGAAAAATATCTTTCAGGCAAATGGAAATGAAAAAAAAGCTGGGGTAGCAATACTTATATCTGACAAAATAGACCTCAAAGTAAATGCCATAACAAGAGATAAAGAAGGCCACTTCATAATACTAAAGGGAGAAATCCAACAAGAAGAAATAATTCTGGTAAACATATACGCTCCCAATATAGGAGCACCCAAATACATAAAAAAACTCCTGGAAGATTTCAAGGGAGAGATTAATAGCAATACAATCATAGTAGGAGACTTTAATACCCCACTATCACCACTGGACAAATCCTCTAAACAAAAAATCAGCAAAGAAACAGCAATCCTAAATGAATCACTAGACCAGATGGAATTAATTGACATCTTTAGAACATTTCACCCCAAAGCCACAGAATATACATTCTTCTCAAGTGCACATGGGTCATTTTCAAAGATAGACCATATGCTGGGTCACAGGCAAAGTCTCTTCAAATTCAAGAAGATAGAAATTATATCAAGCGTCTTCTCAGATCACAGTGGCATAAAACTGGAAATCAACTACAATAAATACAATCCAAAGAAATCAAACACTTGGAGACTAAACAGCATGCTATTAAACCATGACTGGGTCACCAGAGAGATCAAGGAAGAAATAAAAAACATCATGGCAACAAATGACAATGAAAACACAACAATCCAAAATCTATGGGACACAGTGAAAGCAGTCTTGAGAGGGAAGTTCATAGCTCTACAAGCCTATTGCAAAAAACAAGAATCAATGGTAATAAATTACTTAACCCTACAACTCAAAGAGCTAGAAAAAGAGCAGCAAGAAAAGCCCAGTGTAACCAGAAGGAAGGAAATAACAAAGATCAGAGCGGAGATAAATGACATAGAGACCAAAGAAACAATACAAAAGATCAACAAAACCAAGAGCTGGTTCTTTGAAAGGATAAACAAGATTGATGGACCTCTAGCCAGGCTCACCAAGAAGCAAAGAGAGAGGACCCAAATAAACAAAATCAGAAATGAAAGAGGTGAAATAACAACAGACCCCGCTGAGATACAAAGGATTGTTACAAAATACTACGAACAACTCTATTCCAACAAACTGGACAACCTGGAGGAAATGGACATATTCCTAGAAAAATATGACCTTCCAAAAATCAATCAAGAAGAATCTAAAGAGCTCAATAGGCCAATAACTATGGACGAAATTGAAGCAGTCATCAAGAAGCTTCCGGCAAACAAAAGCCCGGGGCCTGATGGCTTCACAGGAGAGTTTTACCAAACATTCAAGGAAGAACTAAAACCTATCCTCCTCAGACTATTCCAAAAAATTCAAGAGGAAGGAACACTTCCAAGCTCCTTCTATGAAGCCAGCATCACCCTAATACCAAAACCAGATAAAGACAACACAATGAAAGAGAATTACAGACCAATATCCCTCATGAACATAGATGCCAAAATCCTCAACAAAATTCTAGCAAATCGGCTCCAGCAGTACATCAGAAAGATCATACACCATGACCAAGTAGGATTTATCCCAGGAATGCAAGGATGGTATAATATCCGCAAATCAATAAACGTGATACATCACATAAACAAATTGAGAGATAAAAATCACATAGTCATATCAATTGATGCAGAAAAAGCATTTGACAAAATCCAACACCCTTTCTTGATAAAAACTCTCAACAAGGTGGGAATAGAAGGCTCATACCTCAACATAATAAAAGCTATATATGATAAACCCACAGCAAACATCATACTCAATGGACAAAAACTAAAAACATTTCACCTAAGAACAGGAACAAGACAGGGATGCCCACTCTCACCACTCCTGTTTGACATAGTACTGGAAGTATTAGCCATTGCAATTAGACAAGAAGAAGAAATAAAAGGCATCCAAATTGGAAAAGAACAAGTAAAGCTGTCTTTATTTGCAGACGACATGATATTGTACATAAAAAATCCGAAAGACTCCGTCAAAAAACTAATAGACTTAATAAATGAATTTGGCAATGTAGCAGGATACAAAATTAACGCCAAGAAATCTATGGCTTTTCTATACACCAATAGTGACCTTACAGACAGAGAGACTAAAAAGGAAATTCCATTTACCATCGCACCAAAAAAATTAAGATACCTAGGAATAAACTTAACTAAGGAGGTAAAAGACCTATACACAGAAAACTACAGGACACTGAAAAAAGAGATAGAGGAAGACGTAAACAGATGGAAGAACATACCATGTTCATGGATTGGTAGAATCAACATCATTAAAATGTCCATACTACCCAAAGCAATCTATAGATTCAATGCACTCCCCATTAAAATACCAATGGCATATTTCACAGACCTTGAAAGAACTCTCCAAAAATTCATCTGGAATAAAAAAAGACCCCGAATAGCCACAGCAATCCTGCGAAAGAAGAATAAAGTAGGAGGGATCTCAATACCAGATTTCGAGCTGTATTACAAAGCCACTGTTCTCAAAACAGCCTGGTACTGGCACAAGAACAGACATATAGATCAGTGGAACAGAATAGAGAATCCAGATATTGACCCAAACCACTATGCTCAATTAATATTTGACAAAGGAGGCATGAACATACAATGGAGTCAAGACAGTCTCTTCAATAAATGGTGTTGGGAAAATTGGACAGATACATGCAAAAAAATGAAGCTTGATCACCAACTTACGCCATACACAAAAATAAACTCAAAATGGATACAGGACTTAAACATAAGACGGGAAACCATAAAAATACTAGAGCAATCCACAGGTAGCAAAATCTCAGACATATGCCAAAAGAAATTCTTCACTGACACTGCCCCTAGGGCAATGGAAGCTAAAGAGAAAATTAACAAATGGGACTACATCAAAATAAAAAGCTTTTTCACAGCAAAAGAAACCATTAACAAAACAACAAGAAGGCCTACTGCATGGGAGAACATATTTGCAAATGGCATCACTGATAAAGGTTTGATCTCCAACATCTACATGCAGCTTATACAACTTAATAAAAGGAAGATAAATGATCCAATAAAGAAATGGGCAACAGACCTAAATAGAAGCTTTTCAAAAGAAGACAGAAGGAAGGCCAAGAGACACATGAAAACATGCTCAACGTCACTAATTATCTGAGAGATGCAAATCAAAACAACAATGCGGTACCATCTCACACCTGTCAGAATGGCTATCATCAACAAATCAACAAACGACAAATGTTGGCGAGGATGCGGAGAAAAAGGAACCCTCGTGCACTGCTGGTGGGAATGCAGACTGTTGCAGCCACTGTGGAGAACAGTATGGAGCTTCCTCAAAAAACTGAAAATGGAACTCCCATTTGACCCAGTAATCCCACTCCTGGGAATATATCCAAAGAAACTAGAAACACCAATCAGAAAGGATATATGCACCCCTATGTTCATAGCAGCACAATTCACCATAGCTAAGATTTGGAAACAGCCTAGGTGCCCGTCAGCAGATGACTGGATCAGAAAACTGTGGTACATCTACACAATGGAATACTATGCTGCCATAAAAAAGAAGGAATTCTCATCATTTGCAGCAACCTGGATGGAATTGGAGAACATTATGTTAAGTGAAATAAGTCAGTCAATGAAAGAAAAATATCACATGATCTCACTCATTTATGGGTAATAAAGAACATTATAAACTTGAACAAAAAGATAGATACAGAGACCGTAAAGCATCAAACAGACTGTCAAATTACAGGGGGAAAGTTAGGGAGAGGTGGGGGAGATAAGAGATCAATCAAAGGACTTGTATGCATGCATATAAGCATAACCAATGGATGCAAAACTCTGGGGGGTGAGGGCATATATGGGAGTGGGGTGAGGGGTGGCAATGGTAAAATATGTACACATATAATACCTTAATAAAAAAAATTGGAAAAAAAAATGTTATACAGCTATTAAAACAAACTAACCCTAGTATGTTTTATATAAATTATTAAAAAACAAATATGCACAAAAATAAAGTAAGGTATTATTTATGTATATATGATATTGATATTTATGCATACACATACACACACACACACACACACACACACACACACACACACACACATGCTAGAGGCCCAGTACCTGAAATTTGTGCACGGTGCGGGGGTGTCACTCAGCACAGCCGGCACCCTCTTGCAATCCAGGATCCCTCTTGCAATCCGGGACCGCTGGCTCCTAACTGCTGGCCTGTCTGCATACCTGATCTCCCCTAACCATTCACCCTGCCTGCCTCATCGGCCCTAAGCACTCGCCTGCCTGCCTGATCACCCCTAACTGCTCACCTGTCTGCCTCATCGCCCCTAACTGCCTCTACCTGCCTGCCTGATTGCCCCTAACTAACTCTGCCTGCCTGCCTGCCTGATCACCCCTAACCACTCGCCTGCCTGTCTGATCGCCTCTAACCGCCTCTGTCTCAGCTCCCCATGCGGCTTTGTCTGGAAGGACATCCAGAATGATGTCTGGAAGGTTGTTTGGCTGTCCAGTCTAATTAGCATATTACACTTTTATTATTATAGATGCATTGTATATACACACACACACACACACACACACACACATACACACACACACTCTACAGGCCTGGTGCACCAATTCGTGCACCGGTGGGGTCAGGCCGACCCACTCCAATCGGGGCCAATTGGGCTGCTCCGGCCAGGGGGAGGTGCTGTGGGTGGTTGGCTGGCCAGCCTTGCCCCCTGATTGAACTCCTGGTCAAGGGGACAATTTGTATAATAACCTTTTATTATATAGATATATATAAATGTCATAATTATACATTTGTATGGGAAAGTATAAAAGGGAATGTACTCACTAAGTTCCTGACAATAGTTACCTCTGAGATTGAAAAGGAAAAATGAGGTTGAGGGGTTGAGGTATTTATCTCTATTTACTTGAGATATATATATATATATATATATATATATATATATATATATGAAAATATGAGAAAATATTAACAGGAGTTATTCTAAATGAAGTTATATTTTTGCTATAATCTTCTTTGTATTTATTTTTTTATATCTCAAAAGATAAAGAGACAAGTATCCAGGTAGGTCAATTTAAAGAATTTACTTATTTGAGAAGAAACTAGTTGTTAAACTTCACAAATCATCTTTATTCTTGATCCCTAAATACATCGAGACCAAAAAAAAATGCACTACATTACATTTGAGATAATAGAGGGTGAGGGGAATATCTTAAAAGTGCAAAAAACCAGATCCCTTTTCCAGTAGTAAAACCATGACAGATGATAAATAACCAGTGAAAACTCTGATCTTCCCTGGATATGGTCAGCCTTGAAGGTCCCTTTCAACTCCTGCCGAGCCCATAAAAAGAGGACTCTCAGCTCCAATGTGTGCAAACATCGTGTGCTTTCCAATGGCAAATACACCAATGCTCTTCTCATGAAACAATGGCCTAGAGAAACTAGGTAAACATATGTGAGCATGCAATTAAATAATGCTCTCTGCTAACTAAAATAAATCACCAATATCAGATTCACACAAAGTGATTGTGCTTCTTGAGTGATTTTCCAATAAACCCACACTTGCATATCATCATGAGTATGAAGAACATTTTCCTAAAGTGGTGTTCCTCGGAACACTGGTCTTAAAAAGATGCACCAGAGGAGGGAAAATCAGAGTGATCAATTAAGCTTGGGAAATGCTAATTCTAAATCTGCCTCTTGGATACTTACAATAAACATTTTAGCATTTTAAGGTTCTGAAAAGTCTTCTAGTTAAGAAAACTGTTTATTTTGTTTAACTTGTAAGTCCTCACATTTATTTAACACTGATTTTTTTTTTTTTAGAAGTAACAGTTGTTACTGAAATAAGCACAATGTGGACCTCGGAGTGAATAATGTTGATATATTTTTGAATGCATATAATTTAGAATATGTACAATTAGCAACACAGGCTAGGCCATCTGTGCTGCCCAATAGTGGTTAGGGTTAGAGTGACACAAATCAAATTTTTTCCTCTGCCTCTTACAGTGCCTTCTCTGCAAGAGCACAAGTTTATCTCAGATTCTTCCCAATATCCTCAGGTTTCTCTGTATCTTGTGAACTGTCCCTTTAGCGGTTGTCATGGTGACTATGAGTTTTTTGTTTTCTTCATCGCTGGTCCAGCAAACTGTAGTGATGCTTCCTGTATCTACTTATAACTAAACCAGAAGTTAGACCGCCTTGAAATGTTGTTGCTGCTGCCACCAAATTGTTAAACTGCCTCTGGTGACACCCAGGACTACCATATCGAGACTGCTAAGAATATTTCGTGCACCAAGGCATCGCTGCCAGTCACCGCCAAAGCTGTGGCCATGCCTCACCCATCACTGGCCCCCAACAATGCACTGAGCGCTCACAAGACCTCAGTCATGTTTCCTCTTATCCCAGCCACTTCCCAGGCCTCAGAGTGCCTGGCAGGAGGCCAGAAAGCAGTCTGAGGGATAGGCACCCAGGGCTGGCCTCTGAGTCAGTATGTGTATGTCATATTTCTCTTCCTTGAAAGGTCTCACCAATTTTTCAAGCAAATCCAAAACCTAAGATAGAATGAAGCTCATCCATCTTGTTTATTAGTCACTTTTGGAAGGAACACTGTGAAATGATCCTACAACCGTAAGTAAAAATGTTCTTAAAACTTTCCGTGTCCTTTTGTTAACCTAAAAACTTGATTTTTTTCTACATCTTTCTCTGGAAAATGAGCAAAGATGACTGAAGTAATAGAAAAATTATGTGTTTTCTGAATGTGAAAGTGTGAATGCCTTAAGGGTCCTAGTTGAGCTAGGTAAACTGGTTATTTGAGATTCTGATCAATCCCACTCAACCCTGATCCTCAGCTTCACCTTCTCCAAATCCATACTTCCCAGCTCTAAGGCCTCAGAATCTGGCCTCACTCCACAGCTCCAGCTTCATTTCTCCCTGCTACAGAGCAACTGTGCATTTAAACACTGAACAATAGTTAAGATCATCCACTCCATGATAATTAAGCATTGGACTGAATAAGACACGATTCCTATTCTCAGAGAGCTTTTATAGAGATTTCTCTTCTGCTATGTGAGTTTCTTTGGGGTTTTATGAGCACAAGGGGTTTCATTTCTCCCTATATGCTTCTGTTCATTTTCTTCTGTCAGCACGTGATGGCCTTTGTCATTCTCATTCAAACACTGCTTAAATAAGGTACAGATAGGGTTGCCAGATACAATGCAGAAAACCCAATTAAATCTGAATTTCAGATAAATGGCAAAAAAGTTTAGTATAAGTATGTCCCAATTACTGCAATCTGCTTATAATATTGCATGGGACATACTTATACTAAAAGAATAAGTATATATGGGGAGGGGGTGAGATGCCAAAAAGATAAAGAGGCTATCCTTCTATTCTTAGAGTTTATTGTATGAGGAAATCACACAAGTTAATGGAGAGAAAGATATTTGGAGAAATAAAATAACCTGGATTCAAGTAGGATTTTTAAAAATATGAGTTCTGTCACATCACTTCCATATGTTTCAGTTTTATCTTCAGAAAAATAGGGATGCAAGGTGTCTAGGAGCCAGCATCTTTTTTCCTACACCATGTTCAGCAGCAAAGAATGTTGGTAGCTTGTATTAGGTCATTTATACCATGGAAGTAGGCAAGTGCTACAAATCAGAGTTTTATTTTTCTCTAAAAACCTGTGTTCAACATTTACTAATATACCACAGGTGGTTAATTAAAATGCTTCTTTATATGCCCTCAGGGGCTATGAGTACATTTACATTATATGTTTTATGTAAACATAAATTATAATTTCATATCAACATAAATACATATAGATATTAGATATCATTACAAGCCAGCAGAGATGTGTGTGCCTCTCCTTCAGTTATTTTAGTGAAAAAAAAGTTTATATACTTATTTAAAATCAAATAGAATGAAGGTGAGCAAAGAAGATACGCATTTCCAGTGGAGAGTGAGAGACTGATAATCCTACAAGAGCCATAAACCTACCAGGTCATGTTTAAGGAGAGTAATCCTTTGTTTATTTCAAAAAAATTTCCCCAAGTACAGTGTTTAAAAGTTCCCAAATTGACACAATAGGCTTCTCTGCACAGCACTAAGTAAAAATTCATTTCCATGGACAGCTGACAGAATGCTGTAATTACAACTACTGTGGTCTCTGGTCTGATAAGAGGGAAATGCTTCCTGGTTGTCACTCACTGCAGCTCTGTGGACAAGAGCCACAGCAATTCATAGCATATGCTTATTAACTGGGAAATCCAAATGCCAGGTTCTGCCATCTTTTGTGGTCTGGAAGGTTATTTTGGGGAGGTTTTTTGGTTATTTTTGTGGGGGATTTGTTTTGTTTTGTTTTGTTTTTGGTTACAATCGTAGGATCATTTCACAGTGTACCTTCATCTACTTTTTCAGGTTCATTTAACTTTTTATTTGAAAAATTACTGGGCTCTAAAGACATACTTTGAGAAGCCACCTGATCCTTTCAAATAATTTCTTCTGAATTTTCCATTTATTATCTACATTATTGCCGAAACCGGTTTGGCTCTGCCGAAACCGGTTTGGCTCAGTGGATAGAGCGTCGGCCTGCGGACTCAAGGGTCCCAGGTTCGATTCCAGACAAGGGCATGTACCTTGGTTGCGGGCACATCCCCAGTAGGGGGTGTGCAAGAGGCAGCTGATCGATGTTTCTCTCTCATCGATGTTTCTAACTCTCTATCCCTCTCTCTCTTCCTCTCTGTAAAAAATCAATAAAATATATTTAAAACAAGAAAAAATATTAATTTTTATTAAAATATTTTATTATTTTATATTAATGATTACTCATTTATTTCAGCCCTTTGTATTCAGCATGTCTCTATCGAAATAAACCTACGTTTCTATGAAAATTGAAGCTTTTGTTTTTTTGCGGCCCTCATAAAAACTTAAACTTTGTTTATTTGGCCTGTGTTAGCCTGTGTTGACATGCTTGTTCTAGAGCATATTTGAGTTATGTGTAGCTCAAGCACCTGCATGGCCTAAAGTATAAGGCATCTTGAGTTTTTGCATCTGTTTTGCTCATCTTTCAATCTATTCCTTTATTGTTAAAATGTCACATAAAAAAACACTAAAGTGATTAGAGCATGAGAAAATTACAGGCAAATATCCCAAATAATCATAGATGCAAAAATCCTCAACAAAATATTACCAACACAAATTCAACAACACATTAGAAGGATTATACACTATGATTAAGTGGGATTTATTCCACAAATGCAAGGATTTTTCAACATTTGTGAATCAGTCAATGTGATACACTACATTAACAAAATGAAGTATATAAAGTATATGATCATTTCAATAAATACAGAAAAAGTATGTAACAAAATACAACACTCGTTTATGATAAAAAAGGAACTCTCAACAAAGCAGGTATACAGGAAACATACCTCAATATAATAAGGGCCATAAATGATAAATGCATAGCTAGCATCATGTTCCTCTTTTTAGAGGAAAAGCTTTCAGATTCTAAGATTAGGAATAAGACCAGGATGCCTATAGTCACCACTTTTATTCAACATAGTACTGAAAGTTTCAGCCTGAACAATTAAGCAATAAAAAGAAATAAAGGGCATCCAAATCAGAAAGAAAGAAGTAAAACTGTCACTATTTGCAGATGACATGATACTATATATAGAAAACCCTAAAAACTCCATTAAGAAACTTAGAACTAATAAACAAATTGAGTAAAGTTGCAGAATCCAAAATCAATACTCAAAAATGTTGTGCTTTTATATACTAACTAGAGGCCCAGTGCATGAAATCCATGCACTCAGGGGTTGGGGGTTGTCCCTCAGCCCGGCCTGCACCCTCTCGCAGTCCAGGAGCCCTTGGGGGATGTTTGACTGATGGCTTAGGCCCGCTCCCTGTGGGGAGCGGGCCTAAGCCATCAGTCCAACATCCTTAGCACTGCCACAAAGTGGGAGAGGCTCCTGTCACTGCTGCTATGCTTGCCAGCCATGAACCGGCTTCTGGCTGAGTGGCGCTCCCCCTGTGGGAGTGCACTGACCACCAGAGGGCAGCTCCTGAGTTGAGCATCTGCCCCCTGGTGGTCAGTGAATGTCATAGCAACCAGTCATTCCGCCATCAGGCTGAAACTGGCTCTCTGACTGGATCCCCCGAGGGATCTCAGATTGCGAGAGGGCACAGGCCAGGCCAAGAGATCCCACCGGTGCACGATCGGGGCCGGGGAAGGACTGCAGGAGGGCTCCAGGGTATGTCTGGATCGTCTCGCTCAGTCCCAATTAGCCAGACCCCAGCAGCAAGCTAACCTACCAGTCGGAGCATCTGCCCCCTGTTGGTCAGTGCACATCATAGTGACTGGTTGACCAGTTGATTATCTGCCCCCTGATGGTCAGTGCATGTCATAGCAAGCAGTTGAGTGGTCTTAGCATATCATTAGCATATTGGTTGAATAGCCAACTGGACGACTAGACACTTAACATATTAGGCTTTTATTATATAGGACTAGAGGCCCAGTGCATGAATTCGTGCATGGGTGGGGTCCCTTGGTCTGGCTGGCAATCGAGGCCGATCAGGGCTGTCTCACCCAGTCCCAATTGGGGCCAGCCAGGGGGAGGGACCACAGGAGGTTGGCCAGCCGGGGGAGGTTGACTATGGGAGTGCACTGACCACCTGGGGGCATCTCCTGCCTTAAGCATCTGCCCCCTGGTTGTCAGTGAGCGTCATAGCAACTGGTCGTTTGGTTGACTGGTCATAATGGTTGCTTAGGCTCTTATATATATAGATAATGAACTATCAGAAAGAGAAATTAAGAAAACAATCTCATATACCATTGTATCAAGAATAAATACCTAGGAATAAATTTAACCAAGGAGGTTAAAAACTTGTATATTAAAACAAACAAGACATTAATAATGAAAGAAATTGAAGAAGATACAAGTAAGTGGAAGATTGTTCTGTGCTTGTGAAATGGAAGAATTAATATTGTTAAAATATCCATACCACACAAAGCAATCTACAGATTCAGTGCAATCCCTACCAATACTTCAATGGCATTTATCATAGAAATATAGCAAAAGATCCTAAAAATTAAATGGAATTATAAAAGACCCTAAATAGTCAAAGCAATCTTTAGGAAGAACAAAGCTGGAGGCATATGCTCCCTGATTTCAAACTATATTACAAAGCTGTAGTAAAACAGTATGGTATTGGGATAAAAGCAGACAAATAGATCTTAGAAAGCCCAGAAATAAACCCATGTATATATGGTAATTTCATTTACAACTAAGGAGCCAAGAATATACAATATGAAAAAGATAGTCTCTTCAGTAAGTAGTAATGGGAAAATTGGATAGCCACATGCAACAGAATGAAAATGGACCCCCATCTTACATCACATACAAAAATGAACTCAAAGTGATTTAAAGACCTTAAATTATAAAACCCTTGGAAGAAAACATAGGCTGTAATTTCCTTAACATAGGTCTTGGTGATGATTTTTTTTAATATGACAACAAAAGCAAAGTAAGCAAAAGCAAAAATAAATACATCGAATGACATCAAACTAAAAGGCTTTTGCACAGTAACGAAAACTATCAACAGATAGAAAAGGTAACCTACTGAATGGAAGAGAATATTTGCAATGGTATATCTAATAATATCCAAAACATATAAAAACCTCACACAACTCAATGGCAAACTAACAAACAATCTTATTTAAAAATGGGCAGAAGGTGGATGGTTTTGATGTGGTGGATGCCACGATGCATGGCAATCCTGCCTTCTTCATTGATTCGTGTGAGCCTAACTTCTCTCAACTCTCCACATGGAGAGTCAGAAGCACATTGTCTTCTTCCCCGTGCATGGACTTGGCATCGTGAGGAGCTCAGCTATGACCACAAGTTCTCTACTGCGGATGCTAGCAACAAGCTGCCCTGCAACTGTAGAACCAAGTATTGCCATCAATCCTTAAATAAAGCCATGGCTAGCCACCATGCCCCCCACTGCCATCTTGCCCCTAGCCTGGGGGTTTCATAGTCCCTCCCAGAGCATTTCACAACCACACTCATATTCAGGTGGATGTGGGCATGCAGGTGGCAAGGGCCCTGACTCCACCCCTCCAGCCCACCCAGCAATTGTCCCCTTCCTGCCCTGGGGGCCCAGGATGGAGCTACTGTACAAAGGTTTATAATTTTTTTTCTATGCAAATTTTAGAGGGATCCCAGGTGGGAAGTTCCACAATAAAATCTGTCAATGTTTTTATTTTTTTGGGTGGAGCAGGGAGCAGGGAGGTGTGGAGGGGGAGATGGCAAAAAAATCTGAATAGACATTTCTCCAAAGAAAATATACAGATGGTAATAGGTACATAAAAAGATTATCTACATCATTAATCATTAGGGAAATGCAAATCAAAACCACAATGACTTATCACCTCACACCTGTTAGAATTGCTGTTATCAAAAAGACTAGAAATAACAAGGGTTGGCAAGAACATAGAGAAAAGGGAACCCTGTACTGTTAGTAAAAATGTAAATTGATACAGCCACTATGGAAAACAGTATGAAAGTTCCTTAAAAAATAAAAATAGAACTACCATATGATTCAGCAATTCCACTTCTGGGTATCTGAAGAATACAAAAACACAAATTTGAAGAGATCTATGTTCAATAACGCTTCATGTTCACTGCAGCACTATTTACAATAGCCAAGATCCTGATTCAAACTAACCTTGAAATAAATTGAGTGCAACTGGAGAAATTTTATCAGTAACTGCATATTTGATAATTATTAAAGAATTATTAAATATGTGGACAATAACATAATTGTCATTTTGTTTTTAAAATGAGCCCTCATCTCTCATAAAAACATACTGAAATTATTCACAGATAAAACTGATATAATGTCTGGAACTTTCTTCAAATTAATCTGGGGTGGGTGGGGTATAGATGAACCAAAATTGACTATGAGTTGATAATAGTTGAACCTTAATGGCAGATTATGGGAGATTATTTTATTATTCTTTAATTTTTTTATTGACTTCAGAGATGAAGGGAGAGGGAGAGATAGAAACATCAATGATGAGAGAGAATCATTGATCAGCTGCCTCTTGCATGCCCCCTGGGGATCGTGCCCACAAACCTGACATGTGCCCTTAACCAGAATTGAACTTGGGACCATCAGTCAGCAGGCTGACACTCTATCCATATCCTTTCTATATTTACATATCTTTGACACTTGTATTAACAAGCTAAAGAAGAAAAATCTACACAGCTTCCACTGATTTTATTTTCAAGATTGATTCCTTTCCTCTGCCACATTAGTAATTCCCAACTAGTTTGCAGAGCATATTAAAAATAATTAATTTTTATTTTATTCCTTCTATTATTAATTTTATCATACCAAAGATAAAAATGGTTGAATATCTATCTTTCTTCAGAAGAATGTGCTAAATGAAATGGAAATCACAACAGGAACAGCCTCTACCTCTTTCCTTGGGAACCTTGAAATGTATTGAGAAAAATAAATAAATACATAAACCTCTTAGGAAACTGATCCATGACCTTATTAAATAGCAGTTCTCATTTCTGCACAGCATGTTGCATTTAAAGATATGTGACCTACTTGTGAACTATTTCATTAGGCCTTCTGTGAAGATTAAATGAGAGTATGTATATGAGGCACTCAGCATCGTGCCTAGCACATAATAAATAAGTCCTTGATAAGTGCTGGCTATAAAACCACTAAACTTTAATCCACGGACCTCATTACTAAAACATGCTAACATATTAAGATGAAAATTTAGGAAATAGAAGGAGGCACAATAGACCATAGAGGACAAAGCAAACCATTGTGCAGATTAAACAGCAAAGAGTCCCTGAAGGAAGGCAATTCTGAACTTGAATTTTATTCAGAAGATGGATATAGATTACAAAAGGACATCATTAACTGGGGATGTTACAAGAGTCAAGGTGAAGCCACCAGCCCTAGCAAATCATATTTAATGTAGTTGTAACCTGAAATAAAGGAGAGTAATGAGAGGTGAAATTGGAGAAATGGACTGGGGACAGGGAGACCACATTCAGGATTTGAAGATTAATATTTTAGGGAGTACTCCTGAGTTTTTCTTCAATGTGAATCAAGCACTCATAGAATTTGACCCCCTCCTTCCCCAAGTTTCTCATTTCTTCTTTTTGAAGGAAAACTGATCTGTGTGGTCAGTAAATTTAAGAATTAAAAGAGAATGCTTGGTTATCCTAATTCCAAAACCAGATAAAGACACTACAAAGAAAGAGAATTACAGGCCAATGTTCCTGATGAACATAGATGCTAAATCCTCAACAAAATATTAGCAAATCAGATCCAGCAATATATTAAAAAGATCATATATCATGACTAAGTGGGATGTATTCTAGGGATGCAAGGCTGGTACAATATTCACAAATCAATAAACGTGATACATCACATAAACAAATTGAAAGACAAAAATCACATGATCCTATCAATAGATGGAGAAAAAGCATTTGACAAAATCCATCATCCATTTTTGATAAAAACTCTCAGCAAAGTGGGAGTAGAGGTAGCATATCTCAACATGATAAAGGCCATATGTGACAAACCTACAGCAAACATCATACTCAATGGTCAAAAACTAAAACCAATTCCCATAGGAACAGGGACAAGACAGGGATGTCTGCTTTATTCACTCTTATTCAACATAGTACTGGAAGTCCTAGCCACAGAGATCAAACAAGCAGAAAAAATAAAAGGCATCCAAATTGGAAAGGAGGAGTAAAACTCTCATTATTTGCAGATGACATTATTCACAGTACATAGAAAACTCTAAAGACTCCACCAAAACACTACTATATTTAATAAATGAATTTGGCAAGTTAGCAGGATACAAAATCAACACCTCAAAATTTATGGCTTTTTATACACCAATAATAAATTCTCAGAAAGAGAAATTAAACAAACAATCAAATTTACCATTGTAACAAAAATAAATTAAGGTACTTAGGAATAAACTTAACCAAGGAGGCAAAAGACCTATACTCAGCAAACTATAGGACATTGAAAAAAAGAGATAGAAGATAAAAGCAAGTAGAAGAATATACCATGTTCATGAATTGGTACAATCAACATCATTAAAATGTCCATACTACCCAAGGCAATCAACAGATTTAATGCAATCCCTATTAAAATACTAATAGCATATTTCACAGATCTAGAACAAATACTCCAAAAATTTATATGGAATCAAAAAATACCCCCAAATAACTGTAGCCATCTTGAGAAAAAAACAACAACACAAAGTTGGAGGAATCACAATACCAGATGTCAAGTTAAACTACAAAGCCACTGCAATCAAAACCGCCTGGTACTAGCACAAGAACAGGCATATAGATCAATGAAACAGAACAGAGACCCTAGAAATCAACTCAAGCCATTACACTCAATTAATATTTGACAAAGGAGGCAGAAGCATACAATGGAGTCAAGAGAGTCTCTTCAATGAATGATGTTGGGAAAATTGGACAGATACATACATACAAAAAAAAATTAGACCACCAAGTTACACCATACACAAGAATAAATTCAAAATGTATAAAAGACTTAAATGCAAGTCAGGAAACCATAAAAATCCTAGAAAAACCATAGGCAGCAAAATCTCAGACATCTCTCCTAACAATAAGTTTACGGATACATTTCCTAGGGCAGAGGAAACTGAGAAGAAAATAAACAAATGAAACTACATCAAAAAATAAAAAGCTTCTGCAGAGCAAAAGAAACCATCAACAAAAGGAAAAAAGAGTCCACAGTATAGGAGAACATATTTGGCAATGATACATCTGATAAAAGGTTAATATCCAAAATATATAAGGAACTCATACAACTTAACAAAAGGAAGACAAACAATCCAATTTAAAAATGTGCAAAGGACCTAAATAGACACTTCTCCAAAGTAGACAAACAGATGGCCAAGAGACATATGAAAAAATATTCAAAGTCACTGATTAAATTAAAATGACAAGGAGGTATCACCCCATACCTGTTAGAATGGTTACCATAAAAAAATCAACAAATGACAAGTGCTGATGAGGATGTGAAGAAAAGGGAACCCTAGTACACTGTTGGTGAGAATGCAGACTGGTGCAGCCATTATGAAAAACAGTATGGAGTTTCCTCAAAAATTTGAACATGGAACTGCCATTTGACCCAGTAATCCCACTTCTAGGAATATATCCTAAGAAACTCAAAACACCAATCAGAAAGAATGTATGCATCCCTATGTTCATAGCAGCACAATTTACAATAGCTAAGATCTAGAAAAGCCCAAGTGCCCAGCAGTTGATGAATGGAAAAAAAGCTGTGGTACATTCATACCATGAAATACTATGCAGCAGTAAAAAAGAAAAACATTTTACCCTTTAAGACAGCATGGAGGAACCTGGAGAGTATCATGCTAAGTGAAATAAGTCAGTCAGAGAAAGACAAGTATCACATGATCTCACTCATATGTGGAATCTAAGTAACAAAATAAAACTGATGATTGAAGTGGATCCAGAGACATGGAAGCATAGAACAGAGTTTGGAATCTCAGAGGGAACATGGGGGAGGGTGGGTGGGTGGGTGGGAGGTAATCAATTAAGGACCTTAAATGCGTACTAGAGGCCTGGTGCAGGAAATTCCTGCACGGGTAGGGTCCCTAGGCCTGGCCGGCAATTAGGGCCAATCTGTGGGGCAACCAGCAGGGTGATGGGGGGGACGCTGGTACCCACCTTGGCTGGCCTGGCACCGCCCACTCGCTGGCCCCGCCCCCCACTGCCGCCACCATTCGGGGCCTGCGGGCTAGGGGCAGCTCCTGCATTGAGCGTCTGCCCCCTGGTCGTCAGTGTGCATCACAGTGACTGGTCATTCCGCCGATTGTTCGGCCGTTTGGTCAATTTGCATATTAGGCTTTTATTATATAAGATATGCATAACTCAAAAATAGGGCAGTGAAGGCCTGAGGTGGGGGGAGGGAGGTGACAGGGTGGGAATGGGATAAAGGGGTCAGTGTGGGGGGGAAGATGACATATGTAATACTTTCAACAATAAAGAATTATTTTTTTAAAAAGGGAATGCTTGGTGCAGCTCTGCCGTTTCCTCTTCTCCCTGCCCTTCAGAAGCTGCCCACAGGGGCACACAATCTTGTGTTCTTCACATGGAGAGTCTTGTCCTGGTCCCACACTACTTAGGGGTAGACATGGTCTAGTGACCCTCACAAAGATATGCTCCTAAAGTTAGCCATTAACAGTGAGGAAGGTGGTGTGTGGTCTTCATCTACCACCCTTTAGTCTTTTTTAACACTAGAGGCCCGGTGCACGACATTCGTGCACTCAGGGGTGGGGGGTCCCTCAGCCCAGCCTGTGCCCTCTCGCAGTCTGGGAGTCCTCGGAGGATGTCCGCCTGCTGGCTTAGGCCCAGGGTTGGGCCTAAGCCAGCAGTCAGACATCACTCTCGCAGTCCGGGGCTCTCGCAGTCCAGGACCCCTCTCTCCTTACCACCCGCCTGCTGAGGAGGCGGGAGAGGCTCCTGCCACTGCCTCTGCGCTCGCCAGCTGTGACCTTGGCTCAGGGCTTCTGGTTGAGCCGCATTCCCCCTGTGGGAGTGCACTGAATCCACCAGGGGGCAGCTCCTGCATTGAGCGTCTGCCCCTTGATGGTCAATGTGCCTCATAGAGACCAGTAGTTCTGCTGTTCAGTCCATTTGCTTATTGGCCTTTTATTTTATAGGGTTTTGTTTAGGATGTGGGTTGAGAAGGGGATGCTAATTATAGAACCAGCTCAAAGACTTCATTAATAATACAAGCCATAGGAACACATTAAAGATCCTTCAATAGAGAGGGGGAAAAAAGAACTTCAAGTAAATTATCCCAGCTGTTTTTGTGAAAGAAGCAGATAAGAGCTAATTAAATTAATCTAGTTATAGGAAACAAGGATTGGGCCTCCAAGCACCTGTCTGCTGAGGCAGAGGCTGGCAAAATTTTTCTGTTAAAGGGCCAGATGAAAACATCTTAGGTTTTTCTGGGCCACCTAATGGTCTCTGTTGCATTTTTTAACCCTTTAAAGTGTAAACACCTGCCCTGCTGGTGTGGCTCAGTTGATTGAGTATTGACCCGTGTACTGAAGAGGTCAGCCATTTGATTCCTGGTAGGAGCACATGCCTGGGTTGCGAGCTTAATTCCCAGTAGGGGGCACAGCCAATAGATATTTTTATTTCTCTTTCCCCCTCCCTTGCTCTCTCTCTTAAATTAATAAAAATATAATAAAAATAAAATGTAAAAATTACTCTTAATTTGTAGGCAGCACAAGAAGGTCATGGACTATATGGAAAACAGACTGGGGGCCATATTTGGCCCCTGAGTCATAGTTGGCCAACCTCTGTCAAGAAATAATCTCTTTGAACAGGGATTATATCCTTGAAAAATTATAAAACAAATTCCAATACACAAAGATTAGCCAATATCTGTCCATCAATGAAATTGCTTAGTTAAAACATTCCAGGGCTCTGGCCTTGACTTATCAACAGTTGCAGTTTCTCAGATATTACTTTAGGCCCCTACACATAATATACATACATGTACATTCATAGAACCACAATGGTTATTACCAACATAGCCTATAATTTTGGAGGCTTTGCATGTACAGTGCTCTACTGGGAAAGCTTCACCCTTCTCATTGCTGACTAATGTCAAACATCACCTTATGTGGCATTATGCTGCTAAAGACTTTTACCTGTTGGTTTAAATTAAAAGTAAAAAAGACTAAACACCACATCAGAAAAGAGGAGGCAGACAGGCATAACATTTATAGTATTAACTAGAGGCCCGGTGCACAAATTTGTCCATGGGTGGGATCCCTCGACCTGGCCAGTGATCAGGGCTGATCAGAGTGACAGGAGGTTGGCCAGGGGCAGGGGCCACAGGAGGTTGGCTGGCCAGGGCGGGAGGGAAGGGGCCGCGGGAGGTTGGCCAGCCGGCCAGGGGGAAGGGGCCATGGGAGATTGGCTGTGGGAGCGCACTGACCAACAGGGGGCAGCTCCTGCCTTGAGTGTCTGCCCCCTAGTGGTCAGTGTGTGTCATAGTGACCGGTCGACCAGTCATTCGGTCGTTTGGTCGCTTAGGCTTTTATATATATAGATTATTTTATACTACCAACAATGTCCTCAGTACAGATAAACTGTTTTATATCAAGCTGAATATACATCATTCAATTCTTCATATTTTCATTCATATAAATTTAAAACTCAGTCTCACTTTTTGCACAACTATAGTTACTGCATCTGTAAAAAGTTTGGATAGTAAAGAATCCAGCCAAAGATGTCCCAGAGGTGGAAATTTTATTTTTAAACTGTAGGTTTTCTATGGGATTTGAATCCTGCAAAATGGGATATTTAACTGCAGTTATTGATGACTTATGAGTGTTAAAATGCCTATGGGCTAAATACAAGAAAATAATTTCTGAGTTTTTATTATTCTCTCAATATAATAACTCATTTGAAGAAACTGAATTTCTCATTCCCTTTAAAATTCACCCTTGAGCTGAGATTAAGATTAGAGATATTTCACATTAAAGAATATTGAACTATTCGGAAGGTTGAGAAAAATGAACAGAGGATTTTTCTAACACAAAGCTTTTGTAACCTTCATAAATATATAGAGATGTATATGTATAGTTTCTCTACCTTATGTGTTGCAGGGTGCAAGGAACACCACCTTCTGTAAAATGATTAGACTATTTTTTAAGAGTAGTTTTAGACTTGTAGGGAAGATGGAGTTAGGTGGGGAGAGATTAACCAAAGAACTTGCATAACCCATGGATACAGACAATAGTGTGGTGAAGGTTGGTGGGGGCGGGGCAAGGGGGAACAGGGACAGAGGGGAGGGGGTCAATGGGGAATAAAAATGGGAACATCTGTAATACTTTCAACAATAAAGATAAAATTTTAAAAAAAGAAAAGAAAATTGAGGAGAAAGTAAAAAGAATTCCTATATACCTCCTCTTCTCCCACCAAAACACACACAGCTTTCCCTATTATTAACATCTTACATTAGTGTGGGGCATTTGTTAAAATTGATAAGTAATCTATACTAATAAAAGCCTAGGTGGCCACCACAAGATGGCCACCAAAAGATGACTGCCACAAGATGGCCAGATGCACAGCGAAGGTGGGGCCTGGCGGCCACTCCGCGCAGTGAGGCCTGGGGGTTCTGCAGCTTCGTGCAGCGTGGAGAAGGCGGGTCCTGGCAGAGGAGGTGGGTCGCAGCAGGGGAGGGCAGTTGTGGGCAATCAGGCCGGCAGGGAAAAGCAGTTGGGGGCGATCAAGCCAGCAGGGGAGGGCAGTTGGGGCATTCGGGCTGGCAGGGGAGCAGTTAGTGGGCGATCAGGCTGGCAGGCAAAAGTGGTTAGGGGCAAACAGGCAGGCAGGCAGGCGAGTGGTTAGGAGCCAGCGGTCCGGATTGTGAGAGGGATGTCTGACTGCAGTTTAAACCAGCAGTCGGACATCCCCCGAGGGGTCCCAGATTGGAGAGGGTGCAGGCCAGGCTGAGGAACACCCTCCCCACCCCGTGCATGAATTTTGTGCACTGGGCCACTAGTATTGTTATATTATTACATGAAATCCTAATTTACATAAGGGCTCACTCTTTGTGCTGTAAAGTTCTATGAGTTTTGAGAAAATCATAATTGCATATACCCATTATCTTATCAGACAGAATAGTTTCACTGCCCTAAAAATGCCTTATGCTCCACCTATTCATCCCTCCCCTTCTCCTCATGAGTCCTTGGCAATCACTGACTTTGTTACTGTCACTTCATCTTGCCTTTTCCCAGAATGCTGTACAATTGGAATCATATGATATGTAGCCTTTTCAGATGGGCTCTTTCACTAAGCAATATGCATTTAAGGTTCCTCCATGTCTTTTCATGGTTTGAGAGCTCATTTCTTTTTATCATCAGCTCTTTTTGAAAAGCAGAAAAGGTAATTCTCAAAGTAAAGTCTCACCAAAAGGCATTTGTTGAGATATGTTAAATAATTCTGGATGAACAGGTAAGTTTATTAGAAGAGTATGTATTTACCTGACAAAAGTTGTTTTCACAAATACAAAAGGTTGCCACACAATTTTGCTGGATAAATTTCCAAATATAACAGTATACCCCCAAAAATAATGAAAAGTGGCAGAAATATAGTTAATGTACACTGTCTCTCACTCCAGGCTCTGATCAAAGCCAAGCACCCACCACCAGAACAGAAAGGCATAAAGGGGATAAAGGTACCTGCCTATTTTCACAGATGTGTCTGCAAATATGCACAAATAGGCTCAAGAAATGGGAATATGACCCATTTTCAATTATGTCTGTGCTACTGGAGGACCCACCTTCTTATAAAGGAGCTCCACTTTGTGCAGCTTGCATCTCAGCAGATGTTGCTGGAACAACCAAAGGGCACTAGTCCCTGCTCTGTGATTTCAACAAGTCACTTTCCCTCTGTGAGCTTCAGAACCTGCATGTGTTGCAGGAAGAAAACAGTGCTGCCCCCCTGCCCCCCCCCCCCGCCCCGCTCCAGACTCAGAGCCATCCTATCTAATAAAAGAGTAATATGCAAACTGACTGTCACTCCAACACACAAGATGGCTGCCCCCATGTGGACACAAGATAGCCGCCACAAGATGGCCAGCAGAGGAGGGACCAGGTCAGCAAGAGAGGGCAGTTGTGGGAGATCAGGCCAGCAGGGGAGGGCAGTTGGGAGGGACCAGGCCTGCATGGGAGGGCAGTTGGGGGTGACCAGGCCAGCAGAGGAGGGAAGTTGGGGGTGACCGGGCCTGAAGGGAAGGGCAGTTGGGGGGACCCAGGCCTGCAGGGGAGAGCAGTTGGGGGGGACCAGGCCTGCAGGGGAGGGCAGTTAGGGGTGACCAGGCTACAGGGGAGGGCAGTTAGGGGCAATCAGGCTGGCAGGGGAGCAGTTAGGCATCAATCAGGCTGGCAGTGGAGTGGTTAGGGGGTGATCAGGCTGGCAGGCAGAAACAGTTAGGGATAATCAGGAAGGCAGGCAGGCGAGTAGTTGGGAGCAAGCAGTCCTGGATTGTGAGAGGGATGTCCACTGCCCGTTTAGGCCCGATCCCGGTGGGCAGCTGGACATCCCTCGAGTTGTTCCAGATTGGAGAGGGTGCAGGCTGGGCTGAGGGACACACGCCCCCACCCCCTGCATGAATTTCGTGCACCGGGCCTCTAGTTGTAAGAATAAAAAGGAGATTGAAATGAATACAGAAGACAAAGGTGATGTGGCTGAAACACTGCCAAACCTCTCAAAGGTTTACTCTGTTGCTGTTGTAATAATAATGTTAATGGTGTTATTTGATGGACTCTCCACCCCAACCCCATTAGCACCCCTGGCTCTCATTCTAGATAAGATGGTATCAGGAGGGACATCATAAAGGAACCTGCTTAAATAGAGAAACAAGAGACCTTGTAAACCAGAAAGTAAATAAGCATCATAGGAAAGGACAATAACTTATACCTCAGAAAAAGAAAGTGTCAAAAAAACCTTTCTGAAGGAAAAGGTGTAGTTGCAATGTGTACACCAGGTGAACCACTAGGCTTCTAAGATAGCAGACCAGTCTGAAGCAGAACACACTGCCTGGGGACTGAAGGGCAAGGAGGTAGCACAGCCTAAATGTCTTCTACAGAACACTCTTTCAGAGCAGCAAGAAAAGGAGAGCATCCTTCTGAATAGTGAGTGTGTTATGCCTGATTTCTTCCCATTACTCCAGCTACAGAATTGTAACTGGCCGAACAGAGGGACACTGTTGAATGCAATACTCTCTTTAAGTGAAATGGATTCTGATAATTCAAGATAGTCACATTAACTATACAAAATTAATTCCTTTCCTTTGACTTATTTGGTAGGGAGCATTACTAACAAATGACAACAGAAGAATAGCAAACTTCAGAAACCATCCTCCCATTCACCCTCTCCACCCTCAAATCATTGTTAGGTCAGAAGGAAGATTTATTTATATTTGGAGTCTATATCTATGATATTTAGGAATGGACAAACAAATCAAAGGCTTAACAAATCAAGGAGAGAGCCCAGCAAGCACCAAGCATGCCAGGGTGATATGTTACTTGGTATATGCCTACATCAAAAAGATATAACTTTACTCTCAAATGAACATTTGTATAACCAAACCAAATACTAGAGGCAAACACTGACAGTCTAAAATGGCTTTTAAAACAAAGGTAAGAGTCCTAGTCAAAATGGAACAAGTTCACACTTGAATAAACCATCTGCATACCAAACACAGAGAAATAATAGAGCATTAATATAAAAGGCAAAAAGACATAGTCAGACACAAAACCTAGATAAACATCTTTTTCTAATGGAAATAGAACAAAAACACAAAGCAGAAAAAAGAGCTGAGGCCCTGGACCTCCAGAAATCTGGCAGGCAGCGACTGCTGCAAGTTCAGCTGTTATCATTTCAGAGGGTTAACAAGTACTCCCTGGGAAGGAGGGACCTGCAGCCTGGCTCATTGTTTGAAGACAGAAGTTGAAGGTGCCATATAAACAGAATCACCAGAAAGGTGGCTAAATGAAAATTGCTACCAAATACCACCTGGGAGTATAGTTTTGAGCCAGTGGTGAGATCAGAAAAGTACGAGGTCATAGAGAGCATATGAAGATCAGGAAATTAATCAAACCACTCACTGACTCTATGACTAAATCTGAAATACCATATCACATGGAACAGGAGCCCTAAAAAGACATAAGGGCTAGGGGAAAAGAACAAATGAGAAGGGATAGAGCAAAACTTCCTATGTAAAACAAAACCATGGATAATATTAAAACACAGGAAGATGAACTCATGGCATGATTTTACGAAATAGTTTGACATAGGCTTTAAACTTATTCTCAGGGTGCTCAAAAAATAAATAAGGAATAACTTGCATTTAGAAAAGAATCCTATATAATAAAAGCGTAATATGCTAAGTGTCCAAGCAATTGATCGACTGCTCGACCAATTGCTATGACGTGCAGACACTCTGACCGGTAGGTTAGGTTGCTGCTGGGGTCCGGCTGGCCAATTGGGACTGGGTGAGAGGGCCAGACACGCCCTGGAGCCCTCCCACAGTCCCTCACTGTCTGGCTGGCCCCCATCAGCCCCCATCGGGACTGGGTAAGATGGTCTCGATCGGCTCAATCAGCCGCCATGCAGAGGGACCCCACCGTGCACGAATTTGTGCACTGGGCCTCTAGTTTATGATAAAACAGGAGAAAACAAAGCAAGTACAGAAGGAAATGAAAAGACACAAAGATATTTTTGGGGAAAAAAACATGGTCAGGGAAAATAAAATATTAATAGACATGATAAAGTTAAGAAGACCCAGTAAGAGATAAAATAGACATCTAGAGAATTAGAAGTAATATAAATGTAACAGCTAAATTCAATTGACTCCATAGAAAATAAAATTAGAGACGTGGAAGTCAAATTGAGAACCTCTCTTAGAATGTGCAAGAAAAGATAAAAAGGGTAACGGAAAGATAAAAGACACTCATACCACACAGATGCACTATAACAACTATGTGAGGGGTCACTAATGATGGGAACAGACGAGCACACAAAGAAAACTTTCTTGCTTGGAAAAAGGTTAAGTATTTGAAGTACAAGGACTCACCATTTCCTACATAAAATCAAACTGGGCTCTCACAGGGCTAAAATCAAGGTGTCTACAGGCTGTCTTCCTTTCTGGAGGCTTTGGTGGAGAATCTGTTTCCCTGCCTTTTTCAGCTTCTAGATGCCACCTACATTCCTTGGTTTGAGTCCCCTCCCACCCTTCCTGTCTTCACAGGCAGCAATGGCAGACCAAGTCCTCCCATCTCAGCACATCACTCTGACCACTCTTCTGCCTCCGGCTTCTACTTCTAAGAACGTTTATGATGATATTGGGCTCAACTGGATCATCCAGAGTAATCTCCCTATTTTAAGGTCAGCTAATTAGCAAGCTGAATTCCCCTTTGTCATGTGAAATAACAGTCACAGGTTTCAGGGATTAGGAAGTAGATATCTTAAAGGTGGGGGCTGAGGAGGATTATTCTGCCTACCACAGCCTCCTTATGGAATTTGCTTAATTATGTTTCAGAATCTGTACTCATGCAAAACCTGATTCAATTAGCTGATACTCTCCTAAACATCTCAGCTATTTTCTACTTAGTCCTTCAACATCCAGCCTAAAATTATTCTCCACTATGAAACCTTTCCTGCTATATCCACAATACTCTTTCCTCCTTAAACTAATGATCTAAACCAAACATTCACACAATTTTTTAGAAAAATAATTTTTTAATTTACCATGTTGCTTTTATAATTCTGTTTCATGTGTGTTTTATCCCCAAATAAACTTTAATCTATATGGAAAAAAAAATGTTCACAAAGCACTTATAATACTAGTGGCCTGATGCATGAAATTCATGCACATTAAAAGGGATTAATTAGAGGAAATATTTTAATATTGTTATTTGCCCTTTATAATAGAAGTGTCAGAGATGAAAGAAACTTAGTAAAATGTATATGAAAATCTCCCTCCTGTCAGAGTCTGGGGTGTGCCACGAGACCCAGAGTCAAGTCCCCACCCACCTGCACATGCTTAAAATCACAGGAGACCCAGACCCAGTCGGCCCCACTCCCATTGGGTGAGACCCATACCCGGCCAGCCCCACTCCCGTCAAGCCCCTCCAGGCGGGGGGCACAGCCTCAGGTCCCCCGGCCTGGCACCCATGGGGAACACAGTCTCAGGTCTCCTGTCAAGCCCCGCAGGGTGGGGGGTGCAGTCTCAGGTCCCCCATCAAGCCCCGCCAGGCAGGAAGCACAGCCTCAGGTCCCCTGGCCCAGCACTGGGGTGGGGAACACAGTCTCAGGTCTCCTGTCAAGCCCCGCAGGGTGGGGGGTGCAGTCTCAGGTCCCCTATCAAGCCCCGCCAGGCAGGAAGCACAGCCTCAGGTCCCCCGGCCCAGCGCTGGGGTGGGGGGCATAGTCTGAAGTTCCCTGTCAAGCCCCGATGGGCGGGAGGGTGCAGCCTGAGGTCCTCTGGCCTGGTGCCAGGGCTGTGGGCACAGCCTGAGGTCCCCCATCAAGCCCCACCAAGTGGGGGTGGCGTTGCCTGAAGTCACCCGGCCCAGTGCCGGGCAGGGGGTGCAGCCTCAGGTCCCCCAGCCTGGCGCCAGTTGGAGGGCGCAGCCTGAGGTCCCCTGTCAAGCCCCACTAGGTGGAGAGTGTGGCCTGAGGTCCCATGTCAAGCCCCGCCAAGCAGGTGGCAAAGCCTGAGATCCCCATCAAGCCCCACTGGGTAGGGGGCATGGCCTGGGGTCCCCTGTCAAGCCCCGCCGGGCAGGGGGCATGGCCTGAGATGCCCGGCCAGGTGCTGGAGCAGGGGGCACAGCCTGAGGTCTCTCGGCCTGGTGCCAGGGCAGGGGGCGCAGCCTGAGGTCCCCCGTCAAGCCCAATGGGCAGGGGGCACGGCCTGAGGTCCCCATCAAGCCCTGCCAGGCAGGGGGGCGCAGCCTGAGGTCCTCCGCCCCAGCCAGGTGCCATGCAGCCTCAGGTCCCTGCTATTCGGTCATTACGTGACAGCGTCCTGGCCAATTTGCATATTCCTCTATTATTAGTATAGATGAGTAAACTATTATTAAACTAGAGGCCTGGTGCACAAATTCGTGCACCAGTGGCGTACCTCAGCCTGGCCTACAGGATCAGGCCAAAACCAGCTCTCTGAAATCCCCTGAGGGGTCCTGAATTGCAAGACAGCGCAGGCCAGGCCGAGGGACCCCACCCATGCATGATCGGGGTCGGGGAAGGACACAGAAGGTTGGCCAGCCAAGAAGGGGCCATGGGGGAGCAGGGGACTCCAGGGTGTGTCTGGCCCGTCTCGCTCAGTCCTAATCGGCTGGACCCCAGCAGCAAGCTAACCTACTAGTCGATGCGTCTGCCCCCTGGTGGTCAGTGCACGTCATAGCGAGTGGTTGGGTGACCTTAGCATATCATTAGCATATTACACTTTGATTGGTTGAACGGAGGACTGAATGACCAGACACTTAGCATATTAGGCTTTTATTATATAGGATGGCATAGAGTTTTTATAAAACAGAAAGCAAAAATATTATACAGTATCACCTAATCATTGAAGAAAATGTTGAGAAATATGATTGCATTGTTAACAAAATTACCTCATAGTATGGAATTAAGGTGTTTATCTCTTTTTATTATAGTTGTTTTTCTCAATCTTCTGCATTGTGGCAGATGCGGCCTATAGCCTGTCTGCCCACTTCTGAATTCACCTGCAGCTACTGTAAATAATTGCCAAACTGCTGCCAGATCCCAACCTCAAGGCCTCAAGACTTCTCTGCCCAAGGGTTTTCTCTGGCTTTCTTGGAGGTTGCTTAACCCACATGCAAGACCTCCTAGAAAGGCCAAGGATCAGAAAGAGGCAACCCACAATCAATGAAGGATGAAAGTTGGGGAATAAACACCGCAGCTTTCCTGTCCCATAGTACAGTCTACACCAAGCATGTCAAGCATGTCAAACTCACAGCTGGCAGAAGTTTGACATGCTTGGCCTACACAGTTCTCCAGAGGCTCCCACTGGGATTGAGCCACAGTTGCCACAGCAGTAATTTATTCAAACTTTATTGGCTTTCCCTTTCTCCATTGTGTTACTTTTATATCCTGGGATTACTTTCTGTGTAAACCATCTGGGGTAGGAAATCAGTTCCACTGTGGCACCTGTCAATCTTGTAGGTATCCATATAGACAAAGACTTGAACCTCAACTCATCAGAATCTTGGTGGAACACTTTGTATTCCAAATAGACCTCAAGAGAATGGGAGGTCTTTAAGGAGCTGATATGAGGCCATCTCCCACTTGCCTCCCTATCAGCTATCACAGGCCATTTCTCATCACCTCCTACATTTGGATGAGGTGTGGGAACTTCTGGCTTGGCCCCTCAGAACAGAGCAGTAGAATGTAAAACCAGCCGTTAGTAGACGAGACCTGGTCTACAAGTCCTGTTGCAGTCTTCTGGGTCCTTTTGCTTCTGTGTGTGGGACAAGGATCAAGGGAAGTAGGCCCCTTTGGTTTATTCTTCATTTTGCTATCTATGTGAGTATCCACCTATATATTTTATAAGTGGCTCTACCATTTGAATCGTCAAGCCTTAGTTTTGACCTTTTTGTATATGTCAGCTGAACACTCACATCCAAGTCCTAGTCTCAGGCTCTGCATTTGCAGGAATTGAAACTAAGATAAGCAAATATTGCTTCTATAATTGGTCACAATATGACTTTAAGTTAGAAATATGGATATAAACATAACATACTACATATAAATTTGAACTGGTAAGTAGAGAGTCTATGTAAATGTGTGAAAGCAAACAAAGAACGCCCCCCCAAATGTAAATAATAATTACATCTAAGAAGAGGTATTTTTATTATTTTTATTTTTTCTTTCCTCTTTTCATAGTTTCTAAACTTTCCACCTTGGGCATTATTTCTTTTATAATTGAAACAACCTATTTTTTTTATTGAATTGGGAAGAATATTTGAAATACACATGGCAAGTTTTTATCCTTTATATACAAGTGTTTTTATATATCACCATGTAAAATGTAAATATTCTAAAATAAAAGTAGACAAAAATGTAAATATTCTAAAGTAAAAGCAGTAAATACTCTAAAATAACACTAGAGAAACAAGCTATTCACAAAAGAAATATAGATGGGTAATGAACATGTGCAGGGAAGTTCAAACTTAACCAAAGCACTCACAAATTAATTAAAACAATGAGGTGTCATAGTTTGCTTTTAAATTGGAGAATTAGATGATAATATATGATGCAGTGAAATAGGCACTCATATATTCTTGTTAAAAGTATAAACCAGTCTAACTTCCTGGAGGCAATTTACAAAGTCTTATAAATGTTCATTGTCTTAATATAGTGATATACCTTAAAAGAATTTTCTTCTGGAAAAAATCAGAGATATTCAGAAAAAGTTTGGCAGAATAGTGTTGTTTCTGAGTGATGGGATTATTATGCATGATTTTATTTTCATTTTTATACTTTTCTGTAGTTCAGCAATTTTCAACCATATATATATAATATATGTATATATATTTATATGTGTGTGTGTGTGTGTGTGTGTGTGTGTGTGTGTGTACTGCAGAATTCTTGTAATTAGTTTACATGTGCCATGAGATGAAAAGGTTAAAAATTGCTGCTGCAGTTTTCAAATATTTTCACTAAATACATATGTAGAGCCATTATAAATAGAAAACATAAATAAATTTATTTTCTATTCTAAAAGATAAAACATGAACCAACAATTAAACTCCACAAAAGAAGCACCATTCTTTCCCTTTTCTACTTTTGTTCCATTAATGTGGCAAGGGTGATATGGGTGAACTAATTTGCCTTAGCTGGCCATGTGCAGAAAGAAATACAACTCTCTATTTGCTTCTCTGTCTTGACATGAAATCAACATGGTTTTTCTCTACAATCAGAAGATGGAATGACTTAGCAGCAGAAGTGAACCGAAGGAAATTCTCTATCTGTGTGGGTCTCAATGCTCAGCTATGTTGCAGATTTCACCTACAGGCTTTTTCTGCATTAACAACCTCTTATCGTTAAAACATATAATGGACATAGCCAATTACTACAAGACATAGATTAGCACATGGTTCATTCTTTACACAACAGATGTTAAAATTGAAGCAACAATGAGTAGAAAAATAATCATGTTTTCTTCTCAGAACATGATAGTTTTGACATTAAGAGCTAGAACTTTTTAATGTCAACTCCCTTCATTTGAAAGATTGGGCCTTTTTTGCTTCTACTAACACAGGACTTAGATAAGTTGAATTAATGTTAAGATATTCAACTCCTGGAATATGAAGGGACTTTCATGCATTTTCCATAGGAAAAGATAATCTAACAATGTCTTAGCCAAATCAATACTTTCTCATACTTTATTTTTAAAAATATTTTTACTGATTTCAGAGAGGAAGGGAGAGGGAGAGAGAGAAAATGATGAGAGAGAATCATTGATTGGCTGCCTCCTGCACGACCCCTACTGGCGATTGAACTCGCAACCCTGACATGTGTCCTGACTAGAAATCTCTAACCATGACCTCCTGGTTCATAGGTCAATGTTCAACCACTGAGCCATGCCTACTGGGCAACAATTTCTCATACTGTAAAGTGCTATATTTAAACTTGAAAACTCCATAACTTAACATGCACCATTATTGGAGGTACCATTAAAAAAACATTGCAAAGTAAATAATGAGAACATATACATCTCAATTATAAGATGCATACCAATTGCAGATGTGTTCAATGGGGGGTGTGTATCGGAGAATCAGACTATGCAGGGTTTGGGTTTCAGCCACAGATTGGAGTCAGTTCTCATTCATTTGATTAACTTTTTGCATTCTGATTTCTGAAAGGATCTGACAAGTTTATAAACATATTCAAAGCTTATTCAAAGCTTAATTAGCCACTCAAAGACTTAACTACTCAAAGTGAGATTCAAACTCTGTATCGTGGAATATCACCTACAGTCAGTGATGCTCAGGAACCAGCCTCAGACCAGGATGTGTAAGCAGGTTGTTTAATTATCAAGACTCTCATGAGTCAGTTATTGTAACCAACTATTAAAAATTGTGGACCAAAAGGGGCCACATGGTACCCTGACAAGCTCAAGGAAGGCCTGTGTGGCAGCCTTGCAAACTCAGAGACCCTAAGTAACCACAAAAGATGATCTGAAATTAAAACTTTTTAACTAAAAGCAATTTAGGCTAGAATTTTCCCCAACAAAAGTCAATCTTTATCTTAACTGAACCTGTCTATTGTCTTTTGTATCTAGGATAACATTCCTTTAGAATGTCAGGGTAACCCCCTTTTCCAGACCCTTAGGGCACAAGCAGTGCACCAGGGTGCAGACCAAAATCCTCTCATTGTTATTATTGTCATGTTAATTGTTGACTAATAACTATCCTGTACTGACCTATGTAAAAGATGTGTCTATCATTTTACTTTTTATCCAATCCTAGAGGTTTCTCCCCACTCCCACTTTGCTTTCTCCCACCTCCATAATCTTATCACCAATGGATTTCATGTAACCCATTTGCATCTTCTCTTTTTATTGTAATGTATAAAATAAAGTGCAAAACTGCCACTCTCTATAGCATTATCTCAATCCATTGAGGTTTTGCTTCCAGGCAATTGTCACCAGTTTGGCTGAAATAAACTCACAAAAATTCTTCACAGGTTTGAATGTTTCTTACATTGACAAAATTAAATTATATTAAAATGAAATAGATCCTATTAAAAATAAAGGTAATAAATATTCAAAAAAGTATCACCTCCTAATTATTTACTATTATCTATTTCAGGATTATTTATGCCTAATGTATCTGTATAGTGAAAATACAATAGTGATGAGCCATTGCATATCTCTTTCCAATTCTGCACTCAGTGATGTCATTGACAGTATGAAACCAGCCACAGTGCAAGTATTTACACCATGGAAATCAGCACATACTACAAATCAGGCATCCCCCTCTCCCACCCCCACACACACATACACAAAAGTCTATTATTAAACATATTTACCAGCACACCACGGCTTACAATAATTTAAAAAAAACTATAAAAAGTCTGGTCCCACCCTGACCAGTATTGCTCAACCATTAGAGCATCAGGCCTAGCACCGAAGGGTCTCAGGTTCAATTCTCAGCCAAGGGCACAGATCTCATTTGCAGGCTGGATCCCCAGCCTGGTCTGGTGCGTGCAGAAGACAACCAATCTCTCTCACATTGATGTTTCTCTCTCCTCTGTCTCTCTCCTCCTCCTCTCTCTCCCCCTTTCCACTCTCTCTGAAAAGCAATGGAAAAAATATCCTCCTGTGAGGATTAACAACAATAAATGTCTGGTCCTAAAATTAATACACTAGCTACATATTACACATCAATTTATATGTATACAGATGAAAGCAGTGGGCATTGAAAGAACAAGAGGCAGGGAAGCGAAAAAGAAATAAAAATCTAAACATGACCTTAAAACAAATTGAAAAAATACATATTTTTTTCATATAATTTATATAGTGTCTGAATTATTCAAAAAGGTCACTTCAGTTTTCAGTGTTAAAATTTCAGTATTCAAATGCCGGAATGACCTTCTTACCTTGACTGCCTTATAAAAGGCAGAATGCTACACATTGTAATTTTTTATCATATAGAACTTCTAATTTGAGTGGGATTACAATTTACCCATTGTTTTCCATTAAATGAGAAAAAAATATTACTATCATTTTTCAAAGACAATAACCTGGCATGAATTTGTATAATATTACCCTCAGAATAACCCTCCTTATCTACAAACCAGTCAAATTCAACTGGGTCAAATAAAATTTGTATGCTGAATACCAATAGCGAAGCAACAATCTTTTAAAAGTTTCTATCATTTCATGAAGAGTGATATAAAATGATTTCTATACAAAACAAAACAAAAAAACTATGATCTCATAAAATGTCAAAGATGGCGAGTTCACTGTCCTTTGCCTCCTAGCTGAGGACTCCGGTAACCTGAGGAGGCTTATTTATGAGAATTCATGTAAATCTTGTTAGGCTCTTCTTAATACCCCATGGCACTTTAGAGAGAATATTTTTTATTTTATTTTGCATTTACATAATGCAATTTGATAGTTTCATATTGTATAATCTCATTTTACTCCGTTTATTTTTTTAAGGAAAACGAATTACTTGCAGCTTTTCTACAAAAGAGACCCTATGTGAACTATACCCAAATAACTTGCAGAGAACTGGTTGCCATGGCTATACAGAAAAAGTAAGACATTGTTGCTAATATGAATGTTGAAAAATCTAATTTCCAACCTGGATTTATGATACTAGATTTTTGATTATATGAATTAATGAAGCCAATGCAGCATCCAACTCTTATCCAAGGAACTAAGGGCAAACACACCTTTTAATAATACTTTTTAAATAAAGAACATGTGAACATTTATAACCAAACTATTAAAAAAATTAGAGATAGGACTGTCACTTTCATTTGACTCTTTGTTTCCTAATGAAATATTGCTCTCCCCCCCTTAATCTAACTCAAGTTTTCATAACAGGTAACTTCTGGTCCTCGTCATTAAACACTGGGTTTGTCAGTGTGAATAAAGAGAAACAAAAGTGTGACCAAGCATGGCCCCTTCATGAAGTGTCAGCAATCACTGGGTCGGAGGTTTGAAGAGAGAATGGTGGGAGATGAACCTAGAAAGCTGCATTGGGACAAAATAGTGAAGGGTCACATATATGTTGTGATGAGAAATTTCTAGTTAAGCAGCGGGGTCAAGCCAAGAGTCTCCAAGTGTTTTTTAAAGAGGAAAAAATTGCCCTAGCTGGTGTGGCTCACTTGGTTGGAGTGTCTTGCCATATACGAGAAGAGTTCCAGGTTCAATTCCAGGTCAGGGATCATACGGAGGTTGCGGGTTCAATCCCCAGTCGAAGCAACCAATCCATGTTTCTCTCTCACATTGATGTTTCTCTATCTCCCTCTCCCTTCCTCTTTATCTAAAAAATGTCAATAAAGCATATCCTCGGGTGAGGGTTAAAAAAATAAAAATAAATAAATAGGGCACAATTTTTAAAATGCTTTAGAAGCATCAGTTTGGCAGCTGAGCAAAAATGTTTTAGAGAGAAAAGTTGCCTGAATAGAGGATACCAACTTCTTAAGACATAACTGCATAATCATAGTTAGAGACAGAAAAAAATGCATTATGAAGTAGAGTTCAAGAATCACAACTTGGAACTGTTTTCTATTTGAAAGGTCTAGCCATGCATGTGATAATGCAGGAGCTTTGTGGCTTTATTAAGGCCTTAACGCATTGCAGGTGTCTATGTCACTGCCTCCCCATCTTATGCTCCTCTGGAAACTTCTCCCACACACACCTCTGCCAGATGTAGATGCTAGTGCTCCCTCCCCCATCTCAAGTAGTTATTTCTAGTTAAGCAACCAGGTCAAGCCAGTTTGCCCTTTCCAATCCCTGGAATTGTGGAGAATAACTTTTTCTCCATCTTATTACACATATACAGGATAACTTTTTCTCCGTCTTATTACACATATACAGGATACCTCAGAGATATTGCAGGTTCAGTTCCAGATCACCCCAACAAAGTGACTATTGAAATAAAGCAAGCTGTAATCATGTCGCTAGTGGAGGGTCCTACCATACATTTGTAAAAAATATGCAACACCTGTGAAACACAATCAAATGCGGTCTGCCTGTACCTGTATTTCCACTTTCTGGGTACAATTAGTAAAAATGTATTTTGAACCTTTTCTTTAGTTTCTGGAAAATTCTGTTATCTTAAAATAGTACTGATTTGAAAAAAACAAACATCCTCACTTGCATATATACGATGCCCATCTGTAGCATCCCGAGAAAAGAAAAGTGTTTGTCTTCACCTTGTGGGGGCGGGAGGCATGCAGGGGATCCTATTATAGAGCTATGTTTCAGATTTATGTTTTGAAGAACTTTCTTAAGAACTATACCTGAAATAATGAGGAAACACTGACTCAAGAGAAAGGAAATAGTGCTTTTACAAGAAAAGATCAGATTTCCTTCTGATTCATCTTTGGGACTAGATATTGGAGTTAGAAAAAAAAAAGATTTATGTAAAACATTAAAAATCTTATTGCAGTAGATGACCTTCAAAGGCAATGGTTTTCCATCTTGTTTTACTGCCCTCACATCCAAGTAATAATAAATACTGTCATCAGCTCATTACAGCAATCACTTTTATTTGGGCAGAGGTGTCTAGCTTTGGTTGGGGTGGTTCACATCACAATCCAGGGGTGGAAGGGGAACTGCATGGATGTGCACATTTTGAAAAAGTTTCAAGGTGAAACTGATGTAACTTTGCACCACCACCCCAATCCAACCCACCTCCAACCCTACCATAAACAGTTTCCCTAGCCCTTGCCCTGAATTAAAGTCTGCTTTAAGTCCTTTCCACCAGGAAGTGATTTGAGACCTGGGGCTCTTAGCAGGATTAAGCTGAATTTTGGTTGAAGTGATCAGATTTGTATTCGTATTCTCATTGCACAGCTCTGAGATGAACTGAATTCTTTATTTTATTTTTAAAATATATTTTTATTGATTTCAGAGAAGAAGAGAGAGGGAAAGAGATAGAAACATCATGATGAGAATCATTGATTGACTGCCTCCTGCATGCCCCCTACTGGGGGTTGAACCCGAAACACTGGCATGTGCCCTGACCAGGAATCAAACCATGACCTCCAGGTTCATAGGTTGATGCTTAACCACTGAGCCACAGGTGTATTCTTTATTTGTTCATTAAAGGCAAACTGGCAAACCAAATCTGAATTCAGCTATGGACTAAACAGTGATTTTTTTTTTAAAATGTGTGTTTGGTTATCTTTAGATAGAGGATAGACCTCTCCCATTTTCTATAATCACCTCTATACTCTTTTATCCCAGATTTTTTTTAAAAATATATTTTTATTGATTTCAGAGAGGAAGGAAGAGGGAGCGAGATATAGAAATATCAATGATAAGAGAGAATCATTGGTCGGCTGCTTCCTACACGCCCCCCACTGGGGATTGAGCCCACAACCGGGGCACGTGCCCTGGACCGGAATCGAACCCGGGACCCTTCAGCCCACAGGCCAAGGCTCTATCCACTGAGCCAAACCAGCTAGGGCTTACACCAGATTTTTTATCCATTTATTTGTTTTCCCTCTGGCCTATACAGGGATTTAATTTGTGACTGCCTAGTTAGAAGAAGATATTTTGTAAAGAAGTAACTAACATATTTTACTTAAAAAGCAAATGTTTCCCAACCAAAAATAGGTGACAGGTAATAAGAAATGGAAGTTTTCTCAGAACAAGTGTAACTGTTCTATTTCATTGTCTTTTCATCAAAGATCTTGCTTCTTTCAGATGGATAGTGAGACTCACGAGCTGTAGACATGAGTCTGGGTCAGCTGGATAATTGATGAAAAGGAAACAAAAGGCCTTTATCCGGGACCTCATGGGCCTGAGGTTAGGACTTGAATGAAACCTTGTCATCAGTCTGTCACTTTCTTGCCATTACTTGTTAGGCACACTGTTCCCAGTGGTGTGTCAACATGACCGTTCTCCTTGACTAGCAAATTGCTGGAGACTGAATGTCTGTGTCTTCCCCACATTTATACATTAAATCCTAACACCCAATATGATGGTGTTTAGAGATGGGGGCCCTTGGGTGGTGATTAGGTCATGTCGGTGGAACCCTCATAAATGAGAGTAGTGTCTTTTTATAAAAGAAATTTCAGAGAGTTCCAGTCCTCCTTCCGCCATGTGAGGATATGGCAAAAGAGATGGCCTTCTGTGAATCAGGAAGCACTTCTCACCAGACACCAGATCTGCTGGTACCTTGACCTTGGATGTCCCAGGTTCCAGAACTAGGAGAAATACATTTTTTAAAATCTCTTTGGACTTATATGCCTCTCAACTTTAGATTAGTACTTTTTGCAGTGAATTGAGTTATCATTTCATGTTAAACATAAACTACACAAATTTGATATCATGCAAAATAATATAATACTTCTGGTATAAAATTTGGAAAAAAAATGTTTAAACCCCTCTAATTTGCAAAGCTCACTAAGGTTTTAGATTTCAGAGCTGGCAAGCCAACTTTATTGTGAACTGCATGTATGCCATTGCCAAAAAGATGAGCCTTCTTGTAAAATATAAATACCCTATCACTGACTCTTCCATAGCACATAAGTCACGTTTTGTTTACTTGCATCAGAATTGTGCAAGAAATTTTGTGCTGTTATTGCTATTCATTATCATGCTTCAATTATTTTTATTCATTATCATGCTTCAATTTTTTCCTTATATATAAAATATTCTGTATATTATTGATCATGTGGTGGGGCTACTATTAGTGCAGGAATACACCAAAATCAATACCTATGGAAGGAAGATGTGATAATAGACCATGAAGGAAGCCAATCAATTGCTATGACACCCTGTACTAGTTAAACAAGTTGTAGATTTATTCAAGCTCATGGAAAATTTAGTCTTTAATTATATGAGTTTTGAGTTATAGGTGGCCTTCAGAAAAGCATCCCTTGCATAAAATACAAATGTGGAGAACTTAAGCTACTTATAACTGTGGCAATAAGTTTCTGAGTTGACAATTATTCTGATGACTGTTATTTTCTTCAGGCTACTTTCACAATGATTCAGGTCACCCCATCTTTGTCTCTGTTCTTTTTAAAAGTGTTCCCTACCATCATGATTTGTCAGGATTTTGGGAAGTGATTACAGCTATTTAATGTGTCTGTACATTGTGTTGAGATGTCTGTTAACTGGTGTGCGCGCGCGCGTGTGCGTGCGTGCGTGTGTGTGTGTGTGTGTGTGTGTGTGTGTGTGTGTGATTTAGAAGGATGATGCATTCCAGCTCTGTGAGTTTCTTTTCCTACTCAAAAATGTGTTCAGCACCTATCATTCACTGCCCTATTTTCTTGACATATACTTGTTGAGTATTTCCACAACTAGATATGTTAGACATTTATGTCAGTCGAGATCCAATGAGGAAAAGAGAAACCTTTCTAAGTATTCAAAACTAAGGTAATTTAATACAGGGGTGAAGGTGGAGAGCTGGACCAGAAAGGCAACCAGGGGTTAGAAACAGAAAAATCTGTAACCACCTGAAAGCTAGAGGTAAGAGAGAGAGGAATGAATTACTGAAACCTAGGGTCTCAGCTGTCCTAGTGGGAGCTGGACTCATGGAGGGCTTGCCTAGAATTGTGAAGTCAGAGAGAAGACACATAGTGCCATAAATGCCACAAAGGTAGAGAAAGAAAGGGAGAAATACTCAGAAGTGTTGCTTCCTCCAGCACTCCAATCTCCTGCCAATGCTTCCCACTGGCCCACCCCAGGACAGAGCCCAGGAAAAGCATCTTGCAGGGAGGGGAAGCTTTCCTACCAGAGAGAGAGAGTGCCAAGCTGAGGAATAAAGGACCAAGAAGTAACCTCATACATCAGCACAGCATAACCTCCCTCTTCTTTTCAGATGGGGAAACCACTCCACTTCTAATCAATAACTGAGAAATATGCATGTGAAGTAAAATTTGCATTTGGTTCCTTCATACAATCTCAGGAGATAGTTTTCTGGATGAGCTTGGGGATGCAAATACAGTTATTTCATCCTACAAAACTCAGACTTAAAATGTTCTAAAATGTATTTTAAGATACCCAGTCTAGCAAAATAATATATTCAGTATAATGTCATCTTTTTTAATAAAAACCTACCACTTGGTATTAGATGGCAGCAGGGACAATGAGCATAATAAATCTTAATCACATTAACCTTTTTAGTCAGTCATATCTATGTAACTTGGTCTCCAGATTTCTGAGATGATTTTTATGTAACTCATAAAGTGCATAGATAATTCAAATTCAGCTCCTGCTTTTAAATTTTTTAATTATCAATTATATACGTATTGATAATTAAAATATATATATTCTGACTTTTATATTATTCTGACTTATATATATTCATATATATGTACATATATACATCTGTATGTATATATGTATATATGTATATATATATATATATATTTTTATATATATATATATATATATATATATTCTGACTTTTCCTCTGTGCTATTAATATGAACAAAGCTGTTAAAATTCAAGGAGCATGTGAATCACTTCCCTTAGCTAATTGACAATCTCAGCAAATGTACAAATCAATTTCACTAATCTTCAGCAAACTATAAATTAAGCAGTGAGGCTATGACAAGCTTATTGATTTCTTGCCAACAATTGTCCTCTAATATGCTGCTTCTGTTCCATAAATTGAAATGTTTCCATTGTGTCCTCTAAAACTCATATTTAATTAACAAACTTCCCCACAATATCAGCTTCTATCTAAATGTTGCCTTGTCTCCTTAAGAGAAAACTAGCTCTCTCCTGAGGACTCCACTACCCCATAGGTCTTTATTTTATTTTATTATTATTACTAGAGGCCTGGTGCACAAAATCCATGCACTGGGGGAGGGAGGTCCCTCAGCCCAGCCTGCACTCTCTCCAATCTGGGACATTCCTCTCACAATCTGGGACTGCTGGCTCCTAACTGCTCACCTGCCTGCCTGCCTGATTGCCCCTATCTGCTTCTGCCTGCCTGCCTGATCATCCCCTAACCACTCCCCTGCCAGCCTTATTGACGCCTAACTGCTCCCTTGCTGACCTGATTGCCCCCAACTGCTCCCCCACCGCTGGCCTGATCTTACCCCCAACTGCCCTCCCCTGCAGGCCTGGTCACCCCCAACTGCCCTCCCCTGTTGGCCATCTTGTGGTGGCCATCTTGTGGCAGCCATCTGGTGACGACGTGGGGGCGGCCATCTTGTGATGACGTGAGGACAAGATGCCACCTAGGCTTTTATTAGTATAGATTTTCCACAACCATTTATCTACTCTATGCCCTCTTCCACCTCCACTCCCCCTCCCCCGCAATCACCATATTGTCATCCATGAGTTCTCTCTCTTTTTACTTTTTTTGCTCAATTCCCCTCCCAACATTCCCCCCACTGTGAGCTGTTTGCCTGCTTTCTATGAGTCTGTTTCTATTTTGCTCAGTAGTTCAGTTTGTTCATTAAATTCCACATATGACTGAAATCATATGGTACTTGTCTTTCTCTGGCTTATTTCACTTACCATAATGTTCTCCAGTTTCAAAGGAAGGCTGTTCATTCTCCAACAGCCCATCCACTTTGAGGACACTCGGTACTCCTCACTGCTGCTCACACACAACTCTCCCACTCTCTTTCTCAGGCGTCTCTTCCTTTGAGGCACACTCATGTTGTAGGCTGTATTATCCTGCACTCTTCTTTATCAATGGGGATTGCCAATCTACTGGTTAGTTTCCCTCGTTCATTGAAGACTTTGGCAGAGAGCCCACTGTAACTTCTTCACCATCCTAGTTATCTTCACCATCCATATGGAGAACAATTATCTGAAATCTCAGTACCATGACTTTTCATCTCCAATGACCTTTATCTTCTCCTTCACTTCCACCATCTACTCTCAGGGCCACTCTGGAATTCACCACCACCTGGAACTGCTCTATCCCTGAAATTATCAACTTATGCCTTTTATTCTCTAACTAAAATATCTTACTCTTCTAGCTTGCTCATTCATTTAGTTCCCAATACACCAGTTTTCCCAATTCATTAGGATATCTAGTTCTCAACTTGTTCTTTGTCAGGATCTTTTTCTCTTCTTTTTACTCTGACTCCAGCTTATATTCAGGGCCCAATGTTTCTTTTAAAAAAATATATTTTGTTGTTGACAGTATTACAGATGTTCCCTATTTCCCCCTTGCCCTCCACCCAACCCCAACCTTCCCTTAGGCCTTTACCACACTATTGTCTGTGCCCAGCCCCACTTCTGAGATATGTCAGTCTGTTCCATGTCTCAGAACTTATTTTGTTGGTCAATTTATTTTGTTCATTCAGTTCCACATATAAGTGAGATCATGTGATATTTGTCTTTCTCTGACTGGCAAAATGCTCAATGTTACTAATCATCAGAGAAGTGCAAATTAAAATCACAATGAGATATCACCTCATACCTGTCAGAATGGCTATCATCATTAAATCAGCAAACAAGTGCTGGTAAGAATATAGAGAACAAGGCCCAACATTTCAATGACTCCTTCACCTCCCTACTTCACTATCCCACTGGAATTCTAGCCCAGGAAAACACCAATCCTGGGAATGCACTTGGACAATTGAGTTTTGTTGTATAAAATCACTGAAATTGGTGGATTTGTGTCTCTATAAATTTAAGGTCACCAACCTTATCTGGAAACTCCGTGTTATCCAAAATACCATTATGCATCCCCAATCAAGTCTCTGCCTTGTTTAATGTTATCACTATTTTAAACATCCAGTGTCCTTAAATGTTTGGCTCTGTTGCCTCCCCACCTGCTCTCAACAGATGACTTCTCTTTCAACTTCATGGCAATAAGAAAAACCAAAGAGTGTGAAGTCCCTTCATTGCCCAGTCTGTGCCTCCCTATTTATCTTTTCTTCCTCCCTTCTTCCCTCCAGCTCCACTCATTACAAAGGTTAGTTACCAAATATGCAGCATCAGGGAACTTGATAGAAATGCAAATTCTCTAGCCCCACTTTAGCAGGCCTAGTGAATCAGAAACTCTGGAGGTGGGACCCAGTGATCTGTGTTTTAACAAGCCCTCCCAGTGAGTTCTATGCATGGTCAAGTTTGAGAACAACTGGCTTATGCGAATCCTTCTGTCTGTGCTCTGGATTCTACCCAACACCACATTCTCAGTCCCTGGAGAAATAGCAGAAACTTTTGCTCCTCCCTGCCATCCCCTCATCTCATACCTGACTACTTTAATGGACTCCTAACTCATCTATCTACTTACTCAGTATTATTTCTCTGCAATCAATTCTCCACCCTGCAGCCAGTGTGATTCTTTTGGGGCATCCATTTATTAGTGTCAGGAGTCTTTCCTTCACATTAACATATTATCCAATCTTTCAAACTGTCTCACAGGTCTTTCAAGTTTTGGTGTCTGTTTCCCTAGCTTTATCCTGTACAATCCATCTCCTTAAATTAAGCATCCTGAAATTATTTTTGTTTCTTTCATGCCATGTCCTTACTGGTCTTTGGTCCTTCATGGCTGTTGATGCCTCATCTTAGAATATTCTTCCTGCCTACTCTTTCTTCTGTCTAACATAACTTGTCCTTCATATCTCAAGTCAGAATATACTTCACTGAGGTGACCTTCAGATTAGATTAAAATTCATTCCTATATGCTTTCTTAGCTCCATGTTATTCTCCTATCATAATTTTTACCTTTTTCTAATGCTTATTGTCTATGTTAGACTAAAAGCTATTTGGGGGCAGAGACTATGTTCACCTCATTCACACTATATGCTCTGAACCTAGCATAATGCCTACATCTGACATAGGTGCTCAACAAAATCTATTGAACGAATAATGAATGAATAAATTTCAAAATTTAGGTTGTTTTCTGGTCTTAATTTTCACTTCTTTTTAAAATATCCTTCCTATTAAATGTCCGCACACACCCCCCCCCCCCCGCCCCAATAACTCTTTCCATTACTCTTTTAAATTAAAGTCCTAGTCCTATGGTTTTCCAATCTGTGTGCTAAGGTGCCCCAAAATGCCTTAGCAAACTCACAAGGGCACTATGAGATATTTTCAATTGTCAAGGGAAATATGACAACACCTGTCAGATACCATGCAAACTACTAGCTCCAGGGAGTTCAGAGTTTCAACATTAGATAACTACATTTCTTTCAAAAATGTCATATCTTTGTGAAGCTGGGTTTTCAACAGTGACTACGGTAGAAAAGGAAGCATCAAGTGGAAATCAATAGAGTACAAAAATTAGGGTAAAGGTGCCCAATTTGATTCCAAGTTTGAGAAGATATGTGATGCCCAATGGGTAGCAAGTTGTTAGAACATAAATACTCATTAGGTTGGTTGTGTTAGGTTGCCGAAGGAGGACCGAATGAGGTCAGAATGGTGAGGGATTACGAATTTTTTTGATCATCTGCACACCAGGTGGCTGAGCCTGGATGGCTCCAGCACCCAGTGACGGGAGTCAGCAGCTTTTAAAGGACGTTTGGTGGGCTTTTTCTGGGCGGAGAATTCTTTGTGCATACCCGGAAGGGAAATAATGGAACGTGGTCGCAGCAAGTGAAATGTGGTCTCAGCAAAGGGAATGTCCATAGTGAAATGGCCAGAAAAGCCAGTTCTCAGGGGAGGGGTATCAATTCAATTGCTTGATCAAATCTAACAGGTTGGACCTAATTACTTAATAAGTAAAACTGGTAAGTCTTTTCTTGGGCCTACAGACACTATGAAAAAATTACTGAGATAATTAAGGAAGTGTGGGAACTGCTGCTCCTGTCAATTTTTAATTTTCCTTTATGTGGACTCCTCCCAACTTACTGTTTTATTTTTTTTCATATTCCCACTCCAGTTAGTTGTTGCTTTTTATGATTTCTTTTAGTTTCTTCTTTTTGGTAATAGTGATATATCTATGTAATATCATTGGTTTTGATTCTTTTTGTCTGATTTCTATCATAATTTCTCTGCAATGATTTTTAAATTCCCATGTTATTATTATTTATTTGTTGTACTAAAATATTCCTTGGTAAAGAAAAGAAAATGGACTTTGTGAATCACTTTGTGCAGACACGACAGTATCTGATTTACATGTTCGGTGTGTGTGTGTGTGTGTGTGTGAAGCCAATCCTGTGCCTCAGCCTTCTCCTAAAAGGAAGGTGTTACAGTGATAGGACATCACACAATTGTGGAGGCTGGGAGAACAGTTCTGTAAAGCAGTCATCTTCACATATGATGTTTGAGTTTAAAGTTCACAGACAGGTGGTCAGGAAGGGAAGGTGGATGTATGTATGGTGGGGAGAGCAAGATAAAGCTGGAACTCATAGCACAAAGGACTTAAGCCTCTGACCTTAGTGGTATGGTGTCCTGCAGAAGCTGGGTCCCTTCCTCCTGGAGTTAAGCACACAGCAAACACCCGAGGGAAGATCGGGGTGGAGCAGCTGCAGGCCCAATCAGCATTTCATGGCAACAGGGTGAGGCAACAGATCACCAACAGCCTGTGGGGGCTACCAAATAGCTGCTGCTTCACTTTTGACCTCCAAATCTCACACAAGCATCTCTCTTCTGGCCACTCACTGGAAGCATCGCAGAAAGGGAATTCTGGGAAACACAGATCAGCCTAGCCCAGTGGCTATATTACACAGCCACCACAAACATTCCCTTTACCAAAGTAGCTTACATTATAGTTAAAGGCAAAATACATGTTCATTAAAAGGCAAGTATCAGAGCTCTAGCCAGTTTGGCTCAGTGGATAGAGCATCAGCTCAGTGGATAGAGCATCGACCTGTGCACTGAAGGGTCCGGGTTCAATTCTGCTCAAGGGCACGTGCCTGGGTTGTGGGCTCGATTTCCAGTAGGGGGCATGCAGGAGGCAACCAATCAATGATTTTCTCTCTTCCTTGGTGTTTCTATCTCCTTCTTCATTTCTCTTCCTCTCTAAAATCAATAAAAATCCTATACAATAAAAGCCTAATATGCAATTTGTCCCCTTGGATGGTCATTCGAGCAGGAATTTGACTGGGAGACTGGGAGTTGGACCACTCACTATGACGTGCACTTACCACCAGGGGGCAGTGCAGAACATGGCGTGCATCAGCAATGTGCTGCAACCTCTCGCTGGCTACCTGAGGGCAGGGGTGACAGGGACAGAGGTGTGGTGAGAATGCAGGGTGTCTGCTGAGCTCACTCTCACTTCCCCTGCTACCCTCCCCCTGGACGCCATGGCTCGTGTGCCAGGAAAGCTTCCCCTCCCACCTCCACCCTCATGCTCAGGTGCCAAGCACCTGCGAGGAGCCCTCCCCTCACCCGCACAGCCTCTTCCAGGTGAGCAGAGCCAGAGCCACCAGGGCTGCAAGGGCCAGTCGGGCTCCCATGGGTTCATGCAGAAGCCGGTCTGCGAGGCTGGCAGGGAAAGAGCGCACTGCCTGCCCAACTTCCGTGCAGTGCTGCTGGGTGGTCCAGAGGTCCATGCTGCGCCCCGGCCTGTGGTGTCCAGCCATGCTCACCGCATCTCCACGTGGGGACTCAGGTAATGTGACTCAGGTGGAGGGGGGTGTGTGGGGGCCCGGGAGCCCAGGTGCTGCCCAGGGCCCAGAGGTCAGCTGGGACCTGCCCTTCCACACCAGACGCTCATGCTTGGATTGCTGGCCAGGCTTAGGGACCACACCCGTGCACAAATTCCGTGCACCGGGCCTCTAGTATATTAATAAAAAGGAAAGTATCAGACATTCAATATATAATAAATGTTAAATGAGTGGTTCCAGAGGAACTGGAGAGAAGTGCAGGCAGTGGTTAATAGGATTGGCACAATAGATAGATTTCAAGTAGATGATGGAAAGTAGTGTTCCAGTGAGGGACAATGGCAATGTCTCAGAAACAGGAGCACCCAGGCATTCCAAGACAATGGCAGATCAATCTAACCAGAGCAAAGGGCCTGTGAAGCAAGAAGAGGGTGAATGAGTCTGGGAGAGAAGGCTGGGACCAGACCATGGTCTCTAATGCCAAACCTGTTTCTAGTTTTATTCTGCAGGCAGACAAGAAGTCCTCGTGATTTATTTAATTCACTGCTATTTGTCCTGATTCTTTCTGCCTAGTTTCCATCTTTATTTCTCTCCATTCTACTCTATGAAATTATTCTTCATCCTTGATCCTGCATCTCTTGGTTGTAATAAAACATTATATCATATAAAAAAGCAGGTGGTTGTTATAGGGAAAATGGGATACAGGATGTAAAAGGGACTTTAAGGCAGCCCTGCTGTCATGTGCAAAAGGAATTAAAAGGGGCAAAGGAACCGAAGTCATAACTTCTCTCCCAGAAGCAGCCCTCAGAAACTAAAACTGAAGGACAGACTACAATTTGGAGTATTTGGCTGTGACTCAAGTTCTTCCCATACTTTGTAGGACTCAGCCTGTCCAATGTCCTGATAAGCCATTGTTACTCTTTCCATCCAGAAGATGGGTAAACACCTTCCATCCTCTATCTTAAGACCCATTGATAAGAAGGGATGACCCTAGTAAGACTCATACAAGGTTGGCGGGAAGCTCAATAGCATCCAAGTGAATTTTCCTCACTTCAGTGTCCTCTCCTTAAAAGCCTTCTCTATGGGCAGAGCATCTCCAGGACACAGGGTCCACTAATTGCTCCTATAGGCTGCAATCAGTGACAAACAGTATTTTATTGGACACAACCCCACTCTTTCCTCCCCGGTCTTATGCTCCATTGCCTCCAGATAGAGAGCTGCAACAAGAACTCTGATGAGCTTGCTTCAGTGGGAAGAGCCCTGGGCTGAGATCCAGGAGAACTGGACCTTATTCCTGTTCTGCAGCTCACTAGCTGTAAGATTTTTGGGTACAACCCAAAACAGCCTCTGTGAGCTTTGCTAAATGCGTAGGTTAAATTAGATGCTCCCTACAGTTTCTTCCAGATTTAATTTTTTTTATTTCAAGACATGCTAATTAAAATGAGATCCAAATTTTACTTATCAAATTGGCAAAAATGAAAAGAAGCAGCTATTCACTCTTGGCAAGTCCTCTTAGCACTGCAGATAAGAGATCAAATTAGTAAGAAAGAAAGTGAATGTTCCCACTATGTAGAAAAGTTGTTAAAATGCATATAGTCTCAGGAATCTTCTCTCCCTCACTCCCAGAATAATTAATTTCAAGGATATGTCCAGCATGTATGCAATGATACATCACAATATTGCTTATAACTAAAAACTTAGAGATAATATAATAAGCCATTGATTAAATAAATTACATGCGGTGGAATAGCATAAAGCAACTTAAAAGTGACACTATAGAAAAAACAGTAAAATTGAAAAGTTCTCTATATTAATATGTAAAAGGAAGTGATTTACTTAATATTTCATTATCATCTAGTATTATCTCAAGTTAGTTATATATGTAACCATATTTCTCCAGATCTGACTTGCCTGTGACTGCCACAGTCTCCTTCAGGCTTCCTCTTGGTGAAGGTGGGGGTTCAGAATGGCCCCCACAATTGAGAATCCCCACCCATCCCCACATCTTGAGTCCAGGACCCTAACTCTCCTTCTATCCCTGAAGATATCTTCAGTCCATTGTAAAAAAACAAAACAAAACACCAAAACAAACAAACAAAAACTTAGTGAAAGTTTCTGAATTAGTAGTAGAAATTATTTATCCATATATATTTTTAAATTTCTTAAGCAAAAGAAAAAAGTACCTTAAAGAAAATAGAGGATTTAGGTAGCCGAAGGGGCTAAACTATAGATGAGAAATTAATGTGTAAATCTTGGTGTGTTTTTTTTACTTTGATAGTTAGGTGATGGTTAGCAAAATGCTGAAAGACTGAGATTGCTTTTTATTAAAAGAAGGACCTTGAGGGGAAAAACACAAAACAAAACTTAAATCTGTGCAAGAAGTTTGTATTTTTAACATAGCATCATATTTAGAATGTAGATAATATCATATTATACAGGGGTAGGGCAAAAGTAGGTTTATAGTTGTTCATAAGAAAAAATTATTAATAAATAATAATACAAGAATAAACTATGTTTTGCATACTCACAACTGTAAACCTACTTTTGCCAACCCTATTTGCAAGGATTTAGTGGAAAACTAGATTTAATTATAATGGATCACCTAGACAGTCCAGTGTTGAAGGGTGGGCCTCCTCTCCCAAGTCCAAGACATATTCTCTTTCCACTATAAGATGATTAAAGTGTTTAACAAATTCCTAGAAGAACATCCATTCATAAGATGTGCTATGGATACATGGTCCTTACATGGAAACCCACCCAGAAATGTGGAAGCTATCCCCTGACACATACATGCCTACTGTACATATCACTCTTAGTTCTAGAAGGATTTAAGGATTTTTATAAAAACTTTAAACCTCTATCCTCAGAATGTAACTACCTTTCTGTATGCACAAGTATTTCTACTTTTAATAAAAGTCATCTTAATTTCCCTCAAGAATATGAGAGTATATCCTTCTAAATACTGAGAGTAACAAAATCCAAATAGGTAATTGCACAATGCAAATATAATCAAGGGAGACACTGCTAAAGAAATGAAATTTTGCTAGCAAAAACTAATAGAGACTCACTAAGAAAGCAAGCCTGAAGAAAATGAATTCTTATATGAAATTCAAAAGATAAAGAGCATTAACATAAAAGAATACACTGACAGTTTAGCATTAATTTGTGAAAGTTATCCCTATAGAACCACCACACAATTTGTCTTGCATAAACTATATGCATACATACCCTCCTCCATTAAAAAAAGAAGACAACTAATTAAAACAACCAATCTTCTCTCAAAAATTTTACAGAAATAAAATTCTGCCCTGGCTGGTGTTGCTCAGTTGGTTTGGTATCATCCAGTGCTCCAAAAGGTGGCCAATTCGATTCCTGGTGAGGGCACAAGCCCGGGTTGCCAGCTTGAACCATGGCAAGCAGTGTACAGGAGGCAGCCAATCCATGTTGCCCTCTCACATCAATGTTTCACTCTCCCTCTCCCTTCCTCTGTCTCTAAAAATCAATACAAAATCTTTAAAAAGAAAATTCTATTGTCTATAGTCTTAAGATCATCTTAGTAATTTCACATAGTAGCAATCTTTCAGTACTTAGACATGTTGGTGTCAAATTTATATATGTAACTTCTTCTATCCCCATGTCCACACAATGTTTTCCTTTGTCATGTGGTATACACAGTCAAAAACATTCCCAGGTGCCCTCTTATGGCTGTCAGGTAGTCAAAGTAACTCGTTAGTAGTTTATAACAGTGATTTCCAACTCCATCCACTGTGAAATAATTTTGAGCACTATTATGTTCAATACACCATACTAAGAGCATTTTGGGGAAAGGCTATAAACAAAAATCAGTCAAGCTCATCCTTTCAATAATTTACAGCCTCTAACAGAAGAAAAATGTAGAACTGTAGTTCTAGGATACCTGAGAGCAAAGTAGAGAAGAATAAATTATTTCCATTTGAAAGTAAGTGGGAAGGAGTAGGTTAGGGAACATGCCCTAAAGAAGTGCTCTTTGAGTCAAGTTTGGAAGAAGAGGTAGACTTTACACAGAGAATAAGGAAAGGGCATTCCAGGCTGAAGGGACAGCTTGAAGAATGGCAGACAATGAGCAGGGAGGTGCAGGATGTATTAGAGAAAGGTGACTTCTTCCACTGACAGGAGATGAAGGTGTATAAGGAAGAAAAAGCAGGTCGTGGAAAATACTCATGGAGAGCTATCAGGACCAGATTATGGAGGGAATTCAAATACCATATCAAGTCATGTATATTTTAGTTGGCTAAATAGAGAGCCATAGATAGGTTTTTTAACAGAGTAATGTAATACCTTTAGCTTAGGAACAGTTGGGAGAATTTGGGGAAAGGAGCAATACTATATGTAAATGGCTTTATAGTACTAAACTCAGAAATAGCAGTTGTGGTGGAATTGAAAAGGGACCACTATCACAAAGCTGAAATGAGAAAAGAGATTTCAAATGGCCAATCGCTGTATGAGAAGATGCTGAACTGCACTCATCATTAGAAGATTCAAACTGGCACAACAAGGAGATACCATTTCTCATCTCATCAAATATGCAAAAATAAAAATATTGATAATATGCAACTACGATTATTGATAATAAAAAAAGAAACGCCCCATAAATGTCAAAGGAGAGTTAAAATTGATAAAACCTTTTAGGCAATAACTATCCACACTTAACATGTACATTCCCTTTGACCTACCAGTTATTCAAGTGTTCAAACACACACACACAAGAAATTATAAGATAACATTGGAAAAGTTGGAAACAGGCAACAACAAGAAACTGATTAATAAATTATGGTATATATCTTCAATATAATTCTGCATAACCCTTTAAAAGAATAATATAAATTCATATGCAGAAAAATTAAAACCTTTTCATAATATTAGTTATTAATATAGTAAGAGGAGATACAGCGGCAAAAGGATGTGATAATGCTCCTAAAACAGTGTGTGTGTGTGTGTGTGTGTGTGTGTGTGTGTGTGTGCGCGCGCGCGCATAAAAAGAGGCTGATCGATAAGGCTAAAATGATAGGAAGCAGACTATCCAACTACATTTAGAAAGTGGATTTGGGAGACAGAAAGGACCTGGAAAGAGAAAACTTGTACTTTTTACTTCATATAATTTTTTTTGCAAAGAAAAAGAATTAACTTTGTAATTTAAAGCTTTTTAAAGAAGAAAATAAAAAAGGTTCTATAGAGAGATAATAAAGCACTAGGAGTCTTTCAGAAGGCCTTCAAATAATATGCCAACATGACTAAATCACATTGGTAAGTGAAGTTTGTGAGAATATTTAGTCAAAAAGAAGTTAACAAATTGTACAATAATTTAACAGATAATACCCATGATGGTTGAATGGTGTTTGTTCATTTGTTTGTGGTTTGATGACAATTCTATCCCCTGAAGAATCTTGGTCCATAGAAATGCCAAACTGAGACAATCCATAGCCCTTCCTTGTCAGCATTCTATACAACTCTGTCTTTACTAGTTCGACTTTTGAGATTCCATAGATAACTGATATCAAACAATAGTTGTCTTTCTCTGCCTGACTTATTTTACTTAGCATAATGCCCTCAAGGTCTGTGTGTGTGTAAATAAAACTATATGCATATTGCCCTCATACCAGGGACTGGGGATGGAAGAATTGGGGAGATGTTTAAAGGTACAAACTTTCAACTACTACAGAAAAGTCCTAGGGATCTAATGCACATCATAGTGATTATAGACAATACTGTATTATAAACTTCAAAATTTCTTAAAGACTACATCTTAATTGTTCTCACCACAAAAAGAAAAATTATATTTATGCTATGTGATAGGTGTTAGCTAATACTATGGTGGTAATCATATTGCAATATATAAATGTATCAAATCAATACACCTCAAACATATACAATGTTATATGTCAATTATATATCAATAAATATAAAATAATAAAATAAATTTCCCTAGAAAACCAACATTGTCTCCCTAACATCAAATCAGAATCTGAACCCTGGCTTTATGTGAGGTAGGATTTCTAGTTTCAAATCAGGAATTGGTTGGCATCTAAAGCATATTTCTACCTACATTCTAAGTCACTCTCGGCAGCACGATTGTTCACAATGTGTCATAAAAGATAAACAGAATATTTATCTTCTGTGCATCAGTAATGAAGAAAGTATAACTAGAGTATGTGAAATAGAAGAAGAAAATCATTGATGAAAACCATGTCAGAAGCAGTTACTGGTAAATGTCAGATTTCCTGTCTTGATATAACAGCTCAGGTTTTCAAACAGAAGATAATTACTTTCCACATGGCTACCTGAAAAAAAAATCTAAGCTGCATCAGAAACCTTCACAAATTCAGACTAATTGTGCATAAGACTGGCCCAAACCATCTAAAAATCAGGAGAGTAAATTGTATAATATATTCAAATATAAAAGAAATTCAAAATATAAAATGCTAAGCTTGTTAGATTATGAATTTAGTTTGCTTCCAAGAAAGCACAATTGTAAAACAAATCCTAGATAAAAGAAATGATATGGTGCCCTGGCCAGTGTGGTTCAGTTGTCATGTGCACCGAAAAGTTACTGGTTCGATTCCCTGTCAAGGCACATGACTGGGTTGCGGGCTTAATACCTGGTGGGGACATGCAGGAGGCAGCCAATCAATGTTGCGTTCTCACATTGATGTTTCTCTCTTCTCCCTTCTTCTCACTCTAGAAATCAATACACTAAAAAAAAAAAAAAAAAGAAATGATATTGTGAGAAGATTGCTTAAAGGAAATTAGAATCAAGTTAGACCTCTGGAAGACCATCTTTTTGAAAACAGTAGCCACTTTACTCAACATCAACAATTATTGTTTTGTTTTTTTAGTCTTAGTAATACAAAGTATTACCAATTTATTGCACACAGAAGGTGCTTAATAAATGCCAATACTTATGAGGACAATAAGTTTGTATTTATAATTACACTTGTGAATTATAAACCAATTTGCATAGAATATATATGCTCTAAAATATATATTCTCTTGGGCAAAATAAGTATATGTGTTGCAATCTAGTTTTTAGAACTTGGATTTTATTTTATTTTTATTTTTAATCCTCACCCAAAGATATATTTCCATTGATTTTTAGAGACAGTGGAAGAGAGAGGGAAAGACAGAGAGAAATATCGATGTGAGAGAAACACACTGATTGGTTGACCAGGGCCCAGGCTGGGAAGGAGCCTGCAACTGAGATCCTTGCCCTTGACCAAAATCGAACCCTTCGGTCCACATGCCAAAGTTCTATCCACTGAGCCAAACAGGCTAGGGCTGCAATCTTGTTTACAAGTGCTAATTTGCTTAGTTTAGTGTAAAACAAAAGTAAACGTCAACAAAATCTCAAATAGATTTATAAAAATTTCTAAATTTGTGTGTTGCTGCTTAATGTTGTATTGCATATGCACTTATAAGCAGGTAAATGGGCAGATTCTCTTTCTTGAGCTATAAAAGTTATAAATTCAAACAAGAATAGTGTATTCTTTTCATGATAAATTGGTTAAAAGTATAAATTACCTCACACATAAAAAAGAAAAACAATAAATTAAAACTGAGAAAAGGTAAAACTAGAATGTCTAATTTTATTTTAAAACATACATTTACCCAAGTCAAATATATACTTGAAAGTATGGACTGATTCTGACTTATATCCACCAACGGCTTTTGGAGCATCTAGTTAAGATAATTCATTCACTCCTAACTTTTCATTCACTCTGCAATCGGGTGCCCCAAAGGACAGCTCCAGACCCCAGTCAGTGGTCCCTTTAAGCAGGGAGTTAACACTAATTACTACTGAAATCAGAAATTTTCTACATCTCATAGCTAATAAAAACTAAAATTGACTAAGCCGTCAATAAGTATCAAGACATAGGACAAATGGTTTGCATGCATTATGTCACTTGAATCCTCCCAATATGAAAATATTAGTTTTATGAGGTCAATACTCTTATTTTCATTTTAAGTGAAGTTGAGGATCACACAGATTTAGAGTATACCTACGGACATAAAATTAGAAATTGGCAAAAAATATCCAAAACCAGAATTTTTGGTTCCAAAATCAGTCTTAGTGCTGAATCAGCATTATAAGAATTTTTTCCCCAACTTTTCAGATAAACAGTGCAAAAACAGAATAGGTGTTAAAAAAAAAAAAGTTTATCTCAATATTTCTAAATAACAGCAGAACAAATAAGAACTGGCTAAAATATATTTCATCATTTTTATCTTGAATTTGAATTCATATTTGAGGACTTATATAAAACTAATTTGGATAGCTAGAAAATATTAATTATGGGAAGAAAATGTTTAAAGATTTAATAAAAATAAAATCTTCACAGTTCATTCTTATAGCAATTTCTGTTGCCTGGTTACCATGAGGCAGAGCAAACTAACTACATAAGAATTATCACAACTATACTAAAAATAATGAACATTTCTTATCTCCCTGTTCTATTCTTAAACACTTCATTACAAAACAGAGTGAAAAAATTATATGCTTAATAATAGGCATTGAATATATAAACTGTTTTCTTCATTCTCTGTTGAGTCTTCTAACCTCCTAGGTATATAACTGATTAATATATCTTTAGTTTTAGTGAGAAAAATACCTTACAGCATCTGACCAGTGAGTCATCCAAAGTGTTCTGTTGTTGACAGCAGACTTGTTTTTGATAAGCACTACGGAGATAAGAAATGAATAATGTACAGTCAAGATAAGGAATGTATAAAACGAACATCTGTTGTTTTTGCCATCTAAAGGTCCTCACACCTTTTTTCTAATAATAAAATCCCTCTTACACGGGGGAACCCATTCCTTGCAGTTTAAGCAAAGTTGAACTTAACACATTTCAGATCACAGAGTACAGGACCCCTAACTGAACAGTTTTGCATCTCATGGGCCACAGCAATTGGACACATTACTCAAGAAGTCTAACATACTTTTCAGTGAAGTTTACTATCTATACTGTAAGAGAGAGCTTTGGGGTCTCCTTTCTGGATTGTGATCTGTAAGAATATAGGCTGTGGTTATCAGCGGCTGTATTTACCACCTTTGGGGGAGATCCTGTTTGAGAATAAAATCAATCAAGAGAAGCAAAGATGAGTGATAGTCATTTGGAACCAGCTCTTCCTTTGGCCTTTATGGTTACAGTAGCCAATATACTCCCTTTTTTTGCCTAAGTTGATTCGATCTAAGTTTCTATTATAAGCAAAAAAAAAAAAAAAAAAAAAAAATGACAGATACAATTCTCTCAACCGTAGAGTTACTTAATTCCCTCTTGAATATAGTTATATTTAGGAACCTAGGATTTGAAGATGCGTTTGTTAAGATAACTACCAGCTGTATAAAGTCATATTTCCTTTCATTTTTCTTTAAAATATCTCAAATGTCAAGTAGTGATAGCAAATTGGAATTCTGTGGCTATAGATCAGATATTTTCAACTTGTGCATCACAAAAATTTTTAAAACATGCAATACCTGACTACTTACTAGTAGTCAGGGGTACTAACCTCTTTTCCCTTTGATTGTCAAAAAAATGACAACAGCCAATACAATAGCTGTCCAGTGTGAATGAATCAAAATTACTGATTCATTTAATAATTTAAAAGAAGATCAGATTTGTGTGAATGAATCAAAATTATACCTATTTTTGTCAGATCAGCAAAAAAATATATTTGTTGGTGTGCCACAGAATTTTAGCAATTAGTTTATGTGTGCCATGAGATTTTAAAAAGGTTAATAGTTGAGCAGAATGATTTTTTAAAATCTCTTTAAAAAACAATCTCACTTCAATAATATGAGGCCTTAAATTTTATCATTGAAGGTTTATTTCCTTATGTTAAGCCTTGCCACCTCCCTGCAGTCCTCTTTTAAGAAATACATAACACTGAGGCACTTATATTTTAGCGTGAATTATTCAGACAATTTTTCGCCATGACAGGAAAAGATATGTGCCAAAAAGAAGACAAAAAGTAAAAGGATCAAGAGAACGAGAAAAGCCACTAAGAGAAAATATTTACAAAAGATACATCTCCTATTTCACTATGTCAAAGAGATATCTGCACCCCCATATTCATAGCAGCATTATTACAATAGCCAAAACAGGGAAACAACCTGAGTTCCACCAACAGATGAATGGATAAAGAAAATGTGGTATAAGTGGAATACTTCTCAGTCATAAAAAGAAGGAAATCCTGTCATTTGCAACAGCATGGATGAAACTTGAGGGCATTATGCTAAGTGAAATAAGTCAGAAAGAGAAAGAAGTACTGTATGATCTCACTTATATGTAGAATCTAAAAAAAAAAAAAATCTCATAGAAAAAGAGATCAGATTTGTGTGCCATGGGCAAAGTGTGGGGGGTGAGAGAATTGGATGAAGGTGGTTAAAAGGTAAAAGGTATAAACTTTAAGATAAATAAGTACTGAAAATGTAATGTACAACATGGTGTCTATAGTTAAGGCTCCTGTAAGGTATATTTTAAGACAATAAATCCTAAAAGTTCACAAGGAAAAAAATATTTTTTGTATCTATATGAGATGATGAATGTTAACTAAACTTATCAGGGTAATCATTTCTCATTGTATGCAAGTCAAGTCATTATGTTGTGCACCTTAAATGTATAGCGCTATACGTCATTTATATCTCAGTAAAACTGAAAGAAAAAAATGTTTTAATGTTAACAATAAGAATATACTTCCTAAATCCTTTCAGGCATTTTAAGCAATGAAAACTGTTCAAGTATATATATATATATTATTCCTGAGTCAGATTATAATTTCATTCAAGACAGTCTTAGAACCACTAAAATATAAAGCATTTAATCAATTTTATTGAGATTTATTTCTACCTAGAAGACAGCCTTTACAGAATTTTTAAAAAGCCTCTTACCTATCTACATATTATCTTTATGTTTTTAATATCACTGGTAAATTAATTATGACAATGTGTTTTGATAAAATTGCTTCTTTTTTTAAGCCTCATCTGAGGATATGTTTTTAAAGATTTTGAGAGAGAGAGAGTGGGAAAGAAAAAAGTAATAGAGAGAGAAAGATAGATTAGTTGTCTCCTGTAAGAGGCACCTGGACTGGAGATGGAACCTGAAACCTAGGTATGTACCTTGATCTGGAATTGAACGCACAACCTTTTGGTGTATGGGATGATGTTCCAACCAATTGAGCTACTCAACCAGGGAGAAATTGCTTCTATTTGAAACAGAAAAAAAAAATGGATTTTTGGATTTCCAATGGGATTTTGCATTTACTAGAGGCCCGGTGCGCAAAATTCGTGCATGTGGGGGTGTCACTCAGCCCAGCCTGCACCCTCTCCAATCTGGGACCCCTGGAGGGATGTCCGACTGCCCATTTAGACCTGATCCCACCAGGCAGTCGGACATCCCTCTCACAATCCAGGACTACTGGCTCCCAACCGCTTGCCTGCCTGCCTGCCTGCCTGCCTGCCCCTAACCGCTTCTGCCTGCCAGCCTCATCACCCCCTAACCACTCCCTGCCAGCCTGGTCACCCCAAACTGCCCTCCCTTCAGGTCTTGTCCCCCCAAATGCCCTCCCCTGCAGGCCTTATCCCTCCTAACTGCCCTCCCCTGCCAGCCTGGTCACCAACAACTGCCCTCCCCTGCAGTCCTGGTCCCCCCCAACTGCCTTCCCCTGCAGATCTGATCACCCCCAACTGCCCTCCCTTGCAGTCTTGGTCCCCCCCCAACTGCCCTCCTCTGCAGGCCTGGTCACCCCCAACTGCCCTCCTCTGCAGGCCTGGTCACCCCCAACTGCCCTTCTCTGCCGGCCCGGTCACCCCCAACTGCCCTCCCCTGCAGGCCTGATCACCCCCAACTGCCCTCCCTTGCAGTCCTGATCCCCCCCAACTGCCCTCTTCTGCAGGCCTGGTCACCCCCAACTGCCCTCCTCTGCCGGCCCGGCCCCCCCCAACTGCCCTTCCTTGCAGGCCCGGTCCCCCCCAACTGCCCTCCCCTGCAGGCCTGATCACCCCCAACTGCCCTCCCCTGCCGGCCTGATCATCCCCAACTGCCCTCCCTTGCAGGCCTGGTCCCTCCAAACTGCCCTCCCCTGCTGGCCTGATCGCCCACAAGTGCCCTCCCCTGCCAGCCATCTTGTGGTGGCCATCTTGTGTCCACATGGGGGCGGCCATCTTTGACCACATGAGGGTGGCCATCTTGTGTGTTGGAGTGATGGTCAATTTGCATATTACCTCTTTATTATATAGGATTTGTTTTCTGGCTTATCTGAAATTCCACCATGCTGTACCAGGTCCTCATACTTTAATATGATCAGAATCACACCTCAGATGCATTTTAATAACTTAAATTCTGAGGCCTTAACCCCAGAGCATCTGATTCTTTACGTCTGAGTGAAACCAAGGAATGTGTACTTTTCACCAACATCTCAAGTAATATTAATGCAGGTGGTCCTTAATCTTCATTTTGAGGAACACTAGACAAAATTTACTTTCCCTTTAGAAAAATTGTTTTTTTTTATTATGTGGAAAATATTAAGAAATATATTTATTTTCATATATAGATAACACTCAATTCACTTATGAAATATAAGAGAAAAATCCTCCCTTAATTTGAGTTCTTGTTCACTTTGAGCATTACACCTTATTAATACATATAATTTTGCATAGAGTTTGAACTATTAACTCTATAATATTTTTATGATAAAAGTCCATATGATTCATATATTAGTTTCACTAGAGACTTTGACAGCTGTTTAAGTTATCACTTGACAGTACAATAGCAGTATTTTTACGTTTTCCTTTGCCTATGAAAATATTTACTTTTAAGTCCCCAGAATTACTAACACTTTCCTATCTTAAGGATCTGTATATCAAAAAGGAGGGATTTCTGAAATTTTCTTGGAAATTTCCCCCAAAGAAATTTACTAACTACATCTTGTCTAATCCTTCCATTGCTCCTATAAGAAGTTATATTTCTTTACACATAGTAACAGAGAACATTACAAACACAAACTTGAAAGCACATGTAGGATTTAAGCCAGATAAAACTTAAAAAACAACTATATGTCTTCCAGAGAACTGCCTTTCAGCAGCATTGAAAATGCATAGTTCGATACCAAACAGCAGATATATGCAATGTTTTCCAAGATGGAACATAAGGTCTCAGTCTATTTTAAGAGGAAGAAAGATTGGAAAATATCCCAGAAATGTCATTGTGGGAGCAGGCTGAACAACCCACTAGTATAAAAAGAATTTTTTAAAAAAGCAATCACATCACGCATTTATTAAATTTAGGGAAGACAGTAGGATAAAAAGTGTTAGATTTCCTTAGGGAAAATATTCAAGTGAAACTAAGTTAGTTCTAAACTATAATTGACCATTACTGTTTTGTAGAAGCTGATCTTAATCATGGGACCAGAAGAGATCATAGACATTTAAGTGGTCATTTTCCCACCTTCAGTTGAGTTGTACCTAAGACACCTAAGATTAATAAATAATACATCTCAGTTTAAATGCCTGCAGAGGAAGACATTTTATAAATCTTTCATTTTTCTGTTAAATAACCAATGCACAGGTTGAATCTATTTCATTCGTTCGTTTATTCAATCCAAAACTATTAAGACCCCACTATGTGTTGGTTCGCAAACTGGCCACCATACACAAAGAGCAAGGAGAGACTGAGGAAAGAGGCAGACCACTCCAAATTGGTAGGTGGCAGTTTTAATAAACAAGGAAATTTAAGAGGCTCATCCTGAGTGGCTGAAAGATGAGTAGATTTGTGTACTCACCCTCCAGAATCTTAAAGTTTACATAGAGGCCTTAACTGGGTTCAGTCGTATATATTATCCAGATAGTCTCAGCAACACGTTGCTCTCTCAAGGCTGTGCCCTTAAACACAGCTCCTGCTGTGGGAATGGTGGGGGAGAACATGCATTCCAAGCACAGGGATGAGGTGAGGAGTGCCCCATTGCTCAGGTCTAGCTCACGGGTCAACCAGTGGCCACAGCCTCTCAATGACATCACCCAACATCATGTACAAGATATGTCACTGCCAAAAGCTCCAGACTAAAACTAGGAAATTTATTCAAACTAAGTTGTGCCTTTTCCACTTTAATATCTAGAAAACTCAGGGGAAAATAATAGCCTTTCAACACAGAAGACTAAACTGTGTAAACTCCCACCTCACTCTGAAAACAGAGAAAGGATTGATAAAGTACAACCCATTATTTAATATATAAAGATGAACTAAAAAAAAAAAAAAAGGAAAATTCCAAGGTATCAGGAAAAAATAGTGAGAAAACTGATAGCCATAGTGGAGAACACAGAAATCAATGCATCAGGTAATCAAGGGATAGAATTCCTGGGTATAAGTCCTATGGACTCAGGGCTGCAAATACCAAACAAGGCTGGGAGATGTGCCCAGATAAGGCGAAAAGCTGGAATTGAATTTCTTGCAACGCAAGGAAGCTTTGAATTGACAAAACTCTATGAAAATGAGAATAGAACAGTTTCACCAACGAACTTAAGAAGCAGCAAGCAAACAGCCTATAAAAAATGAAACACCAACCTTATACTTGCACATGAGTAAGGAGTCCAAATGTATACCACTCACACATTGTTGAAATCTAAAACCCAGAATTTAACATAGAAAATTGTGAAATTCTAGAACTTTCACAGAAAAAAACAAAAATATTTTGTAGATTCACACAGAATAAACACACTCATTGAAAATGAGCTCATAATAAAAATTTCTAAAGCATACAAAGGAATAATTCATCATGATAAATAGTAATGAACAGGAAGATTAGAAACCCAAGAAACTTGAGATATTACATCAGTCCAAAGATAATTTTTTTAAGTATTTTAAAAAAGAATAAAAATACAGGAATAAAAATCATAAATTTTAAAATGTAATATTTGGTACTAAAATTTCAATAGACTAAACAATTGGTTAAACACAGAAAGAAGCTGAACATCTGGCTAAGCTGAAGGAAGAAATGATAAACTGGAGGATAAGTCTAAGAAAATTACCCAGAAGTAGCACTAATTTTAAAATGAGGTGAAAAACACAGAAGACTGGTTAAGAGGGAGTTTAGAATGAAAAATTTTGTCATGCATTCAATATGTGTCCTAGTAAGATGGAATAAAGAAAATTGGAGAGAGGCAAAAGTAAATGAGTAAAAATATTTCCTTACTTGAAAGAAGCAGAGGCAAATAACAATAAATAATTACCTAAACACATTAAAGTAATATTGAAAATTATCTGAGATAAAGAGAAAAGTATTACAAGCAACCAGAGAGAAAAAATTCTCAAAGGAATAACAATTAGACAAACATCAGACTCTAAGAGCAAAAGAAGCCAAATAGAATTACCCCCTTCAAAGTGTTGAAGGAAAACAGTCAAACAAAATTAGGAACTCAGCTAAAATAGCATGCAAGAGTAAAGCAAAAATAAATATATTTTTATAAAAACAGAGAATGAGATAGTTTGCCACCCAGAGATTCTTGTTAAAAAACAAAACCAAAACTATTAAATGATATGCTTCTGGAAGAAAATAACCACAGAAGAAAGAGTAAGTTATATGAAGCAGTAACTGGCAAAAATTATTGGAAAATATATTTACAAATCTAAATAAGCATCCTATATAATAAAAGCAAATAATGCAAATTGACCGAACAGCAGAACGACCAGCAGAACGACTGGTCACTATGATGCGCACTGACCACCAGGGGGCAGACACTCAACACAGGAGCTGCCTCCAGCCCACAGGCCCCAGGCCAGCCAACGCGGGTGCCCCGCTGGTTGCCCCACACATTGGACCTGATCGCAGGCCAGGCCTAGGGACCCTACCCGTGCACAAATTTCGTGCACCAGGCCTCTAGTTGAAATATAAAGACAATGCTTAAAAACTTCGTGGTCCAATACAAGCTTGTCATTTCTCTCCCTTGTATGTAAGCTGATTCAATTGCCTTACCTTCTCTACTTATAACAGTTTCATCTTTAGCTCCTGAACAAGGAAAAACAGGGTTTATTCTCCTTGTGGCATTCATGAACTACACTGAAATTTTATCATTTGTGCCAATCTCTTGTATCTAATGCTTCTTCCATATTTTACTGAGATTGAGATTACCTAGAGTAATCCCCCAGGAGATGGAGAGGGTGCCATCATTATTTATTTTAAGTTTTACTTGATTCTTTGAAGCAGGTCCAACAACCTGAGAATGATAGTAATATTTAAGAAAACAATATAGGCTGCAATCTCTAAAGGTAAGATTAAGAGAAGAATTCTCTTATAGTCAATATTGCACCAGAAACTTAAGCAGAATGATAAGAAGAAAAGAAGACATAAGGACAAAAAGAAAGAAACAAAATTATTTTATAATTACTCATCTAGAAAATCTACAGCCCTAGCTGGTTTTGCTCAGTGGATAGAGCATCAGCTTGTAGACTGAAGGTTCCCAAGTTCGATTCCTGTAAAGAGCACATGCCCAGGTTGTGGGCTCGATCCCCAGTAGAGGGTGTGCAGGAGGCAGCCAATCAATGATCCTCTCTCATCCTTGATTTTCTATTATCTCTCTCCCTCTCCCTTCCTCTCTGAAATCAATAAAAATATATTTTAAAAAAAGAAAATCTACAAAGTATTCTACCTAATAAAAGAGTAATATGCAAATTGACCCTAACTCCGCTACACCCACAAGCCACGCCCATAAGCCAATCAGGAGCAAATATGCAAATAAACCCAACCAAGATGGCTATAGCCACAGAGAGCAGAAGGGAGGCTTGGGTTTCCCCGGCAACAAAGGAAGCCAAGCTTTCTGCCTGCCCTTGCTGGCCGAAGCCTCCACTCAAGGCTACAAAGTTTCAATTATAGAAGGTAAACAAATCCAAACGGAAATGGTGGCAGCCACTAAGCTGGAAAGAGCAGGAGGCAAGGGTTGCCTCTGGCAATGGAGGAAGCAAAGCTTCTGCAGCCCTGGCTGGCCTAGGCCTCCGCTCCAGGCTACAAAGTTTCAATTATAGAAGATACACAAACCCCAAAAGAAATGGCTGCTGGCCACGGAGCGAACAGGAGGCTTGGCTCCACTCCAGGCTACAAAGTTTCAATTGTAGAAGATACATAAATCCCAGATACCAGGGTCTCTGCTTGGGTCGCCAGGGGGCGTGGCCAGCCTGAAAACCACCACAGGCCCTTCACCCAGGCCACCCCACACCCCAAGGGAACCCCCACCCTGATCTGGGATACCCTTCAGGGCAAACCAGCTGGCCCCCACCCATGCACCAGGCCTCTATCCTATCTAATAAAAGAGTACTATGCAGATTGACCATCACTCCAACACACAAGATGGCTGCCCCCATGTGGTCAAAGATCCTGCCCCCATGTGGACATAAAATGGCTGGCACAAGATGGTCAGCAGGGGACGGCAGTTGGGAGGGAGCAGGCCTGCAAAGGAGGGCAGTTAGAGGTGACCAGGCTAGCAGAGGAGGGAAGTTGGGGGTGACCGGGCCTGCAGGGAAGTGCAGTTGGGTGGGACCCAGGCCTGCAGGGGAGAGCTGTTGGGGGGACCAGGCCTGCAGGGGAGGTCAGTTAGGGGTGACCAGGCCTAAAGGGGAGGGCAGTTAGGGGCAAACACGCTGGCAGGGGAGCAGTTAGGCATCAATCAGGCTGGCAGGGGAGTGGTTAGGGGGTGATCAGGCTGGCAGGCAGAAGCGGTTAGGGGCAATCAGGAAGGCAGGCAGGCGAGCAGTTGGGAGCCAGCAGTCCTAGATTGTGAGAGGGATGTCCGACTGCCCATTTAGGCCCGATCCCGGTGGGCCTAAACGGGCAGTCGGACATCCCTCGAGGGGTCCCAGATTGGAGAGGGTGCAGGCTGGCCTGAGGGACACCCCCCCCCGGCCCCATGCACAAATTTCATGCACCGGGCCTCTAGTTAGTAATAAGAGTATTTAATAAACTTGTTAAAAATAAGACCAATATATGAATACCAGCATTTCTATATCAGCAACATACTATTAGAGAATGTGACTTTCAAAAGTTCCCATTTTTATTACCTACAAAAATTATAAAGGGCCTAGTAAAAACTTAACCAAATATGTTCAAGACCCAGGAGGGCAATTTTAAAACTATGTGAAAGAAATAAGACAGACCTAAATAAATGAGCAGATATATGACACCGAAAACCAACACAGGTTTTTATGGACCTTGGTAAGTGGACGCTAAACATTAAATGTACCCCGGGGGGCCTGAGGCTTCCTTCTCTCAGTGCCCCTGGCCCCTTGGGAACTCACCCCACACTAAAGCAAGCACAACACTCAGACATCATTGCCACTGGCACCACACCACCCTGCCACTGTTACTGTCCTCACTTGTGTTACTTCTCATTGCCTCTTCCCACATGTTGGCCACCCCTATGACTACCACCATGGAGGTCATGGGCACCTGGCAGGAAGGACTGAAGCAAGGAGGGGTGGGCTTCTTTACTCTGGTGCCCATCCCCAGCCTCATTCCACACCCCTTCCCCTCCCTACAGGCTTGGCCAAAAAGCCTCTCAGGTTCTCGGGTTAAGGCCTGGTTTCTGACAAGGGTCCTGCCCCCCTCCCCACCTTGTGGACAGGACTCTTCTTTGCTCTCCCTCCTGGTGGACCCCTAGCAGGCCTGGGCTTTGGCATGGGCCCTGGGGAGGGGCCTGCTGGGTCTTCTGTGGGGTAAGCCCCTAGACACAGGCTAAGGAGAGGCCCAGGAGCAGCTATAACCTTGAGTGGAGGGACAAGGGCAAATATAAGGCTGTCTTGTCCTGGCCCCTGCCTTCATGCAGTGGCCTTGACACATGAAGCTCTGGAGCAGGGCCAAGGCCAGCACAGAGCCTGCCTGCACACGGTTCCCTCCTGCTCTGCTGCTGCCCCTCTGGTGGCCAAGCCTTTCCCCTCACACCCCAGACTGGTCCCAGGCCCAGAAAGGGCCGCTGGGAGAGGGGAGGACAGACTGCCTGGCTCCATCTCTGCCTCAGAGGCCCTGCACTGTAGGTCTGACTTCCGGGTAACCTTTGAGGATGATCTAGCCATGGGGGAGCAAGGCAGAGAACTGCTGTCCAGCCTTGCCAGTTCTGCTGTGCCTTCAAGGACTGATCTGTCATGAGGTCATCAGCTAGCCACTCTCCCCCCTCAGGCTGGCCCATTTGTCACCTTGGGTTTTCACACTTTCATATCCAACAGCAATAGTTACAGGGAAACATGGTACCCCAGAGTTTCTCTAGTCCTGGCTTTTATAAAAATAAAGAGGAGGCAGGACCCCAAGTGGAGCATCCTGGGGTCTGGGGCTCCCCCTCACACTTGGTGCATTTCCAGGCCCATTTACGGCAATGATAAGCAGCTTGACCCTGGGCTTAATGGGGAGGGAGTTCTGTCTTCACACCCCGACCCAGGACAAAGCTAGGGATCTGGAGTTTTGTTGTTGTTGTTTTTTTGTTGTTGTTGTTTTATGTCTTTTGTGTGTGGGGGGGTTTTTTAAACAACTAAGCATTTCTCTTCTGTACAGTCCCAATAAAACCTCCTATGATTTGCACCTAAAAAAAACAACATTAAATGTAAAAGCAAAGAGCCAAGAATTGCCAAAATATATCTGAAGATCAAAATGGGTACCTAGTCCTTTAAGATAACAAGGCATTATAAACCTAGAATAATTAATAGTATGTGATATTCATGTAGAGAAAGGCAAATAGACTAATAGAATGAAGAACTCAGACACAGGCCCATCTATACTTTGGGGCATTTGGTATATGACAGGCAGCATTGCAAATTAATAGATAAATGATAAAATGATATTGAGGAAATATGCTATCTATATAAATAAAAAATAAATGAGACTCTTATGTATACCATATTAAAATCTGTTGCTAAGTTGACTAAAGACCTAAATGTGAAAAGTAAACTTTAAAGTTTTTGAAATAAATATAGATCTTTTAATGAATTCAGTGTGAGGGATAATTTACTAAACAAGATGCACAAGCTAATTAAAATTGGATACATCTGACTAATTTAAAATTAAATACTGTGCCAAATAAAAGATTTGTCTTTTTAATTATATAAGACAGTCTGGGAGAAAATATTTCATATTTCTATAATAATTTACATATATTATATAATTTTACATAATAATTTACATATGAAATATGTATAATTTACATTTTATATGTAAAGAGCCAGGGTCTGCAACGTCCAAAATGACTGAATGGACGACCGAACACCGGAAGTCAGACCTACAGTGCAGTGACCCAGTACTGACTGCCGAGGGGGCTGCGGATCAGGACCAGAGAGAGAAGCAGGGTCTGATCTGCAGCCCCCGTGGTAGTGAGTGCTGGGTTGGTGCTGCAGAAGTCAGTCCTGCAGTCAGTGCTGGGTCACCACAGAGTCTGATCTGCAGCCTCTGTGGCAGCTGTTGATCAGCCCTTGCCTCTCTTTCTCTCTGGGCCTCGCCAGCAGCCATGGGGGCTGCTGATCAGCCTTGCCTCATTGATCAGGCCCAGAGATAGGCCCGGAGATGTTGACTGGCATAGAAACCAGCCAATCAGAATCAAATCAGGGTGAACTGCAAGGAGCCAATGGCTGCCTAGGAGGAGGAGCTTTTGACTCTGACTGGCATAGAAACCGACCAATCAGAACCTAATCTGGGTGAACTGTGAAGGCAGAACCTAAGGTGGGGGCTGAGGAGGGGTTTTAAGGGCAACAGCTGTTTTGTGTAAGGAGTAAGAAAGCGGTTCAATTTTTTAATGACCAGTTTGGTAGTATAGTGAATATGGCTGGCTATCAGTCCAGATATAGGGATTATGTATTTTTCTCTGCCAAGAGCATCTCCTCATGCTGAAAAAGGCTCCTGCCCCCTCATTTAAGCAATCCTATCCTATATAATCTATCTATACTACTAAAAGGGTAATATGATAATTAGACCTGGTCGACCAGCCATCTTCCAGATGTCTGACTTCCTTCCAGACAAAGCCATGGTGGTTGGGGCCAAGGCAGAGGCAGTTAGGGGCAATCAGGCTGGCAGGGGAGGGAAGTTGGGGGCAAGATCAGGCTGGCAGGGGAGGGCAGTTAGGGGTGATCAGGCAGGCAGAGGCAGTTAGGGGTGACCAGGCTGTCAGGGGAGAGCAGTTAGGGGAGAGATCAGGCCAGCAGGGAGGGCAGTTGAGGGTGAGATCAGGCTGGCAGGGGAGGGCCGTTGGTGGCAAGATCAGGCCAGCAGGGGAGGGCAGTTGGGGGTGAATAGGCCAACAGGGGAGAACATTTGGGGGCAAGATCAGGCCTGCAAGGGAGGGCAGTTAGGGGCAAATCAGGCAGGCAGGCAGAGGGGTTAGGGGCAATCAGGTAGGCAGGCAGAGGCAGTTAGGGGCGATCAGGCAGGCAGGCAGGTGAGCAGTTAGGAACCAGCAGTCCCAGATTGCAAGAGGGATTGAAGAGAATGCAGGGGCTGAGGGACCCCCCCGATTGGAGAGGGTGCAGGGGCTGAGGGACCCCCCCCCCAGCGCACAAATTTTGTGCACTGGGCCACTAGTTATACATAATATTATATTAATTACATTATATATTGCATTAAATTATATGTTATTTACATAGTTAATATTTAATATTATATAAATATATATAGTGCATATAATTTATAGTATATATACTTTTAAATTTTTAATTAAAAATGAAAGAAAATAAAATATTAAAATTGCATAGGATATGACTAATTAACAGACTAAGATATCCAAATACTTAACAAATATGTGAAATGCTCCCTGTTCCAACTAGTAATTAGGGAAATAAATATTAAAATAAGTTGACCTTTCATATCAATCAAATTTACAAAACTTAAGTTGAGCTTAAGTATCTTACAAACACAGGAAAATAGCAATTTTCATTATAGTACCTGTGAGAGTACATATTGGTACAATCTCTTTGAAGTTACATTTAACAATATCTAGGAGACTTTAAAATGTGCTCAGTCTACCATCTGTAATTCTCCTCCTAAGAATATACAAGAAACTAAAGAATTCTAGGGGAATCCTTAGAAAAACTCTATTGCATAGATGCAAAAATGTTTATAATAGCAAAAGATTGGAAGCAATTTAACATCACATAAATTGTGAGACATTGTATTATATAATACTATATAACAGTAAAAATAAATGAATTATGGTTATCTGTATCATCTAGAAACATCTCAAAAATTAATGTTAAGTGAAAGAAGCAAGTTAGAAAATGTTAAGTATATTACAATACTGTCCAGGTATAAAGTTAAAACTTTAAACAATAAATGGCTAAATTTATATGCAAACATGATAATGTTGCCAATAAGCTAGCTAAAACACTATATTTCCATTTTATTACTGATTTATTTTTAGTAAAGGTAATTTCTACTTCATGAGTAAAGAGGGTTTGGGCTTTATAAGTGATTTGTTGCTGATATTTATTTTATTTCTATTTCATGGGGTAAAAAGAAAACACTTTAGAAAATTTCATATCAAATTCTTACTACCAAAAAAGTTTAAACAAATAAATCACTAAAAAGCACATTGTTTTTAAAGATGACAAAAGTTTAGTGAACCAAATATTTGATATTATTATATACCTTCATATTAAGTAATCTTGAAAATCATCAAAGTATGTATAATATCCCAAACTGAAGTAAGATTGCTGACTCACCTAATGATTTGTATATTTGCATAACTCCAAGGAAAATGAATTATTTACCATTTTAACATTATAATAGCATAAGTTTAATAGAAACAGATATCCTTTAGCCATTTTTATTATTTACTCCATGCATAAACATGCCAACATTTCTACTGGACAGAGAAACATTTTCTCTACTTCCAAAACCATGAGTATATTCAAAGCTGAGGGCTAATTGGTGAGAAAAATGGCAGTCTGTATCCTTTTCTAAAGTCTGAAATGTAAGCTTCACTAATTGTAGTTTCCTTGGAAGCATAGAGAGCTATATTAAATCTTATCACATTTTAATTTACATTTAATTATCATAGATCACTCTTCAAATGCCTACTGATGAGAAAGAAAATTGCACAGCATATGGCAACCAAGGAGCACAGAAAAAGTTACAAGACTTCCCTTCCTTTGCTTATGTGGTAAAACTAATCAATATGCTTATGCAGTCTCCCAAAATAGGTAAACTCACAACACATTATAACCATCCCTTCAGTGTGGGTCACTATAGGAGGACCTCCACTAATGACTAACATCTACAGGTTGCATGAAAGCTTTTGTTGTCTTTGGGAATCACATTCCAGCAGCCAAGGTTTCCTCTGGAATGTTTATATTGCTGTGTGAGTCTCCTGAGACTACTGCCTCCCATAACATACAGAGTGAGGACTCAGCTCCTCCTTACAAACCATGAAAGTCTGAGGCGTGCTGCCACACCAGACACATCAATCATAATGCCTACTACCCCTTCCAAGGAACTGCCTTTGCAGAGTTCCTGCTGAAGAAAATAGAAACGGCTTTTCCTTCTGCAGGGAAACCATGTTCTGTATTACACAACCCACCTCCTCTCCCTCCCTTGGGTCACAAGCGATTGGAATATGGGTGGTGTCTGGCCCAAGATGAGACCATCCTCCTGCTGTCCATAAATTGGCTTGTTGTGAAAAGCTTACTGAGTTCATTAAACATCTTGCTCTGGTAAATGAGAAATACCCCTGTATAGTGAGAATCAGTGTCAGCAGTGGAACCCAAAAGTAAAAGAATGCTCAAATATTAGACGAGGTAAAGGAGAGGACATGAGAGGCCAGATTAAGACATGAAGAAGGAAACAGGGGTGGTGGAGGATGATCAGGAGAAGAACCCCTAGTAAAGGCCGTAGGTTTCAGTTGAAAGAGCAGTAACATCAGAGAGAAGCTGAGTATATTGGCTGCAGAGCTGTGGCGCAAAGCTCTAACTTTCAGAGAAAGCCTTACCTTACTAAAACTGAGTATCTTACACTTTGAACCTCCATTCTTATTACAGATATCCTTAAAATAACACCCTCTTGACCTAGACTGGTTTGCACAGTGGTTAGAGCCTCATCCTGTGGACTGAAGGTTCTCGGGTTCGATTCTGGTCAAGGGCATGTACCTCTGTTGCAGGCTCCATTTCCCAGGGCTGCATGTGGGAGGCAACCAGTTGACGTGTCTCTCAAATCGATGTTTCTGTCTCTACCCTCCCTTCCATTCTCTCTAAAAAATCAATGGAAAAAAAACCTCTGGTGAGGATTAACAATAATAATAATAACACCCTCTTACTTGAACTAAACTGAGTGATTTAAAAACGATATAATTGTCATCTTTATTGCATTTTAAAATATGACAGTATTGCAAAGTTGACCAAACTGTATTGTAGTCTCACAATTAACTTTCCTTTAAACTCTTATTTTGCTTACAGGATCTCCAAATGTACCTTTACAATAAATTTTGTTTTTAACACTACTTTTCTGGCTAACTTGCTAACTCGAACCAAGTGAAAAATACAAAGATAAGCCAGAAATTTGAGAAGTTAGTGTAATATTTATGATATTCTCATTCATACCTCATCATTCATACATGACTTGGATCTTTATCCTGGCAGACTATTGTAAGGAGAAGCAGATAATGCAGAGCAAGAGGACAGCAGCCCTCCATTTTATTAAGTACCAGACAATTGAGTCATGTCATTTATAAAAAAGAGAAAGAAAGAAGCACTCAGGTCCTATTTTTTGAACTCACTAAATATTTCTATCTCTCACATATGAACCACTCCAGTGTTTAACATAATGCCAAATGAAAAAGACAAAAAAGAAAACCTCAGAATTTTTTAAATGTAGCTGCACTTACAGAAAAAATAAGGAGAAAGCAATTGAACAACAACAAAAATCCCCATTGGTGATATGGAATTCCCTAAAGGAAGTTACTTATAGTTGGCTCCAGAATCACATATTCAGTTTTTATAATTTTTTTTTATGTTTTCGTTGGAATTTTCTTTTAAAAAATATTTTTATTGATTTCAAAAAGGGAGGGAGAGGGAGGGAGAGAGGGGAGAGAGAAATAGAAACATCAATGATGAAAGAGAATCACTGATCAGCTGCCTCTTTGCCTCTTGCACATCTCCCACTGGGGACTGAGCCCAAAACCTGAGCATGTTCCCTGACCGGCAATCTAACCGTGACCTCCTGGTTTCATAGGTTGACATTCAACCACTGAGCTACACTGGCTGCACTGATTTTTATAGCTTTAAAAAGAAATGCCATCAGAGTTTTCACAAACAACTTTTTTTTTTAAGTTTCAGATATCAAAGAGAAAATAATAGATTCTCTTTTTCTAAGATACACATAATGCTCACTTTGACTTGTTATCTCTAATTCTAAAGTACCTAGCATGTTTTAGACTTTTTAATCCTTCCTCTTATGTTATTACAGTCTTTGTAATCATCCACAAAATTATTAATTGGCTCTAGATTACAAATGAAATTTTGTAGAGAATTCTGTTTCTTTCCCTCTTCTTCAAATAAAAAGCTTCAAGAATTCTCCATGATCCTCTCTATTAACTCACAACACACTCCTAAACAATGGTTACACTAATCAAGCATTTGTAACTATAAAACCATAGTAAATCAAACCCAAACAGTAACAGAATATGGTTATGTAAAAATGTTTTCCTGTCACTCAAACATGTGTACCCTTTCTGTTCTTGATGTTTAGATTTTTCTTTATTAATTAAATCCAGCACAATCAAAACTTTAAAGCTTCATTTTTTTGCCAAAATATAAACAAATAATAACAGTATTGAAATTATTTTTATCAGTACCAATTGTGAATGTTTTATCCTAAGAATTGCTTATGATTAAATTTTCATGTTTGCCACATATAATTCATATTGAATTAGCTATTCATCTGTGTTAAAAATTAGAATCTTTAAATAAGCATTCTTGAGAACAAAAGTGGGAAGCAAATTAGATCAATGATCTTTATTAACCTTAAGTGGCCAAGCTCATGAAAACATTCTCTTTTATGTCTGGCTGCAGAACCCATCATGATTTATACCCAAAACCCTGAAGAGATGTTCTCAATAGTGCCAAAATCACTTGATAAACAACAATAGAAATTTCTTATTACAGAACACTAGAGGCCTGGTGCATGAAATCTATGCACGGGGCAGGGCGGGGGGAGGGGGGCTCAGCCCGGTCTGCACCCTCTCTAATCCGGGACCCCTCAGGAAATGTCTAACTGCTGGCAGTTGGACATCCTCTCGCAATCCAGGACCGCTGACTGCTCACCTGCCTGCCTGCCTGATTGCCCCTAACCTCCTCTGCCTGCCTGCCTGCCTGCCTGATTGCCCCTAACCTCCTCTGCCTGCCTGCCTGATTGCCCCTAACCGCCTCTGCCTGCCTGCCTGCCTGATTGCCTCTAATCGCTTCTGCCTACCTTCCTGATCACCCCTAACCCCTCTGCCTGCCTGCCTGATGCCCCTAACTGCTCCCCTGCTGGCCTGATTGCCCCTAACTGCTCTCCCCTGCCAGCCTGATCACCCCTAACCACTCTCCCCTGCCAGGATGATTGCCCCTAACCACCTCTGCCTCAGCCCCCACCACCTTGGCTTTATCTGGAAGATGTCCAGTCTATCCAGTCTAATTAGCATATTACCCTTTTATTAGTATAGATACCACAAAATATTAGAAATAAATTAAAACTTCCTAAACATAATAAAACACATATTACATATTACACTTACTAGAGAAAAATTCAGGTGTATACCCTTCAAGTTCCAGAAAAAGACAGAAATATCCACTATTATTAATACAGTACAAGATGTCCTACAAAATAAATAGTTAATTTATTATAATAAAATATAGATAAGAATGTAAAAAACTAAATTTGTCTTAGCAGATAACTAAAAGAAAATCAACAAACTATTAAAATTAATGAGAAAGTAAAATGAGTTTAATTTCAATTCAACAAACATTACAAGGTATCTAGGGATTAATTTAGCAAAAAATTCATGAAACATTTACGGAGAAAATTTCAATACTATATTAAAGGACACTATAAAAAGACCTGCAGAGATGGCATAAGATAGCATGCTTATGGATAAGATGACAAACTATCCTAAAGATACCAATTTTCCCCAAATTAATGTATGTATTTAACAAAATTCATATTGAAATCCCAAAAGAGTAATTTTGAAAAATGGCATCATGATTAAATTTACATAAGATTATAAATATCTGTGAATTGCTACAAAATATTTTAAAAGAACAAATCTGGAGAATTTACCTTTTCAGATCTTAAAACAACTTTAGCCGTGAAACTAGTATAATATTGGTGCAGGGACAGATAAGGGCAGTAATGAAATATAATAGAAAGCCCAGAAACACACAGTATAAGTGCAAAGTTAGCATATGAAAGTAATGTGATTACAAATCAGGGGGAAATGGACTAATAATTTAGTAGATGGTATTGAGAAAGTCTGCTTATTTTGTGGAGAAAAATAAATTTGGGTACCTTCCTATATCATATTTGTAGATGAACTCCAGATTCATAAAAGACTTAAATATGAAAGTAAATACAAAGAGCTAAATAAAAGAATAGGGGAGGATTTTTTTTTTTTAAAAAAAAGAAGGCCTCTTTTGCACAAATCACAAGGGAAAAATAACAGGTATGTATTCTGTATAAAAATTAAAGACTCTCTTCAACAAAATACCACAGTCAAAGCAGAATTGTTCCATACTAGAAGAAAACATATAAAATACTTAAATATGACAAGTGATTAATTGCTATAATATACAATGAAGTAATATAAACCTTTTAAAAACAAACAGGAAACACAATAGAAAACATGGTCTCAATGTAAACAGGAAACACATTAATGGGGAAGCCCAAATGACTAATAAGAATATGAAGAGATGTTCAACCTCTCTAAGGATCAGAGAGAAAGAGCAAATAAAAACTACTTTGAAATACTATCATACAGTCATCTGAATGGTAAAAATTGAAATGTAAAAATGCCAAGTGCTAGCAAGGCTGTAAGACAATGTTAACACCCATTGTTATGGCACACATTCTGGGATACATGAAATTGTGTATTATGGCCAATTCTAAATACAACCCTCAGAGAAATTCAGACAGAATATTCATCACAGCATTGCTTTGGGTAGCAAGTATTTGAAGGTATCCTAAACACTCATCTCTAGGAGAAAGGATAATTTAGTATGGTATAGGCAGATGATGGTATGAAACAGTCATAAACAGCGAGCCACATGTGCATGTGATAACATAGATGGATATGAGAGAATGCAGTTGTATACAAGAAAAGTAAAATGCAAAATAACAGTTATAACCATATTAGAGGCCCAGTGCACAAAACTTGTGCACTGGGGGGTGTCCCTCAGCCCAGCCTGCACCCTCTCCAATCTGGGATCCCTCTCACAATCCAGGACTACTGGCTCCTAACCACTCATCTGCCTGCCTGCCTGATTTCCCCTAACTGCTTCTTCCTGTCAGCCTGATTGCCCCCTAACTTATCCCCTGCTGGCCCAATGGCCCCCAACTGCCCTCCCCTGCCAGCCTGATGGCCCCCAACTTCCCTCCCCTGCCAGCCCGATGGCCCCCAACTGCCCTCCCCTGCAGGCCTGGTCATCTCCGACTGCCTTCCCCTGTAGGCTTAGCTGCCCCCAACTTTCCTCCCCTGCTTGCCTGATCGCCCACAACTGCCCTCCCCTGCCGGCCATCTTGTGGTGGCCATCTTGTGACAACATGGGGCGGCCATCTTGGACGATGTGGGGGGCGGCCATTTTGTGATGACGTGAGGGTATGAGGGCCACCTAGGCTTTTATTAGTATAGAAGATTTATGTAAGCAAAAAATACACAAAGCAATAGCACTTATATAAGGTGTCCCCCAAAAAATATATACACATTTTACAGCTGATAGCTCAATTGATATTTCTTGCTTTTCAGATTTAACCCATTGGAATTAATAATTATTCAAAGTGTGTACACATTTTTGGGGACACCCTGTATTTTTTAAAGATAGGCACATATCTAAATAAATACATGGATAGTATATTAGGAGGTTATATCTTAAATACAGTAGAAAGGGTGAATGTGTGTTGGGCAGAAATAAGAGTGAATATGGTGAATGAAAAAAAAATAAATAAACGATCTAATGACAGCATTCTCTGAACAGAGAATATGATTAACTCAATGCTCTGCACCTGAGATCCATATAAAACAGTGGTGCCACCAGGACTAGAAAAGAAGACGTTTTCAAGAAAGAAGGAGTGAGCAACACTATCAAATGCTGCAAATAGTTTGTGTAAAAAAAGGAGTCGCAAAAAGAAAAAAGGAAACACTATGTTTTCTTTTCTACAAGTGGTGAAAAAATAATTTAACTGAATCATCTTTAATTTCTTCATATTCCTTAACTTGTGGAACTAGGTTCAGTTGTTGTTTTTTTTTCTATAAGTATTTGGCCACTATACCAAGAAAATCACCTTGTTGCTTTTTCTAATTGTATCCCAATTTCTGGTTTTATTTTACCAGCAGCTTCATACCGTCTCTTATGTTCCATTATAACCTATGACCAACTGATACCATATCATTGCCATCTGTGGTTCACAATGCTATTTTTTATTTATTTTTTAATATATTTTATTGATTTTTTACAGAGAGGAAGGGAGTGGGATAGAGAGTTAGAAACATCCATGAGAAAGAAACATCGACCAGCTGCCTCCTGCACACCCCCTACTGGGGATGTGCCCACAAACAAGGTACATGCCCTTGACTGGAATCGAACCTGGGACCCTTCAGTCCGCAGGCTGACACTCTATCCACTGAGCCAAACCAGTTAGGGCTCAATAATATTTTTTTTCTTTTTTTTTTTTACAGGGAGGAAGGGAGAGGGACAGAGAGCTAGAAACATTGATGAGAGAGAAACATCGATCAGCTGCCTCCTGCACACCCCCCACTGGGGATGTGCCCACAACCAAGGTACATGCCCTTGACCAGAATCGAACCTGGGACCTTCCAGTCCGCAGGCCGACGCTCTATCCACTGAGCCAAACAGGTTTCGGCTCAATGATATTTTTTAATACAGAAAATACAATTTATAGAGAAGATAACTTACCTATACAATTTCTGTAGAGGGCCACCTGGGAAGACACCTGGGCATTTTTCTTTAATTATCGTCAGCTGAACTCAGGGTGTAGGCAGAGCCACGCCCTGGGAACATGCTTCCCCAATCATAGCAGCCCAGGTGTTGGCTGGGGTGGGACTAGAAATCTAGGTCTATAAAATAAACACGCTGCTTGGCTTGGGTCGTCATGCTGCTTCTCCATTGGAGAAATGGCGTCCCACCCAGCTCCCAGCTATAATCTATTTCTGCCTCTTGGTCTCTTTCCTTCTTTAATTTCTTAATCCCCAGCTCCTCCACTCAGCAACCGGACCAGTACCTTTTCCGTGATGGAGATGGACGCAGAAAAGAGAGAAATACCACTACAAATTTCAAGCTGTATATTATACATTCAAATTATAATATATGCAAAGCTTTAACTATATTTAAAAATAAAAATAAATGTAAGTCAATTTATAATAAAATATTATCTATTTCAATATGAAAATGCTTGAATAAAACCACACTAAAAAATCTGGTGCAGTAATCTGATACTTACCTCTATGTATACAATCACAATGAATGAGACTATTCCAGAGAAAATCTAATACTGGTATTTTGCATTAGCATTTCCACCAATATTTGATTTCCCAAAATAATTAATAATTCTTGGTAAGATGATGAACCAAACAAAGTGTAATCTTCACTTGATTTACTCAATAATTTCATTCTGGGAAAATTCAGTATATTTAACATCATGCAAAAACATTGTGCTTATATGTAAACTTTTTTTTTTTGCATCTTTACTTACTTATAAACGGGTGTTTTTTATATACATGAATGTCTGATTGGATAATCAATATTCATAGGAGTCACATGACAAGTCTTCATGGTGTGGGAATGCACCATGCATTGCAGATAATCTAGCATCCTTGACAGCCATGAGTTGTATTCCTCCTCCATCACTGTGAGAACATAAAAAGTCTCACAGACTTTCAAAATGCCCTCACAAATTGACAAACACTCCCTCAGGGCTGGTACACATCCTTTAGGAATCACTAATCAGCACTACCATTTCACTCATTCTCTGGGCTCTTCTTACCAAACTAAACCCAAACCTTCCTCCTCAATAATTTACAAAACAAAAATTCCCATACATAGCAATGACACTAAAGAGATGCTTTAGAAAAGGAGAAGGAAGAGTAATGTTTGTGCTAATAACACTGGGTCTGATTTAGCTAGACAAATGTACATTGTTATAATAGAATATAAACAAAGCAGAATACTCTTCAGTAATCAAGAGAGAAACGTGTCTTTTTTAAAAAAAAAAATCTCTTCAGTGTCTTGATCACCTTGGATCTTTAGCACTTAGCACAGTGTACATAGTAGGTAGGTATGTCACAAATACTAACTGAACAAATGACATTACTGTCTTCTACCAACATACACTGTAATAGGTTTTCTTTTTCTCCTGTTTTCTAGTTTTTCTAAGCAGAAAAAAAAATGGTTCTATAATGTAGCTTCCTTTATTAAGTTGTTGACATTTCACTTTTTTAAATTTATATTTCTTTTTTAAAATATATTTTTATTGATTTCAGAGAGGAAGGGAGAGGGCTAGAGAGATAGAAACATCTATGATAGAGAATCATGGATTGGCTGCCTTCAGCACACCCCACACTGGGGATCAATCCTGCAACCTGGGCATATGCCCTGACCGGGAATTGAACCATGACCTCCTGATTCATAGGTTGACGCTCAACTACTGAGCCACACCAGCTGGGCTAAATTTATATTTCTGCTTTAGCTGAAGTTCATATAAAGGCATTTCTCTCGTGGTGCACAAAAGTAATCTTCCTTGTCAACTCTTCCAATGAGTAACATCCCATGATAAATTTAATTCACTGTACTACTATTTTAATCATTAAATTGTACTTTTTGTTCATATCTTGTGTCAATAGCTAACTGGTTTAATGGTCTATAATAAATGAGCTCCTAATTGATTATTGTGCGCATTAATCACTGTATTTGCACAAAGAAGATCTGTGAAACACACAGACATAATGTGATGCCCCTGAACACAAAGAATGGATGCCAAGCATAGAAATATAATTTTGAAAACTCATGAAAAATAAACCCTAGAGCATCACATATTAGAATCATATTGATAGTTGGAATTTTTTTAACCCAGACTGCACCACAAAGTATAATTTGGTTTTATGAAATGTCTATAATAAAAAAAATAGTTCTCCAAGGTGTAATATCCTGATCAAAACAGGCTTTTGCCCACACACAGAACAATGTTTCAAGACATCCTAGGTGTTTTAACTGATGGCCACTGATATTTCCAACTGTGACTGTGCACTGCACTGCTATTTCTGCAAGAGGCAATAATGGCTATTTGGTCTGATGCAGGCATAAGGTACTTCATAATATAAAGTAATAGCTTTTGGAAAAAGTCAGCTGTAAGTTCCACTGTCACTACTAAATAACCAATGACAAAGAGATATTCACCAACCCTTCTAAAATGCATTTTATGTGAAATGTCCTTGTAGGGGAGTAAAAAGCAACTCCTTTTATTCTGAGCAACTGATAAGAACACTGGAGACATACATATTTTTCAATGTACTTATCTCTTCTAAATAGTAAATCAATTATTTCATCTTATCTTTCTCTGTCATGATATCACTCACAGTTACTGTGGGTAACTATTTTAAAAGAATCCTTATTAATCTGCTATATCACTGGGGAAATCAAAGGTTAGAAAGTTATAATTTAACTAAAATCAAAAGGCTATACAGGGCAAAAAATAGTACTTAAGTCCTGATGTTTTGGTCCTTAATGACATGGTCTTTGCATTATACCCTAGCACAAGCATGTCAAACTTGCGGCCCATGGGCCACATGCCTTGTTTATTTGGCCCCTGTTAGCCTTTGAGTTTGACATGCTTGCCCTAGCAGATTCTTTTTTTTTTTTAATTTCTTTATTGATTCTTTACTGTGAATGCAAAGTACCCTCTAATGTAATCCTCCTCTCTCAAAACTATACCTTCTTCTTTGTTGTCAAGGCCTGAAACCCTTGAAGACCATGTGAACTAAGCTAATGGCTGAGGAAACAGAGATTCACTATAGTTCCTTTTTGACCCTTGTCTTCAGGACCTTTAGAAAATGCTTCATAAAATATATTTTCATGTTCTGGCTGGTGTGGTAGGTTCCATACACCGAAAGGTTATGGGTTTGGTCCCTGAATGGGATTCATGTGGGAGGCAACTAATTGATGTTTCTGTCTCATATCTATGTTTCTCTAGCAATCTATCTATCTATCTATCTATCTATCTATCTATCTATATATCTATCTCTATCCTCCATCTCTACTAGTAAAATCAATGAAAAGCATATTCTCTGGTAAGGATTATAAAACAACCTTGTTCTTATTTCATATAAATGGATTAATAGCATATCACAGAAGCTCACATGACATGACAGGAGAACAAGCTCTGACTATATTAGTGGCTTCATCTGAACTTGTCCCCTGTAAGTGCTTTGTGGTCCTGGGTTTGGACCTTCAATTAAAAAAAAAAAAAGCTTCCAGTGGCATTATTCTACTGATAAAACAGGCTTCGTTTATATAGAGCCCCATAATGCTGCTAAGTGAAGTCACTTAGGACTTAGATGTCAAATAAGAGCCCCAATAAAGTGACACTGCCAATAAAGGAGTGGCAGAATAGATTCAGATGTCTCTCTTCTCTCTATTCCTCATTCCCCACCTCTCTGGGCCTCCATCTCTAGCTATAGTAATAGGGGGAAAGGAGAGGATAAAATAAATATCCTCAAAATGTTGTTATGAATGCAAAATAAAACCTGGTTAAAATAAACTCTTAAAAATTAATTCAGTAAATTTTTCATTACTCTTTTGACTAGTTGACTTTTAATTAATTGATCTTGAAACCCCCACTCCCAAATTATAGTAAGACACCCCACCCTGTGTGCATGTAACAAAGCCTTGGTCAATCAGTATCTTATTCCCTAAGCATATTGAAGATATATGACCCATCCCTGAGTCCATTCTGGGAAGATTGTTAGATCTGTGGGTAAATATGCTATTTCTTCCTTTTGTATTTAAGCTATAAGGCCCTTAAAACCTAGAGTTGTAAGTGGTCATCTTGGCACCTTATAGAGAGTCTCTGAGAATGAAGTCAACACAGAGGAAATCAGAGCCAAGGTATGGACAGAAACAAAACCCTAATCATATAGTTGAAAATACATAACAAGCTATTCCTGAAGCCTCTAGACTTTTCAGTAATATGAGACAATATAGTATCTTTTTGGGAGAGAGCTCTTTTGAGTAAAATTTCTGCCATTTACAATCAGGGTAGACTAAAAAATTATGGCAAAGCACTGGGGACATTTTAACCTTTTGAACTCGGATGTCGAGTGTGACTCGACGTGGTTAGCATCAGTAGCAGCTAGTATGTATTTGAAATATAAAAAAATCCAAATAAATAAGTTTGTATTAAAAGAAACTCCAGTTTTTTATTCTACTGCCGCACTTTGTAAAATCTGGGGTATTTAAAAAATTAAATCCCGAGTAGAATAAAGGAATCGAGAAAAAAGCAAGCGAGTGCAAAGGGTTAAAGTACTATACAAATGTAAGAAATTTTTATTATTGTCTAATATATGCAATTACTTTCCCCAAAATAGTCTATCTGGTCTATTTCAAGTCCAGTAACTCCATCATTCTTTATACAACTTTCAACTCAGTTCTCACTACCTTTATTTTGGATAAGCCAGTATGACTTAAAATAAAGTTTAAATGAAAACAATATAAAATTATCCAAGCTTAACTTCAAAGGCCATGGAATAAATAAAAAGGTGTTATGAAATCAGTGTTTTTGTGAATTGGAAAAACACTATTCTGACTGCCAAATGGAAATGTATTAAATTCATCATGAAAATTATTCAGTTATTGTGACTAATAAGTACTTCTATGTATGTCTATGAATAGAGCTTGATTTCAGGGACAGTGTGTTAATCAGCATACAAATTTAAGGATGACTAGTCTTTAATAACAAAAAGTGCTTTTACCTCAAAGAATAGGTAGTATTATCTAATAGCTCTTTTTCTGAAAATGATTCTTTCAAAAACTATTTTTTCACCTTTAACTCATCAATCAGGAACCATGTCAATGTTCCAAATCATATTAAAAGATTATTTTTATAGAAAAGCTCAATATCATGAATTTCAGTCCTTTGAATAATGTTTTTATACTCAAACTCTAAGAAAATTATTTTCATGTTATGTTCATTTGACTTAGAATGGATGACAGTATGTATTTCAGTTCCTCATTGTACATTCAAATCTCTATTAAGCAGGGGTATAAAGATTCTCTTTTTGCTCAGATCAATTTCTTTGGTCCCACCATTAAGCAGCTTACTTACATGAGAGAAAACGATTTCTAAACATTACAAATATTGAATTTGATTTTCCTCCCTCCCCTACCAATAGCAGTCTAGCCTGGAAAAACTACAAAAAGAGAGATGCTGCTGGCCAGAAGAGAATGAGTGCAGTTTAGAAGGAAATCTTGGCAGAGTTCTCCCAGCTGAACAGATACAAACAGAGTGGTATGTGGAGTCAGTTGGCATAATTAAGGGACTTCTTTGGGCAGGGAAAAAAGATTATTTCTTCCCCATTGGTGTTTCACTGCAGTGATGTTGTTTTGTTGTTGTTATTTACAATAGAGATAATGGTAACTTCTACTTAAAGTAGACTCTTGCACTCTTCCTGATCTCAATTTTCATGTCTGACTCCACCAATTCTCAGTGATACATTTCAACTTTTAGGTCCATTCCAGCCCCCACATCTGGCTTTCCTTCCACGTAAGTGCCTGTGCTGGACACTTTCCTTCCCTATCAAAATAGGACTTTCCTCTGTCCCTGGGATCCTGCTCTCTGCTTCTAAATACTTTAGTTCTACCAAATGAATCTATTGAAAGGGTTGTGTGGCTGCCAATACATTAATGCTCTGTCTCTCAAAGGTAAGGTGTTTTCATTAGCACAAATGTGTACTTGGCAAAATGTTTTAAGAGAACAGTAGAAACTTCATTTCTGTTGAGAACCACTGACCCACATGAGCCAGTCCACCAGATTAAAGCACAGAAATAAATAAACCTTGAAGTAGGCTCTCATACCTAATAACACTAAGTAACTATTTTCTAAATATGAATAACAGCTAAGTTTGCAAAATTTAGAAAAAAATAAATGTAATTTGTCATATAATACAGGATACTTTTAAGAGGAAAAGGAGTGCTATTAGTAATTTATCTGGGACAAAAGTGACTGTTCCAGCCAAACCTCAATGGATGATCACCTACATATTAAATAATTAATCCACTACTACAATGAAAAAGATAAAATATGATTTTTTTCAAAATAAATTGAGTATGCCTTTATTGCATAATATGCCTGGCAAACGGAGGATAATCCAAGAGTGAAAGAAGGGAGTTATGGAGAAGTATGATAAAAGAGGAAAAAGAGAAAGCAAGGGTAAGGGGAGGTCAGGAACTGAGACAGAATTTGAAGGTAGAGCTGTGCATAGATATGGAAGGTAAAAGAGGGAGACTGTCACATGGAAAAGGCCGTCTTCTGCTCTATAGTCCTCATCACCACTCTTCCCCTTTTCAATTCTCTGAGAATCATCTCCTGCTACAAAATAATTTTGTTACAGATGGATGCATTGCTGATTTCCACCTTGGGTCTAATATTTTACACATCTACACAGATTCAGTTCCTTGGAATTTATTCACAATCTTATTTTTTTCTTTGCTTATATTTTTTAAAACATCATAGATTTTTCACATATCACTTACCCACACCTGTAATTTGATTATTTTGAAACAAGTTATGTAATTTCTTCTGTAATTATTTCCACTTGAATCTCTAAAGTCTGAGGTCTCTGATAATATAACAATAACATTATTCCATATAAAATGACAATCTTTAAAAATACTTTAATGTTAGCAAATATCCAAATATACTCCATACAATGTTTTGGGTTTCTCTCATTGTTGGTGTTTGTTTGTCTAGTTATTTTTATAGTTATTTTGTTCAAATAAGTTCCACATATGCATTTAACTGATAAGCTTCTTAATTTTTTTTAAATTTTTTTTTAGTATTTGTAATTTATTTGTTAAGGATACCAGCTCATTTGATCTGTAGACTTTTCCACTCTTTGGGTTGTTCTGGTTGTACTCTTGTATTATAATCTAACCTGTTTCTCTGGTTAGCATTCATAGTCCTTCCATTTTTAATTTAAATTTTCTTTTATGTATTTAACCCTTTGCACTCGCTTGCTTTTTTCTCGATTCCTTTATTCTACTCGGGATTTAATTTTTTAAATACCCCAGGTTTTACAAAGCACGGCAGTAGAATAAAAAACTGGAGTTTCTTTTCATACAAACTTATTTATTTGGATTTTTTTATATTTCAAATTACTGATACATTCAAAGAGTATAAAAAGAGCTGCTACCAATGCTAACCGTGTCGAGTCACACTCAACATCCGAGTGCAAAAGATTAATAAATAAATTTTAACCTTTTGCACTCGGAGAAGGCATCCTTCATACACATTCATACCAGGACCAAGCCCGACATTCTCTTTGCCAAATCCTTCCAGCTTCTTTATGTAAGTAAATTTTTTATTCATTTTTTGTATACTTGGTTTTTTAAACATAAGCAATAAACACATGCATATACACATACCTACATGCTCCTATTTTCTACATTTTAGGTAAAAGGTATTTTGCTAAATATTGTTCTAATCATTATTTTCTTAATGATTCCTATCAGGTTCATTCCATGCAGGTATATCTTATATAATAAAGAGGTAATATGCAAATTGACCCTCATGCCCTCTCATCACAAGATGGCCGCCCCCACACTGTCACACGATGGCCACCCTATGTTGTCACAAGATGGTTGCCACAAGATGGCCGCCCCCACATTACCACAAGATGGCTGCCCCCACATGGTCAAAATATGGCCACCCCTACGTCATAAAAAGATGGCCACCCCCACGTCGTCTAAAGATGGCCACCCCAACATCATCACAAGATGGCTGCCACAAGATGGCTGCCCCCACATCGTCACAAGATGGCCAGCAGGGGAGGGCAGTTGGGGGCAACCAGGCCTGCAGGGGAAGGCAATTGGGGGTGATCAGGCCAGCAGGGGAGGGCAGTTGGGGGCAATCAGGCAGGCAGGCAGGTGAGTTAGGTTAGGAGCAGGTTAGGAGCCAGGCAGGTTAGGAGCCAGCAGTCCCAGATTGTGAGAGTGATGTCCGACTTAGGGATCGGGCCTAAACCGGCAGTCAGACATCTACTGAGGGGTCCCAGATTGGAGAGGGTGCCGGCTGGCCTGAGGGACACCCCACTCTCCTCTCCCCCAATGCATGAATTTCATGCACCAGGCCTCTAGTACATATATATAGTATATCACTCTTCTTCATAGCTTCACAGTTCTCCACTGTGTGCATATCTCACAGAACACTGGGTTGTTTCTAGTCTTAAAAATGCTGCCATGAGTAGAATGGTGTTTGCTTCTTTCTCCATTGCTAATTTGTTTCCAATGCCCTCTCCAACCTAACATACAACTAAACTTTTCTGAGGTAACTAAAACACAATACAGTACATGACATATCTGACATTCCTACTAACTCTCTCAGCCTTTTGAATACCCTCTGACAAATCCCTCATCTTGTTTAATATGCTAACAGACTGCAACAAATACCCCATTCCTCACAACTATTATTCTAGAACTTAATCCTGAAAGCAACATGAGAGGTTATCTACATCAATTCCTTTACCTTCAAGATAAGGAAACTGCAAAGAGATCACATGATTACAACCAAGGCCACATAATGCCTAAGACCAGGAGATACTTCATGAAGTTAAGGAAGCCCAAAGATCAACTTCCTTTGCCAGGACCACTTCCAGGGCCCAGGGACAACTCCTAATTATGTTTACATTCCCATATGTTTCTGTGAACTATTTGGAAATAGATTACTTTAGCTTAAATCTGATAAGAGCACTGTATCTTTCCAGTCTAACTTCTGTGTCATGTTTGTGTTGGGTGGCATTGGAGTAGCAGTGGGCATTTTGGGGGATCTGGCTAAGAGAATATTAGGTCAGGAATAAACCATTCCTAATGTGGATAGCTATGAAATATGCTTTCTCTTGTCATATTTAGGTTTGCTATTTGATAAATTAGATAAAATTTAAATTAGAATAAAAGAATCCTATCTAATAAAGAGGTAATATGCTAATTGACCATCACACCCTCACAAAGATAATGGCACCCACAGCCAATAAGAAGGGAATATGCTAATTGACTGTCACGCCCTCAAAGATGGCGGCACCCACAGCCACAAGATGGCAACCCCTGGTGGGTCTGGCTGCTCTGCATGCCTTCTTCCCGAGTCCCCAAGTCCCCTCAGCCCCTGACCTACCCAGGGCTGGCCTCAGGCACAGGCAAGCCTCGGATGGCAGCTGCCCAGCTGCCCAGGGCCACCCGAGGCTCGGGTAACAAGGCCCAGCCGAGGCTTGCACTGCCGGCAGTGGCAGCAGCAGAGGTGTGATGGGGGTGTCACCTTCCCCTGATTGCCAGGTCGCCTCCTGCCCCTGAGGGCTCCCGGACTGTGAGAGGGGGCAGGCCATGCTGACGGACTCCCCCCTCCAGTGCATGAATTTTCATGCACTGGACCTCTAGTATGAAATAAAAGTGATACAAACGAATGATTAAAACAATAGAACTTACTTGGAAATTAAGAAGAGAATTGTAACAAATTTTTTTCAAGTTCTATGAAAAGCAATAATTCATTAAAAAGATGAGATTAAGCTCTAAATTTAATTTAAAATGGATTCATAGGGTAATAGATAAGTAAGTTAATGAAAAGTAAGTCACATGAATAGAATAGAAAAATTAATTTCTTGCTGATTTCACATGAAATACTGACACCAACCAAGATAACATAAAACAATACACCAGCATTACAAAGACATTGTGGAAAACCATTAATTCAAGAAGTATTTAAAATTAGTCACTGCCAAGAACTTTAAATGCCCTGAAATGATCAAACTCGTTGAAAGAAACTTGATAACAGTTCCCAGTTTACTAATATGCCTTGACCTTACCAACAATGAGCTGAGAACTGAAAGAAAACTTGCTAACTCTAACAAAAGAAATCAATCTTGATCAATTATGGGAATTCTATTCACAACAGTTCACATGATTAATGCTTGTTATTTTTTTCCATCTTATTGAATTTATTGGAGTGACACTGGTAAATAAAATTATACAGGTTTCTGGTCACAATTCTACAACACATCAGTTGTACACTGTATTGTGTGTTCACTACCGCATCAGGTCTCTTTCCATGACATTTATCCCTCCTATACCCTCCTCCACCCGCTCCCACCCCAGTTTTCCCAGCAATCATCACACTAAGCTAAAGAGAAGAACTTAACAATAATTCAGAGTCGCTCTTGCCATTCTTATAACAATAACAGAAATATGCTCTTTTTTAGATGGAATAAACAAAAATGAGTAAGACAAGTTTCTGCTACTGACTTAGGAGAATGGGATTATGAAAACAAATAATGTTTGCTGAAAACAAATGTATTAAGACAAGTGCAATTCACATCCACTCAGAAAGCCACTGATAGTTTTTAAAAGAGTTAATGTAGGTGCTGGTTCTGGGAATATGGAGATGATTTCAATAAATAATGGTGAAAGATAGGGCATTCCAAGTAGAAATGACAGAATGACAACAAAAATGGGAGCAAAAAATTACAGATTGTGTTAAAGAACCGCAAGAAATTCTGTAAACTAGAAAACAGACTGCATTAGAAAGACATTTTACAGAAAGAATTAGTTGAGACCATGAAAATTTGAACTTTATTTGGCATTTCTGTAAGCAGAAAAGTACATGATGTAACAGGGCTTATGAATGCAGCATGGAGGATGGATTTGGGGAGAAAGACTCACAGCAGAAAGCAGTCCAGGAGTAATGAAGTTTAGCTTATAGTTGTTCATAGAAGCAAATTTATGATGCACTGTGAGGTAGAACTTGAACAAGGATTGGATAATGAAGATGTGGAAGAGTAAAAAGTCAAGAGTGTCAAATCTAGATATCAACTGACAGAGGCAAAATTGAAAAATCAGGCATTCTTTGTAGCCTTTTTCTCTTTTAAAGTAATGTAACAGCAAATTGCATGGTTTTTACTCCATCTTTTTCAAAATTCTACTATTCATGCCCTACCTTCTCTCAAGGAAACATGAAGTTTGGAGGGAAGTGAAGGGCTTCCTAAAACTGATTAAATCAGAAAGCTACTGAATAGAACATAATATTTATTCTTAGAAATTCTGTGCTCCATTTCATCCTAAACCTCTTGAGTTAGAATTTCACTGTCTTTTCTCAATCCTTAGGCTCTTATTTTTCAATGCATTCATTAAACTGCAAGAAGTTTCATCTGATTATAATGGTACATACTTGCATGCAACATATAAAAACTTTAAGAGTTCCCAGCACAACTCTACACTATATTTTCCCTAAGCAGGACTTCAAATAGTGTTTGAAAACAGACAGGAAAACTTTTTAGACAGTTACAGGAACGGTGGAATGGCAATATTCAGATGATAATAACAATGATTTAGGTGGAGTTTGAATCTTTCCTAATTCAATCTATCAACCAGTGTACCATTATGCCAGGCCTCATAAATGACACAAGTTTGAAAAACAATTCCTACTTTTTAGGAACTTTGGGATGAGAAGAAATATAGTCATACTGTTTCAGGTAAGCATTTACTTAAATACCACAGAGATTCAAACTTAATCAAATGCAGTTAATTTTTTTTAAAAAAATCATGTTCACTAACAGGAGTAAAAGGGGAAGGTTTCATGTAGGAGAAAAAACTTCACCGGCCCTTGAAAGATTGGTCAGCTTAGGACCAGCAAAGAAGAAGGAGAGGGAAACAGAGGTTTGGAGGAAAGCAAAGTCATAGCACTGGAGTGAGCCTGGTAGAGACACGAAACAGAAAAGATGTTGATTTGGGAGAAATGGAGGGTGAACGTTTTAAAAAAAGAAAAAGATTAACTAGGATGTAAAGACCTTATAGTGGGAGGCTTGTTAGACACAATTCTATGGGCACAAGAAGTTACTGAAATTAATAACTAGGAGAGTAATATAATTGAAGTAGAATATTTCGTAAGATTTTTTTTTTGATGTTTCTATCTCTCCTCTCCCTTTCTCTCTCTGAAATCAATAAAAATATATATTTTTTAAAAAGATAGAAATGTAAAGTTTCAGGGGGAAAACGTTTCTAGGTTTTCTGGAGGGAGAGAGTAGTTGCCTTAAAGTTAATAAAACAGAATTATGAAGAAAGGAAGCATGATAAATTAAAAGCTTCTCTAAAAGATAATAGAAAGAAAATGTATACTAATTGAACATCTACGTTAGATACTTCATCTCTTTTAATTTCTCTTTCAACCCAAGAAACTAGTTTTCACATTTGTTGTTGTTGTTAATCTTCACCTGAGGATATTTTTCCATTGATTTTTAGAGAAAGTAGAAAGGAGGGGGAGATTCAGAGAGAAACACATGGATTGGTTGCCTCCTGCATGCAACTCAACCAGGGCCGAGGATCAAGCCTGCAACCAATATGTGCCCTTGACTGGAATCGAACCTGTTAGTCAGTCTATCCACTGAGCCAAACCACCTAGGGCAGTTTTCACATTTTATAATTTTCCAAGAACTCTTAAGTATTAAAATTTTATCCAGATATACAATTATTAAATACAGGAAAGAGAGCATTGAGATCTAAACCCAGAACCCATTATGGAATTTCTGCTATGGAATAGGGCCTCTCAGCCTAAATTCTCCATGAAGCGCTCCATGAAAGAATTCCATTTCCTTTCCTGCTTGCAATCTTCCTCTTGTGAATAGGAGCCTTTCCAGATGTTAGTAGGAATTTGAGAAGTGAGGAGAGTCCTGTGTTCAGGTTTTTAAAGTGTTAATCAAACCTTTAACATGTTACTATGCAGAGACTATCTAAAACATACATGTTGTATGGAACATGTTCCAAAGTTTTTAATCCCTAGAGCTTTTCTCTCCTGGTGCATCTAATGGAAGGGATTAGTGTACCTTATTAGACTAGCAAATATGATCTTGTACTTCTGATAAAGCCTTAAAGTATGAAAAGTGGAAAGGCAACTGGTATACATTTATTTGTTTAAAAGTAGAAATATGAGTGATGAATATATATCCCACTGAATTATTATATAAGAAACCAAACAACATAGTTACGAATTAAGCACTGTGAGAAAGGCTCTTTCAAATGTTACACAGCTACAAATTTGAGGGCAGGAAGCCCATTTGAACTTTTAATAAGCAAACCTTTCCCATGACACCATGACAAAGCCTTTGCTAAACACAGACTGATTCGTCATACCTGTTCCTGTTTCAGATGACTTCATCTCTGGCAAAAGTGAAAGTGGTCAGCATTTGGAAATACACAGTCAAAACACAAATGTAAGTCAAAGGGGAACAGCGCAAATTATAAATTTTGTAAAAGAGCTTTTCTCAATTAGATAAGCTTCAAACTTTTATGATAAATGTGGAATTATATGGTTTCCTAAAAGAAAGGTATTTAATTCATTTTCTTATACTTTTCTCTGAATGTTTAAATTACAAACATTTTTAAAAGTTTCAAAAATCTAAAATTAAAGTAATATATGATCTTTTAAGAATAAATCCATGGCCCTTGCCAACTAGCTAGGTTGTATGGTCAGAACACATACAAGAATCAATCAGTGAATTAATAAATAAATAGAACAAAAACATTTATGTTTCTTTTTTCTTTCTCTCTCCCTTCCTCTCTAAAAATCAATAAATTTTTAAAAAGCAAGTGAACAAATTAATGTATAGGTATTATATAATTATATTCACAGAGATAGAAAAGAAAATGTTAAACCTTCTCTGAGGAATGAGAAAAGAGGTATATGGTAATAAAAATTTGTTTGTTTTTACTTTCTACACTTCTGCACTGACAAAATATTTTATAGCAGGAATATATTGCACCTTTAATTTTAAAAGAAAAATTAAAGAAGCTAATTTGATGACTTTATTTTAAAAATATATGACCTTCATCTCTGTCATAGGCTGAAATATGTGGCTTAAAACTCTTTGACTAATAATGAATTGCCAATCATTATGGCTATAATGTGTTATTTGGTGCACAAACTTTTGTAATAGCTATATATTTATTGTGAGTTTTATCCTTCAACAAGAGACCAATAATTGCAATTGTCTTCCTAACAACAACCAATACCTACCCAGTTATATATAAGCTTTATCATTTAGGTTAAATTAATTCACCACCATCTCCATGGATGATTCCTGGTTAATCTAAAACAGTGGTTCTCAAAATTTATGGCCTTGGGTCCTCTTTAAACTCTTAAAAATTATCTAGGATTCCAAAAATCTTTTTTTTTAATGTGGGTTATATCTATCAATGTTTACCATTAGAAAATATGTTTAAGTCATTTAAAATAGCAATACAATAAATGTATTTTATTTTACCTCAACTACCATATTTTTATGGAAAATAACTATATTTACCAAACTTCAACAAATGTAGGAAGAAGAGAGGTATTGTTTTTGGTTTTTGCAAATCTCTTTAACATCTGGTTTAATAGAAGGTAGTTGGAATCTAATATCTGCTTTTGCATTTAATTTATTATATGTTGTTTGACTTAACTATGTGAAGAAAAACCAGCTATACTTAGATAGGTAGTTGGAAAAGGAAAGAATATTTCAATGGCTTTTTCAGGTAATTGTAGATATTCTTTTTGATATTACATTCCATCAACAACTGATAATTATCTTAAATCTTAGTTGCTTAAATGTTTGTATTCTTTAAATGTGTTGTTGCGTTAAAAAGTATTGCTCTATTTTGTACATTGAATGGATCTTTTAGCAAGCATAAATTTGTAACAACATGGTCATTTTGATAAACAAAATGGTCATTTGGAAAATATTGGTTCTCTAAGTTATGTAAACCTTCTAAATGCTAACACATTTTATTATACAAAATCAAAAATCACAGTTATGCCCGCCAGTGTGGCTCAGTTGTTGAGTGTGGATCCATGCACCAAGAGGTTACTGGTTTGATTGCAGGTCAGGGCAAGTGCCCAGGTTGCAGGCTCGATCCCCAGTAAGGGGCTTGCAGGAAGCAGCCAATCAGTGACTTTCATCATTGATGTTTCTATTTCCCTCTCTCCCTCCCTCTTTCTGAAATCAATAAAAACAATTTTTTTTAAATCACATTTGCAATGTCACTATCAATATAACCAGAAATGTTTTTTAATATTGGGAAGCTGTTGAGCCTAACTCATGAAGGCAAATTCATGTTCTCCAAAATTCAAAATTTTGCCTGAAAGTCTGAATTTTATCTTTGGGGTTAAAGAAAAAATACTCTTAGTGGTTTCCTTAAAGTGACAGATTCACTTCACTCATTTAAAAAAAAAATTGTCAAAAGATGGCGACCGGCAGGAAGGTAGGGAGAGAGAGAGTGTGAGTGAGGAACCCATAGAGAAGAGTGTAGACGTGTGTGGTGTGTGTGTGTATAAGCTAGGGTCAGTTAGATTCTGCACGTCTTCCAAGGGGCTGCCTAACCGGGCAGTCCTAGACAGCGGAGCCCCGCGCACAAAGCGGACACATCTCCGCGGCTGTTGCAGACGCGGAGACCACGCCATCTTGAGAAACAGAGCTGCCTGAGACTCGGATCCTGGCTTCTGACATAAACCAGGACCCTGCAGCCACTGGGGACAGAGAACTGCTATCACAGCTTCAGACCAACAAACAACAAGAATCCAGACGTCCCGGCAGAATTCCGTGAGTCAAAGAGCCTACCCCCTCCCCACAGGCGCGCAGACAGCGCCATTTTAACTGATAGATCCGCCTCTTGCCCAAGCCGCAGAGCTTTGCGCAGGGACTCGCTCCCCCTCAGGGAATTTGGCGCGCACGCGAGCGCACAGGAGAGAATCAGCTCCCTGTTGGGGAAATCTGTCAGTGCGCACAGAGGGCACCCCTTCGGAGAATTTGGGGGAATTTGGCTTGCGGGTCACAGCTCTCCCTTCAGGGAATCTTAGTGCTTGCACAGAGGGGCTTTCCCTTTGGGGAATTTGGCGCCCAGGACAGACTCCGCCCCCCTTCCGGGACTCCGGTAGAGTGCACAGAGCCAGCTCACCTTCAGGAAATCAAGAGTGTGCGCCCTAGCCGGTTTGCTCAGTATAGAGAGCACACACAGGTCGCAGCTCCACTTCAGGGAATTTGGCACGCCGGACACAGCTGCCTGGGATCCCTGACTCACAGCACATTCACACTAAGAGCCAGCGACCCCAATTGTTGGTGCATGCACACATAGGGACCCTGAGTCTCAACGAGAAACTGCACAAGGCAACAGAGACTCTGACACTCTAGTCTTGGTGCAGACACAGGGAAACTCTGACTCCTGGCACATGCTAAGGATCTCATTTTCGGCACATACCAACAGTGTGGTGCAGACAGGGCCCCTGAATCTAAGTGTGCACATGAGACCACACGGAACACTGGGGACACTGACCCTGGGCAAGTCTGGTTCCCACCAACCAAAGGCAGCCACACGTCCTAGTGTCAGAGCACTTCAGTGAAACTCGGGTGGAGTGAAGTCCCCACAGCACACGGCCCAGGTCCACGCAAACGGAAGCTTGAGCTTTCTGGTGATAGCCAGAATGGGGAAACGAAATAACTCACAGAGGAAAGAAAATGTGGAGTCGCCAAGAAAGGAAATCAGTGAAACTGAAGCTTGCAACATGACCGAAAAGGAGTTTAGAGTAATGGTCGTGGAATTTATACATCGGATGGATGAGAAAATAAACAACTTATGCAAGAATCAGGAAGAAATGAAAAGTGATATAGCTACAATCAAAAACACCATGGAAAGTTTCAACAGTAGACTACAAGAAGCAGAGGACCGAATTAGTGAGTTAGAAGATCAGGTACAGGAACAAGCTCAATCTCAACAGCAATTGGAGAAAAAAATTAAAAAGCAGGAGGAAAGTCTAAGGGAGTTTCGGGACAACATGAAACGAAGTAACATGCGTATAATAGGGCTGCCAGAAGGACAAGAAGAGCAGCAGGGATTAGAAAATCTATTTGAAGAAATAATGACAGAAAACTTCCCGGATATGGGAAAGATAAAAGTTACGCAAGTACAGAGAGTCCCAAGCAGGATCAACCCCAAAAGACCCACACCAAGACATGTCATAATTTCAATGGCAAATATAAATGATAAAGAGAGAACCTTAAAGGCGGCAAGAGAGAGACAGAGAGTTACCTACAAAGGAACACCCATCAGATTGTCAAATGATTACTCAACAGAAACACAACAAGCTAGAAGTGAATGGAAAGAGGTATACAAAGTGTTGCAAAGCAAAGGACTGAATCCAAGAATACTATATCCAGCAAGACTATCAATCAAAATTGAAGGGGAAATCAGGAGCTTTGCAGATAAAAAAAGGCTTAAGGAGTTTATCACCACCAAACCAGCAATGCAAGAATTGCTAAAGGGAATACTGTAAAAAGAAGAAATAAACAGGTAAGAAGGAATATAGACACAAAAATAGATATGACCACAAACAAATACCTTTCAGTAATATCTTTAAATGTAAATGGACTAAATGCTCCAATCAAAAGATATCGAGTAGCTGAATGGATAAAAAAACACGACCCATATATATGCTGTCTACAAGAGACCCACCTCAGAACAAGAGACTCACACAGATTGAAAGTGAAGGGATGGAAAAATATCTTTCAGGCAAATGGAAATGAAAAAAAAAGCTGGGGTAGCAATACTTATATCTGACAAAATAGACCTCAAAGTAAATGCCATAACAAGAGATAAGGAAGGAGGAGAAACCAAGATGGCGGCATAGGTTAAACACCTAACCTGCAGCCGGGCACAACAATTTCAAAAATACAACTAGAGGTCAGAACGGACATCGTCCAGAACCACAGGAAAGTTGGTGGACTGAAATGCCCACAGCTGGGGGGAAGGAGAAGGCCACGGGGACAGTCAGGGAAGCCGTAAAAGCCTGAGGTATGGAGAAACGGGCGGAGACACGAGCACACGCGCCTGCGGGGAGGATGGAACCGGAGAGGAGGGGGCGGCTGATGACCTGGCCGGAGTTCACTGGCAGGAAGGAGATAAAGGCTCCGGAGTGCGCTGAGCACCGGCTCCGATTGCACTGAACCCCATTCCGGGCGAAACCCTGGGAAACTCACTCACTTTCGCAACTCCGCCGCCCCCGCAGGCCGCCCGGCCCGGGACGCTGGGGACGCCGCCGCAGCGGCGGCGCCCGGAGCCCGGCGGCCTCCCAGCACCCGTCCCCGCCGCGCAGCCCCCGCGCGCCTGGTGCCGCGGGCAGCGCGCCCCGCACACCGGACGGAGGCCCGGGCGCCCTCTCCGTGCACCTCCCGGCGGCGCTAGACTTCAGTAGAGTTGACTGAATTCAAGGGATTAAGAAGTACAATTTGGGGGGACGCCGCGGCGGCGACGCCCGGAACGCGGCGATGGCGGTGCCTGGAGCTCGGCGGCCGCCCAGCGCCCGTCCCAGCCGCGCGGCCCTCGCGCGCCTGGTTCCGCGGGACGCGCGCACCGCGCACCGGACGGAGGCCTGGGCGCCCTTTCCATGCACCTCCCGGCGGCGCTAGACTTCAGTAGAGTTGACTGAAATGAAGGGATTAAGAAGTACAAATTGAGAAGTTTGAAAAAGATGGCGGCGGAGGTTAAAGGCTGTTCTGTTGCCTCGCACCCAGCGAAATCGGAGGGGATGAGGTGTGGAGGTGCGTGGGTCTGGCTGGTGGCGGGGGAAAGGGGCTTTTGTTCCAAACCTAAGGGAGATTAGCTCTCCATCACCCTGAAACCCATCTTCTGGCGAACCCCGGGAGACCCAGATGCCTGCGGGGAGAGGCGGGACTCTTGCGGAGGTGCGCCCAGCAATCAGTGTTTGCTGCGCTGGAGTGCGGAACGAGGGGACTTAGATACGTGGAAGGCAGAAGGACCAGACTCACAGCCATCGAGGCTCGTCGCACCATGGCCTGTTGGCGCCCTGAGACCCCGCCCCGCCCTGGGACCCGCCCCGCACGTTTTGAAGACCTGCCCCGCAAGTCTTGCAGGCACACCTGCGCCCCAAGCAACGGCTTATGCATGTGGGTGGCCTGCCCTCTGGCAGCGGACCAGATGATCTGCTGTTCTAGTCGGACTGCTCCAGGGCCACTCAGACAGGAGGAAGAAACTACAGTTTTTGCTGTAATCCTTGCTGAGTGCCTAAGGCAGTAGCTGATCTACACCCCATTGGAGACCCAGAAACGAGGGCATTTAGTGGTCTGTGGGAGATGACACCAGATTTCAACCACGTGCATAAGGGACACATTCAACGGGAATATTCAGTGAGCGCCAAAGCTTTGCTGCACCAAGACCCGGCCCATAAACGTGTCTCCTGCACAGCAACTCTTCCTTTATAGACAAAGAGAGCCCCCCCAGTGACACCAACAACAATCAAGACTTAACTATACAAAGGAGGACCAAGAAGGAGGCATAGGGCGGAAGCCTGATTGATGCCTACCACAACAACTTTGAGACTACGACAAGAGAGCAGAGCAGACACCATCCAAGACCACCATAGGGCTGCCTGAGTAGATGCTCTACAACTAGAATAAAAGAGGGGTATGTGGGATGATGCTGATGCCGGTGACCCAAAGACCACACTTTAAGAACTACGGCTCAGGCGACACAAAAGAACTATGGCTCAGGCGATACAACAGCGGCCTGGAACGTGCTCGGCGCAGTTCCCCCGGCGGTCTCCGGCTGAGGGGACGGCTCCACTGGCAGCCAAGCATGGACAGACGAGCCCCTATGAGACATGGGGTGGGAGACTCTGCGCTTGCTGACCTCCGAGTCCATCAAGAATCTCAACGCCCCGGAAGTGGCCAGGTGCGCATGCTCGGCGACCGGCCACCGATGCAGACCCAAGGGCCGACGCAGCGACGCCAGACTGGCCCACCGCCATGCACCGGGTGCACCGGAGCTTCGCCGAGCCGCCGCCCGACGAGTTCTGCAGCAGCCATACTGGAGCTCTGGAAGGATGGCCAGGGGAATTGCTGAGGGGGGATTGACCGGCAGGAATTGGGATCGGGAAGACGGGGCCCCGCTGAGACCCGGGTGCGGGCGGGGTTGCGCGCCTCTGGGCTCGGGTGTGGTCACACGCCTCTGGGTATAAGTGAGGCCTCACGTCCCTGGGTCTAGGTGAGGCCACATGCCCCTGGGTCCAGGTGAGGCCGGACTCCGGGTCCGGGTGAGGCCAAGTGCCCCGGGACCCGGATGACGCTGGATCCCGTGCCCGGGCGAGGCCAAGCGCCCCTGGGTCTGGGAGAGCCCACACACCGCTGGGTCCAGGCGAGACCATGTGTCCCTGGATCCGGGTGAGGCCGCGTGCACCTAGGCCCGGGTGAGGCCACGTGCCCCTGGGTCTGGGAGAGGCCAAGCGTCCCTGGGTCCGGGCGAGACCATGCGTCCCTGGATCTGGATGAGGCCTCGTGCACCTAGGCCCGGGTGAGCCCAAGTGGCCCTGGGTCTGGGAGAGGCCAAAGGTCCCTGGGTCCGGGTGAAACCATGTGTCCCTGGATCCGGGTGAGGCCTTGTGCACCTAGGCCCGGGTGAGCCTAAGTGGCCCTGGGTCTGGGAGAGGCCAAGCGTCCCTGGGTCCGGGTGAGACCATGCGTCCCTGGATCCGGATGAGGCCTCGTGCACCTAGGCCTGGGTGAGCCCAAGTGGCCCTGGGTCTGGGAGAGGCCAAGCGTCCCTGGGTCCGGGTGAGACCATGCGTCCCTGGATCCGGTGAGGCCTTGTGCACCTAGGCCCGGGTGAGCCCAAGTGGCCCTGGGTCTGGGAGAGGCCAAGCGTCCCTGGGTCCGGGTGAGACCATGTGTCCCAGGATCCGGGTGAGGCCTCGTGCACCTAGGCCCGGGTGAGCCCAAGTGGCCCTGGGTCTGGGAGAGGCCAAGCGTCCCTGGGTCCGGGTGAGACCATGTGTCCCTGGATCCGGGTGAGGCCTCGTGCACCTAGGCCCGGGTGAGCCCAAGTGGCCCTGGGTCGGGGAGAGGCCAAGCGTCCCTGGGTCCGGGTGAGACCATGTGTCCCTGGATCCGGGTGAGGCCTCGTGCACCTAGGCCCGGGTGAGCCCAAGTGGCCCTGCGTCTTGGAGAGGCCAAGCATCCCTGGGTCCGGGTGAGACCATGCGTCCCAGGATCCGGGTGAGGCCTCGTGCACCTAGGCCCGGGTGAGCCCAAGTGGCCCTGGGTCTGGGAGAGGCCAAGCGTCCCTGGGTCCGGGTGAGATAATGTGTCCCTGGATCCGGGTGAGGCCTCGTGCACCTAGGCCCGGGTGAGCCCAAGTGGCCCTGGGTCTGGGAGAGGCCAAGCATCCCTGGGTCCGGGTGAGACCATGCGTCCCAGGATCCGGGTGAGGCCTCGTGCACCTAGGCCCAGGTGAGCCCAAGTGGCCCTGGGTCTGGGAGAGGCCAAGCGTCCCTGGGTCCGGGTGAGACCATGCGTCCCTGGATCCGGATGAGGCCTCATGCACCTAGGCCCGGGTGAGCCCAAGTGGCCCTGGGTCTGGGAGAGGCCAAGCGTCCCTGGGTCCGGGTGATACCATGTGTCCCTGGATCTGGATGAGGCCTCGTGCACCTAGGCCCGGGTGAGGCCACGTGCCCCTGGGTCTGGGAGAGGCTAAGTGTCCCTGGGTCCGGGTGAGACCATGTGTCCCTGGATCCGGGTGAGGCCTCGTGCACCTAGGCCCGGGTGAGCCCAAGTGGCCCTGGGTCTGGGAGAGGCCAAGCGTCCCTGGGTCCGGGTGAGACCATGTGTCCCAGGATCCGGGTGAGGCCTCGTGCACCTAGGCCCGGGTGAGCCCAAGTGGCCCTGGGTCTGGGAGAGGCCAAGCGTCCCTGGTTCCGGGAGAGACCATGTGTCCCTGGATCCGGGTGAGGCCTTGTGCAACTAAGCCCGGGTGAGGCCACGAGCCCCTGGGTCTGGGAGAGGCCAAGCGTCCCTGGGTACGGGTGAAGCCAGATCCTGGGTCCGGGTGAGGCCGTGCGCCCCTGGATCCATCCGGGTGAGGCTGGGTCCCAGGCCCGGGTGAGACCACGCGCCCCTTGGGTATGGGTGAGGCCACGTGCCCTTTAGTCCGGGTGACGCCGTGCCCCTGGGTTCGTCCGAGACCAAACCAGAGGGAGTCGGACCTCCATTACCACCATTTGTCCACCATCCAGAGCTGAGGGGTCAGTGCTGACATGTACACATAAGGAACTACTGGACATTGAAATTGGATCTCAAAAGAACTGTTGGTCCAGGGGGAAGCTCGCTACAGATTGATTCATTTGCCTGTCAGCATAAATATTATTGCTCGTCTCACATTCAGTTCTTATTAGTATATATCTAGTGACATATGATCTCGTTCATCTAGAGGAAATGATGAACAACATAGACTGAGGAACAAGAAAAGAACCAGAAGCAAGGAGGCATCGATCGGACTATCGGGCCTCAGAGGGAGGATTGGGGAGGGTAGGGGGAGGGTGGGGGGAGGGGGAGAGTTCAACCAAAGGACCTGTATGCATGCATATAAGCCTATCCAACGGTTAAGTTCAACAGGGGATTGGGGCATGCGTGGGGAGAGGGGTGGGATGGGAATGGGGGGATGAGGACAAATATGTGACACCTTAATCAATAAAGAAATTTAAAAAAATAAAAAAATAAAAAAAATAAAAACAACTTTATACACTCAAAAAAAAAAAAAAGAGAGATAAGGAAGGCCACTTCATAATATTAAAGGGAGAAATCCAACAAGAAGAAATAATTCTGGTAAACATATACGCTCCCAATATAGGAGCACCCAAATACATAAAAAAACTCCTGGAAGATTTCAAGGGAGAGATTAATAGCAATACAATCATAGTAGGAGACTTTAATACCCCACTATCACCACTGGACAAATCCTCTAAACAAAAAATCAGCAAAGAAACAGCAATCCTAAATGAATCACTAGACCAGATGGAATTAATTGACATCTTTAGAACATTTCACCCCAAAGCCACAGAATATACATTCTTCTCAAGTGCACATGGGTCATTTTCAAAGATAGACCATATGCTGGGTCACAGGCAAAGTTTCTTCAAATTCAAGAAGATAGAAATTATATCAAGCGTCTTCTCAGATCACAGTGGCATAAAACTGGAAATCAACTACAATAAACACAATCCAAAGAAATCAAACACTTGGAGACTAAACAGCATGCTATTAAACCATGACTGGGTCACCAGAGAGATCAAGGAAGAAATAAAAAACATCATGGCAACAAATGACAATGAAAACACAACAATCCAAAATCTATGGGACACAGTGAAAGCAGTCTTGAGAGGGAAGTTCATAGCTCTACAAGCCTATTGCAAAAAACAAGGATCAATGGTAATAAATTACTTAACCCTACAACTCAAAGAGCTAGAAAAAGACCAGCAAGAAAAGCCCAGTGTAACCAGAAGGAAGGAAATAACAAAGATCAGAGCGGAGATAAATGACATAGAGACCAAAGAAACAATACAAAAGATCAACAAAACCAAGAGCTGGTTCTTTGAAAGGATAAACAAGATTGATGGACCTCTAGCCAGGCTCACAAGAAGCAAAGAGAGAGGACCCAAATAAACAAAATCAGAAATGAAAGAGGTGAAATAACAACAGACCCCGCTGAGATACAAAGGATTGTTACAAAATACTACGAACAACTCTATTCCAACAAACTGGACAACCTGGAGGAAATGGACATATTCCTAGAAAAATATAACCTTCCAAAAATCAATCAAGAAGAATCTAAAGAGCTCAATAGGCCAATAACTATGGACGAAATTGAAGCAGTCATCAAGAAGCTTCCGGCAAACAAAAGCCCGGGGCCTGATGGCTTTACAGGAGAGTTTTACCAAACATTCAAGGAAGAACTAAAACCTATCCTCCTCAGACTATTCCAAAAAATTCAAGAGGAAGGAACACTTCCAAGCTCCTTCTATGAAGCCAGCATCACCCTAATACCAAAACCAGATAAAGACAACACAATGAAAGAGAATTACAGACCAATATCCCTCATGAACATAGATGCCAAAATCCTCAACAAAATTCTAGCAAATCGGCTCCAGCAGTACATCAGAAAGATCATACACCATGACCAAGTAGGATTTATCCCAGGAATGCAAGGATGGTATAATATCCGCAAATCAATAAACGTGATACATCACATAAACAAATTGAGAGATAAAAATCACATAGTCATATCAATTGATGCAGAAAAAGCATTTGACAAAATCCAACACCCTTTCTTGATAAAAACTCTCAACAAGGTGGGAATAGAAGGCTCATACCTCAACATAATAAAAGCTATATATGATAAACCCACAGCAAACATCATACTCAATGGACAAAAACTAAAAACATTTCACCTAAGAACAGGAACAAGACAGGGATGCCCACTCTCACCACTCCTGTTTGACATAGTACTGGAAGTATTAGCCATTGCAATTAGACAAGAAGAAGAAATAAAAGGCATCCAAATTGGAAAAGAACAAGTAAAGATGTCTTTATTTGCAGACGACATGATATTGTACATAAAAAATCCGAAAGACTCCGTCAAAAAACTAATAGACTTAATAAATGAATTTGGCAATGTAGCAGGATACAAAATTAACGCCAAGAAATCTATGGCCTTTCTATACACCAATAGTGAACTTACAGACAGAGAGACTAAAAAGGCAATTCCATTTACCATCGCACCAAAAAAATTAAGATACCTAGGAATAAACTTAACTAAGGAGGTAAAAGACCTATACACGGAAAACTACAGGACACTGAAAAAAGAGATAGAGGAAGACGTAAACAGATGGAAGAACATACCATGTTCATGGATTGGTAGAATCAACATCATTAAAATGTCCATACTACCCAAAGCAATCTATAGATTCAATGCACTCCCCATTAAAATACCAATGGCATATTTCACAGACCTTGAAAGAACTCTCCAAAAATTCATCTGGAATAAAAAAAGACCCCGAATAGCCACAGCAATCCTGCGAAAGAAGAATAAAGTAGGAGGGATCTCAATACCAGATTTCAAGCTGTATTACAAAGCCACTGTTCTCAAAACAGCCTGGTACTGGCACAAGAACAGACATATAGATCAGTGGAACAGAATAGAGAATCCAGATATTGACCCAAACCACTATGCTCAATTAATATTTGACAAAGGAGGCATGAACATACAATGGAGTCAAGACAGTCTCTTCAATAAATGGTGTTGGGAAAATTGGACAGATACATGCAAAAAAATGAAGCTTGATCACCAACTTACGCCATACACAAAAATAAACTCAAAATGGATACAGGACTTAAACATAAGACGGGAAACCATAAAAATACTAGAGCAATCCACAGGTAGCAAAATCTCAGACATATACCAAAAGAAATTCTTCACTGACACTGCACCTAGGGCAATGGAAACTAAAGAGAAAATTAACAAATGGGACTACATCAAAATAAAAAGCTTTTTCACAGCAAAAGAAACCATTAACAAAACAACAAGAAGGCCTACTGCATGGGAGAACATATTTGCAAATGGCATCACTGATAAAGGTTTGATCTCCAACATCTACATGCAGCTTATACAACTTAATAAAAGGAAGATAAATGATCCAATAAAGAAATGGGCAACAGACCTAAATAGAAGCTTTTCAAAAGAAGACAGAAGGAAGGCCAAGAGACACATGAAAACATGCTCAACGTCACTAATTATCTGAGAGATGCAAATCAAAACAACAATGCGGTACCATCTCACACCTGTCAGAATGGCTATCATCAACAAATCAACAAACGACAAGTGTTGGCGAGGATGCGGAGAAAAAGGAACCCTCGTGCACTGCTGGTGGGAATGCAGACTGGTGCAGCCACTGTGGAGAACAGTATGGAGCTTCCTCAAAAAACTGAAAATGGAACTCCCATTTGACCCAGTAATCCCACTCCTGGGAATATATCCGAAGAAACTAGAAACACCAATCAGAAAGGATATATGCACCCCTATGTTCATAGCAGCACAATTCACCATAGCTAAGATTTGGAAACAGCCTAGGTGCCCGTCAGCAGATGACTGGATCAGAAAACTGTGGTACATCTACACAATGGAATACTATGCTGCCATAAAAAAGAAGGAATTCTCATCATTTGCAGCAACCTGGATGGAATTGGAGAACATTATGTTAAGTGAAATAAGTCAGTCAATGAAAGAAAAATATCACATGATCTCACTCATTTATGGGTAATAAAGAACATTATAAACTTGAACAAAAAGATAGATACAGAGACAGTAAAGCATCAAACAGACTGTCAAATTACAGGGGGAAAGTTAGGGAGAGGTGGGGGATATAAGAGATCAATCAAAGGACTTGTATGCATGCATATAAGCATAACCAATGGATGCAAAACTCTGGGGGTTGAGGGCATATATGGGAGTGGGGTGGGGGGTGGCAATGGTAAAATATGTACACATATAATACCTTAATAAAAAAAATTGGAAAAAATAAAAATTAAAAAAAAATTGTCTGTCAAATACACAAGTCTAAATGACAGTTTGGCCCTAGCTGGTTTGGCTCAGAGGATAGAGCATCAGCCTCCAGACTGAAGGGTCCCAGGTTTGATTCTGGTCAAGGGCACATGCTCGGGTTCCGGGCTTGATCCCCAGTATGGGGCATGCAGGAGGCAGCTGATCAATGGTTCTCTCATCATTGATGTTTCCATCTTTCTCTCCTTCTCCCTTCCTCTCTGAAGTCAATAAAAACATATTTTTTAAAAATAAAAAATTAAATGACAGTTTGAGTTCTTTGAAATAAAATGGTCTACCTGGGGGGGAAAAAAAGCAGCTAATTCAGTTGCAACTCAAACATTCCAAAAATGTTTTTCTGGAGACAACACTGTACTTCAAGATATTCATAAGTGCTTCATGCTTACTTCTCATTTCATCCCACAAAACATTGAAAAACTTATCTTCAAGGGTCAAGATTTAACAAAATTAAGTGTTTTTACTGCTTTGTCAATGGCATTATAAGTGAAACTGTCATTTTTGGCTATGAGTGACTGGCAGTGAAGAATGCAGTGATGACTAGTGCAGTTTGGAGCCTTTGCCTTGAATCATGCGAAGGCAATGGCAGTTCCACATCAGCTTTTGAATCGTGGCAAATATCAATACAGTGCAAAGGGCAAATCACCTGTTAGTATTATTATTAAAATAGTTTTAACCTTGCAAACCTCTTAAAAGGGTCTTGGGGATCTCTGGCAATCTATGATTCACACTTTGAGAATTCTGATATATATCAACCAGGAAGCAATCCTATCTGCCTTTTCACTATGATTGGTTTAGAGCAGGGGTGGGTGGGGAAACTTTTTATTGCCAAGGGCCTTCTGGGTATTTATAACATCATTCCAGGGCCATACAAAATTATCAACTTAAAAATTAGCCTGCTATATTTGGTTAAACATTTAATTAACTCACCCTTAATACCTTGGCAGGGCCAGACCAAATGATTTCGAGAGCCTTATACAGCCCATGGGTTGGACATTCCCCACCCACGGTTCAGAGTGTTTGGGGATTTTGGGGGAGGAGAGTAATGACTGTGAATGAAGAATCACATTTCCACAGTGTCTTATGACCAAGAGGAAAGCAAGCCTGAGAACAAGCTACACAAAATAGAGTACACACCAAGGACCTTCACAGAAAAACAAGGCCATAGACCTCATAGTACCCACTGTTTTACTGAACTTTTGGGCTATGTGTGTTAAAAGCAAGACATCAAGCCCAAAATGGAGTTACTTATGCTAAGTCCTACGTCACCGAACTAAGATTTAACTTCATTACAGTTTTGGCTCTCCCAGAAATGGAATCCTAAACCAATCAATCAGGAATTGCCTTAGTATTAGTGGTAGCCTGACATTCAAACGAGAAGAATATTTCAATACTCTTCAAGATTACCTTACTAGTTAGGTAATCTGCTTGATAGACCCCTGCCATCCCTCAGACAAAAGTAACCTTAGAATCAACAATCCACTTTTTTACCTAGTATAATTTCCTTGTCCTGATCTCTTCTGCCTGTAAAAAGTCTTTCATTTTGTACAGCTCCTTGGAGCTCCTTTCTGTCTGCTAAACAGGATGCTGCCCAATTCATGAATCATTGAAATCTATATTAATAAAAGGGTAATATTCTAATTAGACCGGATAGACTGGACGTCTTCCAGATGTCCTTCCGGACAAAGCCACGGTGGCAGGGCCGAGGCAGACGCTGTTAGGGGTGATCAGGCCGACAGGCAGAGGCAGTTAGGGGAGATCAGGCTGGCAGGCAGAGGTGGTTAGGGGCGATCAGGCCAGCAGGGGAGTAGTTAGGGGCATCAGGCTGGCAGGCAGAGGGGTAGGGGTGATCAGGAAGGCAGGCAGAGGGGTTAGGAGAGATCAGGCCAGCAGCGGGGAGCAGCTAGGGGCGATCAGGCCAGCAGGGGAGTAGTTAGGGGCATCAGGCAGGCAGGCAGAGGTGGTTAGGGGTGATCAGGCAGGCAGGCAGAGGCAATTAGAGGCAATCAGACAGGCAGGCAGAGGTGGTTAGGGGTGATCAGGCAGGTAGGCAGAGTGGTTAGGAGCGATCAGGCAGGTAGGCAGAGTGGTTAGGGGCGATCAGGCAGGGAGGCAGAGTGATTAAGGGAGATCAGGCAGGCAGGCAGAGTGGTTAGGGGTGATCAGGCAGGCAGGCAGGTGAGTGGTTAGGAGCCAGTGGTCCCAGATTGGAGAGGGTGCAGGCCAGGCTGAGGGACACCCCCGCCCCCCATGCACGAATTTCATGCACTGGGCCTCTAGTAAAGCCAATAAGATCCTGAAAATGTATTCAGTTGAATTTGTTAACACATGAGCCAAATAGTCACTTCATTTTCAAGCCATTTCAACTTTATGTCTGTTCTAAGCACTAAAGGTACACTAGTAAACTAAACAGACAAAAACTACTGTTCTCATGGAAACTAATCTGAAAATCTCTCTTGTTACGGGTAATTTTTCTCATTTACCTTCATTTTTTTAAACATGCTTTGTTCTTATTCCTGATACTTTATTTATATATTATGATTTTAGTACTTTTTTTTACAAAGTTGTGTCTGCCCTCTTCTATTTTCTTTTTTAAGTATAAATGGTACACTTAAACTTTATTTCTTGAAGTGTCCACTTTAGCATATTATTTTCTTACTCCCTGCTAAAAAAGCACAATTACATTTCCTTCTAACACACACTTTTTCTCACTATCTCCCATTATTTTGCTTTCTAGGTTATTATTTTTACATTGTCTACATTTATAACACTTAGATGTTGCCCAATAATCATAATTCTCATAATTGTTGCTCCCTAATTCTAATATAAGCATATTAACATTCACTGAAAGTCTTCTAATACCAGTTTCCCTATTTCTGAGACCCTTATCATGACTCACTTATTTAATGCCTGATTTATATCAGGTAATTGCTTTTCAAGGGCTAATTTGTATTATATTCTTTTTGCATATTTGACAATATAGTATCTGTCTTTGAACTTTATCTTGGATAGAATAAAAAAAATTTGAGTCATACTTTTTCCTCTTAGACATATGATGTATATGATATATGATACTCTATCACTGAAAGTCACTGTGTCTTATGTGTTCTAAATGTGCTATTTTTTTTTTTTTTTTGCCCTAAGCATTGTTTCTAGATCCCTGAAATTCAGTAACTTCTCTAGGCTATAGCTTGATATTGGCCCACTCTACTATTTTTTCCCTAGCACACACCATGCCCTTCCATCTTCAGATTTCTTTATTTTAAGACATGTCTTCTATTCTGTCTTTAAATACCATTTATCTGATTCATTTATTTTGTTCTCATCAGGAGCACCAACTGTTACTAATTGGCCAATAATAGAAAATTTTCCTATTGTCTTGGAATTAGGACTAAGAAACCAAGCTGAGAATAAGGAGATATGGCATATCTAATAAAGATGTGGCATATCCCACATTCTAAGTTCTAATAACCACCAGGGTTGGTACAAGACATCTCCCTTTGGTGATCTTTGAGAGGACTGTCTAGCCGGACCAGGTCTACTACCAGCACCAAATCAATTTAAGAGCAAGACTAGGGAGTGAAGACATTACCTTTAAGAGAGTCTAGTGTTCAGAAAGAAAAGCTATTTCCACCCCTTTCCTTCTTGTGGGTTAAGGAAGAGGAATACTTTGTCTGCCCAACGTCTTTAAATCACTGAATTTGACGGAGCTGCACCTCTACAACATCCAGAATGGTACATCTGTCTAATAAGATGTTAATTACAAGCCAAGTTCTATAGTTATACAGGTATAGCTCACCATATACATTCACATACATAAAATAGCTTGATTTTATTCCTTTACTTTTTTCAGTTTTTTAAAAAATTACTCTAGGGTATTTGTTATTATTATCTACTCAGTATCTAATCTTCCTTCATAACAGAGGGCAGACTCCAGTGTGTGAGACTTGGTGGGAACTTGCTTCCCACCCACTAAGGCATCTAAGAGGAAGCAGGTAGTTCACCTCCACACACCTGCAGCCAGGGCACAAGCATGTGGCCCAGGCTCAGACAGCTGGCTCCTTGGCCAGGACTTTGAATCTGGATTGAGTGATGCAAGGAAAAGGGAATGGCTAGAATCATTTGTAGTGGCATCGGCCATCAGCATGCTGTCAAATGTTGACATCAAGCAGAGCTGACTTTTTCATTATTAAAAAAACTAGAGTCAATTTCTATTACTTGCAATCAAGATTCTGACTATTCCACACACAATTAGGATCTTCAACATTTTACATTGTAATATACAGTTAACAGATTAACTAAACATTACCTTTTTAAATTAAGATCTAAACACAATTAACAATAAAGCTGTAAAACCTCTCATATAGCTTGCTTGTTTTTCTCATGCACTCTTCTTTTCTTAGCAAAAAACAGAATAAACATATATGTGTTCTTATGATGTAGAAAAACAAAATAACACAAATTATTCTTCCAAACCATTTAAATTACTAATCATATAATTATAAATGAGGTTGTGTGCTCCCGAATTAGATTTTCCTAGATTTGTGTTATTATTATTAACCTTTGGCTTAGCATGTAAGAGAGCTGGTTCCAGAATTTGGATAGAAATACTAGTTGAAAGGGCTATATTGATATGCTCTGCATACTGCTAAGGTTCATTCTGTCAAATCCCTTTACATATCACTTTTCCCAATCATAACTCAGTGAAACCTTCTGCTATTTTACACCATTTTTTCAAGGGAAAAAATCTTTACCAGCTTCTCATGTTTTCACTCTTAAAAGCTCTGCCTCATTATTGTAGGGATATTAAATGCCAAGCTCTTGTTTGAAAATACAAGTTACCTCAATAAGGCAACTGAACTGCAGAGCAATCGATTATCTGCCTTCAGTGAGATTTAGACACTTTCGCTTCAATAAAAGTTTATAAGTCATAGCCCTTTCTAAAGTATTTTCTGGTGCTATTTTTTTAATGATTCTCATTCTCATTTTACAAAACCTTCTTGAATCCTGTTTCCTTGACAACAGGTAACATATTGTGTACTTCATGAAGACCAAGAACTAAAGACAGCAGAGTGGAAGCCAGCCCTTCTCCTCATTTAAGAGCTCATGGATGGAAGATTTGTGGCATAATGATAAAATAATGTTTTCCAGGAGTTTCAAGAAGAGTTAAAATTATTTCTTCATTAGCATTTTTCAAAAATGTCCAACAATTTTATTTGGCAATATGTATAGAGTGCTTATATGCATCAGGAAGTGTTATAAATCTATAAAATTAAAATCTAAACTTTCCTAGCCATCTAAATGATGGACTCTTACTATCCTCATTTTACATGTGAAGAAATAAAGCATAGGAAATTCAACTTGCTCCAAGTCACATGGCTAGTAAAAGTCAGAGGCTGGTTTCACCTCCTGGTAGTTTGGGTCCTCTTTCTGTTATTGAATTACTTGGTGTTTGCATATAACTAAAAATTATGTGAGACTGAACTTGAAATTTAAATCATATTTAATGTTTTGTGGCAAAATGTCAGAAATACTGCATATAACAAATACATCACCAAGTGTATATTATCACACCTTAGGCAAGGTAAACACCCCACCTGCATTATTCAGTCCCAATTAGTTCATCTTCTTACTCTACTACATGTTAAAGAAAGCCAAATAGAAGAAGGAAAATGGTTAATATTTCCTGAAAGAACTATGTTCTTGAGAGCCTTCGTACACCTTGTCTCATCTAGTACTTATAACAGGATAGGTATTTTTATCTCTCCTTAATGATTAAGAACTGAAACCCAGTGAGGTTAAGCAACCTAAAACCACCCAGAGGCAGAGCCAGGAATCTTTCTGCCATACATGGCCATACATGGTCACAGTTTTTACCAAACTTGGTACCACTGGAAACTCAAAAGCTCAAACAGAAGATGGAACTCTTGCTGATTATAAAATTCGCTCCCTCTGAGTAAAATATCATTTATTCTACTCTGTGGTTCAGACACTATATTAATGATATCTTCAGTCTATTGCTATTGGGGGGAGGATGTTTTTCTGGACCCTCTTAGGGTCCCTGACTGGGTCTGAAAATTAAACTAATAAAAATAGATTAACAGGAGAAAAAAAAAACAAATTTAATTATTTCCTTAATTGTTATTTAATTGTTTTATGTGACATAGGAACATTTATAATGAAACAAAGGCCAGAACAAACAGTTAAATCTGAATATTTTATGCTAGATTTAATGAAGAGTAGGCCGTCGTGGCAGAATATGATAGGTTAAGGAGCATGGTGGTAAGTGTAGTAAACTGGGAAAATTTTGCAAGGTCTGCTTGTTTGGATTCTTCTTGATGTCCCCTTGTCTTTGGAAATGAGGATGTGCCTTTCCTCCAGGAGGGTTTCATGAGTGATTCAAGGCTCAGGGTGTGGGAGTGGGGAGGGTCAGAGTGACCTTCCTGTTTCTTCTGCTTTCTCAAACTCCTTCAGCTTAAAATAGTCAATGTGCCAGGTGCCATATTTTAAGGTAGCATATCCTAAACCCCATCACCATCTCACTATGGCCCAAGCAGTAAACTCACACTTTGGGGTCTATTTGATTCCAAACGTTATATTGTTTTGTGTTTGTTTCCAATTTATCTTTATTGTTAATGGTATTAATATTACTTCCTTGCAATAGATTCCCCAAAGTTAAATTGTGGGTTTAAGGAAATACACATTATTATGGTCCTTAAAATATATTTTAAACTTAATTTCCCAAAACATCTCTACCAAATTACATTGCTACCATATATCTATAAGTGCAATATGTTATAATGTTATTACATTTTTGCAGAATTGGACATTTGAAAATCTTTAAAAGATTTCACTAACATAGCAGGGGGAGAAAGGCATCATGTCATTTATTTTTTTAATTAATATCTATTCTCAGCATCCTAAACTAAAAACAAGATACTACAATTTCAGAAAAAAAAAAAAAAACATAAAATAAAGTGTTTCCTTAATAAAATAGTACTTTCTGGAAAAAAAAAAATTCTCCCAAATTCCTACTAAAATAGCCTATCTAATAAAAGAGTAATATGCAAATTAAACACCACTCCGCTACACCACAAGCCACACCCACCAGCCAATCAGGAGCAAGTATGCAAATTAACCCAACCAAGATGGCTGCAGCCACGGAGAGAGCAGGAGGGAGGCTTGGGTTTCCCTGGCAATGGGGGAAGCCAAGCTTTCTGCACACCCTGGCCGGCCCAGGCCTCCACTTAAGGCTACAAAGTTTCAATTATAGAACATAATTAAATCCCCACAGAAATGGCTGCCGCCACAGAGCGAGCAGAAAGCTTGGCTCCACTCCAGGCTACAAAGTTTCAATTGTAGAAGATAAATAAATCCCAGATACCAGGGCCTCTGCTTGGGTCACCGGGGGGCGTGGCTGGCCTGCAAACCACCACAGGCCACTCGTCCAGGCTGCCCCACACCCCAAGGGAACCTCCACCCTGATCCGGGACACCCTTCAGGGCAAACGAGCTGGCCCCACCCATGCACCAGGCCTCTATCCTATCTAATAAAAGAGTAATATGCAGATTGACCATCACTCCAACACACAAGATGGCTGTCCCCATGTGGTCAAAGATCCTGCCCCCATGTAGACAAAAGATGGCCACCACAAGATGGCCAGCAGGGGAGAGCAGTTGGGAGGGACGAGGCCTGCAAGGGAGGGCAGTTGTGGGTGATCAAGCCAGCAGTGGAGGGCAGTTGGGAGGGACCAGGCCTGCAAGGGAGGGCAGTTGGGGGTGATCAAACCTGCAGGGGAGGGCAGTTAGGGGTGACCAGGAAAGCAGAGGAGGGAAGTTGGGGGCAAACAGGCTGGCAGGGGAGCGGTTAGACATCAATCAGGCTGGCAGGGGAGTGGTTAGGGGGTGATCAGGCTGGCAGGCAGAAGTGGTTAGGGGCAATCAGGAAGGCAGGCAGGCGAGCAGTTGGGAGCCAGCAGTCCTGGATTGTGAGAGGGATCCCAGATTGGAGAGGGTGCAGGCTTGGCTGAGAGAACCCCCCCCCACCCCCGTGCACGAATTTTTGCACCAGGCCTCTATCTAATAATAGAGGAATATGCAAATTAACTGGGATGCCATAATGTCATGACCGAACAGCAGGGACCTGAGGCTGCATGGTTCCTGACCAGGGCGAGGGACATCAGGCTGTACCCCTCATCCCGTGGGGCTTGACGGGGACCTCAGACCATGCCCCCCGACCCCAGTGCTGGGCTGGGGGACCTGAGGCTGTGCCCCCCACATGGAGGGGTTTGATGGAGGACCAGAGACTGCACCCCCCACCTGGTGCCAGGCCGGGGGACCTGAGGCTGCACCCCTGGCCAAGGGGGGCTTGACAAGGGTGGGGGCAGCCGGGTCTGGGTCTCACCCAATGTGGGTGGGACCAGCCAGGTCTGGGTCTCCTGCATTTTCAAAGCGCATGCAGGTGGTGGGCAGGGACTTGATTCTAGATCCTGCAGCGCACCCTAGACTCTAACAGGAGAGAAATTTTCATATACATTTTACTAATTTTCTTTCATCTCTGACACTTCTATTATAGAGAAAGGGCAAATAGCAATATTAACATATTTCCTCTAATTCCCTTTTAATGTGCACAAATTTCATGCATCAGGCCACTAGTCTATAATACAAAGAAAAAGGTGAAAACTCACAATTGATCTCAAGTTTTCTAAAAGCACAATTGGTTGCCAAGCCTTCATTCTTAACCCTCAACTATTGCCTCATTGCTAGCTTTGCCTATATTAGTTAAATGAAACTTAAGCAAGTCACCAGCCTCTCTTTGCCCCGCTGTCACATCTGTGCAATGGGAAAGACAGCAGAACCTATTTCAGCGCTTGTTAGAACTGACTTTTCCATGCAGAGCTCTGAGAAGAGTGCCTGGCAAAGAGTAAGTTCAAAGTACCCATCACCATTGTTGTTGCTTATCTAGTGTTTCTGGCAGCACAGGATATGTATCCCTGCAAATATGCAAGATTAGGGGTGACACTCAAAGTTACTGTAGCAGGTATCAGAAGTATCATTAAGTGGCATAAATTACTTGAAGGAGAAAATTATGCCTGCCTCTTTCAATTTTCACTAAATCCTTCTAATTAAAACAAGATTAAAGTTTCCATTTTGGTGTCAATAATGTTTAAATCCCTCCAAACAATTGAAAATCTCCTTTATTACCTAAGAGAGAAGGTTTCAAATTGGCAGGAAACAGAATTCAGCTAGAATTTAATAACAAATTAATTTTAAGCATATTGATTTTCATAAATATCTTCATATAAATCATATTATTTTAATTTAAATAATATAAAGCTTTTTATAAAATAACTTAAAATGATGGATCTATTTAAAGAAAATATTAAGTAACTAGTAGGTAATAAGCAGAGTTACAAAAACTAAGACTATACATAAAAGATTTCCTTTGAAAGACTAACCATACTGAAAAACAGAGGCTGGCAAATTTTTTTGGTAAAGAGCCAGGTAGTTAATATTTTAGGCTTTGCAGAGCATGCCATCTCTGTCACAATGACTCAACTCTGCTGTAGACAATATGTAAATGAATGAACTTGGCTGTGCTCCAATACAACTTTTATCTATAAAAACTAGAGGCCTGGTGCAAGAAATTTATGCATGGGGGGAGGGGGGGTGTCCCTCAGCCCAACCTGCAGCCTCTCCAATCTGGGACCCCTAAACTGGCAGTTGGACATCCTTCTCACAATCTGGGACTGCTGGCTCCTAACCACTCACCTGCCTGCCTGTCTGATTGCTCCTAACTGCTTCTGCCTTCCAGCTTGATCGCCCCCTAACCACTCCCCTGCCAGCCTGATCACCCCCAACTGCCCTCCCCTGCTGGCCTGGTCGCCCCCAACTGCTCTCCCCTGCCGGCCATCTTGTGGTGGCCATCTTGTGGTGGCCATCTTGTGATGACATGAGGGTGGCCATCTTGTGGCGGCCAGCTTGTGCAGCCATCTTGTGATGACCATCTTGTGATGACATTGCGCGAGGGCGTGATGCCACCTAGGCTTTTATTATATAGGATGGGTGACAGCTGGGTGAGAGCCATAGGCCATAGTTTATGACCTCTGCTCAAAAACTATGAGAGAAATTAGAATCCTGAAATAAATGTTTGATTATAGTCAAAGTATTATTTCCAAGATTTCACTACTAAAAAGTAAAATAATTCATTTGAGTTTGGGAGATGTTTTTAAATAGTAATTCCATATTAAATTTTTAAAAGGCTGTGGGAAAGATTTCCGATTTAAAACACAACTTCAGAACTTTATGAGGAATCAGGATGGAGAAAGAGCACCTAAGTATCCTTTCATAATTCATATAAAAATTACAGTTGTAATAAATATGTGAGGTAATGGATTTGATAACTAACGAAACAGGGGAATCCTTTCAATCATCATGTACATCACCGTGTACACTTTAAATATCTTACAACTTTGCTTTTCAATTATACCTCAATAAAGCTGGAGAAAACCCCACAATGTAATTACTAGTTTCCTAAAAGTGTACACTAGAGTCACCTAGCTAAATCATTTCTCTTGTGATATGAATGTGAGTATATATGTGTATATTTTTTTTAAAAAAAGGCCCAATGAGCTGAAACCGGTTTGGCTCAGTGGATAGAGTGTCGGCCTGCGGACTGAAAGGGCCCAGTTTTGATTCCGGTCAAGGGCATGTACCTTGGTTGTGGGCACATCCCCAGTAGGGGGTGTGCAGGAGGCAGCTGAGCGATGTTTCTCTCTCATTGATGTTTCTGACTATCTCTCTCCCTTCCTCTCTGTAAAAAAAAAAATCAATAAAATATATATAAAAAATAATAATAATAAATAAAATAAAAAGGCCCAATGATAGCTTTGCCTTTAATGATAAAAGATAACCTAATGTGTTCTCAGAGACTTTTAATTTTGTGGCAAGATCACCTTTACTATAAATTATGTAATTAAATTTATTTATAGGATTTTAAAATGAAATGTTTTAAATAAAAAGATAAAACAAGAAATATACATATAGCACTTACTGGCCACCATGCACTATTATAGCAGTTTACATAACTTATATATTCCTCCTAAAAAATCCTCTTAAGTTAATAGTATTATATTCCCATTTTCATATAAGGAAAGAGAGATACCTAATAAAAAGCAGAGCTAGTATTTGAGCATAAACAGTAGACTTAGAGCCCATGTCCTTACCCTGTTGCTGCTGCTACCACTCAAATCAAGACACAGTGATTGGCTGTGTTTGCCTGAAAACTTCCACTCAGCTTAAAATCTGCAGAATATAGCCAGAATTTTCTTGCTGGTGCAACTGAAAGAAGCTCATGAACTTGAACAAGGAGGAACACTCCTTGAGCAAGAATGAGAGTAAATGAGAACAAGCTCCGGTAATAGTTTATGAAAACTTTGTGGGCCTCAAGTAACTAGTTTCATGGTAAGTTCTGAAACCCAAAGCTTCAGTCAGTGAGGGCCAAGGAGAATCTGGCACGCTGCTCACAGTGGTTGCACAAAGGCGGAAGCGCCTGGAGGCTTCATCTTAAGTGCTTATTAGATCAGACATCGACATTATAGTTAAATTAAATGTTGATTTTAAAATTTAACCCTTTGCACTCGCTTGCTTTTTTCATCGAGCTGCTACCGATGCTAACCGTGTCGAGTCACACTCAACATCCGAGTGCAAAAGGTTAAAATAATACTTCCCTTCCAAATTCAGATGCTATTGTTTACATTAGATAAACATTGATCTTAATGTTATATATCAACATGAATGTTAGTTCATCTTCATGAATTTTACTGATTTTAGTTAGTTAGTTAGTTAGTTAATCCTCACTGGAGGATATTTTTATCATTGATTTTTAAAATCATTGTGTGTGTGTATATATGTATATATACAAATATACATATATATATATATATATATATATATATATATGATTGATTTCAGAGAGGAAGGGGAGGGAGAGGTAGATAGAAACATCAATAATGAGAGAGAATCATTGATTGGCTGCCTCCTGCATGCCCCCCACTGGCAAGCCCACAACCTGGACGTGTGCCCTGACCAGAAATGGAACCGTGACCTTCTAATTTGTAGGTCAACATTCAACCACTGAGCCATGCTGGTTGGGTTCCATTGATTTTTAGGGAAAGTGAAAGGGAGAAGGAGAGACAGAGAGAGAGAAACATCGATGTAGAGAGACACATCAATTGGTTGCCTCATGAATGTGCCCCCATCAGGGCTGGGAATTGAGCTTGCCACCAAGGTACATACCCTTGACTGGAATCCAACCCGGAACCCTTCAGTCAAAGGCCAACACTCTATCCACTGAGCAAAACTGACTAGGGCTAAATTTTCTTATACTTATAGTTATGTTTCTGTAGAATCAATTTAAGAATATGTGAAAGTTATTTCTGATGCCTCCCATATATGTCCCATTGCCTGTAAACATGAAGGATAATAATACCTAGTAGAGATTATGGGGGGGGGGAGGACGGGGAGAAAGAATTATAGCCTAAAATAAAGAAGGTGTAGTCTAACTCAGCATGAAAAAAGCATGCTTCACAGTACACCTCCCTACTCCAAATACAGTAAATATTACATGGAATGATGATAAGGGAATACAAAAGCAGTTTCCAAGGCTATAAATACAAATTATTTAAAAATATAAGTTGTATTTTCATTTGAAAATTAAAACTTCAGTGTTTTTTGAAATTAGGATATCATTAAGCAACAAATTTGGATTTAACAGACTTTTGTTATTGGTTTGTTTCAGTTTAATTTCAGCAATCATGTGAATAGGAAAAAACAGAGGAAATTTGGGGTTATTTATCCATCACCCACTGATTACTATCCAATTGGGCCTAATGCAGCTGTTAGAGTGGCATCTGGACATACTCTGCTAGCACCAAAAATAACATCAAGTCTTGGTCCTCTACACCCTTCACTCTCTGCTTTCTGACTCCCTTTTTAAATTACTTTTCATCCCATTTCCCCACTCTCAGAATCTCTGTCTGTCCACAGGAATGAATGTAGTTGTCATACCTGGGACATTTACAAGAGAACAGAAAGGAAAGAAATTGGGAATTACTACCCCATCACTAGATCTTTTTTCTTCTCACCTAGCACAAAGTTAATCCTCTTACTGGAGTTGCTCGCTCTGTTTGTTAAGAGTTGTATCCTCTTTCTTAACAAACAGAACTTTAGAAAACAAAGAAAAATTATTAATGAGTATTAATATAAAAATAGCCTGTAAAATTGACATTTTATTATTTTTTTAAATATTTTTTATTGATTTCTTACAGAGAGGAAGGGAGAGGGAGAGAGAGTCAGAAACATCGATGAGAGAGAAGCATCGATCAGCTGCCTCCTGCACGCCCCCCACTGGGGATGTGCCCGCAACCAAGGTACATGCCCTTGACCGGAATCGAACCCGGGACCCTTCAGTCCGTAGGCCCGACGCTCCATCCACTGAGCCATACCGGTCAGGGCTAAAATTGACATTTTAAAATAACCACCTTTTTCTAGAAATGATTTAATGAGGCTTTCAGAAATATATTCAAATTAATATTATTAAATTAAAATAAATGGCAGATCTTTAGGACAACGACAAATACAGGGGTGGGAAAAGTAGGTTTACAGTTGTTTGTATGGAAAATAATAAATAATTAATAAACAATAATACAAGAGTAAACTCATATACAACTGTAAGCCTACTTTTGCTCACCCATGTATAAGGGGAAAAAAAGGTAAAATTGGAGTGAGTCAACATATACACACCTCTCATGAAGTGCCATCTTTTTATAGATGGGCCACAAATTCAGAATTATAGGAGTCAATTCAAAGAGGAAAAAGCACAATTTGTTACATTATTTATGGTAGGTATAATAAAAAATTATATCATCTTCTCAAGTCCAAACATTTCTAGAGACCTTGGATAGAAGACAATGTCCTCAATATTGTTACAGAAAGCACAGTAGAAAGTTTCACAATACATGTCTCATACTGTCCCCCAAATCATAACAAGCTATTCTACAAAGAAGTTCAAGATGTTGAACAAAATGCTATGGCTATTTGAGTAGAGAAACATACCAAAAAAATGTAGAAATTACATAGGAGCTCTGATGAGAAACATTCTAATTATCTTTATAAACTTTTCTTGTAAGAAGGAATTAGCTTTATGTAGAGCACCTATGTGTTAGTCATGCCTCTGATAAGAAAGGTGGATCCTACATCCATGACCCTAGACCAATCACCCATTGTCCCTGCAGGTCTTCACTACATAGCTCTACACAGAGGACATTTTTGGGAAAATGATATTTTCACTCTTCACTGGGGCTTAGACCCACATTACTAAGTGCTATCCTGACCAGTGAAGCAGGCTGGCCACCTATGAGCCACTCACACACACGCACACAAAAAATGTAAATGCCAAACCATATTTGCTTTCCAAACCTTTTTTCCCTAATATATCAGTATTGTATCCCTTAACAGATGAGAGAACAGAGTGTTGGCAATATTTAATCTGTATTATTCATTACACCTTTAAATTAGCCTTTATAAATATCAGACACTACACTATACCAAGCACTAAAAATGAATCACAGCTAAGAACAAGAACTGAACCAATTAAACACAGCATCACAGTTTGCTTTGCTAAAGAACAAATCCCAACCAAGAAGATAACTCTAGGGATAGAGCCAGAATGAGATTGAGGAAGCAATCTCATTATAACCACCTGGAATTATGCTATTTGTAATGATACTGACAAAAATTTCCTTTCAGTATGATACATTTTAAGTAAGTGTTTACCCCAGGGAGATTGTACATTAATACAATTTTATTTTATTATATAACTACTATTTGAAGATAAATAATTCATACACACACACACACTGAAAAATGTCCTTTAGGGATGATGATGAAAAGTATGAGAGTATTCACATCAAGATTGCTCTGTCAAAACTTGCAACAAAGCCAATTCTTAGACAAGAGATTTTAACAGGTACTAAAGAAGTGCATTCAAAATTAGTGCAAAAATGTCACAATACATGTAAGTCAAATCATTATGCTGTTAACCTTAAACTGTATGTCTATTGTCTCTCAATAAAACTGGGGTGGGGGATTAGTGAAAGAAAAATATGAAAAAGCAAGCAAAAAATCAATATGTGATGAGATGATAAGAAGCTAAATCTGTACAATGTCCTAGTTCAGGCACTAAAATATACACATTAAATGCATTTCATCAACTTTATCTCAAATTTATTCTACCTTTCAATCTATAGCACACTCAGACAGGCCAGAATGCATGAGGAGTAAATGAAAGAAACCGAAAGTTTTTGTAATTCTGCATATAACTACAGTCTCTAGAATTTTCTTTCAGGAATCTGTCTCTAAAAATGCAAGGTTTTTCTCAGCTGCTTTCAGTGTCATGCTACTTTGATTGATCTTAGGTGATTCTTTTTTTCACTTTCTTTAGAGTTTTGTTAATTAGTGCTGAGCTAACTTCAGTAGAGTGTACAGACATACTGACAAATGACCGAAAACATATTAACAGAGGATTGCTCAAAAATCCCTTGCCACCGGTCAGAAATAATTGGTACCTGCCTTCAAGCTTTCTTAGGAGAATGACAAATGAAGAGAAAATGCCTTTATTTCTAAGTATTTTTATCAGCTCTGGAAATTGAATCATTTCACCATTTTAACTTCCAAAGAGCTAAAGAAAAAATAGTACATTTTAGATATGTCTTCTAATTGATTTTGAGAGAGAGATAAAAACATCAATGAGAAAGGAACATCATCAATCAGCTACACCTGCACGGTCCCTACTGGGGTATCAAGCCCGCAACCCAGGCGTGTGCCCTGAACAGGAATTGAACTGACAACCTCTTGGTTCCTGGGTTGATGCTCAACCACTGAGCTACACCAGCTGGGGGGAAAATACAGTAAATTTTAATTTAAAAAATTATAGAACTAGTATATAAAATGAGAAGGAAGCCTTATTTACAAATATCTGTATCTAATTCAAGAGGTAGTTTTGGCTAGTTGAGCATTTTTGTGAATAGAAAATTATTTAAGCTATCTCAGTTTGAAAATTGAAAGTTAGTTAGCTACTAACATTTATCATGCTTCTATTGAGTGGTAAGATTTTTGTTTTAAAGACATCCAAAATCTTCTTTACAGAAATGAGCTTATCAGCTTCCTACTCTGCCAAAGGGAATGCATCTGATCCTTATTTTAATTTTCACCAAATTATTTCTGGTTTTCTTGAAAAAAAGTATGCCTTGCAGCCTTGTTCTTTAAAGCTACATTTTTTTTTTTACATCAAAGAGTGAAAGAATTATTTTCTTCTTTTGGTTTCAACAAATAAGTGTGTGTGGGGCGGGGGGGGGGGAGACTCAATCAAAGCAGCTCGCACAATTTTTCACTACAATATCTTATCCATTTTTAATGAAATTTCATAAATGTTAGGTTTTCTTAAATAACTTTTATACATACACAGGTAATTTCTGAACATTTGTTAGAACCCATCCAATTTGCATATAGACAATCCAAAGGGATGCTCTACTAGGGTTTTGGCTGTAGGAGGTGAAAGGCAGGGGGGTATAAACCTTACTTTAAAGGAACCTAGTTAATAAGTATTCAAGTTTATAAAACAGACTAGAGGCCCAATGCACAAAAATTCGTGCAAGAGTAGGCCTTCCTTCCCTGGGCTGCCAGCACCGTCTTCCCTCCGGCACCCAGGACCCAGGCTGTTGGCATCGGCTTTCTTCTGGCATCCAGGATGAGGGCTCCCCTCCCTCTGGCCACCCGCAGGCACCTGGGACCCCGGGCAGCTTCCCCCAGGCCGGACCCTGGCTTTGTCAGGAAGGATGTCCAAAATGACATCCAGAAGACGTCCGGTCTAAACAGTCTAATTAGCATATTACCCTTTTATTAGTATAGATAATATGTAGAATGATTATTAGATCCACTGAAAGATTTCCCCACAGTTTCCTTCAGTAGCAAATTCCCTAAACGTTTTCATATCATTGATTTAACCAGCATTTTTTAATTCCCTATGTGACAATTGTTCTAGTGAGTATGGAGGAAGAAAAGAAGAGAATATCCAAATATCTGCCCTCCAGAAGTTGAAATTTAATGGTTGAGACAAATCAATATGCAAATAATGTTATCACATTTTTTATATTTAGATTCTTACTTTGTTCCCAAAATAATTAGATCACTAAGTTACAATAACTGTGTGATAAGGGCAACATTAGAAGTGCAAACAAAGCACAAAAGAGAAAATAATGAAGACTATTCATTTTATAGTCAAACTAGAGGCCCAATGCATGAAATTTGGGCAAGAGTAGGCCTTCACAGCCACGACGGCTGCCTCGATCCCACGGCTGCAGCCTCAGCTTCATCTGGAAGGTTGTCTGGAAGGACGTCCAGAAGGACGTCTGGTCTAATTAGCATATTATGTTTTTATCATTATAGATATGTAAGAACTTTGATAATAAATAAAAGAATGGGATTCCTATACAGACACTATACATGGAATCTTGGCACAATGCCAAACCACAACTTTGAATACATTTATATAACTAAATTTTGTAAATGAGTTTATATCTATCAATAATTGGCAGATAAGTAGATTATGCTATTTTGCCACTTCTATTCTCAATTTAAAGGGTTGTTGAATTCATAGATAGCCACACAAATGTTTACTTGAAGCAGCACATCAAAATATAGTTTTGTGGGAGAGCCCAGAAAAAAACTGATAAATTTATTTGTGTCTTCTCTGCTTCCTTTTCTAATTGTTTGGGTTTTAAATGTGTTGGGAATTATTAAACTTCTAAATGAATTTTAAAAATAAAGCATTAGCCCTTTAAAGTTTTGCTGGAGTCAATGGGGAAAAAAAGGAGATATATGTAAAAAGTAAATAAATAAATCTTTATGTGACACAACATTACAACATTACATAAGTAGGCTGCCTGATGTATTACTCCTTGTTATAAAAATGTTTATCTTTCCTGGAAAAAAAAAAGTTTTGCTGGAGTCATTATAGTTTGAAACATGAGCTCCACGATTCAATCTATATATAAAACTGAGTGAAAAAGTTATGCTTTGTGTTTCATTTATAGTTTCTATAAAGTAGTTACAGGCTGCCTTATTAGGGACTTGTACATAATAGGGACTTGTAGTGGACATGTGCTTTTGGTCTGCAGAGAATCAGAATCTCTTTGAGGAAGCACTGCTGCTGTCCTTGGTCCTGACAGCTCTAGGAGTGAGTATGTAACTCAGGACTGGCCACGGTCATTAGATCAGGAAGGCCATGTGATCCAAGTCAGGTCAATCAAGGTCATTGGCAAAGACTTTAATAAGTCAGTATAAATATGTATCTTTGAAATAAGTTCTGGGAGCTGCAACTAAGAGAGTCTTGATTAATGCAGTGTTCAACAAATGTTCTCTTCCTTTTCTCCTCATTTCTTTATGTATGACTTAGAAGACTGCCAAAATGGGTACATTCAATATAGACTCTTAGACTGTAAAATAAACTATTTTGTATGAGAAAGACAAAATGTTTTAAGGAATAAATATTGCATATGAAAAAATTTTTAAATTACTAATTTTATGTCTGATTTTTCATTTACAGATAGAAAAATTACCATGCATCTCTAGTTTCTCTCTAAATAAAAAGTAAAATAAGCATCATAAACTAAAAGAAAAATGTATTGTGGTACAAGAAAACAAATACACTCTTTAATGCTTCATAAGGATTCTGGAAACTCACAGAGAACTTCAGAGAGCATAGACTATATCGTGTAATGCCAGTATTTAATGAAAGCTCTACTGTTACTGGAAGAACTTATTCCAAGATGTGACCATTCTTCAATCCCTTTTTGGCTTGAAAAGTAAATATGCCATCTTACTCTATTCCTCAGTAAGGCAGAAAAAAATATCAGTGATGTTTCTTTGCTAAATTTAATAGTGCATTAGGTAGACCATGGACAAAATAAAAGAACCAGAGGGATAAAATAGAAAATGGCCTGGTTGTCACATAATATTCTAAGGAGAAAATACAAAATCATGCTTTTCTACTGTTTCTTTGGTTAAAAGACAGTGCGTGAAAAATCAGGGAACAGGCTAAGTTGTTGGGAAACTGTACCTTCACATTGTCAACACTTTACAGGAAGAGAAAGCAAAGGGAACTTGTCTCTTTTCTGGCTCAAGTAGGATTTGAACAATGCCATTTAAGAGAAAGCAAATCACTCTGTGTGTTTTTTTTCAAACCCCTCTACTTTCTGTGATGTTCCCCTTTCGACAGAATTGGATGTCTTTCCAAAAATATGCAATGCATATTGTTTGTATACACTTCAGTCATTTCTCTTCATTTGGTTTTATACCTCTTCCAGGTGCAACCACCATTTCTTACATGCCTACCTCCATGAAGGAAATGAATGATTTGGCAGACCTACTACTTGGCGTAGGCAATATAAGCTCTAAATGATGGTATCAGTATTCCCATAAGAAGCAAGATGTGTCTTCAAACACTGTTATACAAGTAAACATGAGCAGACAGCATGAGCAATGCCACACGTAAATAAAATAAACAATATGAGCAATGCCACCTCCTCTTTCAGCTAATTTTTGTCCTCTTTGTAAGTCATTTGCTCAATATGTTTCCTTCTTCTCTTTTTCTAATTGCTACATTAACCACCAACATCAGAAAATACCATGTGCAGCCAATCTGCTGCCCAACTTAAGGCTCTGTTCAATATTTCAATGTTTCTAAAAATGATGCACCACTTGTTTGGCTCTGCCTGTATGTAATCTTGTTTTCAATTTCTGTCTGCCTGAGGCATCTTCCCCCTGCCACACATTCATGTGAGCCTAACTGCACCACATGCAGTGCCAAATGCTAGAAATGCCACAATACCAAAGCACGTGACACAAGGATGCTCTGCTCTTTCCCTTATAATTAAGTAAGGAAACTGGGAGTGTATTGTCTCCCACTTGGTCCCATCACAAAGGCAGCCAACAGATGCCACCACATTCGATTTATGTAAGTACAAAGGAAAGATGTAAATATGCCCCTTAATTTTTTTTTTCACCAGGAACTGGAGCCCCATGAGGTTGGCTACCTTGTGAAGATAAGCAGGTGTTAAAGAACCCAAGATAAACAGCAGTCGGTGGCCTCTGTCCAAAACTATGTCACACATTTGCCTCATGCTTTAACACATCTGTCATTTCCTATTGGGAGCTGCCTAGGCACTGGGTTGGCAACAAGCTGGGATTAAACCCACTGGCAACTATCCACCCCATGTCCATCAGCATGTGCTCTGAAAACCCCGCAGCCTCCTCAAGCTTCTCAGCAGCAGCCAATGTTGCCTTTGATAACTGCTACCTCCCAGCAAATGGCATTCAGAACAGACACCCCACCCGAGAATGCTCGCTTTCATCTCTGCATCCCCTAACAAGCTTCTCTCTAATAACCGTATAAAACCAAACTATCACAAACTGGAAATAAAGGCTTTAAAAACACACACACACACACACACAAACCAACTAGTTCAAATAAGGTTGGCCGCATAAATTACAGACATGAGGACACTGTGAATAAATTACTGATAATGCTAGGTACAAAGTGTAACAGTTTGGCTTAAAAGATTAAATAAAACAAGAAATCATGAATTTTACAACTTTGCCCCAAATTCAGTCTTTGCTTAGACCTTCGGCCTGGATTCTATTGATTTATCTTTAATATTAACATTTAACCCTCTCCAAAATTATCTTTTCTCCTAGAATTGATGTAAACACCAAATAATTATAATTTAATGCTGCATTATTCTTCAGACATTTAGTGCTAACAGCTTGACATTAGATGCTGAAGATCAGAAAGAATTGTGCAGCTACTAATAATTTTCCTTGATGTATACATTCCCTATAAAAGATGACTTCAAATGTTTAGGTGTAAATTCACATTTTCAGGCAACTTCCTGCAGCAGTTAATATTTCAAGTCATAATGTAATGGTATCATTATTAGCCAGGCCCGCTCCTCTCATAAATGTATATGTGACTCCCCTAAAAATGTATATCATCTGCCATGGGTTCCCATGAGGTTCTGATATTCCTATCCTCTACTAAATAAAACCAAAGTAATACAATTTTAAAGAGAAGCAATCATAACTGTCCTGTACCTTGGTGATGTAAAGCATTTTTATTTCTCTTCAGTCCCATTCCTTGTGTCTATACTCAACCTTCAGCACTTACATTGATGACCATCTGGCACGTAGACCTCACATCCTGTATCTCCTTGACCTCAATGAACGCCTTCCCGAACCAGCCACAAACATTTCTGAACAACCTCATCATAAAGTTCTATTCCTACTAAACTGCAAGTTCTATGAGAGAAGAAGCTACAGCTTGCTCATTTTTGCAGCTACCACAGAATGTGGCAAAATTACCAGCACATAATACACCATTGAGGCTCAAAAATCTTTTTGTCTGAATACAATGTACTAGTTGTACTGGTTAATAATGCGGATTTTTTTCAATAGATGGAGTTACACACATGTTGATATATATGCGAGTTGATAGGTTTGCTATTTTGTTGTATTGACAACAAGCTTCAAAACTACATATGTCAAATTTTCTGAAGGTGTTAACATCATAGATATTTTTACGCTTAAAAATGTCAAATTCCGTGCCAAAAAAAAGAGCATTTGTGGGAAGTTTTAATTCATTAATTTATTTTGAAGAAAGGTGCTGCTGAAAGTTATCGTATACTTTGGGAAGCTTATGGTGAACATGCTCCATCTCAAGATACTGTGAACGCTGGTTTAAACGCTTTAAAAGTGATGATTTTGATGTGAAAGACAAAGAACGTCCAGATCAACCGAAAAAGTTTCAAGACCAATTAAAAGCATTATTGAAGATGCATGTCAAACTCAAAAACAACTTGCAGAAAGATTAAATGTTGCTCAGCAAACAGTTTCCAATCACTTACAAGCAATGGGAAATATTTTAAAGGAAGGAAAATGGGTGCCACATCAACTAAACAAAAGACAAATGGAAAACCGAAAAGTCATCAGTAAAATGTTACTTCAATGGCAAGAAAAAAAGTCTTTTTTGCATGGAATTGTGACTGGCGATGAAAAGTGGATTTATTTTGAGAATCCCAAACGCACAAAATCATGGGTTGATCCAGGTCAACCATCTACATCTACTGCAAGGCCAAATCGCTTCGGAAAGAAAATGCTCTGCGTCTGGTGGGATCAGGAAGGTGTAGTGCATTATGAGCTTCTAAAACCAGGTGAAACTGTTAATACTGATCACTACCAACAACAAATAATCAATTTGAACCATGCTTTGATCTTAAGACCAGAATGGGCCAGAAGACACGACAAAGTAATTTTGCTTCATGATGACACACCATTACACACTGCAAAACCAGTTAAAGACATGTTAAAAGGTCTTGCCTGGGAAGTATTAACGCACCTGCCATATTCAGACTTTGCTTCTTCAGATTACCACTTGTTCCAATCAATGGCACATGCACTTTCTGAGAAGCACTTCAAAACGTACAAAGAAGTGGAAAATTGGGTCTCTGAATGGTCTGTCTCAAAACAAGAAACGTTCTATTGGGACAGTATCCACAAATTACCTGAAAGATGGGGAAAATGTGTAGCTAGCAATGGACATTACTTTGAATAAAGCACTTTTGATGTTTCTCTTGAAATTATTGTGTTTTCTTTGATTATAAAATCTGCATTACTAATCGGTTAACAGTTAATTCACACTATTAGCCAGTTAACAATTAATCTGCATTATTAACCTATTAACAGTTAATTCACACTATTAGCCAGTTAACAATTAATCTGCATTATTAACTGGTTAACAGTTAATTCACACCATTAGTCAGTTAACAATGAATCCACATTATTAACCGTAATAATAGCATATACATATGTGTAACTCCATCTATTGAAAAAAATAGCATACATATCAAATCGCATTTACATATGTGTAACTTCATCTATTGAAAAAAATCTGCATTATTAACCGGTACACTTAGTATCCAAAATCTTTTCCTTATCATTCTCTCCTTCTTGGTCACAAGGCTGTCATCTATCTTTCTCTACATCTCCAATCACTTCTGCACTTCATTATGAAAACATTTAAAAACCAAGTCGTTTACACTTATTTCAGTCCACCATAATCTCTCCACTAACAATGCAATCCCTACTCAATCCTGGACTGCTGTTGAGTCACTTCTCTGCCAGCCCCATCACCACCATCCACTGGCAAGTTTATCTCCACATTAGTTTCCCACATATACATGCACTTCCCATCTATTTCTTGGCTGAATAGAGTGTCTAGAAAAAGATTCAAAGGTGGACCAATGCAGCCTCATACTGGGAAACTGCAAGTAGACTTATTTGCTATAGCTCATTAACTCCTTGTTTACTCCTCAGGATTTCCCAGAACTTTTCTTCCCTTAAGCCTCGAACTAGGCATATTTCAAGCATGTCAGATTTGTTAATGGTCTACTTCAAGAGGCTGATGTCACATGCAGGTTATATAAAATGGATGCTATACATCAATGAATTACATTCTATACAGTTAAAATGTAAAATATTTGAGTTCCTCAATGCTTATTAATGTGACAGCTCATTGAAATCTATTTTTTCATGGGGAAGGTTCAGTCATGTAGCCAACCCACACTTTGGTATGTGACTTTTTCCCCAACAAATAATTCATTTCAGAAGTTGAGCAAACATGTTATCTTTACTTAAAAAAAAAAAAAAATTAAAATTAAAGTGTTGATATATTGTCATCTGTCCAAAGATAAGACCACCATTCAAACTTTGGAACAAAAACCAAAGCTGCAAAGCTTGATTTATTGCTCATCTCGTAAGGGAGAGCTATGCTGATTAGGCACAGTCTCACTGAATTAAGCAAACTGCTGATATTACATAGCATTTTAAGAAAAAGGGTTAGGAGGAGAGGATTATGTTATAGAGGCAATAGTGGATTTACATCAGAGTTAAAAGGTGACCTATCTATAATAATAAAAGCATAATATGCAAATCAAGCAAACAGCCGAACAGCAGAATGACCGTCCGGATGACCATGCTATGACACCTACTGGTGCCAAGCCAGCCAAGGTGGGTGCAATGCGATTGGCGGGCCATCATCCCAAGATCACCCCACAGAGGAAGGCTTAGGCCACCGGCCAGCAGGCTGCAGCAGGTGGACGGGGCCTCCCTCTATGGGGATGATCCATCGTGGAGCCCCGGATGGGTGGGTGGGGCCTCCCTCTGTGGGGCAATCGATCGCGGGGCTCCCAGACTATGAGAGAACACAGGCCAGGCTGAGGGACCGTGCCACACCCTCCCCCAGAGTGCATGAATTTCGTGCACTGGGCCTCTAGTCCTATATAATAAAGCCTAATATGCTAAGTGTCTGGTCGTCTGGTTGGCCATTTAACCAATCAAAGTGTAATATGCTAATGATATGCTAAGGCTGCTCAACCGCTCACTATGACCTGCACTGACCACCAGGGGGCAGACAGTCGACCAGTGACCAGTTGCTATGACATGAACTGACCACCAGGGAGCAGACGCTCCAACTGGTAGGTTAGCTTGCTGCTGGGGTCCAGCCGATCGGGACTGAGCAAGATGGGCCGTACACACCCTGGAGCCCTCCCACAGTCCCTCCCCAGCTGGCCAACCTCCTGTGTCCCTCCTCAGCCCCAACTGTGCACCAGTGGGGTCTCTCGACCTGGCCTGTGCCCTCTCACAATCCAGGACCCCTCGGGGGATGTCTGAGAGCCGGTTTCAGCCCAATCCCACAGGCCAGGCCAAGGGACTCCACTTGTGCACGAATTTGTGCACTGGGCCTCTAATGTTGAATAAAGAAACACACTTATGTTTGGTTATAGAAAGAGGAGTTGGTTGAGGTCAGTATTAGATTCAAGTTCATAGGTGTGAATTCATTGCTGATTAACTGACTCTCAAAGCATGAGGTCACTGACTGGTTGACTTTCTGAGGTAAGTTCACAGAAGCAAATTGTCATTAGACAGGATTAAAACCAGTTCTGGTGTTTACTGGTTATCATGTCAGTTTTTTCCTGAAAGTATGAGGACTAAAATTTTTTCATACCTAAAAAATGTACCAGCTATAGTAAAATTTGGTGTTGATGATATTGTTTAGTTCCATATATCAAAACATACCATCCTCTCAACTAAAATAAAAGATTTAAGTTGGCATAGAGACATCATCTGATTTGTCAAAGTCTATCAATTGGTATGATAATCCAGAGCAGCATACTGAGAAAACTATGAAATTCTCTCCAGGTCCAGCAGGTTAGAGTAACATCATTCATTACTGATGTTTGTCACGGAGAGAAGAACTGAATGGCAACCTCATGTCTTTTCTGATTCTGCCTAAGATCCAATGTAAAGCCATTCAGGGTTTACATTGGTGAGGTTGCACTCTCCATGAATGATTATGGCAGATTCATTTTAATAAGAATAAACTGAACTGACTGAGTTTTGAGCAATTTGAACTTAAAAATAACAATGCTCTTGATGGAATAATGTGTATGTATGCTAAAGCAATAAGGACAATATCAAAATTCAATGTAATCTTAGTAAATTAAAACAGTGAAAGAACAAACATTTACTTTAGGTGAAAGAAAAATTTAATTAGAAAACATGTCATTTTTAATAACTTTTTCTCTGAAAAAAACTCTATATCGAATTCTGAAATGTTGTAATAATGAATAAAATGCTTCCTCAATTTAATTCCTTAGGATCATTAGTTTCATATTTAAATGTAATATTTTATTTTTTAAATTTAGGTATAAGACATCTTTGTTTTCAAAAACAAAGGGGTCTTATTTCAATAATTAATATACCTCTAAAAGAAAACTATTATTGCATACAGGAATACTCAGTTTCTCTCAGGAGTTGACATGAGAGAAATTTCTTCACTATTTGAAAGCAGCTCTCAAGATCTAAGGCTATAATGATTTCCAAATTGAGTGAAACAAAAACCTGATCTGGACACTTGGTTAGAGTATAAAAATATGTCACTTTTAGTGAAAGGATATGGCAAGGAGCTATATCTTAACTTATTTTTGCCACCCTCATTTCCCAAAAGGAAAATATTTACTCTTTGTAATAAAAATAAAGTGGAAATAGAGATGTTACTAACTAAGGGAATTCATGATTTTAGAAAGTTGTATAGGTCTCCAGAAGTATTCCTCATGACTGTCAAGGGTCTGCTCAATTCTAATGTCTCCTCAATATGCAGGGTTGACTCAAGTTATAAAATTATACATCTCTAGTGTTTTCTGTATGATAAAATATCTTAATTTCTCTACTCATCAGGATATAAACCAGAGCTGAGCTCTTGATGATGTTTCTAGCACAATGATGATTCTTTATACTCTGAATAGTTAACTTAGGGAACATTAGTAAGCATTTTCCTTATAGAGTCTTCCACTAGACACAATGAGAGGAAAATATAAAGACTATTAAAAAATTACAGATGAAAAAAAAATTACAGATGAGCAATAACAAATAGGATTTAATATCAACATGTAATACAGATTAGAAATGTAGAGGTTAAAAAGGGCAATATCATTCACTAATGACTGAGTAAATTTCTTAACTTCTCTGAAATTTATTCTTCATATTTCTAAAATGGCAACCTCTCTCATTGTACTTTTTACTACAAATTGTGATAATTCAGGTAGAGTGCTTATTCAATACTTAATACATGACAAGTATTAATAAATATGAGTAAGGTCATAGTAAGATTGAGTGTGGAAACAAGGGGCGACTTCCTCAGGAAGGTGGAATCTGATCCAGCTCCCAAGGTAAAAATTCAAAGAGGAACATAGAATCCATTCCAGGTAAAGAGAGCAAAGAAAAGAACATGGAACATGAGCAAAGAAAAGAACATGGAAATTTTCAAGAAAAAACATTTCATTATGTTCATCTTAGAAATTATATACTATTGCCTAATTCTGCATAAGACCATATTAACTTTCTTTTTCCATAACATAGAAACTGAATTGAAAGAGATCTTGAAATGAAAGCTTATCTGTTACCTTGGCTTCAGACAGTTAGGATCATTTTTAAGCTACTCACTTGTTATGTACTTGAGGTGACAAAAAGTAAAACCAGAGCAATTTTCAAAACATCAAACCTTTTATTTGGCAGCTAAGCCTATCTTTAACTTAAGGCTAAGATAACACAAGCAGCTGCTGACTGGCTGTACTCTGCAAGGGCACCAGTCCTTCAGACACCTCTTTCCTTTCCCCAGAGCTCTCACTTACCATTAATGTTCCTGACAGTGCTTCATTCAGGGCACTTGCTGAGGCGGAAGGTGTTTCTCTTGAGTGTCTGACTTATGGACAGAGAACAATAATTAACATAAAAACTTCAATCAAGCAAACGCCTAAAGAAAAATCTCCTGACACAAACAATTTCAATTAGCCCATCTTGGCAGATGGAAATACCTAGTGTTTATTAGAGTGCATACGTTATAAGAAGAGACAGGGTCACTTGTGAAAAAAATGTTTAAATTAATAAAAATTTAAAAATAATCTTCAATAACAAATAGTGTGATGGTTGGGTCCTCTAGGAATTTGGGGAGAGAAGGCTGGCACATCGGTCTTGTAGTCATGTTGGCCTCAGCAGTGTCTGTCATCCTACAGTTCTTAGAAGAGTACTTGAATCCCACTCCTTAGAGTCTGAATTTGTTGCTGGATGCGTACCCCCTGTATATACTGTTGACTCAGGCACTGGAGTACGGTTATTGTCTCCGCATGGGATCTTCCCCTTCAAGTCTTCCTTCATCTCTTGTGTGGGAAGCTTCATTCTAGCAGTTTGTCTAAGAACACAGATCAATCCACAAAACAAAGATGTTCTCCCATGCAGTGGGTTCCCTTTTCAATTTGATGCTGGTTTCTTTTGCTGTGCAAAAGCTTTTTAGTTTAATGTAGCTTCACTTACAGTATTTCTTTTTTCCTTTGTTTCTCTTGCCCTAGGGTAGTGGTGGGCAAACTCATTAGTCAACAGAGCCAAATATCAACAGTACAGCAATTGAAATTTCTTTTGAGAGCTAAATTTTTAAAACTTAAACTTCTAACACCACTTATTCAAAATAGACTCACCCAGGCCATGGTATTTTGTGGAAGAGCCACACTCAAGGGGCCAAAGAGCTGCATGTGGCTCTTGAGCCGCAGTTTGCCGACCACGGCCCCAGGGGACTACATCATGGGAACATTTTTGCCAACAATACATCCGATAAAGAGTTAATCTCCAAAATATATAAAGTACTCATACAACTCAACAAAAAGAAGACAAACAACCCGATTAAAAAATGAGCAGAGGACCTAAATAGACATTTCTCCAAGGAGGACATACAAAAGGCCAAGAGACATATGAAAAAATGCTCAACATCACTAATTATCAGAGAAAGACAAGTATCACATGATCTCTCACTTATATGTGGAATCTAATGAAGAAAATAAAATGATGAACAAAACAGATCCAGAGACACTAAAACATGCCACAAACTGATGTATTTCCAGAAGGGGGTGTGGGGAACGGGAAGAGATTAAACAAAGAATTTATATGCATATTGCACAGTCCGTGGACAAACAATAGTGCTGGGAAGGCCTGAGGAAGGGGGTGGGAGCAAGTTGCAAGGGGCCAATGGAGGGTGGGAGGGGCAGGAGATATTTGTAATACTTTCAACAATGAGGTTTTTTTAATAAAAAAGAGGAAAAAATATGTAGGCATTGGAAAGCTCCAAGAATTAAGAGGCCAAGTTCTCAGAAAAAAAGAGAAGTTCTTTGAGGTGATACCAATAGTCTGCACACAGCTTTTCTTCTTGGGGTATCTGATGAATCTTAAGCAAGAAGGGAGAAGGCAGAGGCTAAAAAGTTTTGCAGAATGCAAATTCCAAGAAGCAAACAAATAAATGGAGCTTTTTTCATAGAGCTAAGAAGAAAAAAAATTCACTCTGGGCCTGGTAAGTCAGCCAGAGGGGGGCAGAGGAGTTGAGAGCATTTACAAAAGAGAAACACAGAGAAGTAAGCAGAAACTCACAAAAGTTTTCCCATCATAACACTTGCCAGTTCTTAAATTGCACAAGGAAAAATAACTAAGAAGCTGAGCAAAAACCTACAGCAAAACTCACTAGACTTTTCCACAGTCTCATGGTGCTACTGAAACAAAAATTGAAGTTCAGGATCTGCCAAATAGGATATTTCAGGTAAATGCCCTAAGCTCTAACTTGGAAACTTCTGAGTTCTATCATCTGAGTTCTAGGCTCAAAAAGTCAAAAATATAGGCTAGAGTCCCCTCAATCTCTGATTAGATAAAGAGATCTGCCCCTACAATAGCTGCCTGACAGATGATAGGGTGAAATTATCCAGTTTTGCGTATATAATGTCATCATTCAATTAAAAAAAAAATACTATATATATCCAGGTAAAAAGCTGACAATGGAAACAGGCTGCCAGATAACCCAGTTACCATACACAAATTTTAAAATAGGTATAAATGATATTTAAAGAAATAGAGAGAATTTTACCTGAGAACTGAAATCTATAAAAATAATCAATTATAAATTGTAGAGCTCAAAAAGTAAAATAATTGACATTAAAATGTGATCATTGTTTCAACAACAAACTGTATATAGAGAATTCATGAACAAAAGGGTAAGTTATTGTAAAACTAGAGGCCTGGTGCATGAAATTCGTGCATTCAGGGGGGTCCCTCAGCCCGGCTTGCGCCCTCTCGCAGTCTGGGAGCCCTCAGGGCAGTGGGCCTAAGCCAGCAGTCGGACATCCTTAGCGCTGCTGCGAGGTGGGATAGGCTCCTACCACTGCCACTGAGCTCGCCAGCCATGAGCTCGCCTCAGGACTTCTGGCTGAGCAGCGCTCCCACAGGGGGAGTGCACTGACCATCAGGGGGCAGCTCCTGCATTGAGCACCCTCCTCCTAATGGTCAGTGAGCATCATTGCAACCGGTCGTTACGCCATTTGGTAGATTTGCATATTAGCCATTTATTATATAGGATATCCAAGCTTGAGAACAGGAAGAAAAATGGTACAAAAAGAGTATAAAAGACAGAGACATGATGAAAAGTCTAAAATTCAGGCCAAAGCAACATTTAAAGAAATATGGTTGATACAGTTTAAGACTTACAAAAAGCATCAATCTACAGATTCATAAAGGTCTAAGAATTCCAAAGAGATTAAACAAAAATAAAAACATATCTAAGCACATTATAACCAAAACTCCTGGAAATAAATCTTAAAAATCAGCTAGAGGAACAAAATACATAAGCTTCAAATGAGCTACCCAATTAACAGCTAAATTCAAACAGAAATGATCGAACCAGAAGACAATAGGATAACTGCTGAAAAGCTTTTTTTTAAATCCAGTCAAGAATTATATATTGAAAGAAAATAAACTTTAAAGATAAAAATATAATGCCTAATTTTTAGGAAAAGTACAATGAAATATGTGGTAATGAACATCATATTTGCTGTTTACTTTGAAATAGTCCCAAAGAATTATATATAATCAGAGAGAGAAAAAGCAAAAGTCAAATGTGGTATAATACTAACATGTAGGAAAGTTGAATAAAAGATATACAGATATTGTTTGTACTATTATGGTTACTTTCTTGTTAGTATGAAGTTAACAACAAAAGTTTTGAGAAGATAAAAGATGAAAAAATGAAGCATTTCTCCTCATTATATCGTATCTCTCATTTTTAAAAACTGCAAAAAATAATAATAATAAGTAAAGTTAAAGAATGTTCCAGATAAGCAAAAACTCAGAAATGTTGTTTTTACAAAGTCTACACAAGAGACACTAAAGGGAGTTCTTTAGGCAGAAGAAAAAATAATCCCAAATGAACCCCTGGAAATGTAAGAAGTAATGGAATAGCAAAGTAAAAGGATGATAAGTAAGTAAATGAAAGTGAATACTGACTGTATGAAACAACAATAACATCTTTAGAAGTTTAAAATATATATGTTGATAAAAAAACATGACATTAATAACACAAAAGGTAGAACTTGGGGAGGAGAATTAATTAAAAAGTTAAAGTGTTCCAACATGCTAGCCTCACTTGAGAAGTGACAAAGTCCTGATTTTTATTTGATCTCACAAGTCATGGATGCATGCTGTAGTCTCCAGAATAATCACTTAAAGAACAGTAAAATAATGTACAGCAAATAAGTGAAAAAGATAACAACAAATGAAATTCAAGGAAAATTATAAAGATAAGAGTGTATATAAATGAAATAGAAATGTGCACAGTACATAAAATCAACAAAATCATATTTGATTCTTAAAAAACTTTTTTTTCTTGGTCTCCCTCCAAGAGAGAGCAAGAAAAGAGAGGGGAGGTACAATCAACCAATAACAGGAACATAAAAGGGGACATCACTATAGACAAGATGGATATTTAAAAGAAAATTAGAAGATATTATAAACAATTTTGCCAATAAATTTGAAAATGCATATAAAATAAATTCTTAAATAAAAAATAATAAAAGAAATTGGAAACTAAAATATTACTGTATTAGAAAAGAAATGGAATATGTAACAAAAAACTTAACAACCACAAAACAACTCCAGATCTCCAATTGACTTCACTTGTGATTTCCTCCACAAACTTTAAAGGTATTATACCAATACTAGAGGCCCGGTGCACGAAATTCATGCACTCGGAGGGGTCCCTCAGCCCTGCTTATGCCCTCTCATAATCTGGGAGCCCTCGGGGGATGTCAGACATCCTTAGTGCTGCCCTGGAAGTGGGAGAGGCTCCCACCACCACTGCTGTGCTCGCCAGCCATGAGCCTGGCTTCTGGCTGAGTAGCACTCTCCCTGTGGGAGCGCACTGACCACCAGGGGGCAGCTCCTGCATTGAGCATCTGCCCCCTGGTGGTCAGTGCGCATCATAATGACCAGTCGTTCTGCCCTTCAGTCCATTTGCATATTAGCCTTTTATTATATAGGGTTATGTGAACTCTATCTTTAGTTAATCTCTTCATGACCCCTCCTCACTTCTCTCTGAGATTTGTCAGTCTGTTGCATGCTTCCATGTCTCTGGATCTATTGTGTTCAGCAGTTTATTTTGTTCATTAGAAGCCACATATAAGTGAGATCATGTGATACCTGATTTTCTCCACCTGGGCTATTTTGCTTAAAATAATCTTCTCCAGGTTCCTCCATGCTATCTCAAAGGATAAGATATTTTTCACAGCTGCATAGTATTCCATTGTGTAAATGAACTATGTAATCTTGCTTCTATGTTGACTCTCTTTCCATCCTGGATTAGTAATAAATTAAATTCAAAACTTAAATTATATAAAGACAAAAAAACCCATTTCACATTTACCCAAAGGTTTCTGAGACTGAACACTGCATGTTTGGCACACATAAATGCTTAGTAAGATCTTTATTTACTCGCTATCTGATCTACGAGCCCAGAGTGCATACCCAGAAACTATGTCAGGGAGACCAGGAGGACCACTTTTCAATATAAAATCTTCATTCCCAAATCCCACCAAACCTAGACTTTGCTTTTCCTAATTTACTTCAAATTATATACTTCAGGCTATTTACCCAATGGCACTTTACACAGGAATAAAAAACAAATAAACAAAGCAATAAACGACAATATGGGTAAATCTTAGCAATATAATGAGCTAATCAGTACATCTCAAAAGATTACATACCATAATTAGAATTTTATAATTTTAGGGTTAGGCATACATTTAAGTATAATAAAAGTACTGAAAAGGGACAGAAAACGAGTAATGAACACAGAATCAAACTCACTGATACTATTTGTGGGAAGAGGCTAGAAGATGGGATGGGGAGGGGAGATATGGTTAGATTAGATATTTCGTGGTTAGATAAAGATTATTGTCAAGGCTCTAGCTTTGGCTTTGGGTAGCAAATTCATGAGTGTGGATTACATTATTTAAAATAACTATATGACTCTGTGTACAAGCAAGGGTCCATATAGGAAAACAGCAACCACACCAATAAGTTTAACAGAGAAAATTACATATAGGGAATTGGTTAAATAAATATTTGAGGAATTAAAAAGCAAAAGAGAACATAAAGGTGGAATAGATAATGGTAACTGCAGAAATCAGCTACCACCCTTAGGGCAGGAAGAACAAAAGGAAAAGGTCAGGATTATCAGAACCTAGAAACTCAGAAGAGGGTCCTCATGGAGTTTGAAGAGGGGGCCTTATCCAGCTTTGCTAGTCCCTCTGAGGGGGCACAATAAAGCTAGTCCTGAAGCTCCTCAAAGAAGCTCCAAAACGGAATCAACTGATATTGTCAGGGTGAGGCCATTGTTGAAATAATGCTAAACAGGAACAATGAGAAAACCAGGAATGAGAAGTTCCTTTGCCCATCTCCTCTTCCAATCTCTCCACAACCCCCTATCAGTGGAACATAACAGGAAGCCAGGTGGTCAAGGAGAAATATGGTCAGCAAAATCCCAGCCCCCAAAACACAGGGTAGGGGTGGGTGGGTTTGGCACTGAGAGACAATAGCTGATTAACTGGCACAGGCTAGATTAGCTGTCCTGACAACCCGAAATCTCTAACACAATTTACTTTAAGTATATTTCCTGTCCATGTCCATGTCTAGTGCAGGTCAACAGGGGGCTCTGTTCATCATAGCCACTCAAGGGCCCAGGCTTGTGAACGTTTTTGTAATCACCAGAGCAGTGAGAAGGATGTGTGGATCCTTGTTTCTAATGCTTCTGCTCAGAAATGATGCACCACTTCTGGTCATATTTTCTTGGCCAAAGCAAATCACATGACCATGCCAAATTTTAGAGGTTATGCGGAAGTGCAGTCCAACTCCCTCAGAAGCCAAGTAATGAATAAGAATTGCCCATTCATGGGCTAATGAGAATGTGTCATAAACCAAGAATTATACTTAATCCAATTCTAGGCACCTGAAGTAAATACACACAGAGAGAGACTCTATCTATCTATCTATCTATCTATCTATCTATCTATCTATCCATAAGTTAAATTATCATCTTGTTATGCTACACATAAGCATTCTGTAGGAGCCACAGTGAGACATACTCAGTCTTCAACATCATTTAATGACCAAGGTTGCATATCTGCAATATTATCTTTAAAATTTTGTCCCTTAAACTTAAGCACTAAAGGGAGGATAAATTGCCTTTTATTTGATTTAAAGAAACCATGTGACAATGCAAGGAGGACTGTCTTCAACATGGAAAAATCTGAGTCCCAATATTGGGACAGGGCTGCAGTGAATGAGGCTGAATTAGGCCAATTCAAATAGGTTTAATTTCAAAAGCCAATATCTGATGCTGGAACAACCAGCCTTCTTATGTAACACTCCTACCTAATTTCCCCCAACTGTGGCGATGAGTTGCTTCTGGAAACTCGGAAAGGCCAATCTTCTATAATTGGTTATAGACAGTAATCGTGTTTTGCCTTTATCTGTAATGAGTCAAGGGTCACGCATTTGCATCTCCAAAACTTTTCTCTGTGTGAGACTATTCTCTGGAGGCATAGGTTTTTATTTTTCTTCTGTCAACACTCTCCAATATGGCCTATATCCTTGAAGCAGTCAGGTACACAGAATGGGAGACAGCACATACCTACCAATTTCACATTTCTAAAAATATGCCTCTTGGAAGAAGCAGAAAAATGTGGAAAGGCTTTCATTTTCCCATCCTGAGAGCTACTGTTCCCCCCCCCCTTCTACTTTTTAGCCAGAATATAGACAATCTGGCTGAGCCAAGGTATAGCTCAGGCAAGTGTGTTTGTTAGCACAGGACCTGCTAATGTCTGTTAGCACAGACAGGCATGGTGTGCTAAAACATCTCAAATGGCCCTCTCCCAGGCTCAAAGTGTTAAATCCCCAAATCCTGTCCAGAGCCTATATATAGGCTTGGGGGGGAGAGGGAGGAAGGGGAGATAACTTTATGTGGGAGGGAAGGAGTTTTAGTGATCAGAGGGACACTGGTACTTCCTGACACCCCCCAAATGCTATCCCTAATAGTGCCAGATCACTTCAGTCCCAGGTTCCTTTAGGATATGTACTTTAGAGGCATTAGTTCCCTGGCATCATCTCTTTCAAACGGTCAGCTTCCTAACACAGCACCAGCAGGTGCGACTTAGATGCTATGATTGGCTGGGCTCTGGAACCTTCAGGTAACAGAAACCCAGTTCAAGGTGCTTAGCAGAAAAAGTCAATTTTGACTCACAAACCTGACAATGCATCTGGCATGACTACATCCAAAGGCTCAACAGTATAGTCAGAAATCTGGCTCTGTTCCTCCTGAGTGTGCTCTCCGATTATTGGCTTCATTCTCAGGCTGGTTCTCCAGGGATGGTGGCAAAATTAGCCACCAACAGCTCCAGCTCCAGCCTACCAGGTTAGGAATCCCAGCAGGAAAGATCACACCTCTCTTCCAACCGCACCAACAAAAATACAGGGCAATGTGGTCCTCATGTCCAAGCCTGAGCCATGTGAGAAGCTGAGGTCGTGGCCAGCCTCAGCCTCACCCATACCACTTGGGCTGAGTGACGAAGGGAAGTGTACAAAAAAATCAGGGAGTGTCGGTAAAGATATTACTTCAACAATACAGCTCCTAGGGCAGTGATGGCGAACCTATGACACGCGTGTCAGCACTGACACGCGTAGCCATTTCTGATGACACGTGGCCGCTGAGGCGGCCGCATGCCGAGGATGAAACATTTGCTGCTCCTGAGGATGAAACATTTGCGAAATAATGTTTTTTCCTCAAAGTGACACACTACCCGAGTTATGCTCAGTTTTTTGGTGAAGTTTGACACACCAAGCTCAAAAGGTTGCCCATCACTGCCCTAGGGCAACAGAAACCAAGGAGAAAATAAACAAATGGGACTACATCAAAATAAAAAGCTTCTGCACAGCAAAAGAAACCATCAACAAAACAAGAAAGCCCACTGCATGGGAGAACATATTTGCCAATGTTATCTCTGATAAGGGTTTAATCTTTAAAATTTATAGGAGGGAACTCATACAACTTAACAAAAGGAAGATAAACAATCCAATAAAAAATGGGCAAAGGACCTAAATAGACACTTTTCAAAAGAGAACATACAGAAGGCCAAGAGACATATGGAAACAACAATGAGGTACCATCTCAGACCTGTCAGAATGGCTATCATCAACAAATCAACAAAGGACAAGTGCTGTCGAGGATGCAGAGAAAAAGGAACCCTCGTGCACTGCTGGTAGGAATGCAGACTGGTGCAGCCACTGTGGAAAACAGTATGGCATTTCCTCAAAAAATTAAAAATAAACTTCCATTTGACCCAGTAATCCCACTTCTAGGAATATATCCCAAGAAACCAGAAACACCAATCAGAAAGGATATATGCACCCCTATGTTCATAGCAGCACAATTTACAATAGCTAAGATTTGGAAACAGCCTAAGTGCCCATCAGCAGATGAGTGATTAGAAAACTGTGGTACATCTACATAATGGAATACTATGCTGCTGTAAAAAAGAGGAATTCTTACCATTTGAACAGCAGGGATGGAACTGGAGAGCATTATGCTAAGCAAATAAGCTAGTCAGAGAAAGATAAATACCACATGATCTCACTCATTTGTATGGAATATAATGAACAACATAAACTGATGAACAAAAATAGAACCAGAGTCATAGAAGCATGGAGCAGACTATCCAACCTATGAGGGAAGGTAGAAGGGTGAGGAAGTAAGAGATCAACCAAAGGACTTGTATGCATGCATATGAGCACAACCAATGAACACAGACAGTAGTGGGGGTGAGGACATGTTCTGGGGGTGGGAGCGATCAGAGAGAGGTCAATGGGGGGAAAAGGAGGCTTAAAAAATAAAATAAAATAATAAAAAAATAAATCAGGGTCTGGATGCAGGAAATGAATACACATACAAAAACATCAATATATGCCCAGGATCAGTATTGATGATTTAAGTATGCAGCTGACACTAAGAATTCTCAGGCAATGTCTAGTCAAATTCCCAAGGCCCATTCAATAACAGAAAAATGCAAAAGTAAAATAATAATAATAAATGAAAAATGTAGTAAAGGGAAAATCACTATGGCCTGCTTTATTTTTAATAGCATGGAAGGATAAAAAGGTTAGAGGGATGAAAGAAGGCCTGGAGGAAGGGAGGGAAGGTAGGAGGACCAAAGTGTTACCTTAAAAACAATTTGTTTTTAAAGTAGATTCTGCATTCCATGTCTCAAATTATAAGAAGCCTAATACTTGCCCAGGGTTACTGTGAATTTCTGAGATGTTTGTATTCTCATGGTGAAGTCTGGGTAGCCTGTGCTTCCTTTTCATCCTGTATAACATTGTCACTCCTTCACTTCTACCCCTAGCATCTTCCTATGCACCAACAAAGGCAAGTGTTTAAGGCAAGCTTTCCAGATCACATTGCCCTGTGAGTACTGGCTGTGATACTCCAGCTGTCAGGGCCAAGGCAATGGTCTCTTAGGTTGCCCAAATCTGCAACAAAGACCAAAGATGTCCCTTAAGTCTCAGTGCACACTACTCTCCCTACTAGTGCAGTAATAGGAGCATCTCAGGTCCCCCGGGAAAACAGCCCTTCAGTTTCCACTATAGCCCCTCTCTCCACAGGGTTCAAACTCAAGTCCTAAAGCTAACAGAAAGACCATTGCTGAGGGAAATACCATGCTGTCCTCCCCTCCTACCCTAAGCCCTTAAGGAAAATTTTCTCCGTCTTTCATTAAGCAAAACCCTTGAAGCAAGTTAATTCAAAGAGATCTCCCCTCCATTCTCTTACCAGGTGACCAAACTTTCCCAGACATTTAAGAATATCAACTCATACCCAAGCCAGGATTTGTACAAAGCCCTGACAAATAGCCAACTAGTTTCCCAGCTGTGCATGAAAGGCATCCTTTGGAGTTATACTTTAACATAGGATCTTCCTAGATTCCTTCCCTTATTTTACCATTCAACACAATGATTGCTTTTTAAAGCATCTCATCCATTAAGTATTGGAAGTATCATTAATTTACCACCAGTAATGGCAGATTTCCTCTTTTTGAGTTACTTTTAGTCTTGTGTACATTTTTCTTCTGTGTGAGTCCAGGCCAGATTGTCATCTTTATTTCTGTATCTCTCTATATCTACTCTCCTTGCCCAACTTTTATACTTAGAAAAAAGCACCAACGTGGACATCACCAATTTCCTCAATGCAGCTGCATCGGCACATGCCTTTGCATGCTTCACACCAAAATTTCATCAAGCAAGGAAAATTAAGGTTCAGACTCAAAGGACAAGGAGACCTTAGAACTTCCTACGTAACTTGCAAAGTATGAATCAAATGTACCACAAAGGCACAGGCTACAGCTTACCCATGAGTCATATGGGACGAGGGGGGAAGCTAGCAGCACAGCACTAAATAAGGAGAAGTGGTAAAAGGAACTTGAGCAGAAGCTAGGCAGCCAGACACTGTGCAGAACACAGAGGTACAACTCCTGCTCCAAGCATATTAAAGACGAAAAAACAAACCAGAGAAAGCTCTTACCTAAAAGGCACATTGTCCTTTTGAGGAAAATAACAGGTAAGGAGCAGAAATTGGAGACCTACTTATTTTCTTTTCCCTCCAGCATACTGAAGTAAGTTAGAAACAGCTTCCTAGAGCTCTCATTCTCTACTTGACAATGTTGTAATGAAATGCAATGCTACTGAGTTACTGTTCTTTATCTCATCTACTGTGCCTTGTCAGAATTCACCTGGGAGACTTGCAAATAAAAAACATGCAGCAAATCTTTGGTGACTGAGAAATACTATCTTTTATTGAAATTAGAAATGTAGATTCTGCCCGGCCAGCGTGACTCAATGGTTGAGCGTCAACCTATGAACCAGGAAGTCACAGTTCGATTCCCAGTCAGGGCACATGCCTGGATTGCAAGCTCCATCCCCCAGTGTGAGGTGTGCAGGAGGCAGCTGATCAATGATTCTCTTTCATCATTGATGTTTCTATCTCTCTCTCCCTCTCCCTTCCTCTCTCTCTAAAATCAATTATATATACGATTTAGTATGCAGAGTTTTAAATATTAAAATATGTATATTATTTTATGTAGGTAAGCTACATAATTTTGAGGGTTTTGACCATATAAATTTGCTGGCCTCACATGGTGTTCTCTTAGCCCTCTACTAACTTTGTTTTAGGTGTTTTCTCAGAGGACATGACAGTAGAGTAGAATATAACAAGATAAAATGAATAGTTTTTGTTTAAATTTAAAATAAGCTCATTATTAGATATTTTAAAACAGGTGATTTCATGCTTAGATTGGGATTCGAATATCACATATAACCTAATTGAAAAATGCATAAAAATGACATTACCCCCCAAAATTCTCATTACTGAGGGTGCCACTAGTTAAAACATTTATGCATAAGGGCAGGGAATGGGGTGGAGTGGGTCAGTGGGGTAAAAATGGGGACATCTGTAATAGTTTCAACAATAAAGATATAAAGTAAAATAAAAAGTAAGTTAAAAGGAATTTAAAAGTAAGTCTTTGGCATGAACACAAATATTAACATTGGCAGAATGGAAAGTAGAAAATTATATTCAAGTAACCATTTCCCAAACACTATAATATTGAATACAAACTGCTAAATTTGTTGATGTTGTGGCTTCACTGCCCAGTAAATCTCTATACAGTACACTCCAGTCTTAGTTATGTCTATACACTATTTTTTAAATATATTTTTTATTAATTTCAGAGAGAGAGAAACATCAATATTGAGAGGGAATCATTGATTGGCTGCCTCCTGCATGCATTCTACTGGGGACTGAGCCTGCAACCTGGGCATGTGCCCTTGACCCAAATCGAACCTGGGACCCTTCAGTCCGCAGGCCGATGATTTATCCACTGAGCCAAACCGGCTAGGGCCACACACTATTTTTTTAGTGGAAATTGGCTGATACTGCTTGCTTTGCACATCATGAAATTCCCCACAGACATGACTGGTGTTATGAATAATTTAGATGGCAACATGTTGAAATTTCAAAGTCAGTTTATAGCCTTGTTTATGCTTGTCCTTATGGTAAAGAAAGGAAAGATGGAAGACAGAGAGATCCTTCATTTACTTCCAAGTTCTATAAAACAGATTAGGATTTCCCAAAATGTGTTTTTAGAACACCAATGTCACAAGATATTCCATGAAGAGTTTCATGGACAAATGGATTTGGTACATGATACATAGCATATCCCCTTCTTGGAGATTCATAAAGCACATTAAAATATTAAAAACTTTTAAAAGTCTAAGAGTAAAGATGTGTTTTTACTCTGAATCAGCATTCCCAGTCTTACTTGATTATGAAATTGAAGGGTACAGATCATATCCCAAAATATGTCACAAGCATAAGGATTATTTTGAGTTAAAGTCATTTGAAGAACAGCAGGTATAAGAAGGGTGCTCCAACTTCCCCCTTTTCTTTCTGAAAACAGAAGCTGAAACTCCCATGTGAAAGCTGCCCTGCCTATATACCAGGAGAAAAAAAAAAAATTATTGCCAGAGATGGGAGTTGACGCCAAGAGAATTCTATAAAAACAGACCTTGTTAAAAATAATTCTTATCTCCCTTTAGTCCTCCCATTTATTTTAGTTACTTTTCCACAATTGCCTCTCTCTGTTCAACGTAGTATAAAGATATTTAGGTTTTGCCACTTCTTTAGCTCTTTGTTTCTTATGAGGGCTCCCATGTCATGTAAGGCTCATATTAAGTAAATTTATATGCTTTTCTCCTGTTGATCTACTTTCTAACAATTTAATTCTCAAGCCCAGCTGGAGACCCTAAGAGGTAAAAATAAAGTTTTTGCCTCCTCTCCAAAACCCATTGTACTTGATACTTACCAGTAACCATTGAGAATAACCATTTTTTTCGAACACATCACATAGAATGCTGCACCAGACAAAACCATAGGGCTATTCTTGAAAGTGTGTTTCCCATTTTAAGCAGAAAGTCTTACTTTACAAAATAGATTAATAATGGGACTATTATTCAATTTTAATGAACACTCACTATAAAATTATCTCTCTTAAAAACTTCCCTTATGCATTTAAAATGAACTAATAAACTTTCAATTTGTTTCAATGAGTTAACTTATATGCAATTCTTTCAGAAAAATAGTAATTGAAGTGGTCTTCTTAAAACCATTCAATGTCAAAATAATTCTTCCCTCCCAAGCATGCTATAACCAGAAAAAGTAAATACTCCAAAATTAAATAATATATTCACTGACCAGAATTAAATAATGCATAAATGTGTTTTATTGAACACATTTTTTATTTTTTACAGAGAGAAAGGGAGAGGGATAGAGAGTTAGAAACATTGATGAGAGAGAAACATCAGCTGCCTCCTGCACACCTCCTACTGGGGATGTGCCCGCAACCAAGGTACATGCCCTTGTCCAGAATCAAACCCGGGACCCTTCAGTCCGCAGGCCGACGCTCTATCCACTGAGCCAAACCCGTCAGGGCTATTGAACACATTTTAATTTCAGTTATTAGAGTAATTTGCACAAAGTAGGCACTCAATAAATCCTACTTGAATTGACTTGAGTTGAAGTGAACTGAACTGATCTGAGCTGAACTACAACATAGTATGCTTATTTAGACAAAACCTAAAGGAAAATGACCTCTAGTCTTCTGCCAATGATGTGTGCTTCTATAAACCAGTTAGTTCATAAGTAATTGGAAAGTCGAGAAATCCTACCAATGTAGAATGCAAAAGATGTGCTGATGGATACACTTTTTTTTTCCCCAGGCAGGGAAGCCAGAACACTGGAGACAAAATATAACCTTCAGCAGGAACGGAGAGTGGTGGCTGTGCAGACAGGAGCCCTTTCAGTTCGGTATTATTTCAAATGAGTGCCTGCCCTCAGGATCGTTTCTCCAATTAGGTTCACCCCAGCTATGCTCTGAGCTCCAATTCCAGTTGCCCTGTGTCCATGTTAGCAGTCAGCATTTTCATTCTATTTTGCTTGTGTATTTTTACTGTTCCCTGAGACAGCCCCCAGCTGTTTAACCTTCAGACACTGCTACTGTTTTTGTTAAAGTTCTGGTTACAAAGTTGCATCGGTTTTAAGTGGTCTGCACCAATTGTATTTCCCCATAAGCCTTGTTATTATTAGTATACAGGTTTGTTTGTTTTTTCAGAATAGAGGTTTTCCAGGAACATAAATTTCATGTTCTCAAAAACTCCTGCAGTTATAAATTATCCTCTTAAAAGAATGAATTACTAGTATGTTTTGGTAATATAAACGGTTGTTAGGTTGTTTTCCTAATCCTAAGAATTTAGGGGGATGAGAGAAACTGGGAGTTAATCAATTAGCTGCTATGGCTTCAATGACTACACTCCTGACCCATCTGCTCTCACCAGGCTTCTTTTTTCTACTTCCAGAAAACATCATGTCCATCGAGGGGGCTGTGCAGATATCCTCTCTCTTGTTATTCAAGTCTCAGTTCTAATGTCACCCTTTCAGAGAAATCTCCCTGACCACCTTACCAAAGGCTGCACTCCCCACACTTCTGTCCTATAACATTCCTTTTTCATTGCCTTCCTAACACCTAACTTTTCCTGACTTTTGTTTGTGGCTTCTGAGACTTCTGAAAGCCTGGACTATACCTGCCTTGTTAACTAGAAAGATGAAGCCGGAGACCAGTGTGCTCACAGCCTGAGGGATAGGGATGGTGAATCGGCAGTCTACCTACCCCACCTATGTTCCTAGTCTCATTGCATATTGCTTTCCCTAATAGCTTCTCGTCACAACCCTAGCAATTATTGAAAACTTAAGAAGAACAACCAATCTCCTAGCTTGACCTTAGGCCCCACCCTAAAGTCAATGTCTCATCCACAACCAGGTGGCCCAGCTCCATCTCACTGCAGAAGTCCACCCTTTGGGATTTCAGACCCATACTCGTGCCTATCAAACCCAGGAGAGCCAAGACCCAGAGATGCAAAACTTCTCTATGTCTCATTTCCTCATCTATACATCTGCTGCCAAGGCCCAATGGCACCCAAACCAAGACTGGCACTGTGCTTGGGCCCCTGGGCCTGCCAGGCCCACACAGCTGCTATGGAGAGAGAGTGCACCAACGAATGAGCCCCACCCAGGCATTGGTTAAGCTTTGATTATATCTTCTTGAGTTTGGAAAGGAGGTAAACTTTCTTTCAAACTAACCAGTCTTCTTCCTAATTCTCCTCGATTTTGTGCCTCCCTCTATCCAATCTCTTTCCTGGATCTTCCAGGGTTTCATGTCCTTATCCTATCCAGTCTTGTCCCCAGATTTTCCCAGATTAGACTCCTCCCCTTCATGGTCTCCATTTGTTTCTACTGTGCATGCCTCAGCATAGGAAATTCCCCTACTGTTTTATCCTCCCCCCCCCCCCCCCCCCGGCTCCCCTCCACCTTAATCCTGGCTCACAGGCCAGTTGTTCCCAGGGAGATTGGAAAACCAGTTATGCTTTGAGATTAGCATCCGTTTGTCAGAGGATGTGGCTATCCCCTGGGGAGTCTGTGAATGCTGCAGCTTCCTAGTCAATCAGGCTTAATGTCTGATTCCAATTACTCCCTTCCTTTATTAATGACTAGCTAACAATATGGGTACTGGTTATGACTGGTACTTTTTTTCAATCACCTAATATCACTGAATAATTTGATTAATGTTCATAAAGTATAAATTTAATACAGATGAATATTTCTATCTAATTAATGCAGAAAGTTCAGGCACATGGCACTTTCTCCTAACTTAATGGGAGCTTTAAACTTCACAGGCTCCCACAGTTGCTTCATTGTCACATCCTAATGGGGCTGCAGAGTCATTATCCTATACACTGCTTCGAAAATGGGAAGAGCCTCTGGTTCTCTGAATAGTATTTTCAAATGTAAATAGTACCTTTAAAACAAAAATACTGAAAAACTCTGGGCCTGATGCAGTTGAAAATAATAAAAAAAAAAAAGACCAAGGAAACTGAATGTTCCCACTACAATAAAAAGTGAATTCACTGTAGATGAAGCATTTTTAATTAACCAGTGCCATGGGGGCTAGGTGGCTTATCTGTGAAGAAATTTCCCAGGTGGTTGCCAAGTACACATCAGTCCAACACTAATGAATCTCATCCTACTTACCTCACTTCTAAAACTATTATGTAAATTGCTTCAATTCAACGTAGAGGATAAACACAGTTAACAGGCTAAGGGATAAAAAAAAAAAAAAAGACAGGGAGAGCTTGGCATCAACACACACTGGCAGTTCCACACACAGAAGTTTTCACCAGCTTCTCTGCATAAACATAAACTGATAAATAGTAGTTAGTTATTATTATATTAGTCTTATTTGATGATAATGATAGGTAACACTTAGTGAGCTGATAAGTGAGGCTTTGTTCCATCAAGTGCTAAGGACTATGCATGTTAACTCACTACCATAAACTCCACTTGAGAGATAAGAAGGTGGAGCTTAGAGAAGTTAAGTGACTTGTCAGGGATCACATAACCAGTAACAGCAAAGCCTGAACTCCCTGCTTCAATTCCAGTGTCTGTTTCCTCACTATCAGAATATACAACTACATGGTACAGATAAATGCTAAACTTTAATAGAGGTGAAAAGTATTAGTTTCCTTCTAGTGATGTACTTTCCTCTTCTCAATGAATTAAATATGAACAGATATAATAAATAAAAGATACAAAAAGAATACCCTTACTTAATTGAATGTTATTCATGCCCTTGGGAACATGAGGTTAAGATGATCTGAAGGTTTTTTCTAGTTCTCCAATTCTTCCTGACTTTCATCCTGAGTTTTGCTATAGCCAAGTCCAATTTCTTCAACCACAACAGAAACAGAACCATCATCCTGCTCCATGCAAGCATCATCATGTATTGAAATAATTGACAGCTACTGTGCAAATTAGATACGCCCCTGCCAATATTTTCTAAAATGCCATATATTTTAATTTTCTTGTGTTTTCTAAAGTGCAGCCTTATCTCCTTGTGTATTTCCAAAGTTCATGGGTCAAACTGTAAGTAAGATGAAGTCTGGCCTTTGACAGAGCCTACATAGGGACATCTGGGGAGGCCTAGATACGGACTACATAAGGCCATGGGCCCTGACAGAGCAAATGAATGGACACAGAGGTGGTCAAGATCAAGTCCTATAAACTACTGATTCATGGGTAGAACAAATTTAAAAAGGTGTCTACAATCTCAAATTTATTTCTAATAACTACTTTAAATCAAATAAATATTCAATTGTTACTAGTACAATTGTTACCTCCTAGCTGAAAATCAATTACTCAGTTTAGAAAGGTTTTGTCACTTGGTCTGATGGGCCAGCAAAGTCCTGGTCAAGAAGGCAAGCCCTTTTCCCTCTCTGCAGATTAAAAAAGTAAACAAATAAATAATTGATGTGGGGAAATGGTCCATTTTTTAATATGTATAACTCCATTTTAATAAACAAGCTAACATCTCAGACATCTCCAGCACCACAGAAAGTTCCCTTGTGCCCCCTCCAGGTCAATACCCCCTCACCAAGGATTCTAACCTTTATTCTCATGGATCCATTTTACATGCTTTTGAACTTTAAAACAAAATGAAACCACACAGACACAGTTACAGTATATATTCTTTTGTATCTGGCTTTTTCTACTCAACATTGTGTTTAAGATTCATCCATGGTGTTGCTTGGATCAATAGTTAATTTTTTTTAATTATTGCTACGCAGCTATTCTGTTCTGTAGACAGATATTTAAGTTGTTTCTAGCTTAGGGCTACTCTGACTCATGGCAATAAGAATATTCTCATGCAGACAATTTCTGTCGGGTAATGCCCAGGACTGACTAACATTGCTGGACTATGGTATAGATATATAGTCACCCTCAGTAGGTGTTGCCAAACAGTTTTCTAAAGCAATTGTACCGATTTGACTCCCACCAGCAATCTATGAGACTTACAATAGCTTCACATACTTGACCGGTGTATTGATTTTTAAATTAGCTAAAGGCAAGAACCTTTCTCAAATTCTCCTGTGACCTCCGAATTTCTAGTCATTCTACAAATCTAATTAGAATCTTTATTTCCCAGAATTAAAGCAACCAGAAATGTTCGTTCAGATAGTTAACCTGAAATCAATGAAACATAAAGAATTCTTCTTTTCTTCAGATGAAATATAAACATTTTCTGAAAGCAGCAAATGTCTAATGGGAAAAAACTGAGGTTTTTATTGGATGTGTATGTGAGAGTTTTACAGTTACTTGTTTAACAAAAGTCTATGTATTTGAGCTGGCTTGTTGGCAGTGGCTTTCCACAGAATTAAGCAATTAGATGATTCTATTTTTTTTTCTTTTCAAAACAAATTTGCCGTTAGCCACCACAGTGGGCAAAGAGAGCTCCTCCTCTGCAGAGTGAAGTCCTTGCTTTGTCCCATCCATCTTCATTGGCTGTCACAAGGGCTAATATTAGAAAGTTCACTTCCAGCAATTTATTCTTGAACCAATTTGATGATGAAGTTTGCGCACGAAAGGCCCATTTGTCAAAAATATAGGACGCACGTGGCTGGAAGATAGAACGTCTTGATAAAGTGGCAAATAAAACATTCCCTGAAATTAACAGATATGTCCATGCCATCTCACATTAATTTTTTAAAATATATTTTATTGATTTTTTACAGAGAGGAAGGGAGAGGGATAGAGAGTTAGAAACACTGATGAGAGAGAAACTTCGATCAGCTGCCTTCTGCACACCCCCTACTGGAATGTGCCCGCAACCAAGGTACATGTCCTTGACTGGAATCAAACCTGGGACCTACAGTCCACAGGTCGACACTCTATCCACTGAGCCAAACTGGTCAGGGCCTCATATTAATTTAATAGTATTGCTTTCTCCTGGAAGATGTCACATATGATAAAAATATATGCATATCAATCCTATTCAGTTTCAACTATCTAATATGCTTTTTGAGTAGTTTCTTTTAAGATTTCCTCAAAGTCTGAGTGTTGCTTACATCTAGATGTTCTTTCATATGCAACATTGTTTTAGTCATAAAAGAAGTCCAAGACCATTCTCCTAGAAGATGATCAAACAAGACAGCTCTTCAGATGTTTTTATGTCTCTTCACTCTCTGCTTTCATTTCTGAAGAAACTCCTTGCTTCTCTAAGTACAAACACAACCTCTCTAAGAGCTTATTCTTTCCACCATCTCTCATAAATGTGAGCCTCATCCTTGGTGAAAGCACCTATTATAAAATTCAGTCACAGAAATCGCTTTTTGTTTAGTCCAAAGCCCTTTTATCTTCTAAAAATTGTGTACCATTCTCCTTACCCTATACACCAGCTGCACCAAACTTGCTTCACGTGCCATGTGCATTCTAACCACAAGACCATCACACATACTATTATTTCTCTGTATGAAACAATCTTACACACCCTCCCCCATTACCTCCTGGCTTGATCTTATAGGTCCTTACATTATCACTTCCTGTGATAATCTCTACTGGACAGGTCAGACTCCTCAGCTATTTGTCCTCATGACACCCTGCACTTCCTCTATTACTTTTTATTTTACTTTATTATAATGCATTTTCTGCTTCATTTGAAAGTCCTTTAAGACAGAGGTAATGTTGCCAATGTTCTATCACATTTCAGTGCCTAGCACAATGCCCAACGCAGAGTACCCACCCAGTAAATATGTACTGAATGAATAAAAAGTTCATTAATTATGTTTCAGGTAATTACTCCCTATTTTTTCCCTCCAGAAGCAGGTTACCTTCCCAAAAATTGTTTATTTGCTCCCATCAGAAACTCCTAATACTTAATTTTCCAAATACCAATGCCCTGTACAAGACACTGCAAGAGAGATGAACAAGATAGAGGTCCTCCTGACAAGGAGCTTATAGTCCAGTAGGCAATGAGACAATGTCCCAATAAGCTGAAGAAAGAGAAGAAAATATTATTAATTCCACCAGAATTATAAGAAAGTGACATTTGAAATGAATCTCTGAAAATGGAGTTTTCAATAAATAGAAATGGAAGTAGAAGTCTTAAAAGTAGACAGAGTTTTAAGAAGATGGAAAAGCTATAAAATGACAACTATGAGATTTGAATAGCAAGGAGTGTAAGGAACGTGAATAGTCTACTTTGTCTAGAGCTTAGGAAATGACTTTGGGAGTAGATAAACCAGAAAGATATTTTGGAGTCATATCATGGAAGGTGTTGATGCCAAGGGGAGAACTGTATATATATATTTAGTGATCAAGGAAGAGTCTCAGCAAAAGAGTAACATGATTGAAGCTAAATTTTAGGCATGAAGAATAGATTAAGTGGGAAAATTCCCATACTTCATCAAATCAATTTCAAAAATCAATGGTAAGAAGCACCTTTGTTTGATTTAGCATTAAAAAAACAATAAATGTCCAACACAGAATCTGTTAGGAGACTAGAAGTGGACAATGTGGTCTCTACTCTTAAGGAGCATCTATTGCAGTAACAAAAGTAGAAAATGTGATAAAGAATTAAAGTGTGATAGGGGAAAAACAGAATAGAAGAACAAACAAAAGTCTAAAATTTGGCACTGGTCTAAGAAGAAAAAAATATTCTCTTAAACTCTGAACTACAAGGCAGTTCTTATATAAATTGGTGGTCTGAATCATACTGTCAGTGTGATCCAAAGAAACCTCACACAGAATTTAAGAGGAAGGACAAAAGAGACACTGTAGAGTTGGAATTTATACAACTTGGCAAACAATTGAATGTGCTAGGGGATGAAGGAGAGGGAGAGGTCAAGGAGCCTGCGAGTTTGACCCATAAAGACTTGGATAATGGCAGTGCCTGTGGCAGACAAAGAAGTCAGGCGTAGAAGCTGTTTGGGAAGGACCATGAGTGTAGTTTTGGTCAGGTTGCATTTTATCTTTCCATTTTCCCAGATGGTGGTTTATAACTGGAAAATAGAAATACAAATAAAGAGCTTGGGATTATAATATTTTTAAAACACTATGTTTGCTGTTTGGGTAGAAATGCATACAAAAAGCTGTATGACACATGCCTCACTTCCTATGCACAAGAGTAATAGCAGATGTTGAAGAGCTAGGTGTTGGGGAGCAGAGAAACTTTCATGCTTTGCTCTCTATACAGGGGCATGCAAAAGTAAAGTTGCAATTGTTCATATGGAAAATTATAATACAAGAAAACTGTTTCATGTACAACTGTAAACTTTCTTTTCCCCTACCCTGTATATTCACATTATTTGACTTTTTGTCATTATCATGTTCTCATCAAGTACTAGGTAATTTTTTTTAAATATATTTTTATTGATTTTAGAGAGATAGAAACATCAATGATGAGAGAGAATCATTGATCAGCAGCCTCCTGCATGCCCCACACTGGGAATCAAGTCCACAACCTGGGCATGTGCCCTGACTAGGAATTGAACTGTGACCTCCTGGTTCATAGGTCGACACTCAACCACTGAGCCATGCTGGTCGGGCTCCATCGATTTTTAGAGAGAATGGAAGGGAGAGGGAGAGACACAGAGAGAGAAACATTGACGTGACAGAGGCAGAGCAGTTTTGATTGATGAAGTATAAGGTCAAAACAGGTGATTAAACAATTTTTTTTAAATGGAGGCACTGGGCCTTGCTGGCATGGCTCAGTGGTTGAGTGTAGACCTATGAACCAGGAGGTCATTGTTCAATTCCCATCAGGGCTCAATTCCCCATGTGAGGCATGCAGGAAGCAGCCAATCAATGATTCTCTCTCATCATTGATGTTTCTTCTCTCTCTCTCTCTCTGCCTCTCCCTTCTTTTCTGAAATATATATATACATATATACATATATACATATATATATATATATATATATATATATATATATAGAGAGAGAGAGAGAGAGAGAGAGAGAGAGAGAGAGGCAGTGGAACTGAGGCATCTGAAAATCAGGGAAGGAAGTATAAAGGTACTCCCAAGGGAGGTTAATGAGGCACACAGAGAGGCAGATAGGTGATGCATAAAATTATTAAGGATGGTAGGAGGAAGTGTATGTGTTATGTACAAGTAACTAAGGAAAGGAATAAGAGAAAAACGGTATAAAGGGACTTTAAATTAAGAAATTGTTAATGGAGAACAAAGGCTGTAAAAAATTCTCTGAGAATGGAATGTGAGGAAGGTATTGTCAAGAATTTTTAAGGGATCTAAACTTTGTGCTCCTTGCCTCCCACAGCTTCATGGGTGCTGGCAGAAGACATAAAATTCCTTTATAGCATTATATACAGAACTTTATATACATACTTGGTTCAATAGCAATAGCAATCACCAGGGTATTATTACTTTCTTGTATCACTTGGAAGACTTAATTTGGGGGTGGGCGGAGGATATGCGAAGGGGACACCTGCACACTCCATAGGTTGAAAATAGAGGAGAGGAACCATGAGCTTTGGGAATCCAAAGCTTTTGTGATAGGCAGTCAACATGCCTAACTTTTGCTTGAGGGGAGGCACTATCTTGATCTCCCAAAACTGCTATACAAATATCCTTGAAAGACAGCCAGTGCCTCTGTTCACAAGATAGTCAGCAATGGAACAGACTCGTGAAGAAATGTCTCTAACAAGTGTCTCTTCCTATTAGAAAATCCTGGGAAGAAAATATTATCAGAGAAAACACAGCTTTCAATTAACACAAGAAGATAAAAATAGAGTCACCATATTTACACAAATTTAACCTCATTTCAATGACAATTCCTTCTCCTAGGAATTGTTTTTTCTCTATGTTAGTATTCTGGAACTTGGAGCTTAGAGATTTTCCCTTCTTGGCTCCCACACTCATCCTAACCTATAAGATTCTGTGTTTCTCAGACTCCCTGTTTATTTATTCAATGACTATCATGAGAAAGCATGCTGTTTCTATTTATAGAAAAGTGATTTTGCTGCTATCAGAATTCTGGCATTGTTATATGACTCCCTCCTGCTGTCTGCTCATTTGTGCATTAAATTACACTGCACTCCTAGCCTCTGAAAAGAAACACATTTCTTGGAAACTTCCAAAAGTAACATGGAAATTCTGTTTCTCAGAGAGTTAAGATAAAGAATTAGAGCTGAGTTGTGTATGTTTCTTCATGCAGTGAAAAGCTAGGGATGGAAATCCAGGTGGAAATTATGAAAGAAAAAGCATTATTATAAATTTGAAAAATAACATATTAAAAGCATCCTACCAGCACCTTCTTTGGCCCTACAAAACATTAAAGCTGAATCCACAGCAAGTGAAATTACTTATATGAAAAGATACTATAGCTTTACAAAATACAGCATTTTTTTCTGTGTAATATCAGAAAATCTGTTAAAAAGTGAAGGTTTAGTTACTAATCCATATTTAATCTGCTTGTGAAAAACATCTGGATTTTGATCATTAACTACACCTAACCACTGAATGGGCTCAATGTCTAAAAGAGTGACAGTGTTTTACTTTTCATCTGGAATATACTATCAACTCCTGTTATCTTTCTGACCCTTCCAGAAAGAAGCTAAGAATTTACTCTCCCTTTTAGGCAAAAACAGTTTCCTTTTTCTACAAGGCAATCATAATGGCCACTGTTCCCACAGCCTGACCGTATGCTAGTTGTCAATTAAAAACAAAACAAACAAACAAACAAACAAAAAAACAGAGCCTGGCAGTAGTTAAAGCAGTAAAAACAGATTTTTATTCAGGACTATTCAGTAGGAGAAAAGAGATCTCAAGAACTGAGCTCAATTCTAAAGACAAGGAAAAAGAGGGGATTTATAGACAAGGAGAAGAGTAAAGGGATTACCTAACCAGATTCTTGCTAAAGAATCTGATATTGGATATCACCCAAGATGGTGAGAGTGATCAGATATCAAGGGTGGGATATTCTGGTTAAACTGACTTGACAGGATTCTTGCTAAAACTAGACTTTAGGAGGATGGAAACAAAACCCCAAGAGTCAGGTTTAGTCAAGCAGAGCGCTCAGAACAGTCCAACTAGTTTGGTCAAGGAGAGAAATCTTGTCACAGTCATGCTTCTAAGCACTTCACACACATTCATTCATTTAACCCTCACAACAATCCCTTAAGACAGCAATTTTCTACCAGTGTTGCCATAGCAATTTTTAAAACATGTGATACTGACTATTTAGTCAGGAGCACTGACCTCTTTCCCTTAGATTCCCAAATAAAAAATGGTTAACAGCCAGCACAACAATAACCACCTGGTATGAATGAATCAAAATTATAGACATTTTTTTGTCAGATCAGAAAAAATACTTTTTTTTTTTGGTGTACTGAAGATTTTTACTAATTGGTTTATGTGTCATGAGATGAAAAAGGTTGAAAATCACTCCCTTAGGCATATCCTATTATTTTTCTATTTTAAATATATGGAAACTGAGGAACAGAGTGGTTAAATTATTTGCGCCAATGTGCCATGGTTTGTAGGAAGTAAAGTCAAGATTGAATCCAGGCAGTATGGTTCTAAATTGTGTATGTCTTACAATGACAGTATTATAATAGTGATATTCATTAAACAGTTACCATGTTCCAGTCACTGGGATGATTGCTTTGCATACTTGATCTCACTGAAACCTAAAAACATCCCTGTAAATTTGGTTTCACTATTATTCCCATATTACAGATGAGAAAACTGAGGCTTCAAAAGGTCAACATAAGTCACAGAGCTAGTATGTGGCAATGGTTACATGACTAGTAGTAGCAAAGATGGGATTTAAACTCAAGGTTTTTTTTACTCCAAAGCCCATATTCCTAACTTTCTTTTCCTGATCATTTTTTTCAATCAATAAATATATATAAAATTTCTATTAGGCACTTTGTAAGGCACTAGGGCTATAAGAATGGAAAAGAGTAACCTTCCTCACCTTGACAAACCTTAGTCTATGGGAAAGACAAAAAATCCATGTCAATTGCAGCCTTGTGTAATAGATGTTGAATAGGACTAGGTACAGAGTGTTGTGAGAGGAGACAGGAGGCACTTGACCCTAGTTTAGGGGACTATCGAAGACTTCCAAAAGTTACAGAAGGCTTTGTAGAGGAGGCAACATCTAAGCACAGGTCTTTACCTCCAAAGAAACCTGTGGAATGGGCAGGAGTTAGCCAGAAAACCAAAAGACGAGGGAAATGTGTTCCACGCTAAGGAAAGAGCAGGTGCTATGACTTCTAAGGCCACAGTGGGTCAATCAATCTGACCAGAGCACAGGGTGGGGAGGAACACATAATGGTGTGCGGGAGAGGTATGTGGGAACAGGATCATGAAGAATCTTGTTGGCAATTGAATTCACATTTAATTCTAAGAGCAGCAGTAGACCATTAAAGATTTCATGCAAGAACATAACAGTCCAATTTGTATACTAGGAAGACCACTCAGGCTGCATCATGAGGACTAGTCTCTGGAAGGGGAACTAGATTGATGGAAGGAAGGTCAATGCCAAGATGGTTGCAGGAAGACAAACAGGCAAGTGGCAGTTACAAAAAAAGAAAAAGGGTGGATTTAAAAGTGATACCCAAAGTAATTTGAAATTTCCAGAACTTGGTAATTTTTAGAGGAGGAATGAGATTACATAAAGATTTCTAGCTTGGAAATCTACCCAAAGAGGAAGGCAATATAAGAAACAGGCTTAAGAGAGAAAATGATTCGTGTGAGAAATGCTGACTGTATGTGCTCATGGGACACTTAGGTAGACAAGTTGCTTAAGTGGTTGGTAAGATTGGAACTCAGGAAGTTGTGGAGATAAAGATCTGGGAACCGCCCTGGCTGGTGTGGCTCAGTCGATTTGGGCGTTTTCCTGTGCACCGAAAGGTTGGTGGTTTGATTTCTTTTCAAGTATTCTATAATTCAGACTTTCACTAGTCCGTAATTCGAGCCTTCTCTCACATTCCCTCACGTCCTTCACTGACTTTCTTAGCTGTCACTAAGATCCATCCAGCACCCTTCCTCAGCTCTGCATAACTAGAGTTTGGTCCTAGCTCCCTTGACAAGTTCTTGTTAGGTTTGGCCAGTGAGAGGCACTGGTGAGAGATTGGAAAACGAAAAATTGGAGGATGGAAGGAGGGGAGAAAACAGTGTCATTCTTTCTCTATCTATCTATCTATCTATCTATCTATCTATCTATCTATCTATCTATCATCTCTGTCATTCTTTCATTCTTTCTCTCTTTCTCTTCCTCCCTTCTCCCTCCTCCTCTTTCTGATTTGGATGGTATTTCCAGCAGCAACTTATCTTTCCTGCAGTTTGCTCTTCTCATGGTTACTGCTCCTGCCAGGCTACTGGGCCCCTGAAGTCCTGTACCAGGAGTAGTGTGAATAGGATGCAGCTCCTATTTTTGCTAATCTTTGGGGGGCCTCTCTGTCCCCTTTGTGTATGTGGTGGAAGGGGGGTAAACATACTGAACATAATGTCCCCTTTATTCTTTAGATTATCCTGTACCCTTGTAACTAGTTCTTTTTTATTGAATTGTTAAACTACCTCTATTTTCCTGGCTGACCTGACTGATATCACCCCATTCTCCAATTTAACAGAGATTTTATGTAATTCTAAAGTAGGGTTTAAAAGTAAATAGAAATTACCAAAAGAAGCTGGATTAATTTAAAGAAAACCTGTTCTTTCATTTGGTCTAAACCTTAAGTGATGCCTTGTGTGGCCTCCTTTCTTCCTCTCTTCCTTGCAATCCAGTGTCAAGTCCCTCTCCACAATACAAAAGTGGCCATTGCTCATCTTATACTTGAGCACTCATTATACCTTGAAGTGTCAGAAACTTCATTTTTGATTCTCTTACTATATTTTAAATCCAATTGAATTAATACAAATCCAGCAATAACAAAACCTATTTGGAAAAATCACTCACAGGAATCCCTTTATCGCTTTATTTCATTTTCGATCCTTATTTTTTTCTTCCTGCCTGTTGCCCTTTTCTCTTTTCCCCCATGGAAATAAAAGACATGATCAGAGCAACATTTAAACAGCCCACGAACATGACCTCTATCTTCCTTCATGTCATAAGAAGAAGATGTTGCCATGGCAACTCTGGAAGAAACATTCTTGACTTCCTGGACAGCAAGCTCCAAAGAGAACTGTTTTTCAGATCTTATCCGTTCTCAGGTGGGAGGCCTGACATTGTTTCATACAGAATTTCTTTTTTTAGTGTGAGACCCATATTTGAAGGTCAACGATTATGAATTGACCCCAGACCAAAGGTATTTGTCAGATGGTACTATTCACCTGCAGACCATTTTGTGATTAGCTGTTTCTTATATGGCTGATGCTGGGACCATTCTACTGCCTCAGAATCATGACTTTTGAGAATCATCCATTACTGAGCCTTTAATATGTATAGTGCTAAGAAAGAGTGGCCAGTCCAAAGCCCTCTCCCTAAATGGATATTATTCTCTTACCATTCTCTTTCCTTTGAACATTGGTCTTTTCTCCATTTACTTTTTTTTTAATACTAGACTCCTGTTAATGTGAACTCACTCTCTGACCTGAATTGAAGAATAGTCCATTGGCTCCTGTGTCAAGCATGACTGTATGCAGCAGCAAGGACTGGATATAGCTACTAGTAAAGTCAAAGGTCACCAACTTTTGGAGTGGGGAGAACAAGAACAGGGGACAATCCATGTCATGGCAGACAAATTACATCAACTTCTGTGTTGGGTGTACTGGACCCTTCCTCCCAGACTGCTACTATTTTAGAAGCCAGAAAGAAAGAAGGAAGAAAGGACAGAATCTTTCTCAATGCAACACTGTTTTGGTGTCAGCCTCCCTAGCAAGTTATAAATTCTACATATATTATGTGATGGCCCCATATCCCACAATCTGCCCAACTTCTGCCCTGCCTTCACTTTCTTCCTTTAGCTCTAAACTGGGAGTTGAGAGATGTACCAGCATTGTTCTCAGTCCTTCACATACATTTTCTCATCTTCACAGAAGCCTGCCGTATTACTCATGAGGACTGATGGGAGACATTTTATTTGGGGGGGGGGGGGGCGCCTAGCAATATGAATCTGTGCCAGTAACCTGCCTTCTAACGCACACTCTTGCTAGCCAATAATTAACTCCATTGATGACTGTCCAGTCTTGCAGAACTTGTCTTCCAGAATACTCCCATGTTACAGAGGCCATAAACCACAAACCATACACAAACCCTGGAGGGGCTTATCAGCACTGGTGCCAGGCCAGACCTTTGGTTGTGGTCTCACGTCCCCCATCCCAACACACAGGGCTTTTTGCAAAGCCCAAGAAAGGTCCAGAAGCCTGATCAATATTCGGGGGACAAAGAAACCAAAGGGTATAAAGGGAAAGCTTCCTCCATATTCACTCACTCAGGATTTGGAAACAGGCTCCCCTGAGTCACTGTACTAGTACATCTGAAAATAAATGGTTTTTTCCTGAATCTCCGAGTACTCCCTGTGTATTTTTTAGTCACCTGGTAATTTCTGTAACAGGACAAGTAACTTGCCCAAGGTCTTTAAAAGTAGAAAGCTGTAGAGGCAGAGTTTGAATCCCGAACAGTCTGATCCAAAGATTCTTTAATATACAACACATTATTTCCCCAAAGGAGAAAATATGAAACACAATATGAAAAAAAAGTCTGTTTACATGCCTAATTTCCAACTATCCTCTAAGCAATATGAATAAAGGATTAATTCACAGTCACTTCTGTAGCTCCCATGCCTGGGACATTTATAAATTAACAATAAGCATTTGTTGAAAGATGAATGAATTTGTTAGTTAATACCTAATTCTCTATTT